>NC_052073.1:14989128-15738653 GCF_015852505.1 Tachyglossus aculeatus | reverse complement strand
GAAACCCTGGGGCCTTGAGTTCTTATACATACTCTCCCATTTCTTTGCTATGTAATCGTGGGTCAGTCACTTAACCTCCCAGCCTCAGTTTCCCCATCTGATGAAGAAATCCAGAAGGCACAACTGATCACCCAGTTAAACCACAATTCAGAAACCTTGAGGCCATGAAATCCACCTCTGCAGTTAACAATCTATAGCCTTGTCTCCATGGGGCAGTCCTAATGGAAATTAGAAGAAAGTTCTTCCTAGGATTCTGTCTGTTTTCATGAATGCTAGCTCTCTTCCTCATTACCCAATAAATAACCAAAATTGTCTCCTAGTACTTTTTGTTGGGTATTCTGGGTCAAACCAGTCACCCCAAGTTTAGCAAAATAAGTAATGTGAAAATAGCTCAAATCCTAAAAATAAACAAGTGAATGTCTTGCTTGCTTTATGTGACTGCTATTTGGGCTTGCTTTCCAAAGCACATCCTGTCTATGAGTTGCTCCATCTCTAAAACATGCACTATCTTAATATGTTCCTCTTTAAAAAATGTTTACATACTGTACATTCTAATATCACATTAACTTGTTCTTTGTTTATTTGACCTTTGATGGTATTGTTATTCCTCAAGTTTACACCAGTATTTTGGCATTAAATAGAATATCCTTGTTCACCTTCCTTGTATCCAGTTTTCCCAAACTCAGCTGTCTACAAACCCATTTAATTCTCCTTCGTTAGTAGTATTTGTGTTTTCTATCATTTCAGTATTCTAATTCCTTTTCTGTTTTAACTTTATGTGGCCTTGGTATCACATCTTGTATATTAAAACCCTAAGGCTCCCAGTGTATTTCATTGATCAACCTGACTAACTTCATTTAGGCAAATTATGAAGACATCTGTCATGCCAGTTTTTCTTTATTTCTTGCTATCCTTTCTCTATTAAACATCTCCCTTACTGGTTTCTTTGTCAATTTTATTGGAAGTCTGAATTTTTACTTCCCAAATAACTCTGCAATTACCCATCCAATTGCCAAAATGGTATACTTTGTTAGTTTAATGATGCCATCTGGTAGCCCTCCAATGAATGTTTCTCTTTGCAAATATTTGCTTAATTGGTATGATTTTATTTCTTGCTAATGTAAGCCTGTTTGATTCAACTGGAATATGAGGAAAGTCATATTTCAAAGCAAAGTCTTTAAATTCAGAACCACAGAAGTGTTTATTTTGCAAGACAAGTTCACCAGTTGAAATTCTTCATTTTAATTGTAATCATTACTTTTGAGGTTATAGTGTTATTCAACAAATTTATGGAAAGCTTGAATAACTAAAATGTAGGTTTCAAAGTAACATACAAAAGTCAATTTCCACTTCTGACCAACATCTTAGTTCTTCCTATCCATCATTATTGCTTGTCTAGTATACAGTGAAACCTAGTATTTTTTTATTGCTTCCCATAATTTTAGTTTCCTTAATTTGATGCCAGAGCAAGACATTTCTTGCTCCTTTTTAGTATTTCTTGGCCTCTAAGTGAAATTTGTGCCAATAAGACTAATTTCAGGATTCTGAATACTAGTTAGTTACCTTTGAAAAGGATCACATGTTCTTAATGACTAAATTTCTAGTAGTTTAATGGAATTTTCTCTGTGACATATCCCAACATTATTTTGTTCATTTTTTTAGCATAGAAACATTTCCATTTTTAACTTGCATTTCTATTTTTAAATGCATTTACACATGTTGTCCAATTTAGAACCCAGGTTTGTCTATTTTTGGTTACATGGCCTAGAACGAGGGTCTCCAATAATTAATCAGCTCCCTCGTGTGTAATACAAATTATATGATGCAGCTAAATCTGGGAAAAAAATAGCCTAATCATAAACTAATTGTTAATAGAAGATAATGATCAATTTCTGCAAGGAGTAAGCTTGCATACAAAACAATAAAGTTTTCTTATAGGCAAAGACTCGAGCTAGACTGCAAAGACTCTATATACTGTGGGTAGGAACGTGTCTACCAACTCTGCTCCATTGTACTCTCTCAAGTGCTTACTACAGTGCTCTGCACATGGTAAGCGCTCAATATCTATATTTGTATATGGTGTGTATACATGTATATGACTGGGCTGCTTTTTGCTGCATAATTCTATATATTGTACTGACTCTTGCTTTGACCATCTGATCAGATCTTGGCTTCTCTATTCATACCAAAATACCCTAGTATTTGAGGTACTCTTGAAATTATTTCAATCCATAAGACTGATATTTCTGACGTTATTGCACATTTACCTTTTATAGGAGAGGTATTAATTTTTTGAGCCAGATTTGGAATGTACTTTCCAAAGTTAAATATACTAATTGCATTATTTAGAACTGTCATGATATAGTCACCTGTATTTCATTATGATCTATTTATTCACCACCTAAATGTGGTATTTCCTCACTGCAAGAATTAATTTGCCTATATTTACTATTTTAATCAAACTGGTCATGTCTCTTACAATTTTCTAGTGATATACCACAAATCAGTGTCATCAGTATACACAATTCCTATCTTTCATTATTTGTTGTACTCTATTTTATGGCCCAGAATTAACCCAAATTGTAACCCTGTAAAACTATACCTTCCAAGTGAATTACTGATTGTATACATCAGCTTATTAGATTCTTAAAATAGTGTCTGCCAAAAACCTAAAAGATTTATCTACAGAGATAAAGTATTTGACTCCTGCCATTTGATGGAAAGACATAATTTATTCTAGGAATTGGAAAATGTTCTCTTTTAAACAATCATTCAATTCACTGACACCTGAACAAAAACCTAAGGAATATATCCTTTTTCTCTACTATCACTAATGAATGTCTCCATCTATTAAGTCCATCCATTTTATTATCCCATACATTTCTAATTACGCTCTTTAAATTTTTCTCTCAAAATTAACAGTACATTCCTTTGAACATGTACTATCAGAATGTAATCTTTCTTACAAATTTTAAAGCTGGTGCATGATGTTCCTGGCCTTCAATTACTTTGGATATCTTTCTTCAATATTTATACTTCTTTCTGCAGCAGCAAACAAGTTTTTAATTCAAAATTCCACAATAGTCTCTTACCAATAAAAAATGTAAAATTATTTTCTTATTTTAAAATTGTACAGCTACAAGTATATGGTACATATATATTGTTTGAGCATTAATTCTGAACATCTTGTAGTTCTGGTTTATGTTTTAATCTGTTTAATCTGTTAATATATTTACTTGGGTGCCCATGCTAGGAAAAACCATTTCAGTTACACCTATTAACATTATTCTCTAATCTGCTCTGTTTCCTTTTGTTTTCATTTTCCTAAAATAATTTCTGTCTCTAAATCGTCTGTTGTCTTCTTTCATGTGGGCTGTAAATTGCTCAAGAGGGCAGCTGTTATTTCTTAATTGACTGTAGGCTCTGCTTCCTTTTGGTTGCTGTATTTTTTCTTCTAAAAGCATATGCAAAATTATCATAGCTATTGCAGCCAAAGAAATGTTTCTAAATAGTCTTGCCACTATTTTGCATGCATGTACACTTTTAGCCTCACTGCATTGTCATGCTTACTTATTTGATCACTCTGATTATCCTCTGCCAAATGACCTTGAAATTTATTTTCCCATCAACAGAATGTGCAATGAATTACATCCATTTACATGGCATATTTTAATGACTGATTAAACCTAGTTAATGCTTTCAAAGTTTTTATATTTTCTTATTCCATCCACTATTTGCTTTCTAGTAGCCCATTTATTGATAAGACAAAGGCCAGTAGGTATGGACTTCCTAAAGACTCTCTCAACTCAACAGTCTCAACCCATCACATTTCAGTCTTCGCCTTCCCAGCTGTCTCCCAAGAAAAGATGTCCTGCCTACTGTTAAGAATATCACTTCTCTACCTGTTTTTAGGCCCCATTACCTCTCTACTTTTAAAAATATTTGCTTCCACACTTCTCCCCTCTCTTACTGCTATCTTCAAGTTCTCACAACTCTCTGCTTTCAATCACACCCAAGTTTCCCCCAAACTGAAAAAGGATTCAGTATTGGACTGATAAACCCATTACCCCCACTCCTCTACCAAGCCCTCTGAACACCCTAAAAATCTGAGTTTTGCCCTCTTTACTGAACCATCCCTTTCCAGTTTCCAGTGAACTCCTTTTGGAAAAAAAATCTACTGGACACTATTAGAATAGACATCTTGGTTCTTGGCGCTGTTGACCACACACTCCTAGAAATTCTCTTTGGCCTTTGTTACACTGACGCAGTATTCTGATTCTCTTCCTACTGCTCTGATTGACTCTTTCATTTCCTTGCTTTCATTTCCTTCTTCTTCTCCTCATACTTTAAATGAAGGATCTCAAAAGGCTAAATTCTGTATCCTTGATTTATCACTGTATACTTCTTTTTGGAATAGCTTGCATGGTTTCAATTCCCACACTTAAGTAGGTGGATACCAAATCTACATTTCCAAGTCCTAGGTTCTCTCCTGATTTACAGTCTCATTCCTTTTAATGGCATTTCTTAGGTGCTTACTATGCCAGGCATTGTACTAAGTGCTGGGGTCGATACAAGCTATTCAGGTTGGACAAAGCCCATGTCCCACATGGGGCTCACAAACTTAATCCCCATTTTACAGGTGAGTTAACTGAGGCACAGAGAAATTAAGTGACTTGCCTAAGGTCACACAGCAGATAAGTGGCAGAGCAGGAGTAAGAACCAAGTCCTCTGATTTCCAGGCCCGCGCTTTTTCCACTAGACCACACTACTTCTTGTACCTCATAAATCGTATACCATATCTTCTCCTACTTAATCACCTAACTCAAAAGAGAAAGTTGACGGCTAGATCCCATGTAGCAAACTAGGTGTTCTAGATGAGCATAATGACATCATATATAACTATAATATGTGGTAATATGGCTTACTGACCACAATTTTCCTGTAGTATGCAAGTGCAGATTAATGTAAACCTAAAATATGTGTCTTTCAAACTATGATAAGGAGAACTATCTTCAACTTTCTTTGCCTGAAAATTCAGGGAGGACCCATTAAATAATCTGCAGCCAAAGCTGTCCTGAACAAAACAAATCATTTTCTGGAAAAAAAAAAAGATATAGTTCTCCTCAATGACCTGGGAGTCAGCGTATTTATAATCAAATCAGTATTTAAACTGTATTTGAGTAACTACTATGTGCTGAGCACTGTAATAAACACTGGCTACAGTACAAGAGCTAGTAGGCATGATCCTTGTCCTTATGGAGGTTACATTCCGGCAGGGAAAGGCAGAATATGCAGACAAACATAAGAATATGTGCAAAATAATGACAGAGCATATACGTGTTTTATACTTGGGGTTGAATGCACAGTTGCTGCAGATAGTGTATTAAATCATGTCAAGATATGCCTACTTTTTTGGTTATTACAACGGAGCATTGCAAGATATTTTTGTTGTCACAGAATGCTATAAAAAATGAACTGAGCATGCTCCAGCCTTGACATGGAAGTCCTACTCCAACAGCAGGTGAGGTTGTTGCAAAGAATGGTGCTAGTTTAGTTAGTCCCAATTCAAAGATATTAATATACTTTTCTAAAATTGTGCAGCACAGCCTATAAAAATTTGGGACATCTGGATAAACCAGGATATATGGTCAGCAACAGTAGAGGAATAATCAAGATTTAGAACAGGTCTTATCAGTTATTCTGGAGAATAAGGTAGTGATAGAAAGGATCTTACCTTGGTTGCATAATTTTGTGTTGCCTGTTGCTATTTTTAATTGAGAACAGGAATGAAATGAACTTTAAGAAGTACTGAGAACATTGGTAGCAAGATATAGTGGTCTTAAGGTTACAGAAATGCCTGATTTTTAAATCTTGCCCAACTGTAAAGCTTTGAAGAGGCTCTGATTTGTATTAAAGGTACTCCTGACAGTTAGTTGCAGTTGAAACCCCACCTATTGGGTCCCATCTTTCTGAAACACTGAGAAGACTTGGCCAGAACGAGAGGGGGACAGAATGTGAGCTGAAATATTTCCTTTCTGTTAATACAGAAAGCCCCATTAGCCGGGCAGCCATTTCCTCCTGCCAAAGAACAGCAGAAATCTTTGCAAGGCTGAACAACTGGGGGTCAAGTGGTGGCTTTCCGGGTTCAAACATCATTCATGGTGAAAGGAGGAACCATGATTCACTTTCCTTCTCATGAGACTGTCTGAAACCGTCAGCCAAAACTGCCAGTTTTTTAAGGCAAGTCCCATCACAATTCACACAGAGCATAAACAAACCATATTTTTTAAACACAGTGAGAGATGAGGGGGCTCCCACCATTATTATCAGAACTAACCCAGAGAATTATAGCCCATCATAAAACACTTTAATATTACAATGAAAACGGAACCGCACTGTGAAGCGGAGGACTATAACTGAGGTTTCTTTGTTGTGACAAGCTTGAACAAAAAAGGCTTGGGGGGAAAGGAGAGAAGATAAATGGTTTAAAAATGAATAAAAGGTATAGTAATTTTGAACTTGTGTTTCTTAAAAGTTTCTGGAAGTTATAAAATGGATAACCAAACTAGTGTGGGTGGTTTCTCAAGAATTTGCAAACGATAACTTTTGAAACCTGGTAGAGTTTGAATTTTTAGAGCCTCTAAAAGGAATTTCAGAATAAGTTAGATCTATCAGAAAAGATTAGGCAGCAACGAACTATAGAGTGAACATTTGTTTTTATCATTCTATTTTGGTGAACACATATTTTCCTCATTCTTCTGTTACCATTTCTTCTTATCCACATGTCCATTTGCTTGGACTAACTTGCAAAGTAAATTATAGTAAGAGAAAACAAAACAAATGCGATGAAACAAGGAACCACAGTGAATAACCCAAGGGGACCAAGGGAGAGTTCACTAAAGTCTTGTGGGTTAAATTATAAATTCAGTCATGTATAGAGCAAGTATTCCTCAAGGGTTCTAAGAGTAACATGCTTGAATGAAGAAAGATACTCGATTAATTTCCTGGCACTGAAGTTTTCCTGTGAAGGTCTTCAAGCCTCAAGCCTCTTGCACTTTAAAAAATCCACTATAGAGAGCAACTTTTTTGTATGTTGCTTGTGGGGGGACAACAGACCCCAAAGAAAAATCCTAGAGTTGTGTATTGATGTAGATCAACAAACACAGACGACGTACACTGAGGAATAAACGAGCAGGGATATATTGGTAAAAAATGATGCACTTGTTTTCTGGGAGAAAAATGCTCATATCCCTTGATATAGACACTCAATCTCAGAACCTTTGAGGATTTTCCCTCCCTGCATTTTTCAGTGAACAAACGCAATGGGAAAAAATTGTGAATTTAGGAGAGGGCAGGGCACCTCAGACTTTAGCAAGTAGATGGGATGTACATTCTGGTCCAAGATACTCACCCTCCTGTTGTGGGAGGGCTCTTTACTGGTTATGTTATTTGGCCTTAGTTGTCTTGAGTTGGCTCCTTTCAATGTCATCACCTTCTAGGTGAAGGGGCATAGTTGAGTGACGAGGAAACCAAATTTCAAAACTGATGGCACATTTATAACAGAATTGTAGCTGTATAATGTTATTGTATCACTTAACTTACACGGATACTTTGGAATGTTTATAACTACTGTAAATCAAATGGAAGCCAAACCAACATACTGTAGTGTGACATTCCATGGAAAGCATATAAAATAAATAAAATAATAACACAGTTTCAACATTCCACTGCTTCTTAAAAAATGGAAATTGTAATTGCCATAGTGCACCCAAGCAAGTTAACTAATAAACCTGGATGAAACTTATAGAACCATGAGTTCTAAACCTTGTTGCTAGATTTACTGTGACTATGTGCTCTATGAAGCTATCAAAGAAGTGGATTATATTGCCAAAGTGAATATACCCAGAATATAGTATCTTGCTTTGACAGAATCGTCCTCTAGGTTAGCCTTTCTTCTGTGAGTATATTTCTGAGCCAACCTTTTGTGACTACAGGAAAAGCCAATATGGTGACATTAAATCTTCTGTATAATTCGTTATCTAGAAAAGAATAAAGTTTTAATTGCCAAGCTACAAAATTCTGTGGATTTTCAACTACTTGATTTCTGACCTCAGTAATTTTTCAGGGTTTATGCTACTTTTATTATCTTACCAGTGGCTTGTAAAATACACATTTAAATGCATTCAAGCCAGATAACCATCTGATTATTAGAAATATCTAAGGCCCTTTGTTTGAAGTCAGCAGCTATAAAACTCTTCTGGATTCATAAGCACTTTAATGTACCTGGTTTTTTTTCCTTCCACAAAAAGAGCTGTGCAACATGATCCTCACAAAAAACATTATTGCTAAAACTGTTGTAAAAATGATTGCAAAGCTCTGGGTAACTACTCTCCCTTCTCTTAGGGCCTCAGAGTGACTGTAAAGTCAAGAGCTGAATCAGTGATACTATCAAAAGTTAAATATTAACAATGATCAGAGATCGTTCAACAATGGTACCTTTTCTTCTGCTTAGGGTGCTTGGGATTAGATAACATTGTGGAGGTTGAAAAGTATGAAAATAACTGCAAGAAATCCTGTGAAGTGTTAAGGCTAGGGCATTACAGAGATACCTTTGACATTCCATAGTTGTCTGTGCTGAATTTGCCTTTTTCCCTCCTCCATGAAAACAAACAAGAAAAGGGGAAGTGGTTATCTTGAATTGCACAGTGCAAGTAAAAATTTGTGGTGAATGTCATTGATCAGTTATTTTTAAAGTCTGAAAGGCAATTAGAGTAAGAAGTTTATGGAGCTGCTTTGAAGTAAAAATAGAAATACAAAGGTAATTCATAGAAACTTTAACCTCTTTGTGCTCTGAAATTTGATCAGACAAATCCCAGAGGGGAGCCTCCTCACCTTTTGGACAGTACTGCACAACAGTTCATGGCAACCATGAAACAGGACAAGTCCCACTGAACAATATACAACCAACATTTGGTTCATTCATGGTGCTCTTCAAATCTGATGCCATGATTCACTGCAGGACACATTTCAAAACCACTGGTCATTTGCTTGCAAGGCAGGGGATTTTCATCTGCGGCTGGAGAAAGGGGTGGGAGTGGAAAGAGCAACTGTCCCTGGCCTGTTTCCAAGCAAGAGTGTGTTGGCTGAGAAGACTGCTTCGGTTACACCCCTCCAGCTCTAGAGACAGGAGTCAGTCAGCTCCAAGCCATAGTTGCCCTCGATAGATTGTACTGGCCAGGGCAGAGGCAAAGCTTCCCAGGGGTCAGCAGAGGCCTGGAGCTTGTGTGATGGTGGAAGCAACTCCAGAAGGTATCCCAGAGTAGTTTCAGACATTTGATTTCCCTGAGGTGGGAAAAAAATTGCCACACCCTCCTTAGGTCTTGTGACACTGGCTAGGTACACAGTGTAATAAACAACAATGTCCCTTGAAAACCCTCCCAAATCTAGCGTGCTTCTCCAAGAGGATCGTAACCCTTCCCCACTTGCTTCGGAGCACTGTGGTCCCTCCTAGATGACTGTTAATGCAGGCTCCACTTCCGACCCCAGGGACTTGGCAGCAGGAAGAAAGGCAGAATAAGGCTGGATGCTTTCCGATTTTCAACTGCCATCATCCTGCCGCCCCCCGACAGTGCACCTCACGGCCTTTGGTGCTTCTTGGTATGGAGCAGTCAGGGGTTGTCAGTCTCGTTGGCGTAGAGTTGGGGGCTGGACCTGCTCCTCTCCAGAGCTTGTATGACACAGTGACAACCCCAACCCTGCACCATGTTCCAATCAGCTCTGCCTCTGTTTGCTGGGCCTGGCAAGCCCTTTGCACACCATGGCTGCTGAATTCATGCTTATTCAACTGACTGTAGCTTAGGTCCTTCCATGGAGGAAAGAAATTTTAGGCATAAGGGGATATGTAAGAGGGTGACTAGTGGGGACAGATTTTTTAATTTTACAGAATAAAATCAAAGTTACAGTGTTCCTAATAATGTTGTTATTATTACATAACTTCTGAGCATCAGTTTTCTTTTGATCTTTTTCTACTTCCCTTTGGGTAAAATTATCATTTTTAGAGGAAGAAAAAAACAAGGAAAGAGGGAGGCAAAGAGAAAGAAAGACAAAATGAAGGACCAAGAAGAGGAAGGGAGGAAGGAGGAAGAGAGGGAGGGAGGGGAGAAAGAGAAAAAGATGGGTGCGGGGAGAGAAACGGAGGTGAAGGAAAAGGGGATGAGAAAGGATATAGAGTGTTACAGGCTCATCTAAATATTGCTTCCACTGCTGCTGAAGCAGGATCAAGGAGTGACAGTGGAGAGAAGAAGCATGGCCTACTGGATGGAGCACAGGCTTGCGAGGCAGAAAGAACTGGGTTCTAATCCTGGTTCTGCCACTGGTCTGCAGTGTGACCTTGGGCAAGATGCAACTTTTCTGTGCTTAAGTTACCTCATCTGTAAAAAGAGGATTAAGACTGTGAGCCCCATGTGGGACATGGATTTGTCCAACCTGATTATCATGCTACCTCAGCACTTACTGCAGGGCCTGGCAATTAGTAAGCACTTAAATACCATTTTTAAAAAAAGACAGAAAGAGGGGCTAATGGATGTAGCTCAAACAGCAGCAAGGTGGCCCTACCCATCTGGGCACATGTGGAAATATTTCTTGGCAGTCATTGCCAGAAACCTCCAAAACACAGCTTGGAAGGGCCAGTTCAACTGGGGCTATTGTTACCAAAGCAGCAGCAGAGGAAGAAGATACTGGGCAGCTGATTATCTATTCTGCCACCTACCTCCTTCTGTGTTGGTCTCCCTCTGGCCAAGTAAAGCCTCCTGCATAGTGGACTGGATTAACACATCCATGGGCTTAGGGCTAGTAAATTTTATGGGGCCCTCTATAAGATGGACCAGCTCTCAGGGCTGGAGATCTGGGACTCATTCTCACCTCCTGATCTCAAGGCTGTAGGTAGCAACTGCTAAAGTCCCTGTGCTAATCTGGCTCTGTTCAGGCCCCTAGTCTCTACTCCAGACCCAAAGTTCTCTCATCAAAATCGTCATGGAGTTGAGAAGCTTCATTAGAGGCCAAATTCTGCTCTCGGGTCCCCACAAGAAACTCCCATTTTAGTTCATTGAAGTTAAGAGAAGCAGCATGGCCTAGTGGCAACAGCACAGGCTCAGGAGTCAGAGGTTGTGGGTTCTAACCCAGGTTCCACTGTCTACTGTGTGACCTTGGGCAAGTCACTTAACTTCTCTGTGCCTCAGTTTCCTCATCTGTATAATGGGGATTGAGACTGTGAGCCTCATGTAAGACAGGGACTGTGTCCAACTCGATTACCTTGTATCTACTCCACTGCTTAGAACAGTGCTTAGCACATAGTAAGAGCTTATTATTATTATTATTATTATTATTAATAGTTTCCCTGCCATAGTCTGAATCACTGGCTCTTTAAATATTGTATTTTTGAACAATACCTGTACAATTGTACCTCTGTACACTAAGTACTTTTGTATGTATCTAAAATATAATTTATTTATATTAATGTTGTCTCCTCCTCTAGACTGCAAACTCACTGTGGGCAGGGAACATGTCTACCATAGTAAGTGCTCAGTAAATACTATTGAATGAACTCTGGTATAGTGTACTCTCAAGTGCTTAGTACTGAGCTCTGCATAAGTGCTCAATAAATATGATTGATTGGTTGCTATTGTAGAGGAGAACTTTATCTTGTGGTCTTTTGGAGAAGTTTTATTTCTCACTCAGAAGTAAAGAACTTAAAGTTTTCCTTGTATTTACAGTGCTGGCCCCCACCAATGAGATCCAGGAAATTCATTCTGCAAGGGTTGCTGCTCCATCACTAAACTATGAGCTTTGGTTTCCCTCTCAATAACATGAACAAAGGAAAGTACCTCTGCCTAACATCTCAAGTGGGGTACAAGAAGGATCACAACTAGATCAAATAAAGGCTTTAAACCTAAAGTAGAACAAGAAAATAGCCTCTCTTCTCCCCTCACTCTCATCTCCAAGCTCAACTTTCAAGGATTTTTAAAATGCAAAGGAAGGGAGGGCACTTCAACCTCAAAGCACTGATTCCTTGTCTAAAATTCATCAGTCAGCCTTAGTCACAGTAGTCTCAAGCACTATACCTAGAATAGTAGCAGCGTAATTGTAGTTCCAGCTCTACATAGTCTCCTCAGAGGTAAAGGCAGTAGCCCTACCCAGCACAGACCTTTCTCTACCACCATCGTTATCATCATCATCAGAATGGCAAAAATGGTTAGCAGCTTTGACACGCCCACTCTGGATGGACCAGTGGAGTTTGTGCCAACATCAGCACTGTCACTGTTGACTTTTGTTTTCATTTTCTACCTATTTTGCCCCTTCCCTCTTTTCTCCCTCTCTGTTATCATGGTTCTCTCTACTCTGTCCCCTCAATGTCACCCTCCCGGCCTTCTCCTCCTTTCCCCTGCATCCTTCCTCCTTCAAACTCCAGCCCTGGATGGCCACACCCCACAAACTAGAACAGCTACTGTAAATGATGTTCAGGATTCTATTTTGTGAACAGGCCACAAAGGGGACCTGGCATGTAATGCAGATAGCTTTTTGAAACTGAGCCCAATCCCGGAAAAATAAATCAAAATGCAAATCCCTTTCGTGGAAGATATGCCAGCAGAAAAGGTTACAGCTATGATTGCTCAAATCATTAAAGACGCCCAGTGGTTAACAGGACTTCCCCGAAACCATTTTATGGAAATGTTAACGGCAGCACCTAAACTTGATTCATCCCACCTTTTCATTTCCACTCCTTCAGTAAACTTTACCAGGCTCTTATACCACTCTGGAGATATGTGGTGGAGTCAAGCTGAAACAATAAAGCAAAGTTAAAGACCACAATAAACACAATTCAGCTGACTCTGGTCATACATTAGCATTTCAAAATGACTTTGCTTTACAGAAGAGGTAACTTCTTAAAAATGTTACTCTTTCTTTACAAAATGCCATGTAAGATTTCAGGGGGGAATACTTCATAACTGAAGTATGTTTTCCTTAGGGCAATAAACCACGACTAAATTTACTTTTTTCCCCCCAGACTTGAAGCCAAACCTTCATGTGCTTTTCAGAGGAAAAAAATCATAGGTGTTTTCCTCTAGAAGGGTGAAGGTCCCTCCTGGGTGGCAAAATGAAAGGGAGGCAAACTTTATAAATCTACAGGGGGAGATTTTCTTGGCCACAGGGAGGGTTAGCACGTAGTTTTTCTATGCACAGTGTTTAAAGGGAAGGGCTCAAGCTACCAGGAACCTTACACTACTTCCACTGTTTCGCCTGTATGTCTCAGACGTGTGGAAGCCTGCCATGTATTTAAGGAAAGCTTTTTCTGAAATTGCAACAGGAATAAGAAAAAGTCAGACTTTCAATTATTTCTGTATCTGACAAAAATTTGGCTGGTTCTCAGTGGTTTGGGATACCCCCCAAAAAGTGGTTGCAGTCAAATGAAAATAAAGAATTGATCAGCACAATTTTACATGGAGTTAAGGCCCAGGCCAGGAGAGGATCAGGTGGAGTTTTCCTAAGTAAGAGCAATTACTGGAAGGATAAAATCATTTTTAAATCTGCCTGACCTTGAATATTCAGCTTGTGTAGTCACTTGGGGAAGATTCAAGGGTAGCCTGAGGAAATGTCTGATAACCAAAACAGCCATGGCCGAGGTACTGAGAAGAGGGAGGTGCTGCTTCTGCTACAACAAGGGTTCCAAATTCAAAATAGAAAACAAAAAAAAAATGCTCAAGGATTTGAAAATGAATCTGGCCACTATCTCCCTAAGTGTGAATCCCCAAGATGAGGTAGGGCATCAGTTTGTGATCCCCAAGCTGCAGATCTCAATATTAAACTTGTGATTTTAACCAGTCGAGGAGCTCAATGAGGTAGAAAATGACTTGAGATCTAGGGATAGAGAAAACTGCCTGACAGAGCAGATGCCCAGACAGGAAGCCTCCAAGTAGCTATTTCAACATTAGGTTTTTGACCCCAGGATTTGACTTGGGTGGGTTTGGAGGAAGCTTTTGAGGAGCCTAGAGGAGTGCCTAGCCTGCGGCAATCCAAACATTAGGGGGAATTCAGAAACCTGACTGAATGTTGTCTTGATTTATAGTGCTATGTGGGAAGAACCCCTGCAGCACCTGAAAGAGATCTTTCAGCAACTTAGGAAGCAGAGTGAGCTTAACTCCCCAAAGTACTCAATGGGAAAGCAGGAAACCAGATCTGTATTGGGGACATGAAGCCAGTAAGAGAGTTATGAAACCAGAGATATGTGAAAGTGGAGGCTATTAAAACTTGCCTATTACCAACTACTAAAATGACAGGTGAGAGCTTAGCTGGGTGTTTCAAGGCAACACTGGAAATGAATCCCACACTGCCCTGCCGGCCTGCTCCACTGACTGATCTCACTAGGAAAAACTTGTCCAATAAAATAAATATGACTCCACTGTGGGAGCTGAACTTTTCAACAAATCAATCTTGTGATCAGATCAGTTTGGATGATTCTGGAGTTCTCAATCTATCACTTGGAGTTTGGGCTGGGCAAAGCTTCCCATTTTTGGAGAGGTAAAGACCCCTTTAATAACTACGTCGTTCACGGTGCAGGGCTTTCAAAAAGTGAGCTATTGCACATTAGAGAAGCAATGCCTCCTTTCAAAATGGGCCTTGGAGCTGTTGAAACAGAATTTCACTGGAAGGGCATGTGTACCATAGTAAATCAAGGTGCTGTAATAGTCAGACACCAAGAAAGATACAGAAGGGTTTAAAACATTGAACTACACTGGAGTTGTGGATATTTCTTTTAAACCCAATGCAAAAATGCTTCAGGAATTTTTATATTCAGGCACAAGAACCCTAGTCCTATGACTTGGTCCCTTCCTCGGACATAGTGCCTTTACTGACATTTAAACACACTTGGGATGAAAATATCATTCATTATTTGAGATGGGAAATTATTTTTACCTTCACCTAGACCGTATATCTACAGTCCCTTCACCTACAAGACCAACTCAATACAAGTTATTCACAGACCTCACTCATTTTCCTTGGTTGCTCTCTATTAGCATAGTCTTGTACTTTACATTTCCTGAAAACCCCAAACCACCCTCCTCCCAGAGAGGCCAATCTCAGAATGTACTGATTGATCACAGGCAGATACATGGAAAAAAACACCCCACTGTTCTTTTGGTGAGATTTCAGAGACTAAGCTTCTTGTGAACAGGGAAGCTGTCTTCCAAACCTGTTATACCGTACTCTCCCAAGTACTTAGTATAGTGCTCTGCAAACAGTAAGCACTCAATAAATATGATTTCTTGACAGTGATCTAGTAGAATTGACTATGTGGAATGAGTGCATACTCCTTGAGGGCAGGAAGAATGTGTTTTGCTTCTGTTGTATGTTCTCAAGACCAACAGTGCCCTGCACTGGGGCACTTAATAAATAGTACTGACTAATTGATTGAATTAATATTTTCTGAATCAATCCTCATGGTTGTAGATACAGTATTCAGACTCTCCTAAGAGCATTTTCTCTGCGTGTTCAGAGAATCCCAGGCCACTGCTGTGTGTTCCTAACTGGCATCAAACCAACTCCATTGCTAGCTTTCATCACCACTGTAATGCCCAATTAATCAATCAATCAGTGATATTTATTGAGTGCTTACTGTGTACAGGGCAGGGTACTAAGCTCTTGGGAGAGTGCAATACATAGAGTAAATAGACATGATTCCTGCCCACAAAGAGTTTACAGCCTAGAGGGGGAGAGAGCCATCAAACTAGAGGGATATGTACATAAGTGCTGAGGTGCTGGGATGAATATCAAAGACTGTCCTTCTAGTTGAAGATGTCAAAATGGGTTAGAAAATATGTGAAACTAGAGTTGATGCCTTGGTGTGGGGGCAACAAATTGGTATCCAGAAACAGTCTCCCAAGAACCCATGGGGCAATTGCCCTGGTCAGTACAGTAAACAACAACTACAGTGATTTCAGGAAGTCCCAGGCACATGGAATACTTCTGACTTGTGATGAATTGGCCACATTCCTACTGGCTGACATCCCAGTAGGCTCCAGGAATGCCACAAGCCAATCAAACCTTATAAATACACATTATTCATAGGAAGCCAAAGTCTATTCTCAAACTATATGCAGTCTGGTAATAAAAGGTTATCTAAGCATGAACATGCCTTCAGGGGACAGGTATATTTTGGGTAGTCATCACAGTTACTTAGTAACCGCACTACAAAGAAATGCGGAAAATAAGTGAAAATTAGCAGACCATGGTCTTTGCCCTCAAGGAGCTTCCTATATAAAATTGTTGGGGGGGGGGGTGGGGGGAGAAGAGGGGGAATGGAAGGGAAGGAGACAAAACAAACAGCTTTTCTAACTAAAAAACTACTTTAGTCCAGAAATCCAGAAAACGTAGCTTCAGAAATACTTCAAATAGAAACTCTCTATGGCAAGCTGCCTTCCCAGGATCTTAACGGGTCTTCTATTTGAAAGTATTCTAAAGAGACTGAGCGGCCTCCTTCGGCATTCCCTGCAGTTGTAAAGGGGGGAATGTTCTCTCCTCTTCCAATTGGTGGTTGTTGGGGGCTCCCCAAAGACTAGGATCCCAGTGTTAGGGTGATCCCAGAACCTTTGAAAGAGACCAGTTGTCTAGTTTTATATCACAGTAGACATAGCTTGGGAGTTCTATAGCCAGTATTTTTTTTTAATATCCTCCCTCACCAACCATTCTCTCCCAGCTCCTGTCGCTTGGCCCCTGTGGCTCCTTTGTTTACAGGAACCTGAGAAGGGAACTCAGTGCCTCTGAAGCAGCAAAAAGATGGTCAGAAGTCCTCCCTACTCCCAGTGATATCCCCTAGGTTCTGTGGCTTTCTGTAAAAGGACATCACCACACTGTGTAATGTATGCAATGTAACACAAGTCTTTTATTTTCAGGCAGGCAAAGGGTCATCTGGTATCTTTGAGTGCTGTCTTGGCTTTCACAGCAGACCTTCATGAGGTACAGCTGTGGCTCTCAGGGGGTGGCGGGAGAGAGGGGAAAGAAGGGTAGGGTGTGGGTCTTAAGTTTCCCCTTATATCCAAGGTTTTAAAATTTTGGTAGTGGAGAAATCCTAATTATATTTAAAAAGGCCTAGAAGTAAAGCTTCTGCTTGTTAGGTGCCTAACAAGTCAGATGCTGAAATGTATGTCCAGGAGGAGTCCAAAATGTATTTTTTTCATCTCTCGGTTACTGCATTTACCTTAGAAAACTGAAGGAGTGAGCATGAACTAAACCAAATGGGCATGAAATCAGTGGTGCCAGATTTCCTGGTTTAGCTTAGGACATCAATTGTGCTGCTGCATACAGTAATAAAATGGTAGAAATTTCCATTTGGTACATTAGGTAATGGCATATTTGAAGAATCTTACCCTGCAATTAGATCTCTTCATATGTGACGTAACCGAGGCCATTTCAGATCCCCACTTTCTACTTCAAAAGCTGATTTTTTACTTAAATGGAAAATACCAGAGGGAGGCAACTGATTTGATTATGATCTCATCCATGGAGGAGAATCCTCTTCTATTTGCTGCTTTCTTAGAAAATGCATTTTTAGTTCCTTAAAAATAATTTCAAAGGAATGATAACTATAATTTTAGATGGTCCTGATAAAATCCTATCCCTGAAAATATTTTCTACACTCCCATTAAACTATAGAGCAGACTAGGCAGCCCAGAAGGGTAGTTCCATGAGAAGAATCAGTAGTAATGCATAGACCATGTGACACTCAAATGTCCTTTGGATCAGAAAAGTAAGAGGGAGGGAAATGGGTACTAGTGGTTCCTCAACATCCTAATTTCAAGGGAATTAACCCTTAGTTTTTAATCACAGTCCCCTTTTGCTGCTTCTTTCTCTGGCCTTATTCCTTCTGAATATTCAACCTTCAGGTAATCAATCAATGGTATTTATTGAGCACTTACTCTGTGCAGAGCACTGCACTAAGCACTTGGGAGAATAATAATAGTAATTATGGTATTTAAGTGCTTAGTACAGTGCTCTGCACATAGTAAGCGCTCAATAAATACGATTGATTGATTGATTAAGTGCTCACTATGTGTCAAGCATTGTTCTAAGCACTAGGGTGGATACAAGCAAATCTGGCTGGGCACAGTCCATACAACAGAATTAGCAAACACATTCCCTGCCCGTAATGACCTTACAGTCTGGAAGTAATGACTAAGGTTTCTCTGAAAATTTAGTCTTTGGCCAAAATCAGTCAGTTTTTTGACTACTGGATGTGTTATTTTTAATCTGGTGGAAGGTGGACTGGCATAAGACAAGGCAATCTTATACTAAAAGCCAAGGCAGACAGACATCTAACAGCTGATGAGGCAGTGAGCATACTTCTTTGTCTGATTTCATCTCTTCCTGTCTGAGCTTCTATTTGCTGGTCAGGAAATCATAAGGCTTCAAGCTAGACAGGGCTAGATGGATGTGGATAAAGACGTGTTTCGAGAATGCAGTATGGTATATTCAAAAGTGTGATGGGTAGCTGTGGCTGCAAAAGTGCCTAGGAGGTAGCTAGGAAGTTATGTCCAAGGGAAGAAAAAATAACTGGGGAAAACTTCCTGAAGGAAGTAAGAGCTTTGAAGATGGGAAAGCTGTGGACTGGTGGATTTAAAATTAAATTATTGACTATATATGAATATATTTGTATTTATTATATAATGATCTTCCCTATTAGACTGCAAACCATTTGAAGTCAGGGACCATATTCATTCTTCCATAGCTACCTCAAACACTTAGAATAATACTGTCTATCCTGTGATATACTCATACTTTTTCTATTCTATTACTAACACACTCATTTTCAGACTTCCTAAAGTAGTCCAAACACTTGAAAACCACCTATGAATCAATCAGTGGTATTTACTGAGCGCTTACTGTGTAGACTGCAATACCAAGCATTTGGGTAGACCTATTCCCTTACCAATAATGAGTTTACAGTCTAGAGGTGGTGACATATTAAAATTAATAATTTACAGCTACGTATCTAGTTCCTTATCTTCCCACGCAAACCCTGTCCTCCCCGATTTTTCCAATCACTGTAGACAACACCACCATCCTTTGTCTTGCCAGTTTGTAACCTCGGCTTTATCCTTGACTTATCTGTCTCATTCAATCCACATATTCAATGTCATTAAATCCTCAGTTCAACCTTCACATTGCTAAAATCCACCCTTTCGTCTCCATCCAAAGCGTTACCACGTTAATCCAAGTACTTATGCTATCTCGCATTGATGAAGGTATCAGCTTCCTTGCTGACTTCCCTGCCTCCTGTCTCTCCTCACTCCAGTCCATATTTCACTCTGCTGCCCAGATCATTTTTCTTTGAAAAAAATTCAGTCCACGTTTCCCCATTTATGAAAGAACATCCACATCAACCAGCAGTTTGCCCAGTGGTTGCCCATCCTCCTCCATATCAAAACTCCTTACCAACAACTTTAAAGAACTCATTCACCTTCCCCTTCTAACACCTTGCTGCTCTTCTACTACAACCTACTCTGTATGTTACGTTCCTCTAATACCAACCTATTCACTGAAACTTGATCTTGTCTATCTCACCGCCAACCTCTCTCCCAGCTCCTACCTCTGGCCTGAACCCACTTTCTCTTCATATTGGACAAATAATTACTCTCGTCCTCTTCAAAGCCTTACTGAAGGCACATCTCATCCAGAGGCCTTCCCTCATTCAGTCTTCATTTCCTCTTCTCCCACTCCCTTCTATGTCACCCTGATTTGCTCCCTTTATTTACCCCTTTCTCTGTCTTATAGCATTTATGTACTTATCCATAACTTACTCATATTAATGTCAGTCACCCCCTCTAGATTGTAAGCTCGTTTTGGGCAGGGAATGTGTCCATCAATTTTGTTATATTGTACTCTCCCAAGTGCTTAGTACAGTGCTCTGCACATAGTAAGTGTTAAATACACACTACTGATTGATAGACATAAGTGCTCGAGGGCTGAGGGTGAGGTGAATAACAAATCCTTAAAGGGAAATTTTATGGTTATACCAAATTTGTTTCGTTTTTTGAAATTTTCCCAACTTTAGTACTGGTTAGCTACTTATTCTTAAATCTTCAAGTCCTATATTAAAGGCAGAAAGGAAATCATTAGGCACAAGTGTTTAAGTGATTTACTATTGCTAATATGAGATTCTATACAAATTAGGTTTATCATTTTGATATATTTATTTCCTGATGTGGTTGCTATAAAAATTAAGTCTTTGTACCTTTAAAATGGTTATTCTTTGCTACACAGAATTTCCAAATTATTAATATGATGCTTCACTTGGGCACAAAAGAACATTATACACCGAGAAGCATCACGGCCAATGGATCGAGCACAAGCCTGGAAGTCAGAAGGACCTGGGTTCTAATTCTGCCTCTGCCACTTGTCTGCTGGGTGATCCTCGGCAACTAATTTCTCTGGGCCTCAGTTACCTCATCTGTAAAATGGGGTTTAAGACTGTAAGCCCTATGAGGAACAGGGACTGTGTCCAACCTGATTAACTTGAATCTACCCCAGTGCTTAGAACAGTGTCTCACACATAGTAAGCACTTAAATACCATCATCAACATTGCAGTAGACCCAAAGAGGAGAGGAGGCAGAAAAACTAGAAATCTTATTGCAACAGGAAATTTGGGATTAATTTCATTTCATCTCATTTTACATTGTTTAAAAAGTGCTCTTTTTAGGTAAAGAGAAAATCATTAGGCAATAACCACTTTGTTGGTTCCTTTACATTACATTTAGACTAAATAGAATTGTGTTCCAGTGTAAGGCATAACTTTGAGAACATATGGGAAAATTAAAAAAAAAATCAGGCAGATAATTGCTCTCCCCCACTTCAAAACCTTATTGAAGGCACATCTCCTCCAGGAAGCCTTCCCTGACTACACCCTCCTCTCCTCTTCTCCCACTCCCTTCTGTGCCACTTTTACTAGCTCCTTCGTTCATCCTCCCTCCCATTCCCACAGCACATATGTATATGACTGTATATATCTGTAATTTATTTATCTACTCATTTATATTAATGTCCGTCTCCCCTTCTAGACTGTGAGCTCACTGTGGACAAGAATGTGTCTGTTATATTGTACTCTCCCAAGTGCTTAGTGCAGTGCTTTGCAAAGTAAGCATTCAATAAATATGATTGAAAGAATGAATTAAATAAGAGAAAGATTCCATTTATAGGGGGTAATCCTTTGCTTGAATCTCATCAAAAATTTGGGAGGATGATAGAAGAAAAGCAAATATATTGCCTTTTCTTTGGAAAACAGGTCACCTAGAACAAAATTTTATTGACCTTTTGTAACTGCCCACAAGTTTTACTATCCTCTTAAAATAGTCTCTGGTCAAAGCCACCAAACTATCCTACTGTCCCCTGCTTTCCACTCTTGCACCTCTATACCCTCCTTCCTGTCTACAATGCCTTCCCCACTGCTCTTTTCAATGTTCTTTTCTCTTTCAACACTCTAGTAAAAATCCACCTCCATACATTTCCTACATCAAGATGAAGGCATCAACACACTTGCCTGGCATTTCTGGCTTTTCCCACCCCTAGCTCTATCTTCAGCCCACATGCCATCCTAGAGGGGCTCAGGAAGACCTCCCTAAGTTTAGAAAGGTTTGGAATGGGATGAAAGGAGCAGTTCAGAATTGCCACCATCCCCAGGCAGAAGCTATGTTGCAAAAGCTCTGCCTCCACCCTCCCCTGCTAATGCTTTTAGATCCTTCTATTCCAAATTGACCCCAAATTTGCCCCATGTCTGCTGGTTAAAGAGGCATATTTTATTGCGGTGGTTTAGAAAAAGGTGTTTTTTGCAAAACAAATCCTAAGGAAAAAAAATCCCAAGAAATTTCAGCCATAAAATCTCAGATTCAGAACTTTCTTTGACAAATGCTATGAAATAAGGCATTTTAAAATCTGTAATTCCTGAAAATAAGACTGTGAACTCCTTGAGGGTCTGGCATCTCATCTAAAGAGTGTAGTTGAGGGGCATGTGTTTGGAAGAACATGAATTCAGCTTTTGGTCAAAAATAATAAGGGGACATTGAAACGAAGCTCTACTTCACACCTAGTAGTGTGGAGAAAATATTTTTATCACCCTGGTGCAACTGGACCCAATGCTACTCTTGGCTACCACCAAAGTGTGATTAATTTGTTAGTTGCGACAATTTCAGCCACCCGGGAAAATGGAATAAAAAGGAAAGAGAAAAATGCAAAGCTCCTCAGGAAACCATTTCACATTTCAAGCTGACAGCTGACAACAGTTTCAGCTAAATAGACCCATTTCATATTAGAAAAAAGGCAACTAAAATTAAACTAAAATCCATCATACAAAACGAGATTATTCCTTTGAAGTCCTTGCTCAGAATAGCCCCTATTGAAACAATTTAGCTCCAAATATATTGTTTTAATTTTACTGCAGTCACTAAAAACATTTGATGGAATTTCTTACCTAATCTTTTATAAATGAGACTCCCTTCAATTTTAACATCTGTTTACACTTACAACAATAATTGTCATAATTCCAACAGTGAAAATACCATCATAAATATACTTGTTTTCTAATAATAATGGTATTTGTTAAGCACTGATTATGCACTGTGCTAATACCTGGGGTAGAAGATAATCCAGTCAGACAGTTCCTGTCCCTCAAAGGGACTCACAGTACAAGTAGGAAGAACAGGTGTTTAATTCCCATTTTATAAATGAGGAAACTGAGGCACAGATAAACTAAGTGACTTGCCCAAGGTCTCCCAGAGGTAAGAGGCAGAGCTGGAATTAGAACCCACACCCACTGACTCCCAGGACCATGCTCAGTAGGAAATTAGGAATACTATTTAGACTACTCTATGCTGTACACCTGAAAGAAAAAGTTAAAAGTTCACATTACTACCAGTCATGACGTGTTTGCTTTTTAAGTGGCAAATTCCACTTTGTGTCCACTTCCTAATTCATTAGCAGATGCCACACCAATTATCCTTATTTTCTCACTGCTTTTAAACTGTCATAAGCTCACATAATTTCTATTTGTCTCCTGTAACAAAGGAAAGTGCAGTGCCTGGCTTTTTGTAATTTCCCAGTGATTAAAGCATAGGAATGAACAGAAAGTTGATGTTCAATGATTTAATCAAGAAATAAGGAACACAAAGTAGTGTTTGATGTTCAGAAAATGCACATGTGGTTCTACAGCTGCTTCAAATTATTTTTACAATAATAATAAAATAAAACTTCAAGTGACTATAAGAGCCATTACAAGCACTTCTGACTTTGGGAATGGCGTCCAGAAGTGAGAATGATTGTTCAGATGTATCAGCCCCTATCCTGTTGGTTGAGTTTTTATAAGCTTTGACTCACTCCAAGGAAAGGGAGAATGCAAATAAAAGTCCCCAGTTAAGGTCTACATTCTCCAAGGGGTATATATTGGCATCCATATTGCCAGAGTGTTAATTGTCATTCATTGCATTAAATAAATGGGTGGCCCGCCTGCTTTTTTCCCCCAAACACGAGACATTCTGTTATAACCAAAAGCTAATAAGAGCCTGCTCCCTTACCTCCACACACACCTACCCTGATTCAATAAAATTCAGCAGCATATACTGGAGCTGTACAGTAGTAGTAGCAGTAGTGATCTTTGGCATGCAATTCCAGCTTTGAAGGCCAATTTTTTTTTTTATCGTGCTACTAATTTTTGTGTCCTTTCTATTTATATGCACCCAACTGTGGGTGCAAGTTTGTTAATTGTGTGCTTGCTGAGGCAGCTGCACTGCCAAGAAGTAGTGGTTAGCTGATTAACCACCAGACCTGCAGGCACGGTTGACCTTCCTCACCTGTGGGACAAAGCCCCAATTGGTTCTAACTGCAAAATGAAGATGGCCACGAGGAGAACACTTAAAAAAAAATCAAATTCCAATTCACTTTATCAACTCGTATTAGCCCTCCTTTTTGACGCTTTGTACAAAAAAGATGCTCCAAGGCACAAGTAGAGAATAGATACAGGGAGTTTTAAACAAATCAGGGAGTGTAGGCGTACCATAGCACAGCTAGACTCTCTGATGGTCTTTCAATTTACAACTCAGCGGGGCAGAGAAGCCTGGGAAGAAAGCTTGAAGAAATTCCATAAGAACAATATACCTAGCTCTCTGAACTGTGTGAGGTCTTAAAAGCAGTGGAAAGCCCAGTTTTTGGCAGCTTTTCCAGCTGGACATATTTTTGATCGAGTCAAATGCAGAATGAGATCATGAATCTCCCACTTTCAAAGGAGAATGTTCCCAATAAATTAAGAAAGATAATTTATATTAGTTCTGTGTAGACCAAGAGTCTCTGCCATAGCTCTCCACTGATCCGTTAATCAGGAAACTTTCTTTTCACCCAGATTTAACTTCCTCTGGAGTGGGGTTGGTGCTGTGTCAATTCTACATTCTTCAAGGAAGATACCACTAGAAGTGATTTTCAAAAAATGCTGCTCTCCTGGGTAAACAGATGGATTTTATAATTAATGTGCAGATAGTTTTTGCCTGAATTTGTATGAGGCAACTAAACAATCTGACCCTCCCATCTATCTAGAACTCCCTCCCCCTTCATATGAGACAGACCAACACTCTTCCCACCTCTTCAAAGCACTACTCCAGGAAGCCTTCCCTAACCTCTCATCTCCCCTCACTAGTCTCCTTCCCTTTTGAGTGGCCTGTACACTTGAGTTTATACTCCAGAGCTCTAAGGCATTCACCCTTACCCCAATATCCTTATACTCTTGCTACTTCCCCTAGCTGTAATTTATTTTATTGCCTGCCTCCCCCACCAGAATGTAGGCTCCTTATGGGACAGAAGTATGTCTACTACCTGTACTGTACTTTCCCACCTTTTTAATCTAGAGCTCTGCACACAATAAGTGCTTCATAAATACCACTGATTGAATAGTGGTGATATAACATGGGAGTAATGACATTCAAATGACATCCTACTAGCTTTTCTTAACAGGACCATGGCCTCCCATTCCCCATGCCATCAGAACTACGCTGTCAGCATCATCATCATCATCATCATCACAGGCATTTTGTCCCGGATTTGTAGTTGGAACTCCTGCAGCCAGCACTTTACAGCCATTGGAAGGAATGGTTGGGGGAAAACTCATCCCAGCCCTATGGTCACATGGCTCAAAGCCCACCAAGACTCCCTGGATCCTGCTACCTGTCATGATCCAGACTCGATAACATTTCCTAGGGCAACATCCCTCATCAAATCTACCCCAAAAAGGGAGAGTTATTAGGGTTGCCTTGCCTTTAACATGCACTCTGGAGTAGTTCCAGGTAGCGCATTCCAAAGTTACCAGGTAGTATACTAACTACCACCCATCCTTGGCTTGCCAGATTTGAACCCCAAAAGACATAGAAGACTTTCTTCTGCAGGTGGCAGAGGAGAAGAAGAAAGGGATAGAGATAAATAGACTGCTGACCTACATCCCTTCAGTTTCAAGCAATCAAATGGGGAAGAAGGCAAAAAAGCCTCAACTACCTCTCTGGAAAATTAATGTAGCTTTCCCTAGAGTTGGTGAATTTGGGACCATATAGCACAGGTACCTTTTTTATTGAAGAGATGAAAGAATATTTAGTGGATTTATATCAAAAACATAAGGCAGAATTTAAGACTTCCTTAACCAGGAGTAAACACAGCAACAATATCAGAGAGGTAACAGAAATTTTAGAACTAAAATGTGGCTTTAACCACAAGTTTGCCCTTTGCCTATAAGAAATTTTAACTCAACCTATGACACTCCCAAAGTTCACAACATCCACTCATCTTCTTCTTTTGGGGGGAAGATTCCACCATGTTGGCATCTAAATTCCAGGCACAAGCTTCAGCAAATGCAGACTCTAAGAGGGCAAAAGGGAAGGGAACTGGCTTTGGCTCTTTTAAATCCTTCCTCCTTATTCCTTTGTTCAATCCTTCCTACTAATTGGCTAAGCTCCAGCTGATGAGGCACCCAGGTGACCTAGTCCCTGGGACATGCAAATAGAACCTCTCCATATAGCCAGATATGCCATATAACTCCTCCCAGGGGCAGAAAGGTATCTGTTTGTGCCCTCACACCCTATTTAATAAAACTTTAGAATTTGGGAGTTCTCCTCTCCTAACTTGGTTGTCCCAGCTCTATTGCTATTAGATATGGAAACAGACCAGAATCACTCAATCAACTGTATTTATTGAGTGCTTACGGTGTGCATTGCACTGTACTAAGCACTTGGAGAAGTAGACTGTAACAGAATTGGTAGACCCTACCCACATTTAGCTTAGTGTAGAGAACTGGACCAGTACTGGGTTCCAGTATAACAAAAATAGCTAAACTAGCTTTTCAATATGAAAATGATCCCCCTTTCCCTAAACACTACTTGTCTAGCTATTGCTACACTCTTGCTCATGAGGAGACTGTGGAATCAAAGGACAGTCAAAAATGGCAATAATCCCAGGTTAAAACGTTCCTGGAAGCTACACGGGAGAACAGTGCTGAGTGTTAGCAGTGGCAAAAAAATTGGATCATTTTTTCAAACACTCTTCTTTACATAAATCTCAGGAGTTGCCTCACTGCTATCCTTGTTTTCTCGACGATTAAGAGGTAAATTTCAAATGACTGAACTGAACCCAATTCTCCTCTTGTAAAAGGTGTCTAGACAACAGTGAGTCCATGGAAGGACACTTCTGCAACCTTAAGCAGGAGGAGAGATTGTCTTTACCTAGGCACTAGACCTGATCTCTACTACACGGGGTCATTCATTCATTCAATCGTATTTATTGAGCGCTTACTGTGTGCAGAGCACTGTACTAAGCGTTAGGAAGTACAAGTTGGCAACATATAGAGACGGTCCCTACCCAACAGCAGGCTCACAGTCTAGAAGGGGGAGACAGACAACAAAACAAAACATATTAACAAAATAAAATAAATAAAATAGTAAATATGTACAAGTAAAATAGAGTAATAAATCTGTACAAATACGGTATACAGGTGCTGTGGGGAGGGGAAGGAGGTAGGGCAGGGGTAGAGGAAGGAGGGGGCTCAGTCTGGGAAGGCCTCCTGGAGGAGGTGAGCTCTCTCAGTAGGGCTTTGAAGGGAGGAAGAGAGCTAGCTTGGCAGATGTGTGGAGGGGGGGCATTCCGGGCCAGGGGGAGGACGTGGGCCGGGGGTCGACGGCGGGACAGGCGAGACCGAGGCACAGCGAGGAGGTTAGCGGCAGAGGAGCAGAGGGTGCGGGCTGGGCTGTAGAAGGAAAGAAGGGAGGTGAGGTAGGAGGGGTATATATGGTGGCAACCCTGAGGTCACACAGGCCAATTTGAGGGCACACCTGGGAGGAGGCCAAGGGCAGGGCAGCCTGCAGGTGCTTAATTCAATTCAGTCATATTTATTGAGCGATTACTGTGTGTAAAGCACTGTACTAAGCACTTAGGAGAGTACAACAACGGACATATTCCCTGTCCACAGTAAGCTCACAGTTTAAAGGGGGAGAAAGATGTAAATATAAATAAAGATCATCATCATCATCATCAATCGTATTTATTGAGCGCTTACTGTGTGCAGAGCACTGTACTAAGCGTTTGGGAAGTACAAGTTGGCACCATATAGAGACAGTCCCTACCCAACAGTGGGCTCACAGTCTAAAAGGGGGAGACAGAGAACAAAACCAAACATACTAACAAAATAAAATAAATAGAATAGATATGTACAAGTAAAATAAATAGAGTAATAAATATGTACAAACATATATACATACATACAGGTGCTGTGGGGAAGGGAAGGAGGTAAGATGGGGGATGGAGAGGGGGATGAGGGGGAGAGGAAGGAAGGGACTCAGTCTGGGAAGGCCTCCTGGAGGAGGCGAGCTCTCAGTAGGGCCTTGAAGGGAGGAAGAGAGCTAGCTTGGCGGATGGGCAGAGGGAGGGCATTCCAGGCCCGGGGGATGACATGAGCTGTGGGACTGGGAGGGAGGATGAATGAAGGGAGTAAGAGTGATGCAGAAGGGAGTGGGAGAAGAGGAGAGGAAGGTTTAGTCAGGGAAGGCTTCTTGGAGGAGATGTGCCTTCAACAAGGCTTTGAAGTGGGGGAGAGCAATTATCTGCCTGATATGAGGAGGGAGGGCACTCCAGGCCAGAGGCAGGATGTGGAGGAGGGAGGGCACTCCAGGCCAGAGGGAGGATGTGGGTGAGAGGTGAGCGGTGAGACAGACAAATTCTATTTCTTAGACAACTTAGACAACTGTCTGCAGGGTCACCACAACCTGCTCTCCTGTAAGTCCATAATAGCTCAAATTAGCACAATGGAAGGAAGCAGTACTACCTGGAGCCTCCCTATAGCAATTCTTTTCTTAAAAGAGGTATGGGCCTGTTGCTCCAAGCAGAGAGTCAGGAACAGGGTGGAGGGAATATTCTGCTCTTCAACTGCCATTGCTGAGCCCCAGGAAAAGGTGGGTTCAATAAGTCTCCCACTAAAAATGCCAGCTGCTGGGTAACTCTTCTTAAAGCATGAAGCTGTTCAATAATAATAATAATTAACTGTGGCATTAGCTCAGTGGTTTGGCATATGGCAAGTGCTTAAGCCTTGTTGCAGTCACAAGATAAGCAGATGAAACATGGTCCGTGTCCCACCCAAGGCACACAACGCGGTGTCTTACCCTCATGTTATAGATGAGGAAACTGAGACTTAGGTAAGTGATTTGCTCAGAGTCACACAGCAGGCCAATGGTAGAGCTGGGAGTAAAATCCAAATCGTCTTACTGACTGTTGGTACTAAGGGCTTTCCACTAGACCATGCTTATTGTGAATAAAGCTAATGAAGAAGGAAAATCACCGTCTAATTATTATTTTATGATCTAGTCCCATATAAGAACTGTATTTTTTTCCTTGGCGAGTCTTCAAAAATGGCACTGGTTTATTTGAGAGTCAGATATGAGGAAATAAAACAAACTAAACAGTAGTGGGGAGGGGAGGTGAAGTTTGGTGTGCGAAAAGTAAGGCAGGGAATGTAAAGTGGCTGTAAAAAGAATCTGTCATTGACATCTGGACTACCCCTGTCAAAAGAAATGGAATACCAGACACTCCATGGAGTGAGAAGAATCCATGGCTTGAACTATCTTCAGCAGGTCAAAGGTCCTCCTATCACTTGAGAGATGGCATTTTTCCATAGCCATGGAATCATGGGGAAATGAGTGCTAGCTTGGGGAGAGCCTCTGACACCAGATTTTAGCACTAAGTGAAAGCTTCCAGTCCAGTCTGCCCATGACCTTTGATCCTCACCTGAAGTGTCACTTTTGGTCAAGCAAATCTACGGTTGACAAGGAGCTCTGAATTCATTCATTTATCATTAGCCACTAAAAATAGCAAATGTCAGCTCATTTCCTACTGGACTTTACTCAGCAGAAATTGGCTCTGTAATCTGTCCCCAATCTCTTCTCAGAGGCTTTCAGTGGGAGCAAACATACCCTTGGGGGTACAGCCACGATAATCAATAATAGGGATCAATAATGGGAATTCCACAAAGGCTAGCAAGATGCAGCAGCAGGAGCAGGCAATAAAAAAAAATGCTTTGCTCATGCTCATGCTCCACAGGTCTGAGGCAGAGCAGTAAGTTTTTCTTGTCACCCACTCTAGTATCTGCTGTTCTCAGCTTCCCCAGAAGAACCACTCAACTACCATGAGCCTTTCTCTCTGTGTAGCAATGTTATGTTGGTGGGGTAGGGACCGTCTCTATATGTTGCCAATTTGTACTTCCCAAGCGCTTAGTACAGTGCTCTGCACATAGTAAGCGCTCAATAAATACGATTGATTGATTGATTGATTGGGAATGTGCAAGGGGACCTGGGTGCAAGGGGGAGGATGTGGGGAAGGCAGTGCTACTTAGAGTGAACACTGGGCACATTTTCTTAAAAAGTCAAAGATATCTATCCTGGGTCCTCATCCAGTTGCAGCTGATAAAAGCACACATCACATGGTGCTGTAGTGGGCACCTTTCAAAGTAAGATAAATAGACATATTTCTCGCCTCCTAAAAGCTTATATTTTAAAGTTATTTTTGGGTTTTTGCAGTTGCAAAATTTAGTTATCTATACTACAGTTCCCCACTACCCTCATACCACTCTCCCTTCTTGGCTTTGGACCTGAACTCAGATATTGCGTTAGGCCCAGAGAAGTGGCTTGAGAAGCAGCGTGGCTCAGTGGAAAGAGCCCGGGCTTTGGAGTCAGAGGTCATGGGTTCAAATCCCGGCTTCGCCACATGTCTGCTGTGTGACCTGGGGCAAGTCACTTAACTTCTCTGAGCCTCAGTTACCTCATCTGTAAAGTGAGGATTAAGACTGTGAGCCCCATGTGGGACTACTTGATCCCATTGTTTCCCCCCAGTGCTTAGAACAGTGCTTTGCACGTAGTAAGCGCTTAACAAATGACATCATCATCATCATCATCATAGAGAGCATGAGCCTAGGAGTCAGAGAACATGGGTTCTAATTCTGGCTGCCAAGTACCTGCTGTGTGACCTTGGACAAGTCACTGAACTTCTCTGTACTTCAGTTCCCTCATCTGCAAAATGGGAAACCTGATTATCTTATAGCTGCCCCAGCACTTGGTACTGGGCTTGGCACAGAATAATTGCTTAACAAAAATCATTATTTTATTTTATTTTATTGTTGAAGTTATACTATAGCAGAGCTTGCATTAGAACAAATTTTTGTCCCATTATTTACAATGGGATTATCTTAAATTACCTGTAAGATCCAAGAGTACAATTCTTCTCTCTGTTTACCTTTAGACAACAACTAGCATACATGCTGTAAGGGAGCTAATATGGAAGATTTGTGATGGTATTTTCCCTTGCAGCTCCCAGGGCTAGTTGTACCAAACCAAGATCAAAGAGCAGGTACTGAATATATGATCTCACTGATTTTATAACTCATACATATATACTCTGGCTCTGACAACTGCTGACATTCTGGCTTTAAAGGTAACTTGCTATAGAAACAAATCCAATAGGACATAACCAGGTGCAGGAGAAACACTTTCAGTACAGGGACATAACTATCTTGGTTTAATGAGCGCAGCTGCACATGTGCCACAACTTCCTAAGGGATTCTACATTCTGTTAGGATAACAGACCTCTGAGCAAGATCCCTTTAATTTGCACAGGCTCAGTACTCCATCCTTCATGAGAATTACAAGTCCAAGCAACAATAGATTGAATTCTATTTAACATTCTCTGTTTCCTTTCCTTGAGATTCCAGGGTCATCGACCAGAGCTCTGCTCTAAGCCTCACAATCAAAGGCATGGACCAAGTCTTTTAATTTACTCTCCCAAGCACCTACCCTAGGTGTTCTACTTAACAGTAGGTGCTCAATAAATATGAATGAATGAATGAATGAACAAAAGCCCGCTTGGCCTTCTAACTTTAGAATTATCACTTCACAGCCTAAATCTGGATCAGTAAAAGTTATTTTAAATTTGATTTGGCCACAACGGAAAGTCATAGTGATGGGAATTAAGTAATACTTTCTTAGCATGTCCATTTCCTCTTGTGGAATTCTGGGTGCTTTAGGATGTCTCAGATCATTATTTCAAGCCACAAGCCACCCATGTGAAAGCTGGTCTATCAGGGTTTTTGTGAGAGGAACCTGAGAGTAAATAATATTATCTCCAAACGTTGACCAAACACTCAGAACTTAAAACACAGAAGGTAAATATAATGCTTAGGGAGGGAGAAAGGGTAAAACTAAGCCAGACCCAAATGTCAGCATGCTCCTGTGGATAACAGTTTACCCACAAACTATTACAAATACAGTACATAAGCAAACTTCTTTTTACCCATGGAATTCCGAGGTTTTGAATTTACGAAGTGACCAAAGCTACCAGAGTAGTAGTAATGGCATTTATTAAGCACCTCCTTTGCATTGCACTAACACTGAGGAAAAATTATCCAGGTGAAAATTCACAGCCAGGGTTCTCTTTCCTGAATTTAAAATACTTAGCCAGCTTCCTGACTGGCTTCTGGAAAATGCAGTTCCTAGGCATCAGATGCTGCAAGAATAAGTTTACTATTTCCCCATCAGTTCCCTGACTTCAAGTAGGCCTCCAAACATACATCCGCTGGGATTTTCTCTCTACTGTTTTGGGCCCAAATTTCCAAATGTGGAAACAGCCAGTAAGTCCACAGAACTTCCCTATATATACTTTTGCTTGCATCCTATGCATTATGAACACATTCAGTTTTTGGTTTTGTTTTTTTTTCTGTGAAAAAGAGTCCCAGAACCGAATTTCCTGGTCTGAGACAGACGTCTGTAATGCTGGTCATAAGGACAGGGGTTGGAGAGCTCTAAAAAATACCCTCCTCTTACTGTTTACCAACATAGTAAGCTCATTGTGGGCAGGGAACGAGTCTACCACCTCTGTTGTACTGTACTCTCCCAAGTGCTTAATACAGTGCTCTGCACCCAATAAGCTCTCAATAGGACAGATTGATTTTTCTAGCTTAAATGTTTGCTCTTTTGGGCCCCTCCCTTTATTGTTCGTTGTCTATTGCACTCTTATTGTAAGCTCATCTCTCCCTCTAGTAACAAGGTGGGGGCGAAGCCAGAGTAGTTGATTATTTAATCACTAAATTAGTGAAGGAAATACAGGTGATCATGCCTGAAGAAATAAATTTGACCATTAAGCAAATCAATATTAACAATATGATGGTCTTTGTGCAGCGTGACAGAGACTGTATAGGACAGGAATCATTTTTGAGAGGAATTGTCCTGTAATGAATTTCTTTTGAGTGCTAGATTTGCAAAAGGCCAATCTAACTTCAAAAACCAAGTGAGTAGTAAAAGTATTACTGATCTGGGCAGGAAGCTGGTGCTTTTCCAGCCAGTTGTTCCACCTCTAGAAAGACTCCTGGATTCCTGCTGTGAGAGAACCTTTCAGACAGAGAGGCAGCATTTTCTTTGCAGCGCTCAGATAGGTTTCCCCACCTTATTGTTATCCTCAAGGTCCTTAAGGCAGTTTCCAGAATCCAACAGGCAGGCAGAGGTGTGATCTATCCATATAGCAGACTTCTTCATCAACCAGGAGACACCAAGCCTTAATGTGAACTGGGGACATGAGCAGAACCCCACGACTGGTTCTGGAGTCTTTTAACCCCAGTATAGCAAGACAAGAGCACTGGAGCAGTGGAAAATTAATGGCTTCCCCAAGGAGAAGAATTCCCCATCCTGAGCCCCAGGCCTCTTCACTGGACAATCTGAGCATATAGTTTTTTATGGTGATTCCCTCTAATTGGACAAAGAATTTTTACTAAGAAACTTGAATTTTGCAGAATTTTTTCCAGATTAATCTTCACTGTTCTTTCTGTCCTCTAGGACTGAATTCTGTGAGGCAGGGAACTCAGTTCTCATTCAGTGATTGTATCTGAATGGGGCCAATCTCCCAGTGGGTTGAAAAAATTCGGCATTTCAGCCAGTGTCTTAAAGGTACTCACAGGATCTGACTGATTAACCAGATAATATGAGTGGGATTTGTTACTAAATCTTTTTTTTTGTTGTACTTCAGCACAGCAGGACTGAAAAGTGAAGGGTTGTGCTCGTGCGGAGGGGGTATTTTGTCATGAGATTACATACCCGTGTGGCCTCCTAATTGGCCTGGGCATCTGTCCAAATGACAGCTGCTAGGCAAGGAAGCAGACAGCCTTCAGACCCTTCTGGGCTCACCGCCAGACTGCCTGGGCTCTGGTGCTGCCCTGAACCAATCCAGGGGAAACCAATGGGGTCAAGAAAGAATATTGGTGAGGCTGGCTGCAGCGGAACCCAAGAATGAAATGTGATTACTATATTTATTTTATTAATGATGTGTATATAGCTATAATTCTATTTATTCTGATAGTATTGACACCTGTCTACTTGTTTTGTTTTGTTGTCTGTCTCCCCCTTCTAGACTGTGAGCCCATTGTTGGATAGGGACCGTCTCTATATGTTGCCAATTTGTACTTCCCAAGCACTTAGTACGGTGCTCTGCACACAGTAAGCGCTCAATAAATACGATTGAATGAATGAATGAATCTGTCAATCAGATGAATGTGTCGACATTGGAGTTCTGAGGACTGGGCTACCATGCTTCTTGTCTCCCCAAAATGTGCATTTTGGGTTGGCGCTTAAACGGATTGGTCGAAATAAATCAACAAACACACTTATCTCATATAGTTCTGGCCACATTCTTCAAAAAAGCATAGTTTAGATTAAGGTTTTCAGAGTGTCGAATGAGGCCCAAAGAAGCCAAGTGACTCGTCTCAGGATCCAGTGTGTCAAATTGGGGCCAAACCTGAACCAACATCCCTACTGTGGTTCAGCCCTTTGCTGTAGCCAGGAGGCCATAAATGTCCTTCCCACCCATTGCTGGTGGGAAGACAACTTCAGTTTTTAAGTTCTACAAAATGTGGTGAACCAAAGGCAGGGAAAATATGTCATACGTAAGAAAGCGTGTTTCATAGTTTCAATATGTACTTTAATTTAAACTTGCTTTCTTCAACAAAGGCCAAACTCTGAAAGGTGGCAAAAGCACCCAAGCCTAAATCCTCCACTGCTACTTCCAATTTTTGCAGGGGTGCGGGGTTGGGGGAGGGAGTAGTATCTGGTTTTATTTGTTTAAATAGCTTGGTGAAAGTAATGATATGTTTCTTGCTTTTCTTGTGCTACGGAAAGCAGGAACCTTGCATAACCTGGAAAGCTGGATCAGATTCATTTTCTACACTCCACATCTCTAATGTAAAAGAACCTTGAATTAATGCCTCTGACTGATAAAATTCAAGTAGCATAAATCCCCCCTAGTTGCTTTCACGTTGAGATATGACTAGAGATCTAGGAAGGATCCTGAAGTGAGCTTCCTTTCAACAAGTCTAAAAGAAAACAGAGTTCCCTCTCATTTGCTGTGAATTCTGTCCTAAATAATTGCTCACGAAGATAGAAGTGTCCCGTTAGTCTCACCTGCATCAAACTATAATGATTTGTCACCATAAAATCAAGTTTCAAGAAGCAGAATAAGAGAAAAAAATAACTTGTTAACCTTTCCTTTGTGTGGTTGTTTTCCCCCTCATTGCATTTACATTGGCTCTGAAGAACTGGGACATTCTGCAGATGGCTTAGGGTCTATGAATTATTATTGAAACCATCATGAGCCAAGTATAACAGGTAGCAGTCCAGACTTGTCTAAAAAGGATAAACCCCAGCTAAGCATGTAAATAATACCCTGGTGCTTTTTATCATAGAAACACATATACTGAGCCAGGTACACTAAAAGGCCTATTCACATATCCCTATTGTTATCTTGTAAAGCACACTAGATATGTAAACTGGAAATGTGGTGGGATTTTTTAAAAAATATTCAGGCAGTAAATAGACGAAAGGAAGTTAATGGTGTAAAATCTAGAAAGACTTAAACCAAATGCCAGATTGCATTCATTGTCAGTAGTCTTCACAAATGTTCTCGCATAAAATAAAAATCCTGCAGGGTTTTCCTCCCTGAAATCAGTCTAAAGAACCTTTCCAAAAAGAGTAATCAATACTTGTTGATTGACTTACCATACTACCTCAACAAAAAGGAATTCTACGAGGAACACATGCTGGCTATCAGGAAATTACTGGGGTGATCCAGGGCATCAAAGGGCCACTGTTAAGTTGCTCCTGGCAAGTTGCAAAGAGGCTATCAATATTCATGCAACTGAATAAACAGGGATTTTATCTTGTGGTTAGAATGAAGAGATAAATATTCCATTTCAGAACAGAAATCTAAACTCGGCTAAATTCAGAATGCTAATTAGAGCCAAAGAAAAAGGTGGGGGGAGGGGGTGACCTGGGTCTTCTGTTGTCCCTAAAGCAGTTTCATGATTTCCCTATTGCCATTGCCGTCCCCAATCTCAGGATTCTGACACTTGGCAACAGCCCAAAAGACCACTGGATTTAGCTCTCTCCACAGCAGCTTGATGTCCTTTAGCAAGGTGCCTAAACCTGCCCATGGATCACCCAGCATTTCTACTATACATTTCTATTACTGTATTTTCCCAAGGACTTGCATTGAGTCTAAAAAGACTCTGGGGAAACCTGATTGATAGCAAGGACTTAATCCAGGCAATGGCTATTTTGTAAATTCTGAACAATACCTGTTACGTCGTCTTTAAGGAAATGTCATATAAAATCTGTTATCACATTCATCTGTTCTTTTTCACTTAGGAAAAATGTTAAAAGTCAATTATTTCAGAAACCTAGTGGCATTATGTACATTTTAGACTAAAAGCTCAGAATTAGAGTGAGGTGTGACTCACTCTACCACCACTTAACTGACCTATGTCTCAGTTTTCCATTTCAAACTTGTGATTATTATCCTTCTTTCCAAAATGAATCCTGGGCTCCCCTTGGTGAGGAGATGAGGCAGGCACCAAGTATTATGGTAAAAGTAGACTCATGATGACCAAGTTCCTCAGGATATAGTCAGCCAGTGCCCTCGGTCTCTGAATATCGTCGACATTTTAAGCACAAATAAGAGATGAGGAGGCAGTCCAATGGCTATCAATGGCTACGTTCTGCTGCGACAATTAAATAAGCTTTACCTCTGATGTAAATGTGGAAAGGGTACCGGGGTCTTGAGAGGTATGAGAAAATAGGCAAAATTAGGACATTGAAGGATTTCAAATTTGGACCAACATCAGTTGTTGGAATATATGGGGAATGAGATTCCAGGAGAAATGTTTTACATTTAAATACCCATAAAAGTGTTGCTTTTTTCCTCCCAAACTTTCTAAGACTTTCAATATGCCAATCTTTTGCCAGTTCATTCACTATTCCTTTAACTGGGACAGGGATAGTGCTTGGTGAGTGAAGCCACAGTTGTGTGAGTTGTGTGTCACACAAGTAAAATGGGGCATCAATGAAGCCTGTATTCTCCTATGGAAGGTGCCTTTCTGGGACTCACTGATGAGAGAAAAGCCTTCCTTTCTTTCTCTCAATTCTTTATTATGTTCTTCCATCCCAGAACGACCTTCTTCATTCTGCCACTAAGTATGGCTGATGATCATTATGATAATGATGCCCTTATAAGAGACTCCTTGCTCAAGTTCCCATTTTCATTTTACACAAGTAAAACTAATACCGAATGTGCTAAGGAGAGATGACTTCTGCCTGTATATATGGCTGGAGCCTTGGAAACTGCTTCCTATATTTCATTAAGGACTTGGTGGCTACTCAGTGTGAGTTTAATGATCTGGAAAATTGCAATTATTCATTCATTCAATCAATCATATTTATTAAGTGATTACTGTGTGCAGATCACTGTGCTAAGCACTTGGGAAAGTACAACAATAAATAGTGACATTTGCTGCCCACAAAGAGCTCACAGTCTGCATTCTATAATCTAATACCCAAAATTATGATAATCACTAAATTAATGTGAGTCAGTGACAATCCTAGGGTGTCTTATCAGTCTGTAGTACATTTCAATAAAACCATGGAATCATTATTGTTGAGTTATGAGCAGGACTAATGTTATGCACTTTAGCATAAATTTTTTCAAGTAAAAAAAAACCTCATTCCATATTTACTATATGTTTTACAGCCAGTTGTGCTTTGTTGTTTATAAATACAATTCAAATATGTAGTCCTTTTTTAATCCAAGAGAATAAGATAACTCCCAACTATGTTTGGAGGGAAAAATTACTTAAAATGTGATTCAGGGATCATTTTACTTAGAAAATGTATATATAAATATGCCTATAAGTGTGCATATGGGTTGTGTGTATGTATGTAGAAGAAATGATTCGATAAGAACCCTTTTGCACTCAAACCTCCACCCTCAGTTTGATCCATTCAGCCAGCATGAGCCCACAGGACCAACCCTACAAACAAGAAAATGATCTAATGTATTCCCTCCTGTTCACTTTGGATTATTCCCGGAAGCTTCTTCCAGGAAATCTCAGATGCCCATTACTAAGGCAGTGACTTCCTCCTTACCATTCATATGAACACTGAATCCATGGCACAAGGGAAAATGAGAAACCTTACTCACATGCCTCCTGTCTTGACCTGGCAAATACCCTGCTGGAGAATTGATTTCTCCCCACAACAGGAAGAAAACCCTGACCATTAGATTTAAGGCACTCCTACAGCTCACTCCCTTATATTTATAAACTTTCTTCACCTGTTACCTTTCAGCTCACCCGCTCCGTTCCTCCCACATTACTCTCATTGCACCTCATTCTGAACTCTTTCCCTTTCCAATGATTCTGACTCCAGCAATTCTCATCTTCAGCTCTCTTGAAATCCCATTACCTCCCAACCCCTGATTTAATTGCCTCCTTCCCAGGTTGTATCAATCACCCCTTAATAGAGTGCCTGGAAAGGAGTAAGCGCTTAACAAATACCATAATTATTAAGTATTATTAATTACCATCCTTAGCACTTACATTTACCACTAATTTTAGCACCTGTCTGGAATTACTTACACATACTCAGACTGTGAGCCCTACATGGGAGAGGGACTGCGTTGGACCTGACAGTCTTGCAGCTAACTTGGTGCTTGGCACACAGTAAGATTTTAATAATTACTGCTTGTTTTTCTATTTTATCTGCCTCATTCATGCTATCTAAAGTTGTAGCATTGTTCTTTCTCCTATTTGTGGATCGTTTGGTGATTTCTCTCTCCTTCCATTTGACTCTGAGCTCTTTGAGGACAGAAACTGCACCTACTACTCTTTTAAACTCTTAGAACAGCTCCCCATACACAGACCCTCAATAAGTACCATTGATTGATTGATCCTAGTGGGTACTGATGACCTGCCTGCTCCTTTGAACCACTTGTACAATGGATGAAGTGGTTAGATGCTACTGTTGCTTATTATGTCATCTCAGAGGAATTTGCCTTCTAAATGGATTGTAGTTCAAGTGACAATAATCTTTCATGGAACCTTTCTAATGTTTGTGGACCAATCTACTTTACATTAAAAACCAGCATCTGTTGTCACCCTTGAGTTAGCAATTGTGCCCTCAAGTACTTTTCTCTTAAATACTACCCTGATAATTTTCCTTTATCATTGCATTTTAATCTTCTTTTCTTTCATTTTCTCTATTTGATGTGAATTATTTGCTGAATAAAGTACTTTTTACAGTTTATGCTTGTGACTTCTTGTTCTACTTTCATCTCAGTTTTAGAGAACAAATCTAAGTAGAGAACAAACATCTGTCTTTTCAGCTTCTTCAAGCGTGCACGCAACCCAGTCAGGTCTCTCCTGTAGCTGGGGCTAAATTCATCTGGTCATTAGAAAGGCCAAAGCTGTGCTTCACCTTTTCTACCCCTGATACAAAATGTTCAGAACACTTTAGTACAAGATTATCTTTTTTCTACTGTAAAATAATTTCCTACCTTATGGATTTACCCCTTCCTTGCTGATCCAAGGAAAGAAAAAAAAGGAAATCTGGGGGGAAGAAGGGTGTTTCTACCTTTTGGACGAGTCATTTTGCTCCAAAGTCAAAGGTAGAAGCCATGTGAACTGTTGGATAGAGCACAGACCTGTGAGGCAGAAGGACTTGGGTTCTAAATCCCAACTTGGCCAACTGTCTGTTGGGTGACCTTGGCCAAGTCACTTAACTTCTCTGTGCCTCTGTTACCTCAAAAATCAATCATATTTACTGAGCGCTTACTGTGTGCAGAGCAGCATACTAAGCGCTTGGAAGAGTACAACATAACAAGCGTTGGTCACGTTTTCTTGGCCCACAACAAGTTTACCTTCTCAGTAAAATGGGGATTAAGACTGATCCCCATGTGGGACATGGACTGGGTCCAACTTGATTAGCTTGAATCTACCGCAGTGCTTAGTACAGTGTCTGGCACATAGTAAGCACTTAACAAATACCATAAAAAAAGTCTATGATGTCTAGTGGCTACTAACTCCCTTGATGCCACTTTGAGTTTCAGATAAGGAACTTCTTTCATTTAGATTTACAACCCTCTGCCCTACTCCCTTCCCCTCCCCACAGCACTTGTGTATATTTGTACATATTTATTACTCTACTTTATTAATGATGTGTATATAGCTATAATTCTATTTATTTTGATGGTATTGCTACCTATCTACTTGTTTTGTTTAGTTGTCTGTCTCCCCCTTCTAGACTGTGGGCCCATTGTTGGGTAGGGACTGTCTCTATATGTTGCTGATTTGTACTTCCCAAGCGCTTAGTACAGTGCTCTGCACACAGTAAGCAATCAATAAATATGACTGACTGAATGAATGAATAACTCAACTGCCAAATTCGAGCAAAAATCCATCGCACTTTGACCCTATTATTTAGCTATTCAATCATGGCAATTCCTTTATGTGTATATTCAGTAAATCAATCAATAAATCAATCATATTTATTGAGCGCTTACTGTGTGCAGAGCACTGTACTAAGCGCTTGGAAAGTACAAGTTGGCATATAAATAATAAATAATAATAATAAATAAATGCATTTATTTTTGCTGCATCCAGGTGATTTTTATGGTAACCCTTATTGAATTATTAGGATTCTTCAAGGCTGAACTGCTTAGCCACCAAGTTAGAGGTATTCTTTGAAACAGAAACTTCTCCAAACCGGATGTCACAAATTGCAATAAGAGATGGCTGCCTGTTATTCTGGGGGAAAACATTATCTGGACACTAAAACGGACCCAAAATTGTAGTACTCTTTTGGTTCTTCTAAACAGAATAAATAGTTCACTGGCTGGGTCAGTACTGGTGTATTTTCTGAAAATAATTTACCTGATGAATTTTCCTTTAAAAAATTATTGTTTGGGCCTGAATCTACATGGGGAAAACGTAATATTAGGCACTAGCATATTGTTTGTGATCACTGCTCCATGCAGACAAGGTGATGTTTTTGGAGCCACATACTCAGAGCTTGCCCCTGGGACCCAGACATTAGTGTGTCTGCCTGACTGATGGATTGCATTTCTGCCCTTTCCCCTACCCTTCTGCTGCCCAGGGTAGCCTGATGGCAGTCTCCAACATCCAGGCAGGGCTGGTGGAGGGAGGAAGGTTGGGGAAGAGAACTGAGACATCTCAGGCAGCAGCTGATAATTGATCAATTAGGATTTATGTATAAGGACCCTATCCCAAGCAAAAATATTGCAGCTGCCCCAGTAATGTATTGCTTTTAAGTCCTAAGCCGAATTGCTCTTAAAAAGAGGTGAAAGATTCCTACAAATAATTAGCTGACTATGACGTTCCATTAAGTCGCAGGTAGCTTCTCACTAGGCTTTTTGATTGCCTATATGTCCATATAAGCCATTAAATATGATTTATTCATTTATTCTTCTAGACTGTGAGCCCACCTTCTAGACTGTGAGCCCACTGTTGGGTAGGGATCGTCTCGATATGTTGCCAACTTGTACTTCCCAAGCACTTAGCACAGTGCTCTGCACACAGTAAGCGCTCAATAAATCCGATTGATTGATTATTAGATCATCAAGAATGGCTTCCCTTTGATAAAAACCAAAGTTAGCAACTCAAAGAATCTCCTTTATGATGTTTCAATGCATAATTTTAATGAAATATTAGAATTACATTATTTGTTGGAAACACTGAGATGGGGAAGGAAGGTATTATAGAATTTTATATTGCAATATATGCCTTGAGGGTTTTTTTATTTTTGTAAACTCAAGATACAAGTTACCTAATCTGTTACACATTGAATGTCCCTTTAATGCCATGCTTCATCTAAATACACTATAGTTTCTCTGAAAAATAATAGCCTTTGGGAGTTGCTCGAGGCAACTGATGTGAGGAAGAGAGGATCAGAAGTCCGTGAACCCGAAAACTAATCCAAAATGAGGATTTGCCAGTTTATGTTATCAGGATTATACCTGTCTTGGCATTCTATAACAATTCCCTTTATCAAATATATATTTTTTGCTGAAGCATTTCCACATTTTTACATTCTGAGAGCCAGGTAAAGCTCATTTCCCATGTCCAGGATTAAATGCCTACTCTGTTTCTTCTTGATTTATTTTATGACTTTAATTTACCAGTTCTGCCCTCTTTTGTCTACCCCAAACTATTTTTTGCTTAATTTTTAAGATTAGGATAAAGACATTTATAATCTCAGACCCTAAGAGGTATTTTCCTGCCCAAATATTTTAGATCAAGATTTTTTAGCCATTTTCAAATGTAAATGACCATTTGTTTTTTATGTACCGGTGGTTTTTAACATAACATTATTTTTATTACTGAACAACTGTACCACAACCCAGTCTTCATCAGCAAATGAGTTCGTTGAAATTTATATAGATTTATGAATGCCTGAATGAATTAATAAGTAAGTAAAATGCTGTGTCGGTTTGTATTTGTATATTATTCATCTAATATGGCCAGAATAAGCCACTAGGGTTTGGATGCATCTGATTGTGAGCAAACAGCCCCATATAACTGAATGGGCAATTTATTAATATCTACTCAAAATTCAATCACTCAATGGCACTTACCGAAAAGCACTGTACTAACTGCTTGGGAGAGTACACTACAACAGAGCTGGTAGACACTTTCCCTGCCACAGAAGGAGCTTATAGTCCAGAAGGATATTCAAATACAAAATTTCTTTTTACCTCTTTCTGTGATGTTAAACAATAGATTTACCCATCCGCCAAGCTAGCTCTCTTCCTCCCTTCAAGGCCCTGCTGAGAGCTCACCTCCTCCAGGAGGCCTTCCCAGACTGAGCCCCTTCCTTCCTCTCCCCCTCGTCCCCCTCTCCATCTCCCCATCTTACCTCCCTCCCTTCCCCACAGCACCTGTATATATGTATATATGTTTGTACATATTTTTTTTAAACTCTATTTATTTATTTATTTAATTTATTTGTACACAACTATTCTATTTATTTTATTTTGTTAGTATGTTTGGTTTTGTTCTCTGTCTCCCCCTTTTAGACTGTGAGCCCACTGTTGGGTAGGGACTGTCTCTATATGTTGCCAATTTGTACTTACCAAGCGCTTAGTACAGTGCTCTGCACATAGTAAGCGCTCAATAAATACGATTGATGATGATGATGATGATGATTTACCCATATAATTATGACTCCAGGGCCAAATTTTGGCAGGCAGAGCAGGTGAGGCTTGACAGCCTTTAATTACTGTATACACATTTTGCGCACAGTGTTCATTTTTAATTGTTAAATTGGAATAACTGTCATAGTCACCTTACCACAAACAAAAACTCCTCCTTTCATCTTTTAGACTGTGAGCCCACTGTTGGGTAGGGACTGTCTCTATATGTTGTCAACTTGGACTTCCCAAGCGCTTAGTACAGTGCTCTGCACACAGTAAGCGCTTAATAAATACGATTGATGATGATGATGATTTGAATTAAATCTAGACGACTGTGCCACTCTGCTTTTGTCTTTAAGAAGGCGCTCTCATCAATTTCATTTTCCCTAAATCTGGGCCTTTGTTTCGGTCCCTTTTTCTTAATATAAAACGGCCACTGAAAGGTTGTTTTCAGGAAGAAAATGGATCATTCTATATGGACGTAAATTTCTAAAAACTAATTCGTGCCAAATCTAGTTATATTTGCCCTTAAAAAAAAAAAAAACCTCTGAAAACCAAAGAGAGACCAGGATTCCCGTGTTTAAGATGCTTTGGTAATGACAGGGGCGGCAGTGGCTGACAGGCTCCTAAGAACCGCAACCAGGTTTTGCGGGTAGAATTAAAAGATAAGGAGGCGTTCTCAGCATCAATCTTTTGAGCAAGCGAAATTGGAAATTCGAATCAAGGTTCCTTGGGGGCCTCGCTGACTCTCTTAAGCAACCAGACAGAGGGAATACATTTATTTGGCTTTGAGACCTTAATCCTCCTCGCTCTTTGGCTCTGGAGGGCCAGATCTAACCTACTGCCGGGAAGAAAATTGAGGCTATTATCCAGAAAATGCTCCAAAAATCCATCCCACTTGGACGCTATTATTTAGCTATTCAGTCCAAATCCTTTTTGGGCTTGGATAATCCGGATAATTATCTCAATTGTAAATTGCACTGTTCACTGCCCTAGGAATCTATCTCCTGGACTTTCCCTTGCTTAAATCCAGTGTACCTCGGCCACTCCCCATAAGGTTGGTGAAAGCCGTTGCATCTCCCCCTGGTCTGGAGTAGAGACACCCCCAGAAAGTGAGGACAAGAACTGGGGGGGCTGGGGGTTGGGCCGGGGCCAGTGACCAGCGAAGGGAGGAGCCCCACAGGTTTGAGATCTGGGCTGTGAGCGCTGGACGCCGGCTTCTCTTGGTTTCCTCTCGCTCAGCTGAGTCTTTCTCTAAAGGGCAAGAGCAATCGTGGGGGAAGAAAAGAGAGGAAGGGCAACTTAAAACCACACTGGGGTCTGTCCACTGAGCCTCTAGACCCTCAAGGCGGTATTTTGCGCTCCAGTTTCCGGAGACTTTTCGGATCCCAAGCCCCGCAGCCGGAGGGAGAGAGACAGAGACAAAGACGGAGGGAGAGACACACACACACAGAGACAGAGACAAAGACAGAGAGAGAGACGGAGAGACACAGAGACAAAGACAAAGAGACGGAGAAAGAGAGACAGAGGCAGAGAAGGGGAGAGAGAGAAAAGAGAAAGACAGAAAGAGAAAAAGAAAGAAAGAAAGAAAGAAGGAAAGAAAGAAAGAAGAAAGAAGGAAAGAAAGAAAGAAAGAAAGGAAGAAAGGGAGAAAGGAAGAAGGAAAGAAAGGAAGAAAGAAAGGAAGAAAGGAAGGAAGGAAGAAGGAAAGAAAGGAAGAAAGGAAGGAAGGAAAGGAAGAAAGAAAGAAAGAAAGAAAGAAAAAGAAAGAAAGAAAGAAAGAAGAAAAGAAGGAAAGGAAGGAAAGAAAGGAAGGAAAGAGAAAGAAAGAAAGAAAGAAAGGAAGAAAGGGAGAAAGGAAGAAGGAAAGAAAGGAAGAAAGAAAGGAAGAAAGGAAGGAAGGAAGGAAAGGAAGGAAAGAAAGGAAGGAAAGAGAAAGAAAGAAAGGAAGGAAGGAAGAAAGAAGAAAGGAAGGAAGGAAAGGAAGGAAAGAAAGGAAGGAAAGAGAGAGAAAGAAAGAAAGAAAGAAAGAAAGAAAGAAAGAAAGAAAGAGAGGAAGGAAGGAAGGAAAGGAAGGAAAGGAAGGAAAGAAAGGAAGGAAAGAGAAAGAAAGAAAGGAAGGAAGGAAGAAAGAAGAAAGGAAGGAAGGAAAGGAAGGAAAGAAAGGAAGGAAAGAGAAAGAAAGAAAGAAAGAAAGAAAGAAAAAGAAAGAAAGAAAGGAAGGAAAGAAAGGAAGGAAAGAGAAAGAAAGGAAGGAAGGAAGAAAGAAGAAAGGAAGGAAAGGAAGGAAAGAAAGGAAGGAAAGAGAAAGAAAGAACGGAAGGAAGGAAGAAAGAAGAAAGGAAGGAAAGGAAGGAAAGAAAGGAAGGAAAGAGAAAGAAAGAGAGAGAAAGAGAGAAAGAAAGAGAGAGAAAGAAAGGAAAAACGGGAACAGAGAGAGAGAGCAAGCCGCCTGTGCCACCGCACAGCCCCCCTCGGGAGCGGGACGTGACTCCTGCGGGCTGCGGGGGCTGAGAAGGGCCGTAGGGAGACGGGGAGGGACTGGGCGGGGGGAAGGAGGGGGGGAAGAAGGAGGCTCCCGTGGGGCCACAAGTGCCGCTGGGCCGGCTGTCTGCGGGGAGGGAGGGGAGGGACCGCCTGGCAGCGGGGCCGAGAAGGGCGAACCGGCTGCTGCCTGGCTGGTGGCGCTGCTCCGGCCGGGACGGGGACCTCCCGCACCCCGTCTCCATTACCAACCGCCCCAGCCCCCCCGCATTTGAGTCAGTCCCCCTAAATCACCTAAATACACGCGCCACACCCCGCTCCCCCCTCCCCCCACCCCCCCCGGCGATAACGTACGTCCTCATCTTCGTCCCCGATTGCTTCCCCCACCTGTAATTTCCTTTAGTTTCCGTGTCCCCCGTTAGTTAGACTGTAAACGCCTTGACGGCGGGGGTCGTGCCTCGCCTACTCTCCGAGATGTTCAGGGCAGTGCTCAGCCCTAACTGACCGCTCGGTAAATATCACTCCTTCATCTGGGTACGGGGGGATAAAAGGGGATGAAAAGGGAATGGGGGAGAAGAAGACGTGTGCATGTGTGTGTTTGGCTTAGGCCAGCGTCCTGCGCTTAGTACACTGCCTGGCACACAAAAGGCTCTTAAATACCAAATTTATATATATATATATATAGGAGGATGAATGGGGAACTGGGGAGAAGGGGATGTGTGAATGTGTGTTTTTGGCTTAGTCCACCGTCCAGCGCTTAGTACCGAGCCTGGCACACAACAAACGCTTAACAGATATCAAATAAATATATGAGGATGAATGGGGAATGGGGGAGAAGGGAATGTGTGTGTGTGTGTGTGTGTGTGTGTGTGTTTGGCTTAGTCCAGCGTCCAGCGCTTAGTACAGAGCCTGGCACACAATAAGCGCTTAACAGATATCAAATAAATATATGAGGATGAATGGGGAATGGGGGAGAAGGGAATGTGTGTGTGTGTGTGTGTTTGGCTTAGTCCAGCGTCCAGCGCTTAGTACAGAGCCTGGCACACAATAAGTGCTTAAATACCATATATATATATTCACCCTCCTATATATATATATATATATATATATATAGGAGGATATACATAGATGGATATATGATAGATAGATGATAGAGAGAGAGAGATGATAGATAGATAGATAGATAGATAGATAGATAGATAGATGATAGATAGATGAGGATGAATGGGGGATGGGGGAGAAGGGTATGTGTGTTTTTGGCTTAGTCCAGAGCCTGGCACACAATACGCGCTTAAATACCTTTTTGGGGGGAGGATGAATGGGGAATGGGGAGAAGGGAGTGTGTTGGGTAGGGTGGGGATGTGAAAGGAAGACTGAGGAACGGGGGGGAAGGGGTGTGTTTGTGTGTGTGTGTATGTGTTAGGAAACGGTAGGGGTGCGAAAGGATGAATGGGGGAGAAGGGTATGTGTGTTTTTGGCTTAGTCCAGAGCCCGGCACACAATAAGCGCTTAAATACCTTTTTTGGGGGAGGATGAATGGGGAATGGGGAGAAGGGAGTGTGTTGGGTAAGGTGGGGATGTGAAAGGAAGAATGAGGAACGGGGGGGGAAGGGGTGTGTTTGTGTGTGTGTGTGTGTATGTGTCAGGAAACGGTAGGGGTGCAAAAGGATGAATGGGGGAGAAGGGTATGTGTGTTTTTGGCTTAGACCAGAGCCTGGCACACAATAAGCGCTTAAATACCTTTTTTGGGGGAGGATGAATGGGGAATGGGAAGAAGGGAGTGTGTTGGGTAGGGTGGGGATGTGAAAGGAAGACTGAGGAACGGGGGGGAAGGGGTGTGTTTGTGTGTGTGCGTATGTGTTGGGAAACGGTAGGGGTGCAAAAGGATGAATGGGGGAGAAGGGTATGTGTGTTTTTGGCTTAGTCCAGAGCCTGGCACACAATAAAGCGCTTAAATACCTTTTTGGGGGGAGGATGAATGGGGAGAAGGGAGTGTGTTGGGTAGGGTGGGGATGTGAAAGGAAGACTGAGGAACGGGGGGTGGGGAAGGGGTGTGTTTGTGTGTGTGTATGTGTTAGGATACGGCAAGGGTGCAAAAGGATGAATGGGGGAGAAGGGTATGTGTGTTTTTGGCTTAGTCCAGAGCCTGGCACACAATAAGCGCTTAAATACCTTTTATGGGGGAGGATGAACGGGGAATGGGGAGAAGGGAGTGTGTTGGGTAGGGTGGGGATGTGAAAGGAAGACTGAGGAACGGGGGGGGAAGGGGTGTGTTTGTGTGTGTGTGTATGTGTTAGGATACGGTAGGGGTGCAAAAGGATGAATGGGGGAGATGTGTGCGCGCGCGCGCTGCGCAGCTGCCTTCGCGTTGGAGGCGGAGGAGTCTCCACCTCTTGTAGCCATTTGAACCTATGACTGCCAAGATCCATTTACAACTGACTTGTCACCGGGCCGGGCCCGGTGGGGACACTCACCCTCGCTGCAGAGGCGTCGGTCGGCGGGGCCGGCGGGGGCCAGCGGGGGCCAGCGGGGGCCAGCGGGGGCCAGCGGGCTGACGGCTCCGAGCGGCGCCCGCCCGCCCGGACAGGTCCCGCCCGGAGGGAGGGAGGGAGGGAGGCAGGGACAGGTCCCGCCCGGAGGGAGGGACGGGGACGGGGCCCGGCCCGGCTCCTTCCTCCGCCCTCGGGCTGCCGAAGCCGGGGTCGCTCGGCCCGTCTTTCCGCGGCCCCGGCGGGCGGGAGGCCGGAGGGAGTGGGGAGCGTGGCCGGGGGCCTCCGCACTCGCCCCGCGGGCCACAGCTGTCCCCGGGCGGGCGACCGGTTGCCGTCGTGGCGAGCAGGGGAACCCCGAGGCCATGGGCTGGCGCTGCTGGTGGATCGTGGCCCTAGGAGGTAGGTGGCATCGGGGCGAGCCAAGGAGGGCCCAAGGCTGGCAGGGGGGAGGCCAAGCGCGGAGACTCTATTTATTACTCTATTTATTTATTTATTTTACTTGTACATTTCTATCCTATTTATTTTCTTTTGTTGGTATGTTTGGTTCTGTTCTCCGTCTCCCCCTTTTAGACTGTGAGCCCACTGTTGGGTAGGGACTGTCTCTATGTGTTGCCAATTTGTACTTCCCAAGCGCTTAGTACAGTGCTCTGCACGTAGTAAGCGCTCAATCAATACGATTGATTGATTGACTCGGGGGCCTCCTGAGCCCACTGTTGGGTAGGGACTGTCTCTGTATCATCATCGTCAATCGTATTGATTGAGCGCTCACTGTGTGCGGAGCACTGTACTAAGTACGAGTTGGCAACATCTAGAGACAGTCCCTACCCAACAGTGGGCTCACAGTCTAAAAGGGAGGGGGACGGAGAACAAAACCAAACCTACTAACAAAATAAAATAAATAGAATAGATATGTACAAGTAAAATAAATAAATAGAGCAATAAATATGTACATACATATATCGTACCTCTCTCCATCCCCCCATCTTACCTCCTTCCCTTCCCCACAGCACCTGTATATATGTTTGTACATATTTTTTACTCTATTTATTTATTTATTTTATTTGTACATATCTATTCTATTTATTTTATTTTGTTAGTAGGTTTGGTTTTGTTCTCTGTCTCCCCCTTTTAGACTGTGAGCCCGCTGTTGGGTAGGGACTGTCTCTAGATGTTGCCAACTTGTACTTCCCAAGCGCTTAGTCCAGTGCTCTGCACACAGTAAACGCTCAATAAATACGATTGATGATGATGATATACAGGTGCTGTGGGGGGACGAGGGGGAGAGGAAGGAAGGGGCTGAGTGTGGGAAGGCCTCCCGGAGGAGGTGAGCTCTCAGCAGGGCCTTGAAGGGAGGAAGAGAGCGAGCTGGGCGGGTGGGCAGAGGGATTGGGGGCATTCCAGGCCCGGGGGATGACGTGGGCCGGGGGTCCATGGCGGGACAGGCGAGAACGAGGTAAAAATGTGGAACGCTTCACGAATTTGCGTGTCATCCTTGCCCAGGGGCCGTGCTGATCTTCTCTGTGTCGTTCCAATTTTAGTATATGTGCTGCTCTATATGTTGCCAACTTGTACTTCCCAAGCGCTCAGTACAGTGCTCTGCACACCGCAAGCGCTCAATAAATAGGATTGATGATGATGGAGGCGGAGGGAGGGGGGAATCTTCCTTGCCCCATTCGGGCTCGGCCTTTCGGGGGGAACGGGGGCGTCCACTCTGCAACCCAGGTTGGCAACAGGGAAGAGCCGGGGATGCAGAGGAACACTTGGCCCCGGGGAAACGCAGTCGCAAGGGGGATGCGGGGCAGCACGGACTGCGGGGGAAACTTGCCAACTTGTACTTCCCAAGCGCTTAGTACAGTGCTCTGTACACAGTAAGCGCGCAATAAATGCGATTGATTGATTGATTGATTGATTGAAACAGAGCTGCACTTGACCCCGGAGAAACAGAGTCGCAAGGGGGCCGGGGGATGCAGGGCAGCACGGAGTGCGGGGAAGACTTGCCAACTTGGACTTCCCAAGCGCTTAGTTCAGTGCTCTGTACACAGTAAGCGCTCAATAAATACGATTGATTGATGATTGATTGATTGAAACAGAGCTGCACTTGGCCCCGGAGAAACAGAGTCGCAAGGGGCTCGGGGGATGCAGGGCAGCACGGAGGGCGGGGGAGACTTGCCAGCTTGTACTTCCCAAACGCTTAGTTCAGTGCTCTGTACACAGTAAGCGCTCAATAAATACGATTGATTGATGATTGATTGATTGAAACAGAGCTGCACTTGGCCCCGGAGAAACAGAGTCGCAAGGGGCCCGGGGGATGCAGGGCAGCACGGAGGGCGGGGGAGACTTGCCAGCTTGTACTTCCCAAGCGCTTAGTCCAGTGCTCCGCACACAGTAAACGCTCAATAAATGCGATTGATTGATTGATTGATTGATTGATTGAAACAGAGCTGCACTTGGCCCCGGAGAAGCAGAGTCGCAAGGGGTGCGGGGGATGCAGAGCAGCACGGACGGCGGGGGAAACTTGCCAACTTGGACTTCCCAAGCGCTTAGTACTGTGCTCTGCACACACTAAGCGCTCAATAAATACGATTGATTGATTGCAACAGAGCTGCACTTGGCCCCGGAGAAACAGAGTCGCAAGGGGTCCGGGGGATGCAGGGCAGCACGGAGGGCGGGGGAAACTTGCCAACTTGGACTTCCCAAGCGCTTAGTCCAGTGCTCCGCACATAGTAAGTGCGCAATAAATGCGATTGATGATTGATTGATTGAAACAGAGCAGCACTTGGCCCCGGAGAAACCGAGTCGCAGGGGGCCCGGGGGAAGAAGGGTAGCGATGGGTCCGGAGGAAGCAGAGCCGCCCGGGGGCCCGGGGAAGCAGAGCTGTGCAGGGCTCGGGACACTTTGAGGGAAGCGTGGCAGCGCCCGTCGCCCCGGGGAACCAGAGGAGCGCTGGGTCCGGGGGAAGCGGAGCAGTACAGGGCTCGGGGGACTTGGAGGGAAGCATAATAATAATAATGGCATTTGGTAAGCGCTTACTATGTGCAAAGCACTGTTCCCGTCTGGACTACTGCATCAGCCTTCTCTCTGATCACCCGTCCTCGTGTCTCTCTCCACTTCAATCCCTACTTCATGCTGCTGCCCGGATTATCTTTGTCCAGAAACGCTCTGGGCATGTTACTCCCCTCCTCAAAAATCTCCAGTGGCTACCAATCTGCGCATCAGGCAGAAACTTCTCACCGTGGGCTTCAAGGCTGTCCATCCCCTCGCCCCCTCCTACCTCACCTCCCTTCTCTCCTTCTACTGCCCAGCCCGCACCCTCCGCTCCTCTGCTGCTAATCTCATCGTCCCTCGTTCTCGCCTGTCCCGCCATGGACCCCCGGCCCACGTCCTCCCCCGGGCCTGGAATGCCCTCCCTCTGCCCATCCGCCCAGCTCGCTCTCTTCCTCCCCTCAAGGCCCTACTGAGAGCTCACCTCCTCCAGGAGGCCTCCCCAGACTGAGCCCCTTCCTTCCTCTCCCCCTCGTCCCCCTCTCGCCATCACCCCCATCTTACCTCCTTCCCTTCCCCACAGCACCTGTATATATGTACATATGTCTGTACATATTTATTACTCTATTTATTTTACTTGTACATATCTATTCTATTTATTTTAGTTTGTTAGTACGTTTGGTTTTGTTCTCCGTCTCCCCCTTCTAGACTGTGAGCCCGCTGTTGGGAAGGGACTGTCTCTAGATGTTGCCAACTTGTACTTCCCAAGCGCTTAGTACAGTGCTCTGCACACAGTAAGCGCTCAATAAATACGATTGATTGATTGATTAAGCCCTCCCTCTGCCCATCCGCCCAGCCCGCTCTTTTCCTCCCTTCAAGGCCCTACTGAGAGCTCACCTCCTCCAGGAGGCCTTCCCACACTGAGCCCCTTCCTTCCTCTCCCCCTCGTCCCCCTCTCTCCATCCCCCCCATCTTACCTCCTTCCCTTCCCCACAGCACCTGGATATATGTATATATGTCTGTACGTATTTATTACTCTATTTATTTTACTTGTACATATCTATTTTATTTTGTTAGTGTGTTTGGTTTTGTTCTCTGTCTCCCCCTTTTAGACTGTGGGCCCGCTGTTGGGTAGGGACTGTCTCTCTATGTTGCCCATTTGGACTTCCGAAGCGCTTAGTACAGTGCTCTGCACATAGTAAGCGCTCAATAAATACGATTGATGATGATGTTGTCAGCTCCCGTGGCGGCCGCTGGCAGGTGAAACCGTCCTGGCGCTTTTTCTCGGCCGAGCCTCTTGCTTCCCCATCTTTGTCCTCGCCTCCTCTGCCTTTCCTCTCCCTCCCTCCCTCCTTGGGCTGGAGGCTGCGGCGGAGGGAAGCACCTGCCGCCTAGGTGGGCGGGCGCGTTCCCGAGAGGCGGGCGCGCTCCCGGCGCTGGGCCGCGCGCGCTCCCGCGGGACCCGAAGCGGCGTCTAGACCATTCACTCGTATTTACTGAGCGCCCACTGGGTGCAGAGCACTGTACTGCGCGCTTAGGACCACTTCGCCCCAATCAATCAATCAATCGTATTTATTGAGCGCTTACTGTGTGCAGAGCATTAAGCGCTTGGGAAGTACAAGTTGGCAACATAGAGAGACAGTCGCTACCCAACAGTGGGCTCACAGTCTTGGAAGCGCTTAGTACAGTGCTCTGCACATAGTAAGCACTCAATAAATACGATTGATTGATTGATTGAAAGCCCGGGATCCCGGGGATCAGCCAGCGCCGGGACCGGGACCTACTGAGAGCTCACCTCCTCCAGGAGGCCTTCCCAGACTGAGCCCCCTCCTTCCTCTCCCCCTCACCCCCCCATCTTACCTCCTTCCCTTCCCCACAGCACCTGCATATATGTATATATGTTTGTACATATTTATTACCCTATTTATTTTACTTGTACAAATGTATTCTATTTATTTTATTTTGTTAATATGTTTGGTTTTGTTCTCTGTCTCCCCCTTCTAGACTGTGAGCCCACTGTTGGGTAGGGACTGTCTCTATATGTTGCCAACTTGGACTTCCCAAGCGCTTAGTACAGTGCTCTGCACACAGTAAGCGCTCAATAAATACGATTGATTGATTGATTGAGACTGAGAGGGGCAGGGGAGCCCCCGGTGCCTGCCTTCCCCGGTGCCCCTTTTAGACTGTGAGCCCACTATTGGGTAGGGACCGTCTCTATATGTTGCCAACTTGTACTTCCCAAGCGCTTAGTCCAGTGCTCTGCACACAGTAAGCGCTCAGTAAATACGATTGATTGATTGATTCCACCGGGTCATCTCCGCTCTCCGGCAAACCCCGCGTAGAGGTCAAACGCCAGCGCCTTCGGTTAATTCATTCAGTCGTATTTATTGAACGCTTACTGTGTGCAGAGCACTGTATTAAGCGCTTGGGAAGGACAAGTCGGCAACATATAGAGACAGTCCCTACCCAACAACGGGCTCACAGTCTCCGTGCCTCAGTTACTTCATCTGTAAAACTGGGGATGAAGACTGTGAGCCCCACGTGGGACAACCTGATCACCTTGTATCCCCCCAGCGCTTAGAACAGTGCTTTGCACATAGTAAGCGCTTAACAAATGCCATTATTATTATTATTATTATAGGGGCAGGGGGTGGTATGCGGGCAGCTGGCTGCCTTGTACACCGTTTTCCTCCAAGGAACACAAAGGTTGCGTACGCACGCAGCTGTGTGACTTTGGGCAAGTCACTTAACTTCTCTGGGCCTCAGTTACCTCATCTGTAAAATGAGGATTAAGACTGTGAGCCCCCCGTGGGACAACCTGATTACCTTGTAACCTCCCCAGCGCTTAGAACAGTGCTTTGCACATAGTAAGTGCTTAATAAATGCCATCATCATTATTATTATTATTATTATAGGGGTGGGGGGTGGTATGCGGTCGGCTGGCTGCGTTGTACACCGTTTTCCTCCAAGGAGCACAAAGGTTGCGTACGCACGCGGCGGTGTGACTTTGGGCAAGTGACTTAACTTCTCTGGGCCTCAGTTACCTCATCTGTAAAATGAGGATTAAGACTGTGAGCCCCCCGTGGGACAACCTGATTACCTTGTAACCTCCCCAGTGCTTAGAACAGTGCTTTGCACATAGTAAGCACTTAAGAAATGCCATCATTATTACTATTATTATTATTATGACGGTACATGTTATCGCAAGTGACAGTAGAAGCGTGTGAGGGAGCGGGTGCGGGTTCCTTGCTGCTCTGGTCATCATCATCATCAATCGTATTTATTGAGCGCTTACTATGTGCAGAGCACTGTACTAAGCGCTTGGGAAGTACAAATTGGCAACATACAGAGACAGTCCCTACCCAACAGTGGGCCCACAGTCTAAATGGGGGAGACAGAGAACAAAACCAAACATACTAACAAAATAAAATAAATAGAATAGCTATGTACAAGTAAAATAAATAAATAGAGTAATAAATATGTACAAACATGGTCGAGGTTTCCCCAGATCCACTTCAACATAACTCCCAATTCAGTTTTGCCAGGAAACCCTCTAGGAATCGCAGACCACCGTGGAGCAGCCCATTCAGTCCCTACCCAAAATAGAAAGCGTGTCTCTCTGCCACCCTCTGTCCCTGCCTTTGTGTGGGTCTCTGATTCCATCTCTCTCTGTCCTCTCAACCTCTTTCTCTGTCGTTTCCCCCCCACCCATGTCTTAATATCCTCAGAATGCAATGCAATGTAGTGAAATTTTAATGTTAATGAGCATACATTTAACACCTTTAAAAAAAACCCAATAATAATAATAATAATAATGGTATTTGTTAAGCACTTACTGTGTGCAAAGTACTATTCTAAGAGCTGGGGAGGTTACAGGGTGATCAGGTTGTCCCACGGGGGCTCACAGTTTTAATCCCCACTTTGCAGATGAGGTAACTGAGGTACAGAGAATCAGTCAATTGTATTTATTGAGCGCTTACTGTGTGCAGAGCACTGTACTAAGTGCTTGGGAATGTGACAGAGAGAAACCTGGGATTTCCTCAGAGTCCACCTTGAAAAGATTTTTTACATGTTTTGTTTTGTTGTCTGTCTCCCCCTTCTACTGTGAGCCCTTTGTTGGGTAGGGACCATCTCTAGATGTTGCCAACTTGTGCTTCCCAAGCGCTTAGTACAGTGCTCTGCACACAGGAAGCGCTCAATAAATACGATTGATTGATTGAATTACAAGTTGGCAACATATAGAGACAGTCCCTATCCAAGAGTGGGCTCACAGTCTAGAAGGGGAGTTAAGTGAGCCCCTTTTAGTTTAGACTGTGAGCCCACTGTTGGGTAGGGACTGTCTCTATATGTTGCCAATTTGTGCTTCCCAAGCGCTTAGTACACTCCTCTGCACATAGTAAGCGCTCAATAAATACGATTGATTGATTGATTAAGGCCCAAAGTCACACAGCTGACATTGGCGGAGAAGGGATTTGAACCCATGACCTCTGCCTCCAAAGCCCGTGCTCTTTCCCACTGAGCCACGCTGCTTGGGGAGAAATATTCTTCCAGCAGTAGCTCAATCACTGTGTTCTTTCCCAAGACCTAATGCTTTTTTTAAACTTGTGAGTGATGTCAGGAGGTGGGAGAGTTGGAAGTAAGGTCAAGGATAGGGGTAATTTAACTGTTTGAAGCCCCATAGGGGAGGTAGGTGCATTCATCAAAATGTTGAAAACTCCAGGACGGGATGGGAGAGTTCAGAGGACTGACCTGCTTAATTGTTTGCCCTCCTCCAGTGCCTGAAGGGAGGGGAGTGGGGAGAGGGAGGAGAGGGTTAAGAGAGAGAAACTACAGGGAAACTCTGAAGCAGGGGGGAAAAAAGCCCATACTACTGAAAAGCAAAGGCTGTGTGTAACTTTGGGAAGGGGGAGTGGAAAGATGGGAAAAACAGCTAGTGGATGGCAGCTGTTTCCACCTAATTGGAATGGGACAGTAATGAGAAATGGGGACATATTACCTCCGTAAAACCTGCAGCTCTGGACACACTGATCCAGCCTATTGACTTTGGCAGTCCTTGAGCACCTCAACATGCCAATAAAATTATTGAAACTATAGCATCTCAGCTAGCTCTTTCAGAGTCTGTGCTTTCTCTATTTCAGTGACCTTTTGCCACAAGTCAGGCAGGAGGGAAGCCAAGATTAATTGAAAGTGGTGAAGCAGGGCTGTGAAATGACACCAGCCCCTGCACCCAGATTCTTCCCGTGTTGACATTCAGAAGGACAAATGAGGAAAATGCTGAATATTTCCTATCTGAACCTTTGTGTCGTCTTTGAAAGTCACTTTCCAAAGCTGGACACCATTTTCCACCTAAGGTATTTTCACCAGGGGTCTCATCTTTGGACGGTGGTTCTTTAACTTTATTGAAGGAAGCAGAACTATGCTAATCCTTCAGATATCTAAATAATTTAGGTTAAGTAGAGGCATGTCTGGTTTTTTATTCAATTACTGGGGACACTCTTGTGTTTTGCTCAAAAAAAATTAACAGTTTCAGATAAATTTCTTCCAAATCCTGAGGTTGGAGTTATTTTGTAATATTTTTTCAAGTATATCTGGAAATCAAAGAAGCATTGGAACCCTAAGAATAACAACAATGATTTGGTAGTTTCTAATTTAGATGTTGATTTCCACGTTTGTTCTATATCATCCTTATATATGAATGCTTTGTCTTCATAAATGACATGTGTTAAGGTTGTGGGGGAAAATGCAGTTACCCTCTTAAAGCAAAACTTCTTCCAAACTTTGTTCTGCCAGATGCATCTTGTTCTAGTTCTGGATTCCAGCTTTGGTTTTCTCCATAGCAATTTCTGGCTTTTGAAAATCTCCTTACTCAACAATTTATGCTTGAGGGGAAAGCATAGAAACCACAATATATTTTTTCACTTCTATTTTTTTTTCATTTCAGCCCTGTTTTTATCTATTGCCATATACTTTGTAACATGGCAAGGTTATCATTATAGAAAGAGTAAATAGAACAAAATCACAGGATCATGTATAAGGAATTAGTTGTTGATTTTTGGCTGGTTTTTGAAATAAAAAGCATAAAATCTCAGAAAAAAATTAACAAATGGATAAAATTAAATGTCAGTAGAGATCAGTAATCTTATTGGTAATTAAAAACAAAGTTTATCACCAACCTAGCCTTACTGTGGCCCCTCTAAGAAGCTTCCTCAGCAATCAAATCTTTGTAGAGAACTTCTGGACTTATCTTTTGCCCGAACCCATGATCTTCAAACTCAAAATAAGCACCTCGAGGCAAATATAGCTTTCTTGATTTTAAAACCATCTGGTATCCAAACCAGGTAGACACTACACATTAAAAAGATTTGTGTAATGTATTGTTGGAATTAAAGTCATGAAAGTTTTAGGCAGAAACTAAACAGGTCTGTGTTAAAATTTCCCAAGATGCAGTGGTTCTTTGAAGAAATAGTCTTTGAAACTAAAATCAGTGACCTAATTCAAAGAAAATAAGGCTATAAAATCATTTTGAATGAGTTTGGAGTGACTAAGCTTTTGTGGGGTAATGGACAAATTGAAGAAAAGAACTCAATTCTTAAATTAGGAACTGGTCTCCCGAATATTTGGCTAAGGGATAAAGAGTAATCTTTCTTCCAAAAAAAATCACTATAGAATATTTTTTGGCAAAGCATACAAGCCCTATGCATTTAAGATTTCCACCCGAAAGACCTTTGTCTGGGAAACTGCATATTATTCAACTAATCAGCCACAAAACCGGGAGACTTAGTTGACACCAACAAGATGGGAAATTTGTGCTTCTAGGAAATGTAGATACTAGAGCCATTGACGCTTGGACCCCAAAGTTAGAGTTGTATCAGGTGTGATAGTTCACAATCATTGAGAAACGAAACAAACTGAGTCTCTGATAATACAGTGGAAGTTCAGACTAGCGAGTGGATTGAAGAGCCTTTAATCCTGCCACCACAAAACTGTAAAGTGTTGAAGATGCCCATAAACAAGATTTACAAAAGTCAAATTGGATTAAATTATGCAGAACATGTCTGTTCGATATTCTGTTTTGAATGAATTAGTGCCTTTGCTCCTGCTTCATCTTTTCTTTAAAGGTCCTTTCTTCTGCTCGTTGAATGTTTATTTCCTTACTACAAAGTAAATGCATCTCATCTTGTTCTGCATCCTTTTCCTTCTAATCACTTTGTGGTCTGTGTGGTCCACTGTGGACAGCAAGGCCCAGGGAGAGTAAATTACAGAGAATCAGAGGGTGAGTTCTCTCTCTGTCAGTGCCATATCATTTGGGGTAGTGCAATGAATGACTCTGTTTCAGTCTCCCCCACCATAAGTGAGGATTAAAATCTCATCCACCTCCCACTCAAAGTACTGAGGGAACTTCAGCAATAATGAGAAGGAAGCATCGTGCAAATATAAAGTGCTCCAGAAGTGTTAACCACTGAATATGTGCCATTCTTAGTAAGAAAAAATAAAGTGCTTTTCTCCTCCAGCTGACTACTACCTACTCTGAGTACCAAAAAGTAATAAAAGTAGAGGGCTGCTTATGTGCAGGAGGATCACTTAACTCCTCGGTGCCTCAATTTCCTCCTCTGTAAATGGGGATGAAGTCCCTGTTCTCCCTCTTACTTAGACTGGGAGTCCTGTGTAGGAAAGTGACTTTGTCTGATCTGATTGTTTTTTATGTATCCCAGTACTAGTACAGTGCTTCGCACATATTAAGTTCTTAACAAATACAATAATTTATTACTATTACTATTAATATTCTCAACAATTGGTTAGTTGCCAGGAGTTCCCTTTCTCAGCACCAAAATACAGAAAATTCAAGTCAACGTTTTGGGGTGATGTGTGATTTTTAAACTTCATATATCAATAAAATCATTCAGATTGCCTGCATGCATGAATGCCTTCCAACCCTGAATTAAATTACACTTGAAATCCCAGTGTGAAAGTATAGATAGAGGCAGGCCCTTGATGTCAGCTTCAGCCCCTGATTATACCTCAACACTAACCATGGTGACACTTCATTCCTTCCATGTAGCAACTGCCTTAAATTGGACCACCTGAAACTGCAAAAAAGCCAAAAAAGTGTGAGAAATAATTCCAAAATGAAATTTTAAAGACTTTCAAGGCCTGTTATTGTGTCCTATAGCATGTAGTGTGAATGCCAGATTTAACTTTAGTAACTGTCAGCTTCATTTAAAGGAGGTTAAAAGTATCAAAATTTGGCTAATGCTGACAGCCTAAACTGTGGACTTAAATTGCAGAATATCTAGAAGCCACACCCAACTCCTAAAGCACATGTTAAAGCAACCCTAATTGTGTGTTACAAAAGAACAAGTAACCTTTTGCTGTGTCATAACTCCAAGTAAGACTTTTCATTTTTATTTAGAGAAGCATTTGGAAGGAGAGTGTCTGAGCTATTATTACCCTTTTATTGTTTGTTAATTATAGTATTGGGAGCCTTCTGAGGAAGCAGTCAAATATTTACAATTGTATTGAACTTGACAAGTTATTTAGACCACATGGCAACACTGATTTCTGCAGTTTTTTTTTGCATTGAAAGCTGAATATTACAGATTCATTTAATGACAGCTGGCTGAGAAATGTGATATATATGAACAATGACTATATAATGATACACATATAATCATATTCCTACCTGTCCTCATTATACTGATGCCATGCATAGTTTTGACTATTTTTTCATTTTTGCTATGATCGTGCATATTTCTTTGAGATCCTGGACCAGCACATTAAATCTATTTTAATCCGCTCTGATTCAGCAAAATCGATTTCAGTTTGAAAAGGCTGGAATTTGTAATCATCAAAATGTCATTTTCAATTACTCAGAAGTTAGAACTTTCCTCTTTGAGTAAAACTTCTGGTTGAATCCCAGGTACCAAGTACAGTGCTTTGCACACAGTAATCGTTCAATAAATACGATCGAATGAATTAATCTAATAGGTTTGAGTTTTATTCAATGTAAATTTACAAGATTTACAGTGTTTATTTACTTTATGGTTTAGCTTGTCTTGGACCAACTGAAGTCTGGAGCCTGGCTTCCGAATTTTGGCAGGAAAGGGAAACAGTTTTAACGTTGTAGTACAGCAATAATTATGGAATATTTCTATGCTCCATGTCATGAGGAGTAGACATATCCCCATGGAATGTCCTGACATGGCCCGCAGCATTTGGGCCTGAAAAAGAGATGCTTCCCCTCTTCCAGTTCTCTCATTTTCCTCCAGCCATCTGGCCATGAGAGGGCTGAATTAGGTTTTGGGGGGTTTTTTTTGTTTGTTTTTTAATGGTACTTGTTAAGCGTTTACTATGTTCCAGGCATTATACTATGCACTGGGGTAGATATAAAATAATCAGGTTGGAAACAGTCCCTGTCCCACATGGGGCTCACAGTCTTCACTGTGGCTCAGTGGAAGGAGCCCAGGCTTGGGAGTCAGAGGTCCTGGGTTCTAATCCCGGCTCCACCACATGTCTGCTGGGTGACCTTGGGCAAGTGACTTAACTTCTCTGAGCCTCAGTTGCCTCATCTGGAAAATGGGGATTAAGACTGTGAGCCCCCCGTGGGACAACCTGATCACCTTGTATCCCCCCCAGCGCTTAGAACAGAGCTGGGCACATAGTAAGCGCTTAACAAATGCCATCATCATCATCATTAATCCCCATTTTACAGACAAGGTAAATGAGGCCCAGAGAAGTGAAGTGACTTGCAGAGAAGTGGCAGAGTCGGGATTAGAACCCGGGTCCTTCTGACACCTAGGCCCATGTTCTATCCACTAGGCCATGCTGTTTTTCGTGTTTTGGGTGCATTAGCTATGGAAGAAGTGCAAATCTTGGTGCCCCTTAGCCCTCTTCGTGTCCAAACTAAGATTTTGCCGTCGTATGGGTAGTAAGGTTGCTAACCATCATGGGAACCACTTGTTTCCTCAGCTGTCTGGACAACAGTGAGAGTTGTTTAGCAGTTCTGTAGGATGGATGGGTACCCGTGCCCTCACTTCCAGAGTCAACACAGGAACACTTCAGCGTCCGATCAGTGTGCGTGACCCCCTTGGTGACCTGGGAAGACTCCAGAAATTACTTTTCAATTTGTCGTAGGGTTTGACTTCCAGGAACTTCCCATAATTGTTGTGAGTTATTTGTCCCAAAATGTTTCTCTTTGGATTTATGCTTGCTGTACAAATAAGCAGTACTGAGAAGGAAGAAGTGTTTTGGACAAATAATATAGTCCGGTCAGAAATATTTCCCTCATGTTGACACAGGCTTAATAAAACATTTTTCAAAAGGCAGTGCCTGAGTCAGATGCTGGTGAATCCACTATGACCTGAAGGAAGAAAAGACAGGAAGGTCAGAACTACAGTAGCAGTTAACACTAACTAATTCGAGAGAAGAATTAAATCATTTAACTAAGTAGCCTAAGCCAGAAAAAAATGCTGCTAGAAAATGGAAAGAGTTGCTTTGCTTTTCTCCCCATTTTTAAATTTCATCTGAGGGTTGACAAAGTAGACTTCCATAGCAGCTGTAGAGAAATCTAAAATTACCTTTGGATGGAGTTTTAAGTCAATGAATTAATGAAATTTCTATTTGAACAAATACTTCTGACCGTGAACTTACCAAATTCAGAAGTTCAAAAACGTTCATTTAACATTTGTGAAGCAAATACATTTTGCCGTGAAACTTACTCCACCATTTTAACGTAGAGAATTATGTTAGTCACCTTAGATAGCTGTATACAAATTGGAGCATTTTTGGTTTTATAGCTCATCCCTCTGAATATCTCAATGAATTTACATTTTTCAAAATGTAAAATAATTTGATATTTAACATTGTCACGTCCTTAAATTTTGTAACACAAAGTAAAACAGTTTAACATGTTTTCATACACATTTATGCACCAGGGAAATTCCTTATTTTAAATGTATTAAAGAGCCACTAACTAAATCCAAACATAAAGATAAGAAATATTGATTTGCTAATTGAAATAATTTTATTGCATTGAAAAGTTTTGCTATTTCTTTAGTGGCTAATCCAAAATTCAGGTTCCATGCCTCTGGGGAAATTCTTGGACAGCAGCACTATTTAGCTTTATTTTTATTAAAGTACCATACACAAATATATTTCACCTTCGTTTCTTCTGTTCTTAATAAAGTTTTTGTTATTTTGAGAATTCCTCTGTAAAAAAGCATTTATCATTCTAGAGCTCTGTTGTCACCAGCCTTATCTTCATAAAATATTTTGTGACTGGAAATAAGAATATGATTTGAAGGAAAGATTGGGCAGCAGATCAGAACAAACTAATGAGTTACAAAATTCTGATCCGAGAAGCATAGAGAACTTTCATCATCAGCAGCAGCAGCACCATCCTCATCAATAACAACAACGTCATTTAGAGAGCTTATAGTGTGCAAAAAATAATGCTCTAAAACTCGAGAACATGAAATTGGCATAAAAGACGTGGTTCCTGTCCTGTAGGAGCTTGCTGTTTGGTCAGAGGCAGTGCCAGGAACAGAGGCCATGCCTTCTGAAACCAGAATTAGTGCTCAACCCACTTTTTCATTCGGTTTCTTCCAGGGAGAGGAAATAAGACGAAGTAAAATTCAGTGTTTCTCTTTGTGGGTCACAATAAGCATTAATCACTACAAGACAACATCCTAAGGACTCCCCTGGGAGTACAGTTTTGAAAGTTTTTCAGTGGATTCTTAACTGTGATTATAAAAGTGTCCTTTTTTCTTATTGAATATGTCAGAACCTTGTGATTATCTTGCCAAGTGCCTAGACTGTAAAACTATGCAGGCTTCGTACTTCTGCCAAAAGTAGTAATAAGGATTCAATCAAATGGTGGACTTCTACACACACAGTGTTTAGCGAATAAAAGACCTTAACTCCACAACTCCCAGTCGCAACTCAAAGGATCCTATTTAATGGTATTTCTAAACACTTTCACATGGTGGTATTCTGGGCAACTTCCACTTTCACCCATGCATTCAAGAATGGATGAATGGAAAGTAGGACTGGTGGGATTGTGACCAATTTAGGCTGAGGTCATATCAGTCTAAGAGCAGAATCTGGGTTCTCTATATTAGGCGAAGAGTAGGGCATAATTTACATTATCATGGGGTTAAGTGTGAGTTTGATGTGAGCTGCTCTTATGCTGAAAAATTCCAACACAAAAAGACTGATGAGCGAGGTGCCACGATGTCCAACATTTTTTCCCACCACAGCCAATTATTTCTATCACATTCCTTGTGCAGGACTGGACAGTGGCACGCAACAGGAAATGCTACACTACACTAGGAGCATTAGTACATGCATCATCCAACTTCAGGTCACAAAAAGCTTATATAAACAATATTTCTATGGGCTTGGTCCAAGCATGACCCCACGCCACCAATCATTCTTCTTTCCAGCAAGGCTCTGGATTTAGCAGCGAACATTGTAGTTAGGGCAAGTTGGAGGCCTTTCCGCCAGCCTTGTTACGGGCACAGCTTTCAAATTGAATGTTTTTCCTCTTTATCTGGAGTCCAGCACTTCAGTTTCAGCTACTTATTTCCTTTAGGATTTCTCAGAACACTTTATGTTTCAAGGCCATGCGAGTATGTTGCATATGTCTTCGGAGACGGTATACAAAAAGGTAAATTTTTGCTTGCACAAATGCCTCTATTCCCAAACAGTAATCAATTAACAAATAATGGATTATCTTGTATTACTCCACTGCTTTCCAGAGTAAGTGGTTCCTTGAATTAGACTATTTGTTTCTGGCAAACTGGGGACATATAGGGTATTTGAATGGAGATTTTATAAACTCTGTGGCTTCCATGTGTTGTTTTAAAATTCTCTTGCTTGTCCAAGCTGATGTTGTTGATTATAGCTTTCTGAATGATAATCTCATTTGGAGTGCTTAAAAATGTAATGTAGCATGTCTTTATAAGATGGCTTATTTGAAAACATAGCAGGTCATTTGTAAGGGAGGATTCTATTCTACTTTAACCAGCTTTAACTTAGGATAAGATAGCATTTAACTGAGCTCTGAGCTGAGATCCTCATTAAGACTTTTTGGCTTGCCTTGTGTTAGAACTGTCCCAAATCTAGAAAATAAATCTCTTTGGGTGTGTATTAACTGTCCAGAATTTTGTTGAATTACTTGGTAGAAGGCAAAGTTCAGAATTACTTTCAAAAGCATTAAATAGACGAACCTCATTTTAGTGCTTTAAGTACAAATCAAACTTCATTCTTCAAAATTGTGATGGACCCAAAACCTTCATTAGTTGTGGAATTCAGTCCAAAGCCTTGTGAAGTGTAGAAGGACAAATAGCTAAATCCTTGGTTTAACTGAGAGACCAAGTAAGTTCAGTGCAGTATGGTTCCTATTTGGAGAACAAAAGAGCTTGCTCCATTAGCAAGGATTGGTCATGTTCCTTTCAATTAGATTGGAAATTGGTTTACTTGGGCTGGGTACATCTGTCCATTATTCAAAATTAACTAGTTACCTCTTTGTGTTGCTTATAGCTGGACAGGCCAAATCGATTTCAGCCTGGGGTTCAATGCAGTTTTTTACAAACTCGTTGATCCTAGGGCTCTTGGTGGGAGGTCACAGTCTCCTGACAGTTTTCTATGTACATCTCAAACTTACCCTGGGTACTTTGGAAGTTCAGCTTCCCTACTTTAAACACAGAGGAGTCAATGACCTTTCTCCAGGTCTAAGCAGCAGTGGAAACAGTAGTGAAATGGAGAGAATGCTGGATTCTACAGGGCAGAAAAAAGGGTTAGAGAGGGGTAGAATGCAACCTTAAAAGAATATGATCAATATTGACCAGACTTGCTTGCTTATCTACGCATAATACTATAGGGTCCTGTACTGTGGGTGAGAGGGAAGGGAGAGAGTATGGTGTTTATGGAGGGAGGTGGGTGGACCAGCAGTCAAGACTGACAGGGGAAAGCTAACTATAAACCAGATAGGGATCCATTCAGCCAAGCTCAGAAACTCTCAGAACCTGCTGGGAGTTCAGGCCACAGAAGGTAATCCAGGGGGCATTGACCTGTGCTTCTGCTCCCTTCAGATTTATTTTGTTTGCTGGGCAGTGGAAAATCTTTTCAGATAGAGGGAAACATTAATCAATGGAGGGGGAGACAAAAAACACAGTATTGGTCAGTTGTCTCTGGCTTAGATAGATGCCAATGCCCTGTTTTTGAGATTGTTCCCCAAAGTAGATAATAATAATAATAATAATGGCAGTTGTAAAGCGTTATGTGCAAAGCACTGTTCTAAGCGCTGGGGGGGGATACAAGGTGATCAGGGTGTCCCATGTGGGGCTCACAGTCTTAATTCCCATTTTACAGATGAGGTAACTGAGGCTCAGAGAAGTTAAGTGACTTGCCCAAAGTCACAACAGCAGATCTTCAATCGTAATTATATATTCATCTTCTTTCTTGAAAATTGCTGCCAACTTTTAAATCCCTAGATTCTAGCTGATAATGAGGAACAATAACTTCCTCACTGATTTTGGCATTTTGCAGTGTTGCACTGGATTATTGAAGGCCCATGATGTTTTCTTTGGGCAACAATATTTCTGAATAAGGCAGCTACATCTTCTATTTCAAATTTAAATTGCTTCTCCAGCTGAACAGATCCTTTGGTTATCTGTTTAGGGGTTTGTGTCTTTGATACCTTGAAAATCTGACTCAAACCGTGGTCAGCGCTTTCTCCAAGATCCAAATCCATGTATTGTTATTGTTTAATATCAGCCTGGGTGTGAAGCAGGCTGAGAGAGACTTACTTGTAGCATTTGGATGGAATATCAGGCTGGGATGATGTGAAATTACGGTATCAAACAAGATAGGTTATATCTCCATGGATTTTATACCATGGGTGCCTCTGCTTTGGAATAGGGTTACTCTGTGAATTATCTCAGTGGATAGTTTAAGATCTAACAGTTTTAATGGATATTGGTACAAATGTACTAATTAATGACAAATAAAAGTTATACAGTAGATTTGTTTTTGGGAATCTCCAGTAATTATGTTAATCATTTATTAAGGATCAGTTTGTGCTTTTAACTTTATCTCCTCACATCCATATTAAAAGAATGAAAAATTGCCAGATGGGCTTTATTAGTTTAGTCATCTGCTTTCGGTTTTTACTTTCTCGCTAAAAATCAGGAGAAACCTCAACAATTAGAATTAGAGTAATTCATAAGGGAAGGTGCAATTGTCTGTCTTGTGCAGTACATTTTATATTCACAACGTTGAATAGTCAGTTTGGGGTTAGTTATGGAATTTATTCAGCACTTATATGTTGAGCACTACACTAAAGCCTGGGTAAGTGCAAAAAAAAAAACAAATTCAAATATGGTGTGAATTGGGGTGTTGGCGATAACATTTTTTTGCCTTTCAGTTAGGGTCTTTTTCTAATGGTCAGTTTCCATTTTTTTCTTAAATCATGAAGTCCTTTTAGAGCTGCCAATCCAGAATCTTTTGCGATCCTAATTAATAACAAAAAATTAAAAGTGTTTAAATACAAACATTTAGATGTATAAACCTTAATAAATAACACAAGAAGAAATACACCGTATCTTATCCACGCAAGAGAAAATATAAAGTACATAAAACATAATCTATCATTGAGAAAAATTTCAATATATTGTTTCCTTGAAAAATATACCTATTTCATAGAAACAATGCCAAATCCATCTTTGAGACATATTTTAATGTGTGACTTGAAACTATTTCGTTTTCTCTCCCCTTCCTACTGTTTTTTACTCTCTTTTTTCTAGAACCATTTCCATGAAGTCCATATTGCAGAAAAATATTAAATTTGGATAATACCTGCAAAATTAAATCTAGAACACCCAAACTTTCATCCCAATTAGGAAGAAATTGTTTACAAAGGCTCTCAAATAAAGCACAATTTCGAAATGAGGTTTTCTAACGTTTCAAAATTAGTCAGATTTGCTGTACACCTGAAATATCTTTCTTGTCACCATCAGCTGCGCCATCCTCAAATCAAAGATCAGTGTTGCTGCTACCTACTCTACCAGAAATACGATATTGCTCAAACTTTGAACTAATAAGCCATACACAATCACACTTAGATGCTTAATAAACACCGGTGAATTTGTGTTAATGCAGAATACGTGATAAGCCACTGCTATCGACCTGTGACAAATGCATATGGATTTGATCTTATGGGAAGCAGCATGGATCAGTGGAAGAACATGGGCTTGGGAGTTATATGTCATGGGTTCTAATTAGGCTCCGTCACTCATCTGCTGTGTGACTTTGGGCAAGTCACTTAACTTCTCTGTGCCTCAGTGACCTCATCTGTGAAATGGGGATTAAGACTGTGAGCCCCAAGTGGGACAACCTGAATACCTGAATACCCCAGCCTTTAGAACAGTGCTTGGTACATAGTACGCACTTAACAAATACCATCATTATTATTTGATCTTGTACTTTAGTTTCCCTATTGTAGCAGTAGGACGATAATGTTGCTTCTTGGTAGCCAGATTTTGCTTCTAAGTACTAAATCCTATCCCTATTCTTTATTAAAATCTTCAGCACTTATCCCTCACACCATTTCTCCCCCTTTGCTTCCTTAACCTAAAATGACTTTTCAACCAGGCAAATGCAAAGATTATTGAACATGACTACACCTCGGTACTGACAGTCAGGTTCTGTAGAAAATTTTAACAAATTTTAATTATGGCATTTGTTAAGTGCTTACTATGTGCCAAGCACTATTCTAAGAACCGGGGGAGATATAACACAATCAGGTTAACTCACATGGGGCTCACAGTTTTAATCCCGACTTTACAGATGAGGTAACTGAGGCACAGAGAAGTTAAGTGACTTGCCCAAAGTCACACAGCTGACAAGTGGCAGAGCGAGCATTAGAACCCACAACCTCTGACTCTCAAAGCCCAGGCTCCTTCCACTAAACCATGCTGCTTCTCTTGGGATGATAACCGACCTTCTCTGTGATCCAGAGATGCCATGACTTCTGGCTCAAGGTTCCCACGAAATCAACATGTCTGTGCTGCCTCAGAAATGACATCTTTCAAATGACTGGGACCATTTCTGGGGAATCGTTGTACTTTAGCCAGGTGAAGGAAGGCCCTGGCTGTTCCACCTTAGGAAGAATTAAAACTCGGAGGCCAGAAAGACATTGCATCCTCTTCGAGCATGGTACTCCAGCTCCACTTTGGTCAATCAATCAATCAATCAATTGTATTTATTGAGTGCTTACTGTGTGCAGAGCACTGTACTAAGCGCTTGGGAAGCACAAGTTGGCAACATATAGAGACAGTCCCTACCCAACAGTGGGCTCACAGTCTAAAAGGGGGAGACAGAGAACAAAACCAAACATAACCAAACCAAACCAAAACAAACCAACCAAACAAACAAACAAACCAAAAATGAATGGTCATTCATTCATTAATAATAATGGTTTTTGTTAAGCACTTACTATGTGCACTGCGGAGATACAGGATCATCAGATTGTCCCACGTGGGGCTCACAGTCTTAATCCCCATTTTACAGATGAGGTAACTGAGGCACAGAGAAGCTTGCACACGGGCTCACAGTCTAGAAGGGGGAGACGGACGATAAAACAAAACATGTGGCCAGGTGTCAGGTCATCAGAATAAATAGAAGTAAAGCTAGATGCACATCAATAACAAAATAAATAGAATAGTAAATATGCCCTTCTAGACTGTGAGCCCCTTGTTGGGTAGGGACCATCTCTATATGTTGCCGACTTGGACTTCCCAAGCGCTTAGTACTGTGCTCTGCACACAGTAAGTGCTCAATCAATCAATCAATCGTATTTATTGAGCGCTTACTGTATGCAGAGCACTGGACTAAGCGCTTGGGAAGTACAAGTTGGCAACATATAGAGACAGTCCCTACCCAACAGTGGGCTCACAGTCTAGAAGGGGGAGACAGAGGACAAAACCAAACATATTAACACATTGGCCCTACTGAGAGCTCACCTCCTCCAGGAGGCCTTCCCAGACTGAGCCCCTTCCTTCCTCTCCCCCTCGTCCCCCTCTCCATCCCCCCATCTTACCTCCTTCCCTTCCCCACAGCACCTGTACATATGTATATATGTTTGTACATATTTATTACTCTATTTATTTACCTTACTTGTACATATCTATTCTATTTATTTTATTTTGTTAGTATGTTTGGTTTTGTCCTCTGTCTCCCCCTTCTAGACTGTGAGCCCGCTGTTGGGTAGGGACTGTCTCTGTGTGTTGCCGACTTGTACTTCCCAAGCGCTTAGTACAGTGCTCTGCACACAGTAAGCGCTCAATAAATACGATTGATTGATTGATTAACAAAATAAAATAAATAGAATAGATATGTACCAGTAAAATAAATAGAGTAATAAATATGTACAAACATATATACAGGTGCTGTGGGGAAGGGAAGGAGGTAAGACGGGGGGGGGGGGATGGGGGAGAGGAAGGAGGGGGCTCAGTCTGGGAAGGCTCAATCAATACGATTGAATGAATGAATCAATCAATCAGTCGCATTTATTGAGCGCTTACTGTGCGCAGAGCACTGTACTAAGCGCTTGGGAAGTACAAGTTGGCAACATATAGAGACAGTCCCTATCCAACAGCGGGCTCACAGTCTAAAAGGGGGAGACAGAGAACAAAACCAAACATACTAACAAAATTAAATGAATACATATGTACAAGTAAAATAAATAGAGTAATAAATCTGTACAAACATATATACATATATACAGGTGCTGTGGGGAAGGGAAGGAGGTAAGATGAGGGGGATGGAGAGGGGGGCGAGGGGGAGAGGAAGGAAGGGGCTCAGTCTGGGAAGGCCTCCTGGAGGAGGTGAGCTCTCAGTAGGGCCTTGAAGGGAGGAAGAGAGCTAGCTTGGCAGAGGATGGGCAGAGGGAGGGCATTCCGGGCCAGGGGGAGGACGGCGGGACAGGCGAAAACGAGGCCTAACGGTGAGGGGATTAGCGGCAGAGGAGCGGAGGGTGCGGGCTGGGCTGGAGAAGGAGAGAAGGGAGGTGAGGTAGGAGGGGGCGAGGGGATGGATGAATGGGCTCGTAACGCGTCTGTCTTGCGCTCAATCAATACGAATGAATGAGTGATTAAATGAATGAGTGAGTGAATGAATGAATGAATGAATCATCATCATCAATCGTATTTATTGAGCGCTTACTATGTGCAGAGCACTGTACTAAGCGCTTGTGAAGTACAAATTGGCAATATATAGAGACAGTCCCTACCCAGCAGTGGGCTCACAGTCTAAAAGGGGAGACAGAGAACAAAACCAAACATACTAACAAAATAAAATAAATAGAATAGATATGTACAAATAAAATAAGTAGAGTAAAAAAAAATGTACAAACATATATACATATATCCAGGTGCTGTGGGGAAGGGAAGGAGGTAAGATGGGGGGGATGGAGAGGGGGACGAGGGGGAGAGGAAGGAAGGGGCTGAGTGTGGGAAGGCCTCCTGGAGGAGGTGAGCTCTCAGTAGGGCCTTGAAGGGAGGAAGAGAGCTAGCTTGGCGGATGGGCAGAGGGAGGGCTTAATCAATCTATCAATCGTATTTATTGAGCGCTTACTGTGTGCAGAGCACTGTACTAAGCGCTTGGGAAGTACAAGTTGGCAACATATAAAGTCCCTACCCAACAGCGGGCTCACAGTCTAAAAGGGGAGACAGAGAACAAAACCAAACATACTAACAAAATAAAATAAATAGAATAGATATGTACAAGTAAAATAAATAGAGTAATAAATATGTACAGACATATATACATATATACAGGTGCTGTGGGGAAGGGAAGGAGGTAAGATGGGGGGGATGGAGAGGGGGGGACGAGGGGGAGAGGAAGGAAGGGGCTCAGTCTGGGGAGGCCTCCTGGAGGAGGTGAGCTCTCAGTAGGGCCTTGAAGGGAGGAAGAGAGCTAGCTAGGCGGATGGGCAGAGGGAGGGCATTTCGGGCCAGGGGGAGGACGTGGGCCGGGGGTCCATGGCGGGACAGGCGAGAACGAGGGACGATGAGATTAGCAGCAGAGGAGCGGAGGGCTGTAGAAGGAGAGAAGGGAGGTGAGGTAGGAGGGGGCGAGGGGATGGATGGACAGCCTTGAAGCCCACGGTGAGGAGTTGAATGAATGAATGAATGAGCGAGCTCGTAACGCGCCTGTGTTGCCTTCAGCCTGCGCAGTTGGCGGTGCGCAATGGGCCTCCCCTCCGAGGCCGCCCCCGCCCCCGCCCCCGCCGCCCCGCGCCGGCCGGCTGCACTGGGAGTCGCCGTGTCACTATCAGCTGCGCCATCTCCAGGACGGCGCCAGAATTGCAGCTGTGCTGCCTCCGCGCCTCGAAGGCCCCTGGATTTCCAGCGGGTAAGGAGTTCATTCAGTCATTCAGTCGCATTGATTGAGCGCTTACTGTGTGCTGACCACTGTACTAAGCGCCTGGAAAGTACATTCATTCATTCATTCATTCAATCGTAATTGATTGAGCGCTTGCTGTGTGCAGAGCACTGTACCAAGCGCCTGGATGTCTGCCCGCCACCTAGAACTCAACATGTCCAAGACTGAACTCCTTGTCTTCCCTCCCAAACCCTGCCCTCTCCCTGACTTTCCCATCTCTGTTGACTGCTCTACCATCCTTCCCGTCTCCCGAGCCCGCAACCTTGGTGTCATCCTCGACTCCGCTCTTTTGTTCACCCCTCACATCCAAGCCGTCACCAAAACCTGCCGGTCTCAGCTCCGCAACATTGCCAAGAACTGCCCTTTCCTCTCCATCCATACTGCTACCCTGCTCGTTCAAGCTCTCATCCTATCCCGTCTGGACTACTGCATCAGCCTTCTCTCTGATCTCCCATCCTCGTGTCTCTCCCCACTTCAGTCCATACTTCATGCCGCTGCCTGGATTGTCTTTGTCCAGAAACGCTCTGGGCATGTTACTCCCCTCCTCAAAAATCTCCAGTGGCTACCAATCAATCTGCGCATCAGGCAGAAACTCCTCACCCTGGGCTTCAAGGCTGTCCATCACCTCTACCCCCTCCTACCTCACCTCCCTTCTCTCCTTCTGCAGCCCAGCCCGCACCCTCCGCTCCTCCGCCACTGATCTCCTCACCATACCTCGTTCTCACCTGTCCCGCCATCGACCCCCGGCCCACGTCATCCCCCTGGCCTGGAATGCCCTCCCTCTGCCCCTCCGCCCAGCTAGCTCTCTTCCTCCCTTCAAGGCCCTACTGAGAGCTCACCTCCTCCAGGAGGCCTTCCCAGACTGAGCCCCTTCCTTCCTCTCCCCCTCGCCCCCCTCTCCATCCCCCATCTTACCTCCTTCCCTTCCCCACAGCACCTGTGTATATGTATATATGTTTGTACATATTTATTACTCTAGTTATTTATTTATTTTACTTGTACATATCTATTCTATTTATTTTATTTTGTTAGTATGTTTGGTTTTGTTCTCTATCTCCCCCTTTTAGACTGCGAGCCCACTGTTGGATAGGGACTGTCTCTATATGTTGCCAACTTGTACTTCCCAAGCGCTTAGTACAGTGCTCTGCACACAGTAAGCGCTCAATAAATACGATTGATTGATTGATTGATTGATTGGGAAGTACAAGTTGGCAACATATAGAGACTGTCACTACCCAACAACGGGCTCTTCGGAGTTTGCCAGCCAAGGAGTGTGGCCGTCTCAGATTTCCTTTTCCCCGGAAATCACTCGGGCAACTTGTTAGAGGGTTACGCGTTTCTCTGGCAACAGCGACCTCGAAATTCATTAATTCAGTCGTATTTATTGAGCACTTACTGTGTGCAGAGCACTGCAGTAAGCGCTTGCACTGTACTTTGGGGCTAGCCGGTAAGGAAAACCAAGAGTAATAATAATAATAGTATTTGTTAAGCGCTTACTATGCGCCAAGCACTGTTCTAAGCGCTGGGGTAAACACAGGGTAATCAGGTTGTCCCACGTGGGGCTTGCAGTCTTAATCCCCAATTTTACAGGTGAAGTTACTGAGGCCCAGAGAAGTTAAGTGACTTGCCCAAAGTCACACAGCTGATAAGTGACACAGGCAGGATTAGAACCCATGACCTCTGACTCCCAAGCCCGGGATCTTTCCACTAAACCACGCTGCACAGGCAACTTATTAGAGGGTTACTCGTTCCTCTGAGGTCAGGGACCACGAAATGGGGCTAGCCGGGAAGGAAAACCAAAAGTAGTAATAATAATGATGATGATGATGATAATAATAATAATAATGGTATTTGTTAAGCGCTTACTATGTGCCAAGCACCATTCTAAGCGCTGGGGTAGATACAAGGTAATCAGGTAGTCCCACGTGGGGCTCACAGTCTTAATCTCCATTTTACATTTTACAGGTGAGGTTACTTAGGCACAGAGAAGTTGTGACTTGCCCAAAGTCACACAGCTTTTAAGTGGCAGAGAGGGGATTAGAACCCACGACCTTTGACTCCCAAACCAGGGCTCTTTCCCCTAAGCCACAGTGCTACTCTCCCGTCAACTTCGCAGCACTTAAAAAAATGCTGTGTTGGTGGGAAATAAATCATTCCGTTTACTTGTCTTTCAGGTGGTCTCAGTTAATCAATTAATGGTATTTATCGAGCACTTGCTGAGTTCAGAGCTGGTACTAAGCACTTGGTAGAGTTATAGTACTGTTGGTACGCATGATAATAATAATGATGGCATTTGTTAAGCACTTACTATGTGCCAAGCACTGTTCTAAGCACTGGGGTAGATACAAAGTCATCAGGTTGGCCCACGTGGGGCTCACAGACTTAATCCCCATTTTACAGTTGAGGGAACTGAGGCACAGGGAAGTGACGTGACTTGCCCAAAGTCCCAAAGATGACAAATGGTGGAGTCGGAATTAGAACCCACGACCTCTGACGTCCAAGCCCAGGCTTTCCATGCTGCTTCCCATGATCCCAGCCCTCAAGCAGTTTACAGTTTTTAAAGATCCCATCTGTCCATGTACCTAATAGGAAAGACAACTGGTGCCAGAGAGCACCTGTTATTTGTATAAATCTCTTCCAGGAAAGGTTATTATTTTTTATCAAAATTCCTACACTTCCACTACCTGTCCTGGACTCTACCAAATGCTTAGTACAGTGCTCTGCACAAAGTAAGCACTCAATAAATACCACTGATGATGTTGATGATGATGAACTGCTTTCTTTTGTAGCCTCTGGCTACAGATCCTTGCTAATCTGCAGTTGTGTAGCATGACGGGGGCCATCCTTTTCTTAATCAATTATCTCAACTTCTCTGGACCTCTGTTCCCGCATCTGTAAAATGGGGATTAAATACGTGTTCTCTTTCCCCTTTAGACTGTGAGCTCTAACAAGGATTGTGTTGTATTATATTTACCCCAGTGCTTGGCACATAGTAAGTGCTTCACAAATACCAAAATTACTATTATTCATTATTATCAATCAATCAGAATTGTTTATTGAGTGCCCACTCTATGCAGAGAACAGGAGAGTACAAAGAAATAAAAGACACCGTCCTTGCTCTCAAGATCTTACAGGCTAATGGGGTAGACAGGTACCCAAATATGATTTACAAGTAGTGGGAAAAGGAAGAACAAAGATACAACTGGTAAAGACAGTAAAAATAAATAAACAAGTGAATAAATAATCAGTGGTTGTTTCTCGATATATGCAGAAGAGCTAATGGTGGCTTTAGGGATGACATGACCTGGAGAGGTGGAAGTTAATGGGGGAAGGCTTTCTGGAGGAGGTGGGATTTCAGGAGGGCTTTGAAGGTGGGAAGAGCTGTGATCTGGAGGACTTGAAGGAGAAGGAAGTTCTAAGCCGTGGAAAGGAGCAGGTTGTAAAGGTGAAGGTGGAAGAGTTGAGAGGAAAGGACAGTGAAAAGGTTAGCTTGGGAGCAGTGAAGGATGCAGGCTGGAAGGAAAGTGAGTGTGAGATGCAAATTGGACTGATTTTGTCCTGCTCATGCTGTCTGCCAGGATGGGGAGTTTGTGGCAGTTCTCTTGATGAACCGCGCTGGCTGTTGTAAAAGCTGCAATGTCTGTGTCCAACATCTATCTTGTGAGTCCGAGAGAATATTTGTACATCGGCAAATCTTTTGGAAAGGCAGAAAGCATGGGCCCGGGAGACAGAGGACCTGAATTCTGATCCCAGCCTCTCCACTTGCCTGCTGTGTGACCTTGGTCAAGTCACAATTGCCTTATGCCTCAATTTCCTCAACTGTAAAATGGGGATTCCATACCTGTTCTGTCCTCCTTGACTGTGAGCCCCATGTGGGACAGAGACTGTGCCTGACCTGATTAACTTGTTTCTACCCCAGTGCTTAGAACTGTGCTTAGCACATATTAAGCGCTTAACAAATACTGAAAAAAAGTTCTTTCAAAAAGAGGAAAAGAATTCAAGAAAAGTCAGTTTGGAAACATTTCCAAGCTCCTCCTTTGGGTGGATTTGACACAGTCTTCTTTCCTGTTATCCGAGAGCAGCTGTTCTGGGGTGTGGCAGTGAATAAGTTTTTCCCAACATTTTGTAGTGGTCATTAAAGGGAAATGATATAAATGAGGAAAGGTAGCAGAGCCCCTCACCTTCAGGCCTTTTCCTTGTAACACTCTCCAAAGTATGTCCTCTCCTGATTTAATAACCCAGTTGTAAAAATAAGCACATATATCCATGTGTTTTTTTTTTCCTCTTCCCTTTTGGTTTGGTTTCCATGGAAACCCGTGTTGAGGAACAACTTGGGTATGTTTGATGCAGGCAGATGCTTAGTTCCCAGCCCGGTGACATGGGGATTGGCCGGGTTGGGTAGGATTTTGAAGGGATTTGTGTTTTGGGAAGTCTGCTGCCCCAGTCTTAGGGAACCTCATGGCAAAACAGACTCCCAACTCCACACTCCCCTTTCCCAAACGGGATCATTTGTAGCTCAGCGAGGAGTGAAAAAATACTGGTGTTGATGGAGGGACTGCAGAGAAAAGGGACAAATCCAGTGGGAGATGGTGAGGGAACCCTGAAGAGGAAGGGTGACACTGTTTGCACCAGTGGCCTAGGTGAAAGCTCACTGGTCTTTAGTGCCAAAGGACCAGGGTTCTAATCCTGTCTGTGCCATTTGCCTGCTGTGCGACTTGGGGAAAATCATTATGACTACCAATTCTGCTATTTTGTACTCTCCCAAGTGCTTAGTACAGTGCTCTGCACACAGTAGGCACTCAATAAATACCATTGATTGAGTGATTGAATTTCTCTGAACTTCAGTGTCCTTATCCGTCAAGTGGAGATTCAGTATTTGTTCTCCCTCCCACTTAGACTGTGAGTGTGACCTAGTGGAGAGAGCACAGACCTTAGTTCTAATTCCAGTTATGCCACTTGCCTGCTGTGTGACCTTGGGCAAATCACTTAACTTTTCTGTGCTTCAGTTTCCTTATTATTATTATTAAAATGGGATTTCAATACCGGTTCTCCCTCCTATTTAAACTGTGACCCCATGTGGGACAGGGCCTGCATCCGCCCTGATTATTTTGTATCTACCTCAGCGCTTAATACAGTGCTTGGCACATAGTAAGTGCTTATCAAACAGCACATTATTATTATCATTATAACAATGATAATAGCAATCCTGCCTCTGACACCTACCTGCTGTGTGACCTTGGACAAGTCACTTAACTTTTCCGTGCCCCAGTTCCTCACCAGTAAAATAAGGGTTTTGATACCCATCTCTACTTTGCCTGTGAGCCCCATAAGGAACAGGATTGTACCCAATCTGATTATGTTGTATGTGCCCCAGTGCTTAGTACTGTGCTTGGCACATGTAAGTGCTCAACAGTTACCACAATTGTTATTATTTTCTGTCCCTGTTTTGAGAACACCAGGAAAAGTGAGCCTCCATCTAGGATCTATGTTCACTGGAGTGGGGAAGCACTGGCTTACAGGAATGCAGGCAGAGCCTATGCATGTTTTGCAGACCAAGCTGAATTTTTAAAGGCTGAATGATTTTTTGTGAACTATTTGTGAGACTGACTGACATAACTGAAATGCAGTGTGGTTATCATTACTTGGCATTTCTCTCCGGGTGAAGGATTTACTTTTTTTTTTTATCATTTCAGAAAAGACTCTGAGACACTCAGAATCTCAAACTTTTTGTCTCTCTCCCGTCTCTCCCTTTTCTCCTGCATCTTAGCTGCGAGGTGCGTCCAGGACCAGAGTTCCTCACCAGGTCATACATGTTCTACTCCAGCCGCATGTTTAAGGCTTACCAGTTCTACTACCGGGACTCCTCCTGCAGGGACCCCTCCTACTCCCTGGTCATCAAGGGCAAACTCCGCCTGCGCCAGGCCTCCTGGATCACCCAAGGGGCCACCGAGGCGGACTACCACCTCCACAAAGTGGGCATCGTCTTCCACAGCCAGAGCGCCATGTGGGAGATGGCTGCCCGAATCAACGAGACGAGCCACAGCGGCTGTAGCGGGTTTCTCCCGCCGGGCAAGACCTGGGCCCCCGGAACTGTTTACGAGCTCCTGAGCGCTAAGTCCGAGCGGGACTGCACCGCAGCCCTGGGCTTTACCATGCACGAGCTCAGCCTGATCCGTGTGGAGAAACGTTACCAGCTCCACCAGCCGCAGGGGAGTCGAGTGGTGGAGGAGCTGTACCTGGGGGATGTCCACACAGAATGGTCTGAGAGGCTCCGCTACAGGCCAACGGGATATCAGCGCCCGTTGCAGAGTGCCCTGGTAAGAGTGGTCTAGGCTTGGGGTGGCTATGGGCTCCTAGAGCAGGAATGCTGCCCCGGGTTCTCGACTGGCCCCTAGTTCAGCAGAGATCAAGGGGCCAGCCTCTAAAAAAAGCGTGCGTGGATTCCTTTGCAATTATCAATGGTTCAACTGAAAACCATAAGGACAGCCCAACCTCTGGCCGGACTGAATGACCGGACAAAGGGTTCGAGAGCTATTGGGCAATCCTGGGCTCTCAGTCACTCATTGAGTAGTATCTATTGTGTGCTCACTCTGTGTATAAAGCGCTACAATCAATCAATCATATGTATTGAGCGCTTACTGTGTGCAGAGCACTGTAATAAGCGCTTGGGAAGTACAAGTTGGCAACATCGAGAGACGGTCCCTACCCAACAGTGGGCTCACAGTCTAGAAGCGGGAGACGGACAACAAAACCAAACATAGTAACAAAATAAAATAAACAGAATAGATATGTACAAGTAAAATAAATAGAGTAATAAATACAGTCATATATACATATATACAGGTGCTGTGGGGAAGGGAAGGAGGTAAGGCAGGGGGGGATGGGGAGGGGGAGGAGGGGGCTCAGTCTAGGAAGGCCTCCTATAATAATAATGATGGCATTTGTCAAGTGCTTACTATGTGCAAAGCGCTGCACCAAGCGCTGGGGAGGACACAAGGTGATCAGGTTGTAGGAAGTCAAAACCCTGCCTCTCAACCTCACTGGGCTCAGAGGGGGCCCTCCCTCAGGCTGCCGAAGGAACCTTCTCCCGAAGAGGGCAGTGGAAATAGGCTCTCAATCAACTCACCTTAGAATGTGGAAACTGCACAATCAAAGGAAGCATAGCGGCTATTTGTAGTCTCAAAATCAGCCCGGGGATCAGTTCCGACTCTTCTGCATCATTTGTGTACTTCACATCCCCTGTCCTGTCTTATGGCTGGCAAATGGAAGTCCTGCATAGAAAAGAGAAAAAGCCAGCATCAGAGTGAAGTCATTACCTTGTTTCATAATAATTTTCAAAGGCAGGATTGCACCAAACTCAATGATAGGCTGGGACCCAGGAACACACTGGATCAATCAATGGAATCAAAATTTCATTTCTATATAACTAGGGTTATTTCCTTTTCTTTCTCCTTTGCCTTCCCCTTTTCCAGCCAATTTGGCTTATTTCCAGAACATCTAGATCAGAGCTAATCTATTCTGAATGGTGATTGAAAGGCAAAATATGCCAAAATGTACATGAACACTACCAGATGTACCAGAGCATTAAAATTAAAAACTTGTCCCAAAAAAAAGGTTTCAGCCTTGTGATTCATGCAAGAAGGAAAAAAGGACCAATCTCCAAGTTGTATATTCAGATAGGTATCAATTTCTATTTTCTTGGGCAAAAATCATACAGGTTATGAGCTAAACCTGATGGTAAGCATAACACAAACATTTTAACCTTACTAAAAATCTACTTGAGTTACCAAAATTCACTGCCCAAACGTAGTGCTGCAGTTAACCATCTAGCACATCTTCCTAGAGCATTAGAATATGATGTGTCCTCCAGACGTCATGAATAAAAAATAATTTTGCCTAATTGGTGTAAACCAAAATTTTGGCATCTGCTACAATGTGTTAATTTGTGGAAACCAGTTTATTATCATGTGGCACTCTAGGCTACTCTAGAGTGTAATTCATACGAAATAGACAGGGTGGGTTTTGTTTTTCTCTGCCCCAAACCAATAAGGAAATACCATTTCTCTTCTTCTCTCAATCCAAATCCGTATCTGATACCAAAAAAACCCCCACTTGCCCCAAATTATCAACCATTATCAAAGAATTTCCTGCCTACAAAGGATTTTTTTTGCCAGCTCCAGGAATTTTTAGACATAATGTCCAGCATACTTGTCACTACACGTTAGTGTGATAGAAGCAGTAAAGCAAGCTGAAAATGACTAAATTCCAGAGGACCCCAATCAACTAACATTTAAATAACTAACTGCAGCTAATGGCCAATTTATTTAACCTCACTTTTTTTTTTTTGCAAACAGTTGAGTAACGATTAACTGGTGTTTCAAAGGCCCCACACCAAACAAAACACAGTTTATTTATAAAAATCAATAAAATGTTAACATCTCCATGTGACCTAGAGGTCTTTTGAACATTTTATTTTCAGATCATTTTTTTTTTTTTACAAACTGGGCCCTGAACAAAGTTCCTTGGCAAGAGATTACCTCTGACAGCTTTTGTGAAAATCTCCTCGCAATTGAGGAAAATTTGTGCAACAAACTTAGGGAACGTTCCAACCGGGTTTTCCAAAGACACTTAGCCCTTACCACAGAAACCTCAGCTTTCCAAACTCCTGCTCAAATTGCAGGCTGCTTCTAAGAGATTTGTTGACCGTATTTGATGCTAGATACGGTGCAGGGATCACTGCACTTCCTCTCCCTCTTCCCCTCAACCCACAGTCATTTCTTGATTTGCCGAGCTATCTCAGCCAATATTAAAATAGGGAGACTGATCCTTCTCCTTTGCTTTTTGTGCTTCCTGTTCAGTGAGGAGAGTCACTGTATCATTTTTTGGTGACTCAGATTTGGACTTCTGGTTTTATTTTCACCCCAAGGTCTACTTCCACACCAAGCAAGCCCTATCCATTTTTAACGTTGGGGGAGTTTAGACCCGAAGTCCAAAGGTGAGGAATTGGATTGGGATGGTGAAAGTCCAAAGGTAAGTTGGATTGAGATGGTGAAGTCACGTTCTCTTGCAAGGGCCATGGAAAGAGCAAGAAAATAAAGCAGGAATAAAAGTTCCCTGTTTTCATTTTAGACTTCGACAAATACATTTGCAATATCTATCTTTGTGAAGCGGAAGGGAAAAAAAAGCCATGTGTAATTTTTTTTGTACAAATTTTTTTTGAAAAAGCTAAGCAGCTCCCTCTGCTCTAAAGGTTGCTCGTATGTAAATGATGTTTCACTTGTTTACTTTTGCCTTGGACAGCATCACGTCCATCCATGTCCGGCCTGCGGCATCATCTACAGATCTGATGAGCATCATCCTCCTCACCTGCCACACCAGGTGACGCTGCCCATGCGGCTCAGTGGCAGGTGGGCCAGCGCCCAGTGTGAGGTGCGTCCGGCTGTGCTGTTTCTCACCAGGCTCTTCACTTTCCATGGCGGCAACCGCACGTGGGAAGGATACTATTACCACTTCTCCGACCCTGCCTGCAGGCAGCCCACCTTCACCGTCTACGCTTCTGGACACTACACCAAAGGAGTCCCGTCTTCGAAGGTGAAGGGCGGGACGGAGCTGGTCTTCAGAGTGACCCAGGCTCGGGTCACCCCCATGGATCAGATGACCGTCGCTATGCTGAACTCCTCCGAGCCAGGGAGTTGTGGGGATGGCAGTTCCTGGGCCGCCGGAATAGAGCGGGACATTACGCTGACGAATGGATGTGTGCCCTTAGGCATCAAGCTCCCTCATGTGGAATATGAGCTCTTTAAGATTGAACAAGACTCAAAGGATCGCAACTTGCTGTTTATCGGAGAAAGACCAACTGACGGATCCAGCCCAGACAGGCCAGAGAAGCGCCCCACTTCCTACCAAGCCCCTCTTATCCAATGTGCGGGGATCACCGGTGTGTTTTCTCGTCACAGTTTTCAGAGCCACTGGCTCGAAAAATACACTAATGGTGGAAGCCCGTCGTTAGAAGCAAGCCCTGCAACCTTTCTGCTATCGGTCATAGTGCTGCCATTTTTAAACGGGGTTTAAAATGGTGAAAGCGCTCGATCCTGGGCAGAAAAAGGATCTGAATCAGTCAGGTTTACATATGCATTAATTTCATATTTGGTTAAGCACAAAACGACCTCACTGTGTTTTTTATCCTTAAGACTTTGTACCCTACTATGTGCATGTGTGTGTACATATATGTATACTGTCTCTCTCTCTCTATATATATACGTATACATATATATATGCATATGTATAAGTATCCAACAGTGGACAAAGTTAGATTGCGGACTGCCGATTTGCCAGAGTGAACTGTGCATCTGGGGCACACTTGTTTCCAAAACTACATTACATACTATGCAGTTTTCAATGTATAAATTAAGGATATTCCTTTTAGCTTTCAGTATTTCTGTAGTTTAACTAAGGGCCTTATCCAAGGAGAAACCTGCTTTCCCAAGTGTCAGCAGCTTAATTCCTCAAGTTGGGTTTCCTCTCTCTGTTTTTATCAAATTCAGGCCTCAAGATCTCTTAACCCACCTAAGAAACACACCTCTCCTGGACCTCCACTTACATGCAGAGTCTAGCAAGGGTTCACAAAGAACAGCACCTGGGGAGAGAACTGGGTAGGGCAGCCCTGCCACTTCTAAGGCATTAAAGGAAGATGGATCTATTTAGTTTCACTGAGATGTCTAGCCTCTGGAAATCAATGAAAATTGTCACTTGGAGAGATTGTCTGTGTCAAACCACTAGTAAATAAGAGTATTATTCCTCTCTTACCATTGGGTAAACTACCTTTGGAAGATACCCCTGAACTAGCAAAGTAAGAAGGAACCCCTTTTTCCAGCATCTTCTCTAACCATTTCCTGATACTTCCAGTAGGGCTATTTTAACTTATAATACCCATAACATTGATTCATCAGCATGCTGACCTCTTGCATTAATCCATCATCCTTTATACCAGACTAAAAACAGGACCAGGTTTCCCAGGAAAAGTACGTTTATACCCTGGGGTCGACATGAAGTTACACCAGGGAACACCTCGTTGCTGCTTCCTAGAAGCCTCTATGGCTTTAAGCTGTTTCATTCATTAAATTGTATTTATTGAGTGCTTACTGTGTGCAGAAAACTGTACTAAGTTTCCCAAACAGCTACCCCAGAACACCCTGTTGTACACTCTAATTGGGGTGTTTCGGGACCCGTACACTCTAGTATTCCAAAGGTTCACTGTGAGGTTTGATTTGTGTTCCCGGGAATGATTTAAATTCTGGCGGAGCCAAGTTGCCAAGACTTTATTTCCATGAATTTCTCTCATCGACATTCGTATACGTTTTTTACCTATTGCACATTTGAGAGTGTGAACACTCATCTTCATCATTAAACAGGGAGCTCCTTGAGGACTAGGCTCATGTCCTTCTATTATATATTCCTAAGCATCAAGTGAAGTGCTGTGCACCTAATAGGCACTCAATAAATGCTGTGTCGAGCTTCCAACGGTACCCCGTTCCAGTCCCTGGCTCTACTTACCCTAGGTGAATGATTGCTGTTTAAAGTGCCTGCAGGACTTTGGTGCTAATTTACTTTCCTAAAGCCATAATAGGCCAAAGCATCTGTCAGATTAGATGCATCCAAGTTTCCTATCTATCCATGTTAAAAATGAAGTATTTTTTGCAAGTTTGAAATATTTCAGCTACATGACTTAGATTATTTATGGGTTTTCATAAATTCATAGTTTTGGGGAGGGAAAGGACTTGTGCACATCAGTGTTTCTGGTCCAAATCATTTTATCTTTGACGTTACAGTTTTTTGTTAGAAAATTTAAATCATGTACATCAACACCAGTACAGTCTTAAAAATGTTCTTTCTGGTTATTGGACTACTGGCTTTGGTTCTAATTTTAATCCAGGGAGTTTCTTTAAAGTAAGGTTCAAATCCCAAATCAGAGCAAATGTTTGGAATGCTTGCTATCCAGCAGGAACCCAAATTCATTAAATAGACTTTGGAATTAGGTGAGATTTTAGAAGTTGTTTCATTGTTCTTTCAGACAATAAATACGATTGATGATGATATTAAAGGAGAAATAATGCTTCTACTATTCAGAGCTCTGACATAGAGATGTCTTGGTTCCATTGTCTTAATGGCTGGCAGACTGGACTTTTGGATGCCAAAGTTTTACAAAGGCTCCTGCCTGGCAGGAGAAGTTGCTCTTTAGACAAAAAAAAACCAACCCAAAACAACAAAACCCCAAGCAAATATGTATTTACTGGAATCACTGTACACTCAGGGAATGAGTCAATGGTCCTGATCTGATTTTTGTTACTCCTGTTACCCTCTCCTTCAGAATGGAAGTTCAGAGGGTAAAGGACCTGAATGTATGTAAACCAGAATATGTACCTGGTGAGCACAAATACCCGCCTACATACATATAGTTGTCCTTCATACTCGAAGATGTCTGACGGTTGGAAAGGCTAGTGCAGGATTTACTGTGCTGACCACACTTGTGCACACACAAAGATTTCTTTGTTGGACTGCCATGTTTGTTGTTTGCAGTGGTTGGTAATATTTTCAGTACAGCCCGTTCATCTCATGATCCTGGTAGAGCTTTTGCTCAAAAAGAGTTGTTCTGTTTGCCAGGATCGCGGTACTGCCCGAAGCTTTGTCTTAATGTCTCTTCAAACATTTTGTTGACTCCCATTTTCAGCTCATCACACAATGCTGTTTGGATATGCTGTCACTCATGCTTTTCCCCATCCCACCCAATGAGGCTGTGTTGAGTTGAGCATAGCTTCAGTGTTAGGAGACTGACTTTGTCATTTGGTGACACTGTCTTGATACTATGACTATGAACAATAAATGACCCCACTGTAACACTCAGAGTCAGATACGGTGTCCACAGAAAATGCTGGATGGAAGACCATTTTGGTATGAAGCCTCATAACACACTATTGCCACACCCTGTTGAAGTTTCCCCAAATATATGCTGACCTTGATTTTTCTACTTGCTTGTTTATTGCTGTATCTTGGGCCTGTGTAGTCCTTCGGTGGCAGAATCTGATACTTTTAACTCCTTGCTGTCAATGAAGATCTTTCTTGGTAGCCAGGCTTCCTGGGTGCTAGTTGAGATGTTACTTCAGCCTTCGTCTCTCTTATTAATCTGCAGTGCCTGGCTGATTTGACAAAGCAGTTTACAATTTGGTGTCCTTCCCAAGCGAATACCTCTTAAGTCACAATTATTGACAGAGCAATTTTTGAATGACTTAGCCTAGAGTAACTCTTGCATTTGTCTCTAGGTTTTTGGATGATGCTATGGACCCCTACAATTGCACGTCACCATACTTAGATCCACTATCTTTCACAGGAATCTCTTCAGGTGCTTCATTCCCACAACAGATTAACATTACCCTGAGACGTTGTTACTTTTTTTTTAACCCATGTTTGACTGAATAGCAGTTTTTGGATAACAGGAGTATAAGGCAACAGCTTTAGGAAGAAAACAGAGCAACAATAAATGGAAGGAAATGAATAACATCATATCCATAAAAGTACCGAAGGGAAAGGAGATTGATGGCAAATACCTGCAGTCAGGATAGTGCTTTGTTGCATGATAAACTCATTAATGAAAGGTGAGCCCTTTCTGTCTCTCACACACACACTCTGACTGCAGTGACAGCCTGAAGGAAATGTGCTGACCCAACTTCTTGAGCACTTTAAACTTGCATTACTCAGAGACAAGGTCTCAGGTTGCTTAGCTGGTAAGCCATGGCAAATTTGTACACCAGGTTCAAGTTGGTGAAATACAAATTCAGATCGCATAGTTTGAATGCCTGATTGGTTTTTCTGATGAGAGGCTGGAAGAGTCTGAGAAACCAGAGCTTGGAAGATGCTTGCTTTCTACCAGCCAAGCTATCTAAAGAAGGGATGGCTGCATGTTAGAGACAGCTGCTGTCTATGAATAGCGGATCACGGAACCTGGCACTAATTTTTCTTATTCCTGACAAATTGTTTCTCCACCTCTAATCCTGCTTCCTTTTCAGGTCAAGTAGAGGCTCAGGTGCCTGAAGAGGATGAAGAGATTGTTACAATTATTTCTACAGTACCATTCTTTTGAAGAACTACCATTTATGCAACAGTATTGAAACAATTAATGTGGTTGAATATATAATAAAATGTGATTTTTTTAGTTTACCTAACACTATCAGTTCTTGAAAGTCTTCTTTGTTCTGATGAACTAATGGTGGATTTTAGAGCTTCCCAAAAACTTTTTTTTTTTTTTACATTTTTAGCATTGCCTTCTCCCTTGAACTGGCTTTTTTGAAAGCCAGACATTAAGATAACATTCTGAAGAAGGGAAAAACTAACATTTTTCTGAATGTTTTCAAACTACAGCTTGTCAGATGATTGAGAACAGCTTATTCTCAAATAATTAAGGACCCAGACTTACAACCCAATTTATGACAGAAGAATCAAGGTAGTGTCTTCCAAAACACAAAGAGAATCATATTTAAGCAATGAATGTCTTGAGACTATTTCTGATGTCATCAGACAACTGGGGACCGTGTAGTTTGAAATGGGACTTCCATCCTGATAGAATACGCTTCTATGTTTTGCTCTTCAGGTGACCAGAAGTCATATTAATTTTGCCACTTGCATGGCTATTCACAGGGACTTGAAAACTGTGGCTGTTTAAAAGGCCATAACACTTTTTTTTACTTTTCTCATTGGTTTGTCAAACTCTATTCCCACTGATTTATGAATCTATTTTGTAAAATATGATGTTCATGCCAGAGTGATGTAGATGTAGAATCATTTAATGTTGATAAATACATGAGTTCATTAATAACTGAAAAATTTTCTTCTGTGGGTGTTTTCTAAGTTGATAGAATTTCCAATTCCGTTTTCCTCTTATAAAATAAAATGAATTCCAACATACTTCATGGTCATCAGATGTAGATAAAAATGGAGAAATGTAATCAAGTAAAATCCCTACCAGAACTAGGAACTCATAAACCATCCATTCAAAATAAGAATTTTACACTGAAGTTTCATTTAAATATATTCAGAGCATGGAATTTATTGAACATAATACTGAGACAGCTAGTACAGAAGTTTATCTTTTGGCAGGCAGCTTTCATTAGACTTTTACAGAAAGTGTGAAAACAATGCTGTAAAGAGCTTTGTAAAACTGGAAGTTGCAAGGTATAAAGCTCTAGTTTAACTACCTGAATGTATTATATACTAGATTAAAACATAAGGGAAAAGGCCTTCCCTGAACAGATTTTAAAATTAGTTGTCGAACATGAAATATAAAATAAAAATACACAATAGGAAAAAACTGCCAAGGATAAAGTATCCAAATGCATCTGTAAAATATCTGAATTTCAAAACAATGATTTGTTAATATACATTAAAAAAGTTATAAATTAGGGATAAAAGGGAAAATACATGAGACCTCCTGGAATTTTCGAGACAGAATAAAGTGAATCAGATTCAGTATTGTTAACAGCAACTGCATTGCTCAATAACTTAAAAAGAGGGAAGGGACTGGAGAGGAAGAAACAAAAAACAGATTATTTTTCTATTTCTTATAGCAAGCTCCAAATGGTAACAATTTACATATGGCATAATAAAGACAAACATTAGCAGCAGCAGCAAAAATAAGGACAAAATGTATGCTTTTTATACTATATCACGTCACTTCTGTTTAGGCATTCTTGCTGTTCAGATAGATGTTTTCAGATTGCTGTTTACAAAAAGCACGACTGTTTTTGAAAGAAGTAGCCCCTGTACTAATGGTCTCAGTATTATCTGTAATAAATTCTGACCTTTATTTTCAAGTGGAAGATTCAGTGCAAAACTTTTTTTTAAATGAATTTGTGTGAGAGGGCCACAGCTGAATTGACTTTACATCTTAAAAATGAAGAACCACAGGCAGTTATTTCATAAAGAAAACCAGATCTTGGTATTACAGTTGAGATGATATGTGAAACATGCACAATGATTTCTCTTATTTTAAAGGGCAGTAGATCCACATTAACACTAACGTGGTCCTAAATTAAATGTGTCACCACCAACGGTCTGGCTGTTGACGCTACTTAAAATAAACCCAAAGAACAATCCACTTCATCCAGTTGGAAAATCGCTTATTCATAGATGTTATCGGTGAACCAAAATCCTAGGGTCAAAAGCATCTGAATTGTAGAAGCGTACATTGTCTGTTCTGTTGGCTAATTAGAATGCGGTCAATAACAGAAAAGTTGAGCAAGCATCAGTATTGCACCAACATCCATTAGGCAAAATGATTAAACATATATCAAGCCTTTGGTATAATAAAGTACTAGAACATTGTCACGGGATCAATGTTTCCTAGCTTAAAAATAAACATTAGTATTTATCTAGCAGCAGAAGACTATTAACTTGTGATACTATTTTATTCCAATGACATCTTTTAATCAAGCCAATCTATAACATGGCATCATTCCAAGGTATCCATAATAACAAAACATTTCTGGCATGTTAGAAGATAGGTTTTCTGTTGTAGTTTTTTTCCCTTGAATGCCTACAAGCGAAAACATTATCCAGATGAGCTAATTACATTTTTAAGTGTCTAAATTTGTAGGTGCATAAATTAAGATAACCCTATGCACCTTTCTGGTTTCAACTGTTATACTCATCTCAGATCTGTGTACTTTTTACAATACCGTTGTAAAGAAAATAAATTAAATCTCAACATTTTCAAAATGCTACTTATTAGAATTCACAAGGGAAACAAAGTTGAGAATTCAGCATCCCCAGCACAAAGGTGAAATACACTCGCATTCATAGAAAGACATTTCTCAAAATGTTCCATGAGAATTGTGCTGGAGGGCCATTCTTAGTGTGAACACTGTCGGAGCTGAGATTTGTAAGGCCAGTGTTGGATATGTTTTTCACAGATGCACAGTTTACCACTCAGCTGATCTTCACCATTCCCATCTCTAGTCTCTGGGAAGGCTGTGCTAAATTAGGGATAACAGCAAACTTGGCTCTATTCCAGTAGTATACTTCCATGCTGTCCCTGTGGTAATAGAGGTGCCATCAGCAGGAAGCTTTGAAGGACCAATTGTCCTAAATTGCTTTAGTTTCACATACAATTTACAAGCTTTATCCATTAATTCTGGTGGTAAAATTTCAGAGCCAAAATGCCCGAGACAGATTATTTTCCTCTTAGACCACTGCTGCATTTCAAACACGCACACACACAAATCCTCAGGTGAGAAACATACACAGCATGATTTCCTCATTCTAGTTGAGTGGTTTTATTTTTGAAAAGGCGGAAGACCATTTCGCCTAAACATCTGATTCTATTTTTCCTTAAAACAATTACAAAAATTGCTTAAAGATAAGCCGATAAAAGACACACAAAATGGGCAATTTAACTGATTTATTAATCATTCATCACGGCTTTGCATATTGGTCTTTTGTGCAACATTCTGAAGTTTCAACAGTGTCTTAGCGGTCATTTGCATCTTTACGGGAAGTTCTCAGAAAGAGTCAACATTAGAGTATGTAAAGAAGAAACTAAAAGGGGGAATCACATCAAAAACCCCAAGCACAAATGCTATGCAACAATTAAGCTCAATTTTACCCAAAATTCAGCATATTTCCATTAAGAAAAAAAAAAACTTGTCCCAAAACCCCAGCAGTCTGATTCCTGTATCATACAACTCAAACTTAAGCATTTGTTTGCTCCAAATCTCTCTAATTCTGAAAAACAACTGATGATTTATACTTCATGATTTTGGTTCTTACTTCACTCTTAGCATGGATGACTTTGTGTGTATATATATATATGTATATATATGCATATATATATATATATATATATATATATATAAAATTCTGGATATCAAAATTCTTCACCTTCCAATGGTCTTAGAAAAATTAGTCGTCTTAGAGGAAGCATGGTGGGTTCACATTTAATCAAGGTCCTATCACAACTACAGCACCCTACTACGCAGTTTGGATGCTCAGATCTTTTTTTTAAATTCAAGCACAGGTAGGCTAAATGAAAGAGTTGAGAGCCAATTCCAGTACAGGAAGCCCCAGTGGCTTCAATAAATATCTTCTTCTGGCAGGCGGCAGCCTGCCACCTAGACCAGTATTTGAATTCAGTCATCATTATACAAACCCCCTCTTCACCCCTGAAGGCAGTTTCAACTTTCTCCTCAAAATTTTTCATTAACAGGATCATAAGCCATTTCGATAAACTTGAAAAGAGCCACCTTTCCAGAGAAGAAGCTGAAAGCACAGCAGTGTATGTAATTCCACCTCCGCATGGAAATGCAGAGCTTGGCGCATGCAGACGGCTGCCAGAACCTTTTTAAAGTTCGATGTGTGTGTATATATATATATACACACACACACATACATATAGCACCTACATACCATGTTCTGGCTTGTTTCTGAGTTGATCTGAAAGGCTACTCAATTCCAAATCATTACCTTCACCTATGACTTCCTAGTTTCACTTTCCTTCTTTTGGATGGAGGCCACGTGGCTAGAGCCCCGGAGAGGGGGGTGGGATTCGGGAACCGAATTCTGCTCCTCTTCTGCCAGGTACCCAAAAGTTGCCGCTGCCAGAAGTCATCCCGCACCACTGCCACAGCACTGGGTGGGTCCCTGGGAGTAATAAAACGGCCCTGGCCAGCATGGGCACCGTTCCCTCTGGGCTGCACAGGTGCACTTGGCATGACCCAGAATTGTTGGCTTGAGAGACCATTCAATTGTATCTTCATTCAATCGTAGTTATTGAGCGCTTACTCTGTGCAAAGCACTGTACTAAGTGCTTGGACCAGTGACCGATCTCCCAGCCACACTCCCATATAGTGCCAGCAACTCAATCCAGGATGCTAGTACAGATATCTCCAATCAATCAATCGTATTTATTGAGCGCTTACTGTGTGCAGTGCACTGTACTAAGCGCTTGGGAAGTCCAAGTTGGCAACAGATAGAGACGGTCCCTACCCAACAGTGGGCTCACAGTCTAGAAGGGGGAGATAGAGAACAAAACAAAACATCTCCAGACAGCACATCCGCTCTTGTGATCTGTCCCAAGATGCTATTAGTTTTGGGGGACTATTTGAGATTTATCCATTTTCCCCCTTGTCTGAGTGTTAAATTCTAGTTATTTAGGCTTCATACGATCTACTGGTACAATCTACTTTTGATTCTATCCATGCTTACTGCTTCTACCAGCAGTTTCAAAGACAAAGGGGATAAATATGCAAAAATCAAAGCACATAAAATGTTACCTGCCTTACATATGACATTAGCTGGCTTTCTTAAAGGAGGGTCTATTAGATAAGCAATATACATAGCCACTGATGTCTTCCTAGCCTGTGACTGAGAGAGCACCCAATTCTCAATTTAGAAATCTCCACAACTTTTATGAACACTGGTTTCTTCTCTCAGTTTCCCAAGCATCTTTATCAAGGGCCAAGTCAAATAAAATTATTCATAGCCTAGTTATTAGTAAGAAAAAGACCATTAGTCCTCTAGTGACATATACTCTCACTATGTGTTTTGGTAGATACTTCCAACAAAACCCACCGCCCATCAGACACCAGAAGAAACACCTGTGCACTTAGCACAGGGGTTGTCAAAAATGCTACCTCCACATTATATGAAAACTGCATGTGCATTGCTTTGGGGAACGAGCAGTGACTTATAATCTAAATGGCAGTGGACCTCTGAGACCTCCTACTCTCTTAGCTCTCATCTCCCCGATTCTCAAATCAAGTAAACGCTTCAGTTTGTCCTCATCACTTCCCACACTGCCTTCTTCCCAAATACCCTCTGTAACTTCTACTCTCACTTCAGCTGATCCCAAACAGGCTCTGTGGCAAGATGACAATTTTGTAGTTTTCTTTAAGGCCAGAAAAGGCACTGACTCTAGGTGGCAGGAATGGAGTGGATATTTTTGAGCAAGAAATTGAGACAATGATTCTACCATGCAGTTGAGAGCTGTCCACAAAAGGTAGTAACTGTGGCTACACAAGTGTCAATTTTTCTACGTTTGTCATGTGGAAAGAAGTGTTGTTATACTTCCCTACACAAGGATAGTGATTACTGACAATACGGCCGCTTCCAAAACAGAGAATGATTGTGGCTCTCCCTCAACACTTCAAATGTATGCTCTCCAGATGATTTATCACATGGGAGAGAAAATTTTCATTTTGCAGTAATTGTAGCCTGACAGAAAACCAGCCCACCTTCCTTAATGAAAACCTCTTAATATCTCTTTGTCCAAGCCTGACCTCCAGAAGAGAAGGCATTTTCACAGGGTGAATATTTTGGAAAAAAGGCTGGTTTTCAAATTACAAACATTCCTCACTCCCTTCAATCTTAGATGTGCTGGAAAACAGTCATTTTCTGTGACTTAGATCCATGTCTGTCTACATGCAACTATGCCTGTGGCACGATCTTATCTGTACCCCTCCTCCACTTCCACTCACCATTTACGTCTTTCCATACAAATGAAAAAGGTAAAAATGCCAAGAGTTGGGGTGGGGTGCTGACAAGAGTGGCATCTTCCCTCCTCTCACACAACCTTCTCCCTTCCGGGCACAACCAAATATATGAAAATATGTCATCTCCCTCTTTCCCTGCAAGCACAAACCCCCTTCTTCACCCATGCCCTTCTCTGGGGAAGGAGGCCTTAGCTGCACCTAAAGGGTGACAAGTGGAAATCTCCGCACTTGACATACCTTTGGTCAGGCCATGCCCCAAACCACCTCTCCCTGCCAAAATGTTGTGTTTGCCTTCCAATTTAGAGTAACCTAGATTTCTTTAATTCGATAAAATCCAAAAGGAAAATTTAATGATGAAAAGGTTGCCCCAATTTAAAGGTAACCCCAGTCATCCCAATATATGAGCAAGTATTAGGACCCACCATTTCACAAGGCACAGCGATCTTGAGGCCATACCACCGTATTTTCCAATGACTGTTACTTCTATAAGATCAGTTTTTCACACAAATGACCTGTGTGCATAAGGAAAAAGCTTCCAGTCAGCCCCATGTGGACTGTGCAATATGATTAGACCCACCCTTTCCTTCAAAAAGGTCAGCTTGCTTTCACATCTAAGCTCTACGTTAACAGGATCAGAAATACTGCCCTTCCATTTCCCAGTTTCAGGTTCTAAGCCTGAGACTCACGATCCAGGTCTGCAACAGGGCATTTAGGTATCAATTCTCTTCAGGTTGGTAGTTTCTGAAACTGAGAATTTTGGCAATTTTAAGTGACTTCTGACTCACCTTTAAGGTTGATGAAAGGACACAACTAGGGCACTTTGTTGCTTATTATTTGTTAAATCTCTATCCACTATAGCTATAACTCTCCAAACATATCTAAGCACTAAGTTAGATATAAGGCAGTGAGATTGGGCATAGTCCCTACCCCACACAAGGTTCACAATCTATTTTACCCCCATTTTACACATGAGGAAACTGAGGCCCCGACAGGTTAAGCAATTTGCCCAAGGTCACATGGGAAGCCAAGGGTGGACCCGGGGCTCAAACTCGGATCTCCCAATTCACAATCCCGTGTCCTTCCTCTGTGCCACACCGCTTCCCAAGGGCACTAGTCTCTTTTAAAAATGTTTCCACTTTACAGCTACTTCATCTTGTGTTAAGGGGTTAGCTCGTTGGAAAACTGGTTCATTCCTTTTCTGAAATGCTCACTGACTTCAGACCCTCTTGGTGAGGTTTAACGATTATGGATAGCTATCTCTAACAGATCAGTCACCCACGATAGACAAAATTTCAGCACTTTAATCATCAGACTCCCACTGCTAGAGCCTACTGAATACAGAGGAAGAAAGCAACATTAGATAGAAATATTTTTCGTTGATGGTGCCCATTTTAAATAGCCTTCCTCTGGCAACAATTTAATTTTGTAAATGCAGCAACTGTGACAAAATAACAAAAGAAAGCTTAATTTGGGAGCTTTATTTCATTTTTTTTCCTTTTTAAGATGCTACATAGTCAAACAGGATTGGTCTTTTACGGCATAGGACTAATAGACTACTAATAATTCCCTGGTTTTCCCCCCACCCCGAGATAGATGCTATTTATTTACATACAAAAACAGTTTCCTGACCGCTGTTTTCCAATGTTCCAATAATCAAAACTTCCACTTTGATGTAGTGCCCAAAAACATCGGGAGGCAGAAGGATCCCATAGCTCTCCAGCAGCAACGCCAGCTTGATTCACCGGCTTTAGAGCAGGTGCCTTATTTATGCGATAGCATTAGTTAGAACCTTGTGACAATAAGGAAACATGAGATGAAATACATTAAATAAGTTAAATATGCATTAAACATCTCCGAGTAACAGTTTAATTCAACTAAACGAACCAACAGCAGTTTAGCTTGGTCCCTTTAAGAGAACAACGCATTGACCTGCATTCCACAGTGTTGTTACGCTAGTCAACATATGCCTCTTCTGATGCCTAGCACATTCAATGCTGCTGCTGCTGCTACATAACAATTCTTTTCAGCTTCTGACTCTATTCATTAAGTTCCAACAAATTGGTAACTTGCACAGAACTGAAGACACGGACAGAAACTTTTAAGTTTATGAGCAGTACGGTGGATTAATATATTTTACAGAAGTTATCGCCCCCTTACTGCTTAGTCTGGGCTCTATCGATCCAAGGGGACCAGCTCCAGCAGTCGAGGAATAATTTCTTGTTTAAAAGAGGTAATCCAGCAACATGTACCAAGGTCTAAAAATGTTTAAAATGACATTTACAATATGCCATTGTAGTATTAATCACAATATTCTTTGTCATTTACTAAAGAGCGTTCTCTTGTTTTCCCAATCATTCACTGTACATTTTAAACTTTCTAGATTATGTTACGTTATATTTGTGCAGGGGGTAATTTAAAGGCAAGACCTGTGAGATGTCATACATTAATTTCTTTTTTAAACATTGTTATGAATAAATTTAATCCCATGATATGGCAGATCCATCAATCCAATTTACCATCTTCTGCATGCAGCTGCCTCTACAAGGCTATCTTCCCTATAATTACACCAACAATAAAGAACAAAACCACCAGAGCCAGTAGCCGGGTGCTGAGGCCTTCCTCCTTCCCAACAGTGGCTGAAGCGGAAACCGGGCTGTTGCTCTGCGCTGGCTTCCTCATCCGCAGCCCATCTTCTTCCTACCGATGGAGGAAAAACACATTTGACAGGAGATCCAAGAGTCTTAAAAATGGGATTACTAGTTTCTAGTAAGTGCATTAGGGCCTTACACATCCATTACCTAGAAGGGACTTACTCTTGCACCCCACCCCCTGCCCTAATCCTACACCAATTTTCACAAGAATGAGTCACGGTAATCCTTTGCTCTTCATGGCTCGACAGACCTCTTGCTTCCTTATCAGAGGGGACCACAGAACAGTGATTTTTAATTAAGCCCTATGGGAAACACAAGTGAGGTTCCTGCAGCAATAAAACCCTAACCCTTATGCTTTCCTTGCTTACTGCAGTTTAGCCATCTGGGCCACGTCCAGGAATGCAATCCAAACATGGATTCATGAAGTCTTGTTGAACTCTGTTTCTCAGTGATGATGGGATTCTTTCTTAGCATCCACAACTGTATCTAAAATTGTGGTATTGCTAAGCACTTATCTGCCCAGCACTGCACTAAAGCTCTGGGGTCAATACAAGCTAATCTCGTCAGACAGAGTCCCTGTCCCACATAGAGTTTGTGGCCTAAGTAGGAGGGAGAATAGGTAATGAATTGCCATTTTACTGATGAGGAAACTGAGGCACTAAGTTAAATGACCTGCCCAAGGTCACAGCAAGCAAAGGGCAGAGACGGGGTTAGAATCCAAGTCCCCTGACTCGCAGGCCTGCGCTCTATCCACTAGACCACACTGCTTCTAAAATAATCTCAAATTAACTTTGTGAGTTATCCAACAGCACCCTGGCCTGCTATTGCCATTTCCTCATACTTAGTTATATACAGGTGAGCCCCAAGGAACTTGTGTAACCTATTCTTTGAAAATCTGGGTATTTTGTGAACCATCATATTGTGAGATACATCTACTTATAGCCTTACGTGTAATATGCTAGTTTCCTGTTCCAGAGCCCTCCCCCAGCCCGGGCACAGTGCCACAGCCCAGGTAGTGCAACCAAAACCTACACAACTTTAAAAAAAAAAAAGTCCACACTGCATTCCCTCCCCACTGCCCCTCTCCCGTTTCCCTGCATTATTACTGGGGATTTTTCTGGCCCTGTATACCCCATGCTCATTCTTACCATTCCTGTATCTCCATCCAGCTCCGCAGTTTTTTTTTTTTGTACAAACCAATGAAGTGTGCAGAACACCCCTCAAGCCATGCACTTTGGCAACTGCCAGCAGGAGAAGGGAAGGAAATTACTATACCAGTGTTCTCCTCCCAGTGGCTGGACACCTGGTACCCAACCCCTTGAGGGAAGGAGGCAGCTCTGTTTGGCCCAGCTGCTCGCTGACTCCGATCATTATCCCCCGGGTCTCCATGAACTCTGCATCTGCCTCCCCTCCCGTCCTCACCCAGAGCTCCAGGGACCCTGCAGCGCTCTCCTGGGTTCCAACCTGGCCCTCACTTGGCTCCCGTGGATCTTATTCCCTAGTGCAGGATCTCCTTGCCGCCCTTCCCTGCTCTCCTTTCCTTTCCCTCCAGGCCTGTCTCCAATGTCCACGCATGCTTGCTTCTGCTGCTTCAAGCCAGCAGGAGCTGGGATCACACAGTGGAGACAGCTCATCAGCAGGGCTTGAGAATTACATGTCACTAACTTTGTAAAAAATTGAGGCAGGGGCAGTTGGAAGGAGAAAAGAGAGGGAAAGGCTGAATTAGACTGGGGAGAGGGGAAATCTGTTCAGTACAGGGCAAAGCATGGGCACAATGGCATGGCGGGAGAGGGGGCAAGGAAACTGATTTTCCAGTAGCAACTGGATAAAATGTCAGGAAGATACAGGGCCACATCTGCAATTAATGCATGGAATAATAATGTTGGTATTTGTTAAGCGCTTACTATGTGCAAAGCACTGTTCTAAGCGCTGGGGTAGATACAAGGTAATCAGGTTGTCCCACGTGGGGCTCACAGTCTTCACCCCCATTTTACAGATGAGGAAACTGAAGCCCAGAGAAGTTAAGTGACTTGCCCAAAGTCACACAGCTGACAAGAGGCAGAGCGGGGATTTGAACTCACGACCTCTGACTCCAAAGCCCGTGCCCTTTCCACCGAGCCACGCTGGAATCTCCAAGTTTTATTTATTATGGCCTCAGAACAGGGGGTACGCCTGTTGTCACAAAGAGGTTCTTCCAAGTGCAAGAAGAGTCGGTAGAAATGGCTTTTAGAAGTTGGTTCTTAAAATTTTAAGGCTTACTAAGAAAAGGTTTTTAACCTACTTCCCAAAGCACAACTATCATCAATACGACCCAAGCACAGGTGATGTTGTATTTCATCCCTAACACACCAAAACTTGAAGTTCTAGTGCTTGATTTCACATTATATTATCCTAACTCTTCTTTCCATAAACACACTGACATCTGTATTCAAAGCACTAGAGTAGGGTATCAGTCAAGTAGGAGAGAATAGAGGTCTACAGTATTCATATAGAAAAAGAGTCTAATAAGCAATGTAAAGACAGTTTATTCATTCAATCGTAGCTTACTATTTCATATGCATTCTAGATAAAATGTCTATCATTAGGCGATTGATTTCAAAAACCTGAACAGCAGGCTATACATTACTTTGGATTGAGACCATTTTTACTTTTTTTCCCCACTGTGGGTGACAGAGAATGAAACACTTTTCTTTGAAAGAGAAAGATTTAAAAAGATGTTTCAGGTACAACTGAAAATGTTTACCAAATGATTTCAGTCTACTCAGCCAAGGATGCAAATTATTATGACTTGGGTAGAAGGAGATAATTATAACTGCTGTTACAAAAGAGGTTTTTCAACATTTCCTGAAGAGGAAGTCTGATGTTCTGACCTCAGCTTCATTAAAAAGAAGAGAAATCCTAGTTGAAAGGCACACTCAGGACTGAAAGACCACTTCAGCATTATCATCATGATTTCTATATAGTTCGGCATGCTACATGTTGCTACATAATAGGTGATAAATAAAATGTCAGTTAAGACAATCAATTCATTAGTATTTCTGACTATTTCTATGTTTTTTTAAATTATGATAAAGTCAAATCATTAACATCTGGACTACCATCTAGAAGGGAATTGAAGGTGTAACACCACAAAAAATTAATTACCTTAAATTGCTTGTTCTCTTCCCGTAACCTCTGAACTTCAACTTGCAGCCTCTTACATTCTTCCATTACTTTCTTAACCTCAGGATCATCCAAAGAGGAACTTATAGATTTAGACATTACAGAAGATTCTGTCTTTGATGTAGTTGTGGATATAATTTTATTTATTTCTACATCATGCTGTTTAAAAAAAAATAAACACAGTACTGGACTATAAGATACTATTTTTTGTGTCTTAGATGAACAGAGCAAAATACCAGATTTATTTTTTGAATAAAATTATCAATTCTCTAGTTGCTGGAGCCCAGAAATTACGGCAAGGACAATGAAATAAGATTAAGATCAACATGGAATCAAATAATCCCTTATTGGAATTTTTATGCCTATGGTAATAGCAGTTCTTTGCATACCCTATTTATCATGAAAAGCTTTATACCTCCTAACTGGCATTCTGAGAAGAACTAAATTTATTTGGGAACTATTCACTGGAGATTTGGGATCTCAACAAACATTGCTGCACATCGCAATAGAAATGTATTATAAAGTATGGCTTTGGTGGCAATGGAACAAATTAGGGAAGCAGGGAGGAAAGAAGGATGAACAATTCCAAGAAACGGAATGGTGATCTCACTTCCCACACGGGGCATACAGCAAGTAGACAACATGTGGGCACTATTACCAGGATTGAACATCTTCAGAACAGCACAGGGCCTTTTTAGACCAAGACAGAACATTTTCAGTCATTTGAGATGCTTTAAGTTTGAATTCTGACTTTGAAAAAAAGCAAGCGGAATCAGAGGCAACGGCTGGTGGTAACTGCATTGTGCGCTCGGGAGGACTGATTTTCCTCCTCCTGGACATGTAAGGCCAAGAATATTACACAAGATCTTCTGGCATATAATTAACCATGTAAATACAGTAAATAATGCCTGTAAAAAATACTTACAGGTTTATCATTCTCTGCTGGTAGTTCAAACACACATCTAAGTTTTGAATCCATAAGATCTTCCGGTTTGGCTTCCTTCCACTAAACATATTCAAAGTTCATCATTAGAAAAATCAAGTTGGTGGGGTAATTGGGTTTCTTCTTAGTGAAATTTTAGAAACACTTCATGCAAAGTTCTGATGTTTATTAAAATAGAAACACAGTTAAATCATGTTTAAAAAACATTGGGTCAAACTGGGGTTATTGGTAAATCCAAGTCTGTTTAGAAAGGCAGTAATTATTTGAAAATGCTATTGAGTGTGGACAATGGAAATTTTAACTTCACTGAGCAGAAAATATGAATTCCCTGTCAGCACTGATTTTTGCAGAATCTCATTCTGTATGAGTCATGCACACCATATGCAAAAATGTACTACTTCAGGAAAAAGAGCAAATTTTGAAATGCTTCTTTCCTATACAAGGGAAGATGATCCAAATTACAGAATTACAGTTAAATATCCTTTCTCACTTAGTCTCTCTCCAATTTCCCTTCATAAACCACCTGAAGTTTTCTTTTCAAAGTAGGGTTGGCTAAATTAAACCGACAAAATGCATACATTCTCAGCTGTATTTTTTTCTAAGGACTAATTGACCATACACGTTGCCATTTGGAAATTTTGTCCTCTAACCATAAAAAAATATATTTTTCTGCAGAAGCGGGATTGAATGAGAAATGATTTGTCTGTTAATATTCTCTAGATGAAATTGGTATTTTACTTTTAGTTGCCTCACTGGGTTGCTTTAAAAAGGTTTCTGCCAAAAGTAACTTATTCTGTATATCCTACCAAATTTCCCCTTTATAGAAAAATGCTATAAGTGCGCTCCCACGCCCCAATAACTTTTTTGCAAACTGAAAACTGTTCCCTTCTCCAAATGTCATGCAGAAATAGGAATAATGCAGTCACTCTAGTTGTCTCTAGGTTATTTAGCTAACCTCCAATAGACAGGTATAAGTATCCTTCTGCTGTACAGAATACCCAATTATCTATATTTTGTCCAATTTTAAAAATTTACCTTTGAATAAGCCACTCCAACCATCCCATTCTTTTGGGGTTGCAATACCATCTGTCACCTTGTTTTTCCATTCTGCAAACTTAGTTCGCCTACTTTAACTGAAACAGGTTAAACTTTGCTTCCCATGCGGTTTTTATGGGGAAAAAGAAAAGATTCTCATGTCAAATAGAATTACTTTGAAAACCTTATGGGATTGTTCACACAGAGCCAATGACCTGGCAGCAACATCCTTCATATTGTAAAATATCTAGGGGAAAGGGGAAGTTCTAAGAGCTTCATCTTGCAGAGATTCTTACCATGGGATCTTTGAATCTAATAAGCTTAGCTAAGAAGGTTATTCAGAACCACTCAAATAGAGAGGTAGTTTTAGATGAGTAAGTTAAAAAAAAAATTGGTAATGCAATATATTTTCTGTCCAGTTTAGAAATATTCATGCAAGAGCATAGTTTTGCCAAAATTTCCAAACACAAACTAGGTGAATGGTCTTTCCCTGCTATAGTGTTATGTTTTCACTTGGCAAAGCAGAAATACAATTTGGCCCAGAATAGACCACCACACCCTAAGGCATGTTTAATGGTTTTGACTTTCAGTAAAATTGAGAAAAAAAGACATTAGCCCAAACCTGATCTATCCTTCTGGCAGTTAGGACCCTGGATGATTTACTAAATTTTGCTTTTGTCCCTTACATCATCAGAATGCTAACTATGTACCAAAAGGATCCACTGGGGAACAGGGAGCAACAGGCTCTATCTATAAAGAAAATATGCATTTTATTTCAAAATGTCCTTATGTCTCACGGTGATTTATCACTAATCCTATTGAGGTAAATGGTTATGCCCTTGTGCCCAATTTCTATTCGACTCCTCCCTGCCCTTACAAAGTAGTTAAATGATCCTGAAAAGACGATGCTTCCATAATTGGGTTTATACACCTCCTAAAAATGTGTGCGGTTCTGTCCCTGGCAACAGGAAAGGGAAAATAGGGAAGGACAGGGAGCCAAAAGCTCGAACTTCTAGGATTTGAGGATAAAAGGCTGGCTGGGCCAGACGGAGGTGAGTGAGTTGGGTGACAAGCTAACCCAGACAGCACAACCTATATCCTGCATAACCCTAGCACTTTCAAGACCCAGATCTGTTTGAGAGAACATGTGTCTTGTAAGAGATTGGGTTGTAGGAAAATCTGGAGTGAAGTGGACGAAGTACAGGTGGTAAGGCCATTTGGGGGCCCTCTGCCCCCTGTGACTACCATTCTGGTGCCAATCACTGAAGCAGGTTGAGGGAATGACCTCCAAAACTGCCAAAGGCCCTGTCCCCACTTTGACAGGACTCAAACTGAATAGCCTGAAAACATGTTGGCTCTCGCACTCCTGACCCTTTCCCAAGCATCAATTCAGTAGCCATCAAAAATGACAGCAGATGTTTGCAGGGGGAAGAGGAAGCACTGAGAAAAACTGCACAGAGAGAAGACAGGGGTGAGCAGGGAAGGGAGAGGAAAAGGGCTGGCAGGGGGTGGGGCAAAAAAAGAGGAGGATGAAGAAAGGGGCTGAGGAAGAATGAAAACCAGCGGGTTGTTTGGGACGGCAAGCAGTAGAGCCTGCCACGACAGTTGGGCCAACTTGGGGACATGGGAAGGAGTGTGGGAGATAAGCAGGAGATACTACATTGTAAGCACGGGCAGGTCCTTACTTCTATTATATGATCCCAAGGCCCTAGTACAGTGCTCTGTAAGCATGATATTGATAATATTGATGAGACAGAGGAAAAAGAGAGGACGAGGAGAACATCAGAGAGGCAGAGCCAAAGAGACAGGGGAAGAGCCAGAGACAGGCGCGCGCGCGCGCACACACACACACACACACACACACACACACACACACACACAGGGGGTGAGAGAGATCATATACAGAAAAACTGGAGAGAAGAGGAAAGACTAGGTAGTGATGAAAGCAGCAGACAAGGTGGAAACAAAACAAAAGGGTGAAATTACTAAAATCATATGAATGTTTCATACACCCTAACATACATACATTCATTCATTCAATCATATCTATTCAGCGCTTACTGTGTGCACAGCACTGTACTAAGCACTTGGGAAGTACAAGTCGGCAACATACAGAAATGGTCCCTACCCAACAACAGGTTCACAGTCTAAAAGGGGGAGACAGACAATAAAACAAAACAAGTAGACAGGTGTCAAAATCATCAGAACTAGAATTAAAGCTATATTCATTCACTCAATCGTATTTATTGAGCGCTTACTGTGTGCCCAGCACTGTACTAAGCGCTTGGGAAGTACAAGTTGGCAACATATAGAGATGGTCCCTACCCAACAACAGGTTCACAGTCTAAAAGGGGGAGACAGACAACAAAACAAAACAAGTAGACAGGCGTCAAAATCATCAGAACTAGAATTAAAGCTATATGCACATCATTAACAAAAATAGTAAATAGGTACAAGCAAAATAGAGTAATGAATCTGTACAAATATATGCAAGTGTTGTGTGGAGGGGAAGGAGGTAGGGCAGGGGGGTGGGGAGGAGGAGGGGAAAAAGGGGGCTCAATCTGGGAAGGCCTCCTGGAGGAGTTCACCTCTCAATAGGCCTTTGAAGGGAGGAAGAGAGCTAGCTTGGTGGATGTGTGGAGGGAGGGCATTCCATGTTTTAAGGTATGTTTAAGTGAAGAACACCTTCAATACTTACTACTGCTTCCATATCTGAGGTGTCAGTCGGCGCAAACATTGATTGAACCATGAACTTGTGTTTACTCTTCTCATTAGGATCATAATCAAAAGGCTGTAACATCACTGAGAAAGAAAAGATTCATTAGGATGGATAATATATCATTTTGTGCAAAACATTAAGATAACGTAAAAAGAGAATGCCAGAGATAATCTGAGGAAAGCAGTAACATAGGAAAGTCAAAGTGCAAGAAAAGAGTTTGGTGAATTTAGCCTTGTCTCCCCCTCTAGCCTTTAAGTTCATTGTGGACATGGAACCTGTGTACCAACTATGTTATACTGTACTCTCTCACACACGGAAAAACTGAAAATTCCTTTCACTTCAAGTGCACTTTGCTGAACTGCTGCATTTGCTACCCCCAGAGCCTGGCTCCTTTTCAACTTCTCACTCTGTTTCACGACCTTCCTGAAGCATCTGTTGGAGTTTCATCCCATTTCTAATTGCTGATCATCTGGCTAATGTCTTCTGTGGGCAACCACCCACTGTCCACATCTATGTCACTTCATTTGAGGTGTAGCTTCAATGTGCTTAAAGTATTTCTTCTGCTACGCTGGTTAGTTTCTCCATTTCAGCACACTACACAACATCTATTTGAGTGCCCTGCTTTCACCTAATCTCCTCCAATTTCCAATTCCAGGAGAGCTGAGAAGCGATGAGCGCTACTTACCATTGGCAGACTGAGTCCTAAGACTTCACTGTGTATGATCCTCATGCCTTTTGATGTTAGGTGTGGCACACAGATGCTATTTACTGAGGAAACTGATCCTAACCTCCACAGCATTTTTGTACAATTCCTTACACCCTTCTGATTTCCCTGTCATCATCATTATCAGCGGTATTTATTCAGCACATACTATGTGCAGAGCTCTGACCCGTTTGTTTTAAAGTCTGTCTTCCTCATTAGACTGCAGGGATCAATCAGGTCTACCAACTATACTGCACTCTCCAGAGTGGCAAGCAATCTGCTACAAGTCAAAACCCATCTGTGCTGGGCAGCAGCAGCATGGGAGAGAATTGAGGGCAAAGACTCAAGTTTACTGCATGGGGAACTGCGCGGAAGGAGGCAATGGTAAACCACTTCTGTATTTTTACCAAGAAAACTCTACGGATAATGCCACATGACAGTTCTAGCCTTTCAATCCTTATCTTATTCTATTCAGAACGTCACTTTTTCCTTTACATAATTCTTAAGTTTGATGCTATTTATCATGAACCTAAAGTTCTTTGATGGGTTTGGGCTCTATTGTATAAGTGGGTCTTCAGTCACAATAATAAAAATAATAATGATAGTGCATTTGTTAAGCACTTACTATATGCCAAGCACTAGGATAGATACAGCGTGGCTTAGTGGAAAGAGCACGGCCTTGGGAGTCAGAGGTCATGGGTTCTAATCCCGGCTCTGCCACTTATCAGCTGTGTGACTTTGGGCAAATCACTTAACTTCTCTGTGCCTCAGTGACCTCATCTGTAAAATGGGGATCAAGACTGTGAGCCTCAAGTGGGACAACCTAATAACCTTGTATCTATCCCAGTGATTAGAACAGTGCTTGGCACATAGTAAGCGCTTAACAAATACCAACATTATTATTATTATACAGGATAATCAGATCAGACATTCCCTATCCTAAATGGGGCTCACGGTCTAAGAGGGAGGGAGAATAGGTACTAAATATGGAAACTGAGGCAAAGAAGTTAGGTAATTTGCCCTAGGTCACACCGCAGGACAGTGACAGAGCCAGGATTAAAATCCATATGGTGGGACTGGGGCAAATATCAGATTTCCAAAGGTCATAGATTGAAGTGCATACATGATGATGCTTCCTACTTTAAAGACAGTATAATTCAATGATGATTACAAAAAATATAAAGCCTGTTATACAGGAAGCACAGTATTTTCAATGAGCTTAGAATTTTACCACTTCACACTTGTATCCGCTGGCAATATGATTTAGAATATTAATGGTTACAACTAAGTAACCATTGCCACCAAAACACAAAACGTTAACAGCTCACCATAAAGTCATTTTCAAAATAATTATCCACTGAAATAATTAACTGATGGATATTTTGGAAGTAGATACATAAAAGTAAAATCTTACACTTTGTGAAATATATGCATTTTCAGATGGAAAGTAGTCCCCTCAAAAATATATATTCTTAAAAACACCCCAAATTTGCCTGCCCTTATGTTTTTACCCTCAGTACAATGAAGTTGCCAATTACAGAAAACTTTAAGGCTAAATTCAATTGACATTTAACTTAGATAAGTAATTATGACTATCCCCTCAGAATTGAAAAATGTGTTAATTCAGTCAGTTCCATGCTATCCTTTAAGGGAATGAAAATAATCAAGTGAATCCAGAAGAGAACTATTTGGGTCGCTGTTTTAATTTTGTCCTATTGAGATGAAAATGTTGTAAACATTAGCAGAGAGGAAAATACGACTGAGTGAATGAACACTGATAACAGAAACAAAAGATGAGCAATAAAAAGATTAAAGATATCAAGTTCTGATTAAGAAAAGTCATATTTTCTTCTTTTTACTCCCACTTCTCCCAGGATAGTTTAAAGAACAGTGAAAAATGAGCCAGCCTCCAAGGTACCAAGCCAACCACTCCTGAGCAACTTACCAGATACATTGATTGATGTTCCTGCTTCAATAATTCCACTGTTCGGTCTTACACAGTATCTACGTGGTGCTGTGGTCTTCACTTTAAAACAAACATTTCTGTCAGTGGGATTGCCAAGCTTCAGGTTCGTAGTGACGACATCTGTGAAAGGGCCTACAAAATGAAACAAAGGACACTGATTCCTAAGCAAAAAAAAATGTTTAAAAAACCTGGGAGAGGCTCAATCACCACCTAGCTGAATTACGTTTTCGTGCTTCCTTCTATGCAAGGCTTGGACTTTCTGCTAGGTTGAGGGCAGGATCGTGGCTAACTTTACTGCACTCTCTCTAGCACTTAGTATAGTGCCATGCACAAAGTATTCAACAATATTTTACCACTGATTGATTTACTGACTTTCCGTAGAAGGGTGAGGAAAAAATACAGGGGATTGGGCCTACTCAGTCTGACCAAAGCAAGACCCTGTTAGCCTGACTCCACAGACAACATCACACTGATAATTAACCATGCCACTGATTCCTAAGGTATGTCTTCACAGATAAAGTCTTCCTCCTCTCCACTCCCCCTCACCCCCTACAACTAATGAAATGAATGAGTCCTAACAGATTCAGCTTTTTGAACTGAATTTCATGTATGTGGTGTCTGTATATTTTTTACCTTCCTATCATACACTCAATGACCTTAATTGTGACGTAGGGAATTGCTCAACTAGTAGGATGACTGAAGGCGCACCATATACACTGTAGCCTGATGGAGGGAATGATGCTCTTTTACACATATCACATATCTAAAGTAAAGCCTTCTAAAGTACCTTTGATTTATTCATTTATTGAGAACTAGCTAAAGTACACCTGAAATAAGAGGGTAGAAAAGATGATAGAGGACTACCTTATAGCTTTCAAAATGGTAAGGGACAGGCATGACCTTACTCTCTAATCCCAGGTCAAACAATTAACTCCTGGGCAGAAGCAAGTGGTAATGCACTTTGAGAAGGTAAAGTTTCAGGAGTCTCTGGAAACATAAGCCCTATGCACCCCAGAGAGAACGTTCCTAAACTCCTAGTGAAGAAAGAAAAAACTCTAACCAGCCTCCACTGTCATCTTCTGCTTTGCTTCAGCACCTTTTAGGGATGAACTACTGAGCCCTGGTGAAAGCAAATGAAATAAGACTCCTCTCACTGAATGGCAATTAAAGTCTGTGACTGTCCCTTGGGGACACAAAACTGCCCTAAGGTCATCCGTGACCTTCCTATTGCCAAATCTGACAGTCTGTACTCCAACCCAATCTGCCTAGATCTCTCAGTTTTGACACTACACAACACCCCTTCTTGAAACATTACCCAACCTTGGCTTCACTAACATGGTCCTCTCCTGGATCACCTCCTATCCCTTTGGCAGTTCTTTCTCCACCTCTTTTGCAGGCCCCTCCTCTGTTTCCTACCCTCCAACAGTGAGGGTCCCTCAAGGCTCAGTTTTAAGTCCCCTTTTATTCTCCATCTATACTCACTCCCATAGAGAACTCATTGGCTCCCATGGCTTCAACTACCATCGTTAGGCACATGATTCCCAGATTTACCTCTCCAGTCCCAACCTGTCTCCTTCTCTCAGTCTCACACTTTCTCCTGCCTTCAGGATATTTCTACCGGGCTGATCCTCTGACACCTCAAACTAAACATGTCTGAAATAGCACCTCTTATCTTTCTACCCAAACCCTGTCGTCCTCTTCCTGTCCCATCACTGTAGACAACACTACTACCGTCCCGGTCTTACAAGCCAGTAACCTTGGCATTCCTCGACTCATCTCTCTCATAAAACCCACATATTCAATCTGTCACCAAATCCTGTAGCTTCTACCCTTTCTATGGTATTTGTTAAGCCTTTACTATTTGCCAGACACTGTACTAAGCGTTGGGGTAGATACAAAGTAATCGGATTGGACACAATGCCTTTCCTACATAGGTCTCTCAGTCCTAATCCCCGTTTTGCAGATGAGGTAACTGAGGCACAGAGAAGTTAAATGACTTGACCAAAATCACACAGCAGACAAATGATGGAGTCGGGGTTAGAACTCAGGGCCTCTGACTCCATCCGAACTGCTACTACTCCTGATCCAAGGACTTATCCTATCCTGCCTTAACTACTGCATTTGCCTCTTCGCTGACCTCCCAGCCTTCTGTCTCTCACCAGACCAGTCAATATTCACTCCGCTATCTAAATAATTTTTCTAAAAAAAAAGTTCGGTCCACTGTCTCGCTTCTGCATCGCCTCTGCACTTGGACCTGTACCCTTCGGGCACCTAGTAATTACGCTACCCTCAGCCCCACTGCATGTATGCAGAAAACCACAATTTATTTATATTAATGATTGTCTTCCCCTTAATACTGGAGCTTGTTGTGGGCAGAGAACATGTCTACCAACTCTGTTGAATTGTTCTCTCCCAAGCACCGAGAGAGTGCACTGCAGAAATAAGCATTCGATACCACTTACTGATTGATTGTCCTTGGTTCAAGAAGTCAATTTTTAACAACCTATAAAGTGGCAGGAAATTTTCTCCTCCTCACCTCCTGGGTCCTTTGCAGACCCAGGTCTACAAAGCAAGACCTTATAAAGTGACCTCAACAAAACTGTGGAACTAGGTTTATCATCCATTAGATCAAAGTTTTTTGATATATAATTAAATCATTTTTAAAAAATTATGTTCCAGTACTGAACCTTCTTGGTATTCCAATACGTTGGAATAACTCAGAGCACATATATAATAAAAATAAGACATTTCTACAAGTAGGCAAAAGTACAGTGATAAAAAGGAGACTTTTGAATCATAAGTAGATAGTGAATTAAATACTAAAAAGTGAAAAGAAATTAAGAACAGGATGAAAGAATTTCAATAGTTCCCAATCCCACCCCACAAATGTAAAACGGAACCACTCAATATTTTGCTATCAATTTCTTTGGCCTAAACTAGACTTTACTTAGAGAAAACTCCACTTAAAAATGGCACTTTACATGTGCAAAATTAAAATACTAATAACAAAGAAGTTAAATGCAAAATATACAAATATTTTTTAAACAAAGAAAGCTTTTTTATGCTATTTCTTAAGCGCTATGTGCCAGGCACTGAACTAAGTCCTGGGGTAGATAGAAGCTAATCAGGTTGGACACAGACCATGTCCCATTTGAGGCTCACAGTATTAATCCCCATTTTATGGAAGAGGTAATTGAGGCTCAGGGGTGACTTGCCCAAGGTCACACAACAGACAAGTGGTGGAGCAGGAATTAGAACCTAGGTCCTTCTGACTCCCATGCCCATGCTCTATCCATTAGGCCTTGCTGCTTACCCGTTTTCACAACACGGAAACTTTTGGAATAAAATGCAAAGGACCATTAAAAATTTTGACTGCTGTTTTCCAGAGTAATTCTAAATGCTCAATTCCATCGTGAAAGGTAATGAACAGGTTCAGAAGATGAAGGGAGGCAGCAAGCTCTAATGGAAAGACCACAGGACAGAGTCCAGAGACCCAGGTTTGAAACCCAGCCCTGCCACTAGCCGACTATATGAACATAGGCAAATCATAACCGCTACGGCACTCAGTTTCTTCACCTGTAAATGAGAATAAGATGGTAGGTGTGCTCCATGTTGGACAAGAACTGTGACCAAGTTCAAAACCTTGAATCTATACTTGGGTTTAGCTTAATAAATGCTAACATTATCATTAAGGGCAACTATAGAACAAATTAAATTTGGGATTGAGAAATTTGGAATGTTCTGTGAAGTTATTTTATTTATACTTTTACACCATTTGAATTACATTCATTTAAAAAATCTAAATAGCTATGCCATATACATACTCTCTCTCTCTCTCTCTCTCTCTCTCTCTCTCTCTCTCTCTCTCTCTCTCTCTCTCTCTGTCTTATTTATGGAGAAATACAAAGATAGCCACTCTTCTACCCTGGTAATGGAGAGATGTACCACAGCCAGTTTACATAACTAAAGCAAGATGTTATTTATGTAACATATTTTTGAAATCATATGGGCTTCAAGTCCCACAAACCCTTTTCATTAAAAAAATTTCACTCTAGATATTTGGCTTTACAAACACACACACACACACACTCTCTCTCTCTCTCTCTCTCTCTCTCTCTCAGGACTAGATGTCATTTTCAATTAAATGGTACATGAAAAAAATAAATACTTCAATAAAAGAGTACCCAAGATTAGGCTAAAGAGGCATCTGCAATTATATGTTAATAGGAATGCTTTACAGATAGGATACAGGAATTATTTTTAATCCAAGAAAAAACCCTCAGTCTCCAAACTGAGTACTTCAGTGATTTATCCAGAATCCACATTAAAATTATGGAGAGGAGGAAATACTCCACATATACTGCTTTGTGGGGGATACATCAAATAAAGAAAACAAATGATTCCGCATGTTTATTTTCACCCTAAGTTTATTCTATTCATATATATTAACTCTGCAAGTGTTTTCATTTTTCCTAAGCACTTCTAGGTCACCCCTCTCAGAGGCACACATGGAGAATTTCCAGCACTCCACTATGGGGCGGAGAGTCAAGCAGAGGCATATCCTTTCCATTCTTGGGGCAGTCGCTAGGAAGTGGAAGACAATCTGCTACAAGTTAAAACTCCCTTGTGCTGGGCAGCAGCAGCACGGGAGAGAGTCGAGGGTAGAAACTCAAGTTTACTGTGTGGAAGGAGGCTAGAGTAAACCACTTCTGCATTTTTACCAAGAAAACTCTATGGATATACTACCAGAACGATTACAGATGGAGTAGGGGGTTCCGGGAGAGATGTGTCCATGGCGTTGCTATGGGTCGGACACGACTCGACAGCATAAGACAACAACAACAACTTGTAGGTCATTTAGCCCATTTCATCCTCATCTTAAGCAGGGCTATTCCCATTTTACAGATGACTTGAATGGAGGCCCGAGAGATTAAATTGTCCATGGTCATGCACGGTAGGCTAGGGGCAGAACTGGAACTAGAACCCAGATCTGACTCTCAGACCTGTACTCTTTTCCCTAGGCCACACTGCCTCCTGTAATATCAATTCTCATCCTGTTTTTTAGAATAACTCATTTCAGAACACTTGTATGTCACAATGCAACCATATCTGTCTTTGGCCATTGGTTGACCAATGAATTTTTAGCCAAACACAATGCTTCCTTGAGATACCTAATTTTACTTTAGCTACATCTTAAAATTGCCCCCCAGCATCCATAATGGATCCTGATGGTCTATTTTGAGGTCTAAAAGATGAGTGCGGAGGAGCAGAAAAGATTTTTGGGAGTGGCAATATCATGCTGCAAATAATTATCAAGAATCCTGATATTATACACCATCCATTTAAGTCTCTGCCTTTCCTAATAGTTTTGTAATCTTCAATCAATATTAAATTCCTACATCATCATCTCAGAAACTGCTTACCAGGTTCCATAAATTCCTAAAATTACTGGAATGATTTATATTGGATGATTTCTGTCCTTTACTGCATCTTTCATTTGACTCTTGTTCAAATGATTCTTAACTGCTTAACATGAATTGCATCGCTTTGATGTGCTTGATTTTATGGATTAGTTTTTACATAATCAATTTATAATTGGGTAAATTGTACAGAAAATTTTTTTGATTGTGTCTTTAAAAATAGTTGAAAATCAGGCTATTTAGGCCTATATCATTTAAGAATAGCTGTTTAAATTGATTCTTATTCTTTTTTTCTCCCATATTTTCTAGAATTTTGAGGCCCACCAGGCACATAATTCACCATTCTTAACACTGCTGAGTCACATGAACTTGCTTCTCCATGAAGACCCCTAAAATATTATGTGACGATGCTGGTGTAATCTGCAATTTTACTGACCCACTATATCTTACCATTCGTTCCAAGCATTGGTCTGCACACAAATGTATACAGTAGAGAAACACTCAGTCAATTTTGTAGACCGTAAACTCTTTGTGGGTAGGGATCAGGCCTACCAACTTCACTATGGTGTATTTTCCCAAATGCTTAGTACAATGCTCTACACTAAATGCTCTACACTAATCCATGTATTAGCTATCTTTATCTATTGTGAGCAATGCTCATTCTGACTGAAAAAGGGAGAGAAGAGGTGCACAGTTAAATTATATGGGTAGTATACAAGTAGCACTCACAAAGCCCACTGTTGGGTAGGGACTGTCTCTATATGTTGCCAATTTGTACTTCCCAAGCGCTTAGTACAGTGCTCTGCACATAGTAAGCGCTCAATAAATATGATTGATGATGATGATGATTCAAGGATACAATCTCACAGTCAGCGTTGTCATCTTTTAACTGAAGACAACTCGACATTCTGATAATCCTAATTATTCCAAAAATGGTTGGGCTAGAGTAAACACAGAAGTAATAAATGTAAATAACGATCTATACTGAATATATTAACTGATAACCTGTTTGGAAGGGCAGATCACTAGACACATAAGCCTACGGTTGACAAAATAACATGATAAATGAAAATATTCCATAATTAAAGTATCTACTGTATTGTCTTTCATTCTACTGCTGAACTCAGTTTGCTCACGCTTTGTCACTTTCAGTGAAATGATGTAATTTTATAAGTACAAGTGCTATGCACACCACACATATAGACTACACATCCCAGTCTTGGGAGAGATAGGTGGTGTCTAAGGAAAAAATACCTACTGCACATTCTTTTGCTTTAATGATCTCAAAAATATTTTAGAATAATCAATTTTTTGTTTTGTTTTAAAAATCAAGTCAGTGCCAATAATGAAGAAAAATATGATTCCTAGCCATCTTCTTGGGCGAAAAACAACTTTTCACACAAGATAGCTAGGAAAAAAATAAATAATAAGTTAGCTTGAAGGGCAGTAACTGGCCAAAACACCAAAAACTTCCATGAAGGGGATAAATCAAGAAAAACCACATTGTAGAGTGGAAAAGGAGTATGTTACACATTTATTTCCAGGATATCAGGTTTGATTAGACTGGATCAAATGAGACGTTGCTGGTACGCCCAACCAGACGCTCATTTTTTAAGATCTGAACGCTAAATTTTATATTCATCGATTGTGAAATACTAGAGTCTTATTGCTCGCTGTGGCTGTATTAAATCTACTTGACAACTTCCTAGCCCTGGAAGTGTGCAAAATGTCCTAGCCTGAGATTTTTAGCAGGTTTTTTTTTACCTAATTAGGTAGCACATATGAACTACCAGACCAGCAGGGCCTAGCCAGAATAGAGATGTTCTCTGAGTAAATGCACCCCATTGCTCTAGAATACCAGTATTCTTGTTGATTTAATCAAAATTGATTAATGGCTAGGACTGGGCTTGTAACTGTCCTCTTTTGTACAAATAAAATCAAACTGTTTTTTTAAACTGTATTACCACTAAAAAGTCAATTTTAAAAATAGCTAACGCTATGCTTCACCTTGGTTTTGAGTATTCATTAATATGACTTCTGGACACTGATTCACTAATAAGAGAATTTGGATACCCCTGACCTAAACAAATGTTAAAATGCACCCTCCGGTATCATTCCATCTCCCTCTCATCATTTCTTTCCAAACAACTTGAGCGAGTTGTTTACAACCACTGCCTCCATTTTCTCTCCTAGATCCTTTGCAATCCGGCTTCTGTCCCTCCACTCAATGGCCACTGACCTCTCTAAGGTCACTAATGACCTCATTCTGGCCAAATCCAATGGTCTCTACTCGTTAATCATCCGACCTTTCTGCTACCTTTAACACTGAAAAACATCCCTTCCTCCTGGAAACACTATCTAACCTTGGCTTTATAGACACTGTCCTCTCCTGGTTCTCCACCTTCCTCTCCGGCTGCTTCTAAGTGTCTTTCGCTGGTTCCTTCTCTGTCTCCCACCTCCTAATGAAGGGGTCCCTCAAGGCTTAGTTCTCGTCTCCTTCTATTCTCCACCTAAACTCACTTCCTTGGAGAACTCAGTCGCTCCTACAGCTTCAACTATCATCTCTCCGCAAACAATTCCTAAATTTACCTCTCCAGCCCTGATCTCTCTCCTTTGTAGCTTGCATTTCCTTCTGCCTTCAAGACATCTCTACTTGGACGTCCTGCCACTACCTCAAACTTAAGTTTAAAACTTGTCAATTCTTCCTTCACATCTCTAGGCCTTTCCTCTCCATCCAAACCACTACCCTACTGGTCCAGGCGCTTATATCCAACCCTGAGTACTGTATCAGCCTCCTTGCTGACCTCTCTGCCTCACATCTCTCCAGTCCATACTTCACTCTCCTGCCTGGATCATTTTTCTGAAAAAAAAAAACAGTCCGTCCACATCTCCCTAATCCTGAAAAACCTCCAACGGTTGCCCAACCATCTCCACATTAATAATAATAATAATGATGGTATTTGTAAAGCACTTATTATGTGCAAAGCACTGTTCTAAGCACTGGGGAGGTTACAAGGTGATCAGGTTGTCCCATGGGGGGCTCACAGGTTTAATCACCATTTTACAGATGAGGTAACAAGCACAAAGAAGTGACTTGCCCAGTCACACAGCTGACAGTTGGCGGAGCCAGGATTTGAACCCATGACCTCTGACTCCAAAGCCCATGCTCTTTCCACTGAGCCACTCTGCTTCTCAGATACTCCTTGCCACTGGCTTTAAAGCACTCAACTGGTTGTCATCCACCTACCTTACTTCATTGTTCTCCTACAACTTAACCCACACACTTCACTCCTCTAACACCAACCTTCTCACTGTACCTCGATCTCAACTTTCTTGTCTCCAGCCCCTTGACCGCATCCTCTCTCTGATTTGGAACTCCCTCCCCCTTTACATCCAACTGATCACCTCTCTCCCCGCCCTCTCTGCTGCATTGCCTGTGCACTTGGTTCTGTTCCCCTTAAACACTTTAATATTCACCTTCCCCACACCATTTATGAACTTATCCACCCATAATTTTAGTGTACGTCTCCCCTTCTAATAATAATAATGGCATTTATTAAGCGCTATGTGCAAAGCACTGTTCTAAGCGCTGATCTAGTCTGTAAGGTCTTTGTGGGCAGGGATTCTATTGCGCTGTGCTCTCCCAAAAACTTAATCTAGTGCTCCACACACAGAAAATGCTAAATATTATAAGAATGCTGGGGATAAGTATAATTAAATCCATATGTGTAAGAGTTGGCTGATGGGTTTACGTGATTTAGAGCGTGGAGAAATTAATCGAAAAAGGCTTGTTGGAGAAGTGGGGATTCAGGAGTACTATGTAATATGGAGAAGAGCTGAGGTCTGTCGAATTTGGGGAAGAAGGTTGTAAACTGCAGAATGGTGTGAGCAAGAGGATGGAGACAGAAGAATCAAGAACAAGGTGCAGCTAGGAGGTTGGTTTGGGAGGCACAGTGACTGAGTTGGAGAATAGTGGTAAATCAATCAACAGTATTTGAGCGCTAAGTGCAGAGCACTGTACTAAGTGCAAGGAAGAGTACAATACAACAGAGTTGGCAGACAGGATGAAGAGAACAGGGAAGTCTGGTAGCATCAGTCACTGGATAAATGGGACTCTGGTGTCTTCTCACCAGCAGCTAAAGATTAAGAATGAGCGGCAAATCCAGTGGGAGCCTGGGTTTCCTTTTTGATACCAATAATCCAGATTAGAGCGATGTAAAAAAATTCAGAAGATTGAAAATTTGGATAACAGATGTTCAGATATGAATAGGATGAATTTGTTGTAAATTATCCATCAACCGAAGTGCATCAGGTTGAAGTAAACAAAGGATTTTTTATTACGATGAATTTCTCTCAATCCCTTCTGTGTAACCCTGTGCTCCCTTTATTCACCGCCCCCCACCCAGCCCCACAGCACTTATGTACATATCTGTAATTTATTTAATGTTTGTCTCCCCATCTAGACTGTAAGCTCATTGTGGACATGGAATGTGTCTTTTATATTGTTATCTTGTAGTCTCCCAAGCGCTTAGTAGAGAAGCAGTGTGGCTCAGTGGAAAGACCATGGGCTTGGGAGTCAGAGGTCATGGGTTCTAATCCCGGCTCTGCCACATGTCTGCTGTGTGACCTTGGGCAAGTCACTTACCTTCTCTAAGCCTCAGTTACCTCATCTGTAAAATGGGGATTAAAACTGTGAGCCCCACGTGGGACAACCTGATCACCTTGTATCCCCCCCAGCGCTTAGAACAGTGCTTTGCACATAGCAAGCGCTTAACAAATACCATCATTATTACTATTATTACAGTGTTCTGCACACAGTAAGCACTCAAATGCAATTGACTGATTACACTTACTGAGGTGGGGCTTATGACTGAACTGGTAACTCGCCTGATTAATAGCTCCTGTGTAGGGTTCTACTTCTTTTGCTCAACTGCTCACACTTTGCAATTTGATTTGATCTCTGCAGCAGCTGGGGTGAGCGGGTGAAACAGATGTTCTTAGGAAACCTTACTTGTGGAACAGAGCAGCCCTCCATAGAAGAGCCACCCCTGTCTATGTTGTCTGATTACACACAATCCAGGAAACCATGAATAAGGTCCTCTTTCCGCTTTTCCCCACTGCTTTCCCCCAGCTCTGGCCACATCCTGCCCTCAAACTTCCTACACTCCAGTGACCATCCTGAGGCAACCCAGGGTAGAAAGTAAGGCGGATGGGAAGGGCTGAGGCCGGGAGGTTCAATCTGCCTTTCAGATGGGCATACTGGTATCAGGGTTTCTGGAAAAGCTCTGAGGTTTGACCTTTGCCTGCTCAAGGTCCACTCAATCCATTAATGGCATTTACTGAGAGCCTACTGTGGGCCGAGTCCTGTACCAAGCATTTTGGCGAAGACAATATAACACTTGGTAGACATGTGCCCTGCACAAAAGGAGCTGTCAGTCTAGAGGGGGAGACAGACATTAAAATAAATTACAGCCTTGGGCATGAGTGTTGTGGAGATGAGGTGAACATCAAGTGTTTAAAGGGTACAGATCCAAGTGCACAGGTGATGCAGAAAGGGGAGAGTAGGCAAAATGAGCACTTAGGGAAGGCTTCTTGGAAGCGTCAAAGGCAGAATTTCCCACTAGAAAGGTTCCAAATTCTTCCCACAGAAACTTGGCCAGAGATTCTAATAGCAGTCACTACACTGCCAGACCAAACATCTTATTACACAAATGGAAGAGAAAGGCATAGCAATTCAGACATACAGTAGAATATGTTACCAAGACAAAATATGCGATAACATTTATATTTATGGAGTCATTGCATTTATTGAATGTCTATTGTATGCAGACTACTGTACCATGGATTTTGGAGAAAATAATACTGTTTAAAGACATAATCCCTACCCTCAAGGGCTTCGTAATCTAGCAAGGGAGACAGACATTTAAATTACAGATGGAGGGAGAAGAGTTTAAGAGACGGGTATGTAAATGCTACTACTGGGTACTTGGGTAGTAAGAAGGGGCTAGACAGGTATTTGGGGGATAGAAAATGGAGAGATTAATAGAGGAAAACGTACTGGAGATTTGATTTCAGAAAGGCTTTGAGGATGGGATGAGCTCTGGTCTCCAGAGATGAAGTGGGAGGGCATGAGCAACAGATCTGTGGCGGAGGCACACTGAGTAGGTTAGCTTGAGAGAACTGATTGCAAGCTGGGGTGTAGTGGGAGAAGAGTGAATAAACAGGAGGGAGAGAACAGATGGCATCAGGTGCTGATCTGGAGTTTCTGCTTGCGACGGAATGAATGGACTGTGCATCCATTGGAAGTTTTTGAGGTGTAGGGAGTTGTGTGCAGTATTGACGTTTTAGTGCCACACTAAGTGCTAAAGAGCTCATTACCCTCAAGAAGTCCACAAAGATACTGCTCGGAGGCCCAGTATTATAATGCAATTTAGTTGCTACCTCAAACCATAATGTGAACTCAGTGACGTTTGCTCAGCAACTGTGTTAACGAGGCCTCTGGTACAATTGTCTAATGGAATTCAGTGTAATGCATCTTTAACCTCCTTGTCACTTATCTTGATGCATTCTGTACTCACTCTTATCACGGCCACTCATTTTGATGTTGATTTTTCAACCTCACAACAGTTACACAAAACTTCTAATTTTCTGATCCAGAAGTCTTGGGACAGCTATTACTTAATGGTAACCGATATAAAACCCCTTTCCTGTCCCCTTCATTGCTTCCCTTATCTTACCATTAAACCTTCTTGTCTTATGCTGTCGAGTTGTTTCCGACCCAAAGCAACACCACAGACCCATCTCTCCCATTCATTCAATCGTATTTATTGAGCGCTTACTGTGTGCAGAGCACTGTACTAAGCGCTTGGGAAGTACAAGTTGGCAACATATAGAGATGATCCCTACCCAACAACGGGTTCACTGTCTAGAAGGGGGAGACAAACAACAAAACAAAACAAATAGGTGTCAATACCAACAGAATAAATAGAATTATAGCTATATACACATCATTAATAAAATAAATGCAACAGTAAATATGTACAAATAGACTAATAGAGCAATAAATCTGTACATATATACAGGTGCTGTGGGGAGGGGAAGGAGGTAAGGTAGGGGGGTGGGGAGGAGAGGAAAAAGGGGGCTCAGTCTGGGAAGGCCTCTTGGAGGAGGTGAGCTCTCAGTAGGGCTCTGAAGGGAGGAAAAGAGCTAGCTTGGTGGATGTGCAGAGGGAGGACATTCCAGGCCAGGGAGAAGACGTGGGCCGGGGATCGACGGCGGGACAGGCGAGAATGAGGTACGGTGACGAGGCTAGCGGTAGAGGAGCGGAGGGTGTAGGCTGGGCTACAGAGGAGACAAGGGAGGTGAGGTAGAAGGGGGCGAGGTGATGGACAGCCTTGAAGCTGAGAGTGAGGAGTTTTTGCTTGATGCGTAGGTTGACAGCAACCACTGGAGATTTTTGAGGAGGGGAGTAACATGCCCAGAGCGTTTCTGCACAAAGATGATCCGGGCAGCAGCGTGCAGTATAGACTGAAGTGGGGAGAGACAGGAGGATGGGAGATCAGAAAGGAGGCTGATGCAGTAATCCAGTCGGGATCAGATGAGAGATTGAACCAGCAAGGTAGCAGTATGGATGGAGAGGAAAGGGCGGATCTTGGCGATGTTGCAGGCGTGAGACCGGCAGGTTTTGGTGAGCCCGCTGTTGGGAAGGGACTGTCTCTATATGTTGCCAACTTGTACTTCCCAAGCGCTTAGTACAGTGCTCTGTACACAGTAAGCACTCAATAAATACAATTGATGATGATGATGATGATGGTGATGGACTGGATGTGAGGTGTGAACAAGAGAGTGGAGTTGAGGATGACCCCAAGGTTGCGGGCTTGTGAGACGGGAAGGATGGTAGTGCCGTCTACAGTGGCGAGAAAGTCAGGGAGAGGGCAGGGTTTGGGAGGGAAGATAAGGACGCCCCTCTCTCCATCTGCAATATTTCTGGTAGTGTTACCATGTCAAATAATGTAAATTGAGAGAACATGTGGCTTAATTTATTTTTTTTTTAAAGAGAAACAGCGTGGCTCAGTGGAAGGAGCGCGGGCTCGGGAGTCAGAGGTCATGGGTTCTAATACCGGCTCCCCCACGTCTGCTGTGTGACCTTGGGCAAGTCACAACTCCTCTGAGCCTCAGTTTCCTCATCTGTAAAATGGGAATTAAGACTGTGAGCCCCACATGGGACAATGTGATCACCTTGTATCCCCCCCAGCACTTAGAATAGTGCTTTGCACATAGTAAGTGCTAACAAATGCCATCATTATTATTATTAATGGAAAAAGCACAGGATAGGGAATCAGGAGACCTGTGTTCTAATTCCTGCTTCTCCACTTGCTTGCTATGTGACCTTCAACAAGTCATTTATTTATCTTTTCTTGCCTCAGTTTTCCCACTTGTAAAACGGAGGAAAAAAAAATCAGGCCTCTCCCCCTCTGCTTTAGACCGTTAGCATCATGTGGGACAGGGGCTGTGACCAATCTACTTTCCTTGAATCTATTCCAGTAATTAGCATATAGCAAATGCTTAGAAAATACTATTATTATTATTATTATTATTATTGAGTTTTCTGAACAGTACTTTATTTGAAAGAAAATCTATATAAATCTAACAAATAAAATCCACTAAGAGCTTAATAATGCATAAATTAATTTCATCTTTTATCTTTAATGAGTTTATATTTACACTGATTATTTTAGATGAAAAATCTGTTGGGCAAATTAAGATAATAGTAACGCAAAATCCAAAAGTTTCTACGTTAAATAACCAGTCTCAAGCTACTTCACAAAAAAAAGTTAATGGTGGCACACTGAGGAAATTACTTTCTTAAATAATTTCCTAGCTCATATTAAGCATGGAGGAGTAGGACTCGAAGTAAAGTGGTCCTGAGGGTGCACGGAAATGTAAGAGTCTGACAATACAAAAAAGTACAAAGTTGTTTGCTTTGATGAGCAAGCTGGCTAATAATTAAAATGACTGAGGATTATCTATTCACTCGATTCAGAAGTTTTAAATATATCACGTACACTGTGGTATTAAGGATCATTATTACGGTTCCAAAGTAGGAGCCTGTTTCCTCCACGCTCTCTTGAAATGCTAAGGAAAGCACTGGAGGCATTTCTCAAGAACTATTAATGCTTTGTTAAATTCAGGCTAAAACAAAAATGAACTACAATAAAAAAAAGACAATTGTGGGATTTTCTTTCATTTTCTGTACAACCTCAAGGTACCACCATCTGAGCAGGGACAAAGCTTGTTAGCTAATTCCCATAAATAATCCTAATACCACTTCATTCATTAAATCGTATTTACTGAGCGCTTACTGTGTGCAGAGCACTGTACTAAGCACTTTAAGTGATAACTTTCATAGTACCTAACAGGGACAATATGAAAAACAAACGAGGAAAGCCACACAGTTCTTTGAGCTTTCTGGAGGAAGTCTCCCTAAATACAAGGCATTATATTTATTGCCCATAAATTGACCTCCCTCAAAAATAAGATCAAAACACTGGGACTGTGAGCCCACTGTTGGGTAGGGACTGTCTCTATATGTTGCCAACTTGTACTTCCCAAGCGCTTAGTGCTTCCCAGTGCTCTGCACACAGTAAACGCTCAATAAATACGATTGATTGACTGATTGACTGACTCACATTTGGAACTGCCTAGTTCATAAAAAAAACAACAACCTCCCTCTAAGCTGTTCAGGGAGTGGGAGGTTTACCTGGGAATGAAGAGACTGAAGATGGGCACATATGGGGCCTCAGGAGAGCTGAGGACAAGTTTATACCACGTTAGTAACATAGGCCTGCCCTTCCTGTACCCAAGAGTATGCACACAATGCACATACCCAAGTTATACAAACTTTTCCAGAACCTTCAAAAGGCCTCAATCCCAACAAGAACAAATTTCCCCATCGCTACAGAAGAGTTACTAACAGTCTTAATACATTTCAAAAATGAACTCCAGTTTAGTTCACTCAAATCTGTTTTCTTTTGGGAAGAAGACAGTGAGCCTTCTAGACTGTGAGCCCATTGTTGGGTAGGGACCATCTCTATATGTTGCCGACTTGTACTTCTCAGGAGCTTAGTACAGTGCTCTGCACACAGTAAGAGCACAATAAATACGACTGAATGAATGAATGAAAACACTAGCCTATCAAACTTTCTGATCCTTCACGCCATAATGGGCTCGACTCTCCCAGTGGCTACGCTGGCTTCCTGGTAGCAAGCTGGATACTTTGAAAGCATCAATAATTCTTTCTAAAGGACTACTTAATGCAGAATTGCATACATTTGCAAGAACCGCTACAACACACTAAGTGATCCCAAATTGAAAGAGTTAATGCACCTCTCAAAGTACCTAACTTACTAGCAGGAAATAAGCTGAAGCGCTGGAACTAGATTCAGTAGGCTCATGTTTTGAAGTATATCACCAAATAATATAAAGCAAAATAATGAAAAAAATATATCAATTCTCTTTTCTGCTGAATTCTTTACATTCAAAAGACATCCAAAAGACAAAAAAACCTAATAGAAAAAACCCACAATGTAACATTGGTCTAATTATATTTTATTCTCAGGCAATACTTATTTCTCCCAAAGAAGTTTTACATGTAAAGAAAAACCTGACCAAAATAATGATTATTCTTTTAATTATCCAATTATTCCTTATCAAGTGGTTAGTAACCTGAGGGTCTTCTCCACCTATACTGGAAGTGAGAGCTAGCCACAAGGCAAATCTGACAATGAGTAGCTCTTTCCAAGGATATTGTTGAAAGAAAAACTGAATGAATCAGATTTTTTTATCTTTTTAATTACGTTTGTACTTCTCGGGTTTTAAAACTTAATAACCAACTTCAAGCATGGTTTCTAGAGTAAAAACCCTACTCCAAAAGCATTTTTCCTTTAGATGTTCTATTCCTAACAAATTATTGTCTTTTAGAGCAAGCCTGATGGTATTAAGGTGATTCAATTTCTGTGACGACGATCAACTGTATTTATTGGGCGGTTACTATGTGCTGAGCACTGTACTAAGCAATTGGTAAAATATAATGTAACAATATAACAGAGTTAGTAGACACGTTCCCTGCCCACAACGATTTTACAGTCTAGAGGGGGAGACACCAAACTGCTACTCCTTTGACTTTCATATTAAAGACTCGTTATACTGAGTTTCAACGTGACAATTTGCTGGTTGCGGTGTGGCAGATATAGGACTTGCAAAATCAAAACATGCAGACCTGGAAAACCTCATTTCTCAACTCAGTAGAAAGAAGAATGCTCGTCTGTTGTGAGTGGTGCTTTCAAAATGCCAGTCCACAGTAAACCGTTCAACTGTCTCAATGACCCACGAATTAATCTGATCATGCAGGAACAAAATCAGACACATTGTTGATTGCAAAACCTACGCGATTATCTTCTCCCCCCCACCACGGAGGTGTTTACCAGCATGCAAGGTCAACACGCACAACAGTATGTCATTTTATCCACAAGATGACTGACAACTGAAGAACACTTTTTAAAGGAACTCATTTAATGAGTCCCACTGATAATCTAAACTGACTCGCTTCCTTTTAGTCATTTTCTCCAAACTGTTGCCTGGCCAAGACTTCTGGGCTTAGCCCCCTTTCCTTGACTCTAGGTGACTACACTCTCCAGTGCTGGGGTTTTGTGGTATGTGAGAATGCATGATAGCTGGAGAAAATGAACACAAAATAATAAAGAAATGGCAAAACCTAAGGGAAAAACAATCTTAATACGAAAATGCCTAAAGAATATTCTGCACTTTCTGTGGACGAATTCTGTGTCCATGCAAATACACGTGGCCCTCCAATTTCCTTCTGTGCTCAACCGTATAACCTCTCCAAGCTTAAATTCTCTGCTCTGTGTGAAGCAGGAATAAACTGGTGGAATACTAAAGTACTTTATAAGCTGAAATATTCAGTTACAGCACTTTATGCCTCCTGCCAAGTGGCTCACTCCATGTTGGATTACTTCACACTAATTGAGGATATTTTTATACATTCAAGATCCAGTTTCCAACTACTGTATACACTCTTTATTACGAGTGTCCACCTCGCTGAGCAGTGAACCACTGGATGCTTTTCAGGGACAGGATTATCATAGGAAAAATGAGTGCATGCTGCTGCACAGCATTCCAGCATTGCCAACTTGTACTTCCCAAGCGCTTAGTACAGTGCTCTGCACACAGTAAGCGCTCAATAAATACGATTGATGATGATGATGAAAACATGATGCCTTGTGAAATGCTAAAGGTCCTAGATTTCCTTGCAAATACAAATTAAAACCGGTTGCACATGCTGTAGTGTAGCAAATTCCCTTGCTTTGGGGATTTCTGACAGCTTTGGGGGGGTGGGGGGGTTGAGAATGAACCACTAAAACCCTCTAGAAACACCCAAAGCAGGGTCCCCTAGGTAAACCTTCATGTTTGAAAGTGAAGTCCACAAACGCTGGGCCGCACCTCGCTTATTTCCCCAATTAGGGAGGGGAAGAAAAGAACTGGAACATTAAAATGAAATAAATGAGACGCCTAGGTACATAAGCGCTGTGGGAATCCAAGTGCCAAGCAGCGTGGCTCAGTGGAGAGAGCACGGGCTTTGGAGTCAGAGGTCATGGGTTCAAATCCCGGCTCCGCTGCTCGTCAGCCATGTGACTTTGGGCAAGTCACTTCACTTCTCTGGGCATCAGTGACCTCATCTGTAAAATGGGGGTTAAGACTGTGAGCCCCCCCTGTGGGACAACCTGATCACCCTGTAACCTCCCCAGCGCTTAGAACAGTGCTTTGCACATAGTAAGCGCTTAATAAATGCCATCATCATCAACTGGAAGACGTTACACCACAGGTCGTTTTTTGGAAGAAAGATTACTCGGGAGAGGATGAAAACCGAAGATTAGCATTTTTCCTTCTTTTACTGCATAACGTCACGGCATCTTGTGGGTGTTACGGGGGTGGGGAAGCCAAAAGGGGTGTTGGTGGTGGGGGGAAAAGATGAAAATAGGCACACAACCCGCCCGATCCACCCCGCATCCCTAAAGGCCACAAAAGCTCAAACCCTCTCCCAATCTAAGACTTCTCCTACGGCACCATCATCATCATCATCAATCGTAATTATTGAGCGCTTACTGTGTGCACACCACTGTACTAAGCGCTTGGGAAGTCCAAATTGGCAACATATAGAGACAGTCCCTACCCAACAGTGGGCTCACACTCTAAAAGGGGGAGACGGAGAACCAAACCAAACATACTAACAAAATAAAATAAATGAAAACACCATCGTGATTCTAGTACAGGAGGGGCGTCTTCTTCGTCCTGCATTTGGCGGGTTGGGGAGGAGGCGAAAGGGAAGGAAGGCTGTGAGCCCACTGTTGGGTAGGGACTGTCTCTATACGTTGCCAATTTGTACTTCCCAAGCGCTTAGTACAGTGCTCTGCACACAGTAAGCGCTCAATAAATATGACTGATGATTAGGAAGGGCCACGGTGACTTGGGCCTAAAATGCAAAAGCTCTGCAAGCGGTACATACAATTAAAAGAAAAAAACAAGCAAGTAAACGGCTCCTTCAAAGCTATTTTTCCTCCAAAATAAAACAGGAAAAAGCGAGGTGGGAGATGCCGAAACGTCATCATCATCAATCGTATTTATTGAGCGCTTACTATGTGCAGGGCACTGTACTAAGCGCTTGGGAAGTAGAAATTGGCAACATCTAGAGACAGTCCCTACCCAACAGTGGGCTCACAGTCTAAAAGGGGGAGACGGAGAACAAAACCAAACATACTAACAAAATAAAATCATCGTCATCAATCGTATTTATTGAGCGCTTACTACGTGCAGAGCACTGTACTAAGCGCTTGGGAAGTAGAAATTGGCAACATCTAGAGACAGTCCCTACCAACAGTGGGCTCACAGTCTAAAAGGGGGAGACGGAGAAGAAAACCAAACATACTAACAAAATAAAATCATCATCATCAATCGTATTTATTGAGCGCTATGTGCAGAGCACTGTACTAAGCGCTTGGGAAGTAGAAATTGGCAACATCTAGAGACAGTCCCTACCAACAGTGGGCTCACAGTCTAAAAGGGGGAGACGGAGAACAAAACCAAACATACTAACATAATAAAATCATCATCATCAATCGTATTTATTGAGCGCTATGTGCAGAGCACTGTACTAAGCGCTTGGGAAGTAGAAATTGGCAACATCTAGAGACAGTCCCTACCCAACAGTGGGCTCACAGTCTAAAAGGGGGAGACGGAGAACAAAACCAAACATACTAACAAAATAAAATCAATAGAATAATCGAACGTCGGAACCATGGAGACGCAAATAAATCTGAAGGACATTTTATTAGCTCCGGCCTCTCCCCAGGCCCGGAAAATGGCTGCCACTCGTGCCGCTGTGAGGAAACCGGGTCCTTCTCTCTCTTACCTTTGAATTTAAGCTCATGCTGCGGTTCTAGATTCAGGACCTGCTCTACTTTCGCCATAATTCCTCGGATTCTGAGGGGCGGAGGAGGATGGTTTGAGTTGCACCGGCTCTGAAACCCCCGGAGGGCCCCCCCGCCCCGAAAAAGAGATCAGATACAGGAGGGGGGAAAAAAAAAAACAACTCGGATGGGTGGGTGGGTGGGTGGGTGGTCAACGTGGTGGGGAAAAGGGAGTGAGGGGAGAGTCAGGAGGCGAGGCTGCCAATGCGCCGGCACACATTCACGCAGACATTCACAGGGGGAGAGAGAGAGAGAGGGAAGGGAAAAGAGGAGGAGGAGGAGGCGGCGGTGATGATGCAGCACGAAGGGAAGCCAGAAAGAGGCTGCGGCTGACGTAGCCGACACTGCAACCTTCCCTAGACCCGCCCGGCCTCCGCTTTGGGAAGCGCGCGCGCGCGCACGCGCCAGCCAACGCGGCTCGCGCGACGAGACACAGACCCCAAGCGCGCGCGCGCGCCCAGGCGCGAGCCCGGCGGGCCGAGGCGGGGGGGAGGGGCTCGAGGGACTGGTAGTGCGCGCACGCGCACGCGCTAGCCGACGAGGCAGAGCCCGGCGGGCCGAGGCGGGGGGGAGGGGCTCGAGGGTAGGGTAGTGCGCGCGCGCGCGCCCGCGCCAGCCAACGCGGCTCGCGGACTTGACGAGGCAGAGCCCGCGTGCGCCCAGGCGCGAGCCCGGCGGGCCGAGGTGGGGGGGAGGGGCTCGAGGGAAAGGTGGTGCGCGCGCGCGCGCCCGCGCCCGCCTACGCGGCTCGCGCGACGAGGCAGAGCGCGCGCGCGCGCCCAGGCGCGAGCCCGGCGGGCCGAGGCGGGGGGGAGGGGCTCGAGGGAAAGGTAGTGCGCGCGCGCGCGCCAGCCAACGCGACGAGGCAGAGCCCGCGCGCCGAGCCAGAGCCCGCGCGCGCGCCCAGGCGCGAGCCCGGCGGGCCGAGGTGGGGGGGGAGGGGCTCGAGGGAAAGGTAGTGCTGGCTCGCGCGACGAGGCAGAGCCCGGGCGCCCAGGCGCGAGCCCGGCGGGCCGAGGTGGGGGGGAGGGGCTCGAGGGAAAGGTAGTGCGCGCGCGCGCGCCAGCCAACGCGGCTCGCGGACTCGAGGAGGCAGAGGCCGCGCGCGCGCGCGCCCAGGCGCGAGCCCGGCGGGCCGAGGCGGGGGGAGGGGCTCGAGGGACTGGTAGAGCGCGCGCGCGCACGCGCCAGCCGACGAGGCAGAGCCCGGCGGGCCGAGGCGGGGGGGAGGGGCTCGAGGGAAAGGTGGTGCGCACGCGCCAACCAACGCGGCTCGCGGACTCGACGAGGCAGAGCCCGCGCGCGCGCGCGCGCGCCCAGGCGCGAGCCCGGCGGGCCGAGATGGGGGAGGGGCTCGAGGGAAAGGTACTGCGCGCGCGCGCCAGCCAACGCGACGAGGCGGAGCCTGCGTGTGTGCGCGCCCAGGCGCCAGCCCGGCGGGCCGAGGCGGGGGGGAGGGTCTCTAGGGAAAGGTAGTGCGCGCGCGTACGCGCCAGCCGACGCGGCTCGCGGACTCGACGAGGCAGAGCCCGCAAGCGCGCGAGCCCGGCGGGCCGAGGCGGGGGGGAGGGGCTCGAGGGAAAGGTAGTGCGCGCGCGCACGCGCCAGCCAACGCGGCTCGCGGACTCGACGAGGCACAGCCCAGGCGCGAGCCCGGCGGGCCGAGGCGGGGGGGGAGGGGCTCGAGGGAAAGGTAGTGCGCGCGCCAGCCAACGCGGCTCGCGGACTCGACGAGGCAGAGCCCGCGCGCACGCGCGCCCAGGCGCGAGCCCGGCGGGCCGAGGCGGGGGGGAGGGGCTCGAGGGAAAGGTAGTGCGCGCGCGCCAGCCAACGCGACTCGCGGGACGAGGCAGAGCCCCCGCGAGCGTGCGCGCCCAGGCGCGAGCCCGACGGGCCGAGGTGGGGGGGAGGGGCTCGGGGGAAGGTAGTGCTCGCGCGCCGAGGCAGAGCGCGCGCGCGCCGAGGCGGGGGGGAGCGGCTCGAGGGAAAGGTAGGGCGCGCGCACGCGCCAGCCAACGCGGCTCGCGGACTCGACGAGGCAGAACCCGCGCGTGCGCGCGCCCAGGCGCGAGCCCGGCGGGCCGAGGCGGGGGGGAGGGGCTCGAGGGAAAGGTAGTGCGCGCGCGCACGCGCCAGCCGACGAGGCAGAGCCCGGCGGGCCGAGGTGGGGGGGAGGGGCTCGAGGGACAGGTAGTGCGCGCGCGCGCACGCGCCAGCCAACGCGGCTCGCGGACTCGACGAGGCACAGCCCCCGCGCGCCCAGGCGCGAGCCCGGCGGGCCGAGGCGGGGGGGAGGGGCTCGAGGGAAAGGTAGTGCGCGCGTGCGCACGCAAGTGGGGGGCGCGTGGAACGCGGACCCGTCGGCCACCGCGGCCGAAGGCCTCATCGCTCTGTCAGTCAGTCAGTCAGTCAGTCATCATCATCATCATCAATCGTATTTATTATAATGATGGCATTTGTTCAGCGCTTACTATGTGCAAAGCACTGTTCTAAGCGCTGGGGGGGGGGGGATACAGTGTGATCAAGTTGTCCCACGCGGGGCTCACAGTCTTCATCCCCATTTTTACAGATGAGGTAACTGAGGCTCAGAGAAGTTAAGTGACTTGCCCAAGGTCACACAGCAGACTTGTGGTGGAGCTGGGATTCGAACCCATGACCTCTGACTCCAAAGCCCGGGCTCTTTCCACTGAGCCACGCTGCTTCTCTCTATATATGTTGCCAATTTGTACTTCCCAAGCGCTTAGTACAGTGCTCTGCACATAGTAAGCGCTCAATAAATACGATTGATGATGATGATATAAACATATAACATATGTGGACTGTCTAACATATAAAGACCACCAATCAATCAATCGTATTTATTGAGCGCTTACTGTGTGCAGAGCACTGTACTAAGCGCTTCGGAAGTACAAATTGGCAACACATAGAGACAGTCCCTACCCAACAGTGGGCTCACAGTCTAAAAGGGGGAAGATCCAGTCGGGGAGATACTGGCACCCCGAGGTGGTAAGGATAATAATAATGATGGCATTTATTAAGCACTTACTATATGCAAAGCACTGTTCTAAGCGCTGGGGAGGTTACAAGGTGATCAGGTTGTCCCACGGGGCGGCTTACAGCCTTAAACCCCGTTTTACAGGGAACTGAGGCACCAAAAAGTTAAGTGACTTGCCCAAAGCCCCACAGCTATCAGGAGGATAGCTCTCAGGAGGACTGGCGCCTCAGAGAGGAAGGGACCCTCCCTGGGAGGTTGGCATTCCTAGGGAGATTCCCCCAGGCGTCAAATCCTCCCCCCGGACAAAACCCGGCTCCCGACATTGAGCGGCGGTGAGATCCTCATCATCATCATCATCAATCGTATTTATTGAGCGCTTACTATGTGCAGAGCACTGTACTAAGCGCTTGGGAAGTCCAAATTGGCAACATATAGAGACAGTCCCTACCCAACAGTGGGCTCACAGTCTAAAAGGGGGGAGACAGAGAACAAAACCAAACATACTAACAAAATAAAATGAATAGGTATTCTTAATCTCAAACTGCCAATTCGAGTTTACGTTAGGTTCAGCGAGTGTCACTTCATGGACCAACCTCGTATATGCCATTCCGCCTGTGTACCTCAGCTTTAATGTCCATCACAGACTGGATGTTTCTTAAGAGCAGGGGCCATGTAGTGTTGAACTCTTGGAAAAAAACTGTGTTTTTCCAAAGTCAATGCTTCCCCTTCTAGGCTTATTTTGGGTAGGGTGGATGTCTGTTAAAGTTTTCTAATGTATGCTCCCAAGGGCTTAGTACAGTGCTCTGCACACAGTAGGAGCTCAAATCCTATCAACTGATGGACTGAGTGACTTAGATTGTGAGCCCCCAGTGGGCAGGGACTGTGTCTCTTACAGCCAGTTGGCCAAAAGAGGGGGCTTAATGGGGTGTGGTCTCGCCCAAGTCCAGCCAAACTTGAAGCGGGGAAGAGGGACAAGCATGAAGGATCAGATGGTGCTGGATAACGCTCATCTCCTCCATGATGCCTTCCCTGACTAAGCCCTCCTTTCCTTCAACTCTCTTCTGCATTGCCCTGACTTACTCCCTTTATTTTATTTCAAGGCCCTGCTGAGAGCTCACCTCCTCCAGGAGGCCTTCCCAGACTGAGCCCCTTCCTTCCTCTCCCCCTCGTCCCCCTCTCCATCCCCCCCATCTTACCTCCTTCCCTTCCCCACAGCACCTGTATATATGTATATATGTTTGTACATATTTATTACTCTATTTATTTATCTTGTACATATCTATTCTATTCATTTTATTTTGTTAGTATGTTTGGTTTTGTTCTCTGTCTCCCCCTTTTAGACTGTGAGCCCACTGTTGGGTAGGGACTGTCTCTATATGTTGCCAATTTGGACTTCCCAAGCGCTTAGTACAGTGCTGTGCACATAGTAAGCGCTCAATAAATATGATTGATGATGATGATGATGATGATGATGATGGATCCCTTCTGCATCCCGGTTCTCCGAGTCCAGCGGGCGCTGACGGGGAGGCTGCCCCAGAGGGGCCTGGAAAACCTTGGGAGGCAGGGAGGAAGGGAGGGAGGCTGCTCCCTTGCCGGTGGGACTCCCTCTGACCGGGAGGCGGGGGAGCACTGACGGTCCTATATAGAGAGCGCTTACTGTTTGCAGGGCACTGGACTAAGCGTTTGGGAGAGTACGCTAGAACAGACACGTGGCTCCGTGGAAACAGCACGGGCTTGGGAGTCATCATCATCATCACCATCAATCGTATTTATTGAGCGCTTACTGTACTAAGTGCTTGGGAAGTACAAGTTGGCACCATCTAGAGACAGTCCCTACCCTACAGTGGGCTCACAGTCTAGAAGGGGGAGACAGAGAACAAAACCGAACATACTAACAAAATAAAATGAATAGGATAGGTACGCGTAAAATAAATAAATAGAGTAATAAATATGTACAAACATATATACATATATACAGGTGCTGTGGGGACGGGAAGGAGAAGGATATATATGTTTGTATATGTTTGTATATGTATATGTGCATATACATGTATATGTATATATATATGTCTCTATATGTTGCCGACTTGTACTTCTCAAGCGCTTAGTACAGTGCTCTGCACACAGTAAGCGCTCAATAAATACGATTGAATGAATACTTGGCACATAGTAAGCGCTTAACAAATACCAGTGCTTGTCACAGTTCTAAGCACTGGGGCAGAAACAGGGAAATCAGGTTGTCCCACATGGGGCTCACAGTTTTAATCCCCATTTTACAGATGAAGTCACTGAGGCACAGAGAAATTGTAACTTGCCCAAGGTCACACAGCAGGCAAGAGGCAGAGGCAGGATTAGAACCCACATCCTCTGACTCCCAAGCCCGCACTCTTTCCACTAAGTATGAAGTTTTTCAGATGAATTCCTTATTATTATATTAATTTGTACTGTGGCAAGGTGTCCATTAAAGACATGCCTCTTGGTTTATTTCAAGATTTTGTTCTGGGGCATTTATTTCTGGTGCTTGGAAAATTGTAGCTATCATCTGGGTTTCGAGCGGGTGCGGTTCTTTGAACCCTTGAGATTTTGACATCTATATCTTTTTCCCTCAACCCCACTTTTTCCTTTCTTTGTCTTGGACCAGCCCTCTCAAAGCCCGCAAAATGCTTTTCCCCAAGCTCATCGTGTTCAAATGCAAAAAAAATGACACTACTGACTCAAACACATATCCATCCAAAAACGGGATATCCCCTACCTCACTCTAAAATAAAAGTATTATGCAAATAGATGGCCCATGAAATTGGTTATTCAATTACTGGTAAGATGGCAGTGTCCCTTGAGGACACCCGAGCCTGAGCAACCTTATATAGAAATGCACTGCTTATCCCACATGAGGAGGAGCTCTAGGAAAGGAGTTCAAAACACCGCCTGCCTCAGGAACCTCAAAACTGGATCACTAGACTATTGTGCCTGGTAAACAGTAATTTTGTAGTGCAAAAATATATAGAAAAAGTAACGATAAAAAAGGAACAGGCACAGTATATGGTAAGATCATCAGCACGGCAAGGAATTATCTTAAAATGCATACAATGTGCATGAGGGTGTTGGTCACACAATGGTCTTTTTAGCCACCTTCATACACACGTGGATTGGATCTCATGTCAGAAGCATCATCTTTGAAAATAAAGGTGATATATAATACATATCTATATACAGATGTCTATATCTATCTACATACACACACACACACACAGAGGTTATCTATAGCTGAAATGCAAAATGTTTTCCTAATTGACAGAAATGATTGATGAGCATATTAGTTTGCACCACAGAGGAAGAGCTTTGTAATACTGCAACATTTGAAATACTAAGGGAGCCCTACTCCAGTACATGTCTGTAATATTTATAATGTATCCTTCCTCTTCAGCTGTTCCTGTCCATCACAATCTTCTGCTCATCAGATCCAGGCCTCTGATCTCTCTGCTATTTAAAATACTCTAATCCTTTTTAGTCTCCTGCAATTCACTGGTTATAATTACAGAGAACCTTCTTTTTGTTACTCTATTTTAGATTGTTTAACATTTTCTTGCAAATTTTACAAACCCTTTGGGATTCATTTCCAGGTCTGTGATTCTTTCACGTTTTAAAATTGTATTGTCTTATGCTATCTGAATTTAGTCAGTCTAATATGATACTATAACAGACACATTCCCTGCCCACAATAAGCTTACAGTCTAGAGGGGAAGACAGACATTAATATAAATATGATTATTAATAATAATAATGGTATTTGTTAAGCACATATGTATATAAGTGCTGTGGGGCTGGGAGGGGTGATGAGTAAAGAAAGGAAGCAAGTCAGCGTGATGCAGAAGGGAGATGAAGAAATGAAAATACAGCTTAGTCAGGAAAATCCTCTTGGAGGAGATTGCCTTCAATAAGGCTTTGAAGGGGGGAGAGTTTTTTTTAATGGCATTTATTAAGGGCTTACTATGTGCAAAGCACTGTTCTAAGCGCTGAGCACTGTTCTAAGCACTGTTATTGTCTGTTATTTAAAAAAATTCATAAATTATGACATACAGTAAATAATAAATGGCTTTACGATGGATCACACCTTAAAAGAAGCTAACGTTGCGTTTGAGCCCATACAAGGTTTCCCGTGTAGCTACTTGTGAGAGGTGATAATGGAACCTAAATTGCTATTATTCGTGCTTCAATTGATAAATATTATGTAGCTAGCATTTCAAACCTTGTTAGAAAAATCTGGTTTCACCCAGGCTCATGGAGATGCGGAGCAGGGTTTCTACACCCACATTCACTCCCATTCACCTTCTTTCACACTCATCTATACACATTTACCCTCACATTCACTTTCTCCCCCTCACTTTCACTCAAAGATAAACCAATGCAAAGAGAAGGACTCACCAGGGGCTATTAAAAGAAGTAGGTAGGGGGCTGGACAGGAGGGGAAGTTGGAAGTTTCATTCTATAACGAGTCGTTGAAGGTGAGGGGTTGTTCCCCAGAGGAACCCTGAATCTGAACCAGGACAGTCTCCAGAGGCTATAGTGGCCTGGCTGCTCTGGTTTCAACCCACAGTAGCAAAGGAACGAAACATCATGCCTGGGATGTACAAAGGTTTTAGCCAGCCAGCTCTAAATGTTTCCCTCCACGGTTGCTCTGCTTTCTGTTGACATACCTATCCTTCATCGCCTTTCACTTTGGAGCTCACCTGTTTTTACTATATCTGTTTGAGTGGATTTTCGCTCCAGAACAGCCACTTCTGGTCCTTATTTCTTTACCTTTTGCTTTCAGCCCCACACTTCACTTTCTCACTGAGCTCAATTGTAGTTTATTCCCCAAGCCACCCATGTCCTCTCCACGATTCTGTTGCCCAAGCATGCGCAGTTGCCCATTGCGATGCAATGGCAGGTTATATAGAATAGTCATAAAACTCATAAACCCCCATTCAGTGAGGAGCATTCATTCATTCAATTTATCGAGCACTTGCTGTGTACAGAACACTGCACCAAGCACTTGGGAGAATACAATATACCAATAAACAGACACATTCCTGCCCAAGAGCTTACAGTCTAGAGGGGGAGACAGACATTAATATATATTTTTAGACTGTGAGCCCACTGTTGGGTAGGGACTATCTCTATATGTTGCCAATTTGTACTTCCCAAGCGCTTAGTCCAGTGCTCTGCACACAGTAAGCGCTCAATAAATACGATTGATGATGATGATGATATGAATTACAGATATGGACATAAGTGCTGTGGGGCTGGGAGGGGGGATGAATAAAGGGAACAAGTCAGGGTGACAGAAGGGAGTGGGAAAAGAAGTAGGACTAAATCAGGGAAGTCCTCTTGGAGGATTGGACTGTAAGCTTGTTGTGGGCAGGGAATGTGTCTACTTGTTATACTGTATTCTCCCAAGTGCTCAGTACAGTGCTTTGCACACAGTAAGCCCTCAATAAATGATTGAAATGAAATAAGGCTTTGAAGGCGGGGAGCGTAATTGTCTGGCAGTTATGAAAAGGGAGGGTGCTCCAGGCCTGAGGCAGGTTGTGGGCAAGAGGTCAGCAGCGAGATGGACGAGAGAGGGACAGTGAGAAGGTTTGCAAGTGTGCCAGCTGGGTTGAATAGTGGGTGGGTAGCAAGGTGAGGTAGGAGGCGGCAAGATGATCGACTGTTTTAAAGCCAATGGTGAGAAGTTTTTGTTTGATGTGGTGATGGATGGGCAACACTGGAGTTTCTTGAGTAGCAAGGAAATATGGTCCAAGCGTTTTTGTAGAAAAATGATCCAGGCAGCATAGGGGAGAGACAGGAGGAAGGAAGGTCAGCAAGTAGGCTGATAAAGTAATTGAAGCAGGATAGGATAAGTGTTTGGATTAATGACAAGGCTGAACATTAGCTTTCCTTTCATCTTTTCAGCCAATTTATTGGCAAATGAGGTAAAGTTCCTGTCTTTCTGCTCAATAAGCATGTTGGAAGAGATGTCATTTTAAACGTGGATCTCTTCTACCTATTTCTTAGACTCACAGGGTTTGAAATTACGGATTTAAATGGGTTATGGGAATTCTTCTAAGGAAAGGTAGCATCAATCAATCAAGCAGCATGGCCTAGTGGAAAGAGCAGGATCTGGGCATCAGAAGACCTGGATTTAAACCCCAGCTCTGCTAAATGTTTGCTGTGACTTTGGGCAAGTCACTTGACTTCTTTCTACCTCAGTTCTCCTGTTCTCCCTCCTACTTAGACTCTGAGCTTAATGGGGGACAGGGACTGTATCCAACTAAATTAACTTGCATCAACCCCAGCACTTACAGCACTGTTTGACACATAGAAAGCACTTAAATACCATTATAAAGCAAAAACAACACTGAAGGTCTTTTTCCATAAGGAAAACGTTCTCTGAGATGCCAGTCTCTACAGGTTTTGAATGGTAAGATGCCAGATAAAGCTTTTATCATATTTAAAGATGCTTATATGATTAATTGATTAGTGTAAAAATGTGAGTTGCCTTCCTTGACCTCCATCTGCACTGTTAGGAATGTACAATTACAAACCTGGCCTGTGAATTTATGGAAGCTTTTTTTTTTTGTCATTTTCAGTCTGTACAACTTTAAACTCTGAATTTTACAGTATTTCCTGTTTCCATATTTAAACTGTAATAGCTGCTATCTGTTTTTGCTACTGTGGCATTTGATATACGATTCCGTATTTTCTCTCAGCTCTCATGATTAGATTTAGCACATCTTCCCTGCTTTTGTCTTTCTATACACATGAGCTCTAATCTGTTCATCTTGTCTTTAAGGAAGCCAGTCTATCCCCCTTTAAATATTTGACTTTCAATAACCTAAGAGGTGAGCCACAAGGATAAGGTAGTTCAGAAGGCTACATGGGGTTGGTATACTTCTAAATATCTAGTAGGGAGATTTGCTTTTAGAAGGCAAAACATGTTGATTACACAAACAGCATGTTGTAAACATAGGATTTTATTAATAAAATGTCTACACCCTCACACAAACTTGTAGTAATGTAGCATGTTATTACACTATAAAAGTTTATTATGGAATGCTTAAACGGAATTGATGAAGTTTAAAATATGCTAAATCAACATTTTCGCAAACTACATTGGATAAGAGAATAACAAAAATCTTACAACAAAAACCAAAACCATACCTTTTGTTAGCATCTACATACCATAGTTATGATATTGTTTACATACATTATCTTAGGTCCAGCCTAAGAGTAAGACTGTAAAAATCAAGTCTTGAAACATTCACGTAATCTTGGTAACCATTACAATATTTCATCACTAGTAATTAGGCTACATATCATGCAGTGAAGCAGTGGCTGTGAATTTGAGCAGTCTGTACAGTGCTACAAAGCGACTGAACATCTACATTTTATGTTCTGTAATAGATGCTATTATAAAAAGGCACAAGTATTTTAATCCTTTGCATCAGATTGAGTTTATATGTATAGATACATATATATATTTTTTCAAAGGCAAAACATCCTTAGGAGGAGTAGAAATTGCTGGTTCCACAGTTAACCTATTTTACTTGGGGCTTCTTCAAATTTTTACCATTCACTTTCAAGAGTTATTTGATCTATGCTTATTTGGAATTGCACATAGCTTAAATAGTCTACTGAAAACTAACTTTTGACATTTGAAAGAGAAACATTTAACAAAATAGAGCGTATGGTGGGCCATAACCAGCATTTTCCCTATGGAAATTCTGAAGTTTTAGTAAAAGTCTTTCCTTAAAAGGTATCTTCTGACCATGTTAGCTATTTCCTGAAACTTGAGTTGGAAGGATCAGCTCAAACTAAACCACTCGGAATCCTACATAAGGCAGCTTAGTGCAGAATGTCAGGAATAATACATTTTAGGACACAAATTCAAGAGGGCATATTTACATTTTTTTTTAACATTTTCATATTGTAAGAAAGAACTTTTTGCAGGTCACACAGGAGGTAAAAGGTAAAATAATTAAGGACAGAGAAATGGTCAAACAACCTTGAGGACTGCCCAAAAGGAAACAAATAGAGCAAAATTGCTTTTTGTCAACATGTCCTCATAGAAAGAGCACAGGGCACAGTTAGGAGACCTGAATCCCAGTGCCAACTTTGTCACTGGCCTGCAGTATGTTTGTGGACAGGTAACAACCTCTCTGGGCCTCAGTTTCCCTCTCAGTAAAATGGAGATGAAATAGATTGTGAGCCCCATGTGGGACACAAACTGTGTCCATTCTTGTAACCTTGTATCTACCTGGTGCTAGGTATTTAGTAAGCTTTTAATACCTTCTTAGACAGAAAATAAGATTAAAGGTTTTATCTTCTAGAACTTGAGGCAAAATGTAATGTCGTACATTACCCTCAAAAGGTTAACTCAAAAGAATGATCTGCTTGTCTTAATTTTAGGAAACCTGTATTTTCCTAAGTATAATCCTGTTTTATTGTTGCTGTTATAGATTAAGATGAAAAGCTTTGAAAATACCACGCAATTAAATACATCGAATGTTGTGTCATGGCTGGATAAGCATTAGAGTTTATAGATTTCTTTAAAAGCTTAAACATATACATGCCCTGGAACATAGTATAGCCATTCATTACCGACCCTCTCTTCGGGAAGTCCAGTGGGGTAAGCCTTAATTCATTAGGTTATAAAATTCAGTGGAAGAACATTTCATAAAAGGATATCTTACCTACTGAGGGTAAATATTCTTGACACAAAAAGCACACGTCATAATCCTTATGACGATGTCTTCTGGTCTCTTGCTAAACAGTTTGCTTTTAACAACACTGTAAAGTACATGAAATAAGGCTTTGAAATTTACAGGGGAATGACTAGAATTAGCATTTTATGTCAGTTGGATACAGTATTTGAACTAATGTCTCAAAATTTCAAAGGAATTAGAATCCTCAAAATAAAAGCATCATGATTTGAGAGCTTGAAATGAATCAGAAGGTGCAATTTGGCACCTGGATTCTTAAGCACAGAGAGACTGTACCCAGATTAATATTCTGCTTAAAATATATTTTCTACAAATTGAAGACTTCTGATAAGGTATTGGGCACCATACTCTTCTAGAAAATGAACTCATCACATCAATTTTTAGAAAGTCATGCATTTTTGACACCTACTGAAATAGTATTCACATCTTATTGCTACAGAAAATATCCCACCTAATGAGAAACAGGCATGGAGCTATAATATGATCATCAAGTTTAACATTTTGTGCTAAATTTTTAAGCCTGTTGCTTTTGGGACAAAATGTTCTTTATGTTCAGTTGATTGACTGCAGTACACCATGAAAGAATGGACTTTGGACCGTATTGGATATTTTTGATGGTCCAAACAGTGACATTATATTTGATCTATTTTTTTTAGAAGCCTTTCTAGCCCTGGAGGAAACAAGATATTTTTTTCTACAGAAATTAAGAAATACAGAAAAACACAGGAACTGTGAGCTTTTAGCTATGCTATTTTATTCACATGCAATGAAAAAAGCTTGTCTTCTGTATCATTTTCCTGAATAGCGCTTACTAGCTTTTGGGAAAAAATCTAATGTTTTTGTTATATTTTTACAGAACACAGATTTCCACGTAACTCACTGATGTTTTATAACGAGACTATCGTATAGTCTAGATTTCTGTTCTTCAGAGTCAAGACAGACAACTCAATTCAGTCATTTCAACTTAATGGAATGATTTTTTTAAAAAATGTCACGTACAAAGTGTTTTTTTCCCTTTTGTAGTCTTACACATGATAACCTGTTCATTCGAGACTGTCGATCTTCAGAAAACCCTACGCCAAAGGTAGTTCTTTTAAAAAACCAAAACAAAAAAAACTCCAAACCCCAATAAAATCCTACTCATGTATGTAAAAAGCCTTAAAAAAGGGTTTTTTCAGAAGTCTGAGACTCTAAAACTAGCAAGGGTGAAGACTCCTGAGGAGAGAAGGCCGGTTAAATGATGAATAACGATTTGGGGCCTATTCCCAGAACACAATTTCTTCTTTCCTCCTCACTATTAAAAGGGAGGTAGGGGGCTACTGAAAAATAGCTTGGTAGGAGAGATATACTCTTAATTTTAGAAAGAAGTCGTTGGATTCACATTATGATTGTGAGCTCCTTTAGACTGTGAGTTCCTTGTGGGCAGAAAACATGTCTAGCAACTATCTTGTACTGTATGCTCCCAAGTGCTTAGTACAACACAGTACAGCTCCGTGCACAGTAATTGTTCAATAAATACCAATAACTTAGTGGGATAATTAATCAATCAATGGTATTTATCCTGTAAAACAAGCAGCATGGTCTAGTGGAAAGAGCACAGGCCTTGAAGTCAGAGGACCTGGGTTCTAATTCTGGCTCCGCCAACTGCTTGCTGTGTGACCTTGGACAGGTCACTTGACTTCTCTGTGCCCCAATTTCCTCAACTGTAAAATGGGGATTCAATACCTGTTCTCCCTCCTACTTGGACTGTGAGCCCCATGCGGGACAGAGACTTTATCTGACCTAATTGACCTGTACAAACCCCAGTGCTTAGAACAGTGTTTGACATATAGTAAGCACTTAACTAATGCCGTTAAAAAAAACAAAACACACACTCTGCAGTGATTAGTGGATCAGACAAATTTGTGGCTTAAAGATACAGGTAAAGGGGGCCTCCCACCCCAAACTCACAAATTAGTCAACTAACCCCAGAATTCAAGAGCTGAATTCAGAGCTTAAACAAGAATTTTAATTTGCTTTAGTATTTAGTAGGAATGTGGAAAAATAATGACAGGCTTGTAAGTACTGAATTTTCCTGTGGGAGAAATGGGATACTTTCTATCTCAATTTGGAGGTGGTATAAACTTTCAAATACTCAAGAGAGTAGCCTATTGAAAACACATCTGAATCATCTAAATTAGGGGAAGTAGCATGGCATAGTGGATAGACTACAGGCCTGGGAGTCAGAAGGTCATGGGTTCTAATTCAGCTCTACCTCCTGTCTGCTATAGGACCTTGGGCAAATCACTTCATGTCTCTGTGCCTCAGATACCTCATCTGTAAAATGGGGATTGAGACTGAGCCCCACAGGGGACAGGGACTGTGTCCAACTTGATTTGCTTGTATCCACCCTGGCGCTTAGTACAGTGCCTGGCACATAGTAAGCGCTTAACAACCATCATCAGCAAAATTGCTTTTGAAAGGTGCATAAAGCCCCCAGGACAAGTTTTATACAAAGTATATTGTGTTTTTTCCACCCTCTGTCTAAAGAAAATGTGTAAAATTTGTAAGAACTCATACTTGGATGATAAGATATATACACAGTAAATACGTGCAAATACTTCACTTTGCTCTGAAAACGGAGGCAATGACAGCTAGCTGTGGCCTGAACATTTTTTCAACCCTAAAATAATCCATTTTCCACCTTCTGGCTAAAAACTCACAGTGTGACTGGAAAGAGCACAAGCTTGGGAGTCAGAGGTCAGGGGTTCTAATCCCAGCTCTGCCACTTAGCTGTGTGGCTTTGGGCAAGTCACTTAACTTCTCTGTGCCTCAGTTCCCTCATCTGTAAAATGGGGATTAAGACTGTGAGCCCCACGTGGGACAACCTGATCTCCTTGTATCCTCCCCAGCGCTTAGAACGGTGCTTTGCACATAGTAAGCATTTAACAAATGCCATCATTATTTATTATTATTATTATTACTTTGACAGTTGGAAAGAGGCTACTAAAACATCAAAGGACATTTTCATTTTTCAAGATTATGAAGGCTTATTTTGGGTGCTTAGCTCTGTCTTCCTCCATTACGACAATACCATAATCAAGATATAAGACAATTACTGAAAAATAAATGAAATTTCTCTGTCCATATATTTAAACTGAAAACATGTATCTCAGAGACACCTTTCTTTTCTCTTCACTGACCCTCAACATTATCAACAGCTTTTCTGTCATCTAGTATTTTTATGATGAGCTTCAAATAAAAAAGGACAAATTAATGCATTTTTCTGTTTTCCATTTATGAAAAGTACTATATGTAAATGATAATTAAGTACCTCTGAATTGTATAGTTCAACATTAATTTGATGATTACGGCTAAGTAAATGGTAAGCCTCAATTGGGTACAGAAGAGTTTGGATGAAGTACAGATCATTTTTAAGTGAACTGTGGAAGTTTCAAATTGTTTCTAAAAGTACATTTGGTTAAAATCAGTGCTTTCAAGCAACAGTAATTCATATTTACCTGTGACATTACTTCCCATTAGTCATTTTTCCCCTAAAAATTGATAGCTGTGAAATAAAAAAATACTTGGGGAGAAGAGTTCTGGAGACTAAGTAAACTATAATACTGAATAAAATTTGAGTACATCACCACTTTTCTGAAAGGAGTGAACACATATTTTGAGGACAGTAATGTTTTAGTCTCGAAAAATTGCTGAACTGCCTGGAATCCTAAGAGGAACTTTATAAGGATGAATTTAAGTTAATGCAGTTTTGAGACCACTTGTAAAGGATATGGCTATAAAAAAAATGAAGTACAAACAAGAGAACATAAAATATACTTACACCTTTTTTCATTTGGGTTGGTTAGTAATCTTAAAAACGAACGGTTGCTCCTTACTTCTGATTAACTAGGTTTTTAGTGAAGTATCAAAAAAGGTTAGGAATATAATTCAAGAACTTTTTTCAATAGCATGATAATAATAATGATGATGGTATTTGTTAAGCGCTCACTATGTGCAAAGCACTGTTCTAAGCACGGTAGATACTTCTGTTTTCTTTAATCCATGTATCCTTCAATAGTACGGCTGGAAAAAAGTTAAAGTGAACGGGTCTAGAAGGAAGTGGTTTTGGAAATATATAGAGAACATTTTAAATTTGAAGTCATTCATTTTTGTGAATAAAATATGCTGTAGCAAACAGACATATGCTATCTCTTTACAGAGGGGAATACAGGAAAAAGCTATAATAGATACCAGTTAATCATGTTTACCCATGTCCAAAACATGTAGTTAAAATGAAATGAATGTCTCCAATCTTCCTATACCAAGTGCCTTCAGCATCAAGAAATCATCAATTCATTGTATTATGAATATTTTGCAATGAACACTGAGAAGATCTATATAGATGCACTCAATTCAATAAACTTTATCCAATTTCTCAGCACAACCATAGTTCTTGTTTTTATAGAGTTGGGTTTAAAGACGAAGCAGTGCAGTTTGGACACTACTAATTAATGTAGCACAGAGATGACTAATGGTATGATTTCTAAAAGTATATGTTTACAATGATCTCTAAACAAACTCTCAATGAAACATAAGGGAGCATTAAGGAACACCCGAGGGAGAGAAAATGATATTGTCAGGACTTGTACAGCTACATTCTTGAGGTAAAGAGAATTATTCCAATTGTAAGAAGAGGAGGAAATGCTTATTTCAGATTACAACTTTTATTAAGTCCTACTCATATTATGAATTCATCACAGACAATTACCATAACAGTTCAAATTATTCATTTATTCATTTAAGACCGGCTCTAAGGTTTTTGAACGACATGATTTAGTTGTAAATTAAACACAGTTCCATTTCCTATTTATTCTTTTGTTTTCTTCAGTTAAGATACTTAATGTGGGGCAATACTCAAATGAACCAGGGAGTTTCAGATGTGGCTTATTTAAATGTTTTATTCTTAAACTACACTATTAAAATGCTTGTTAGGGTCCTTAAGGGAGGAAGTGGAGGAAGAGAAGAGTGTTATCATTAGCAATGGCAGTATAAAGATACTGAAGGCTAAACTGAACTGCTTACAGTAAAAGATGTGAGGTTTACCCCGACTCATGAGTAATTTTCATCAGTACCAGGCAAGTAATTTGGGTTTCAAGCTCTGTCTTTTGTGCCTAAGGCAGTAAGGGGTAGAGGGTGCTGCTAAGGTGAAATATTTGACTAACTTAGTATGTGCCCCCAGATAGGATGGGGGGAGGTGGCTAATTTTAAATCATTTCTTTCAGTAAGTGCTAAATGCTCTTCTCAGAACAATATAATTGTCCTTCAAAGGGAGTGTATTCAAACGCTTTCCAAAAAGAACAGCTGGAAACTGGTGAGTAAACCTAGACTCAGTGCAAGGTTAAATGGGGTGCTGAATGAAACTAAGAATTTGCTACTGTATTTACATAATTTATAATACTTTAAAGTACTGATCTCATAAATATAATACAAAACTTTACATGTGCTAAGCAACAAATAGTTATTTCCCCAAAACCATTTGGGCTAAATAAAAACATTGGCAGCATTTACACTATTTTTGCATTTATTGCCAGTCAGTTGAGAATATTAAATTTGATTTGTTCTATGTTCTCTTACCACCAACTTGATAGTGAGCTTATTTTTAAAAAAGTGCGTATAAATGTATCTGCATACACATAAATTATGTCAAAATTTTTTTTAAAAGAATTACCAAGATTTTAAGTTTGCATTCATGTTTTTGCTAATACCTTTAAATGAAAAGTGCTTTGGGGACAGCAGAGGTTGAGATCCCTTCCATTAGTCCTGTCATAACTTAAGTTTTGGATACATCTAACAGTTGCCCTCCTTCCACTTGGATTTTCTGCAATATTTAAAATGGTCAGACTCCTAAGGTTTGATGGAATGCTAAATCGCTTCATTTTAAAACTATAATTTCAAAATCTATTTTCAAGAACCAAGAAAGTGCTGTATTTCCCTTTCCAAAATATCACATAAAATCTTGATGACAAGATTGCTAAACATTTTTATCATTTTCTATCAATACAATTATACATTCTTTTTCAGCAAGACCAAAAACTTGATGACATATTCCATCTGGTTGTCGGGACGTCCAAGTGGACTGGAATTTCACTACTGCGGTCTTCAGGAAGTGAACAATGCCAGGAATGAATTGGTTGATTTTCGTAGGAAGATGAACCAGGTGAAAATCCAAGACATCCTACAGACTCAAAAAAACCCCATTAACTTTCAAGACCACCTACTTTAGGAGCAAGTCTTAACGGCTGAGTACCAGTCAACAGCAGCTGCGTTTTGGCACCGTAGCCTGCCTTCTTAGTTTGAAGCCCTTACCACTAGTTGGGGGGTTGGTATCAGTTGATGGAATTCTTCGACCTAGACCAAAAAAAGGCCAGGGGTGAATTTAGTACGTTTAAATTTCACAACTCTCAACTGTATTTATAAAAAAATTCTACATACTCATTTTCATTTTAATTATTCTTGGAACCTGAAATCAATTTTTGGAGAAAAGCAGATGGAAAGGCAGGAAAAAAAACATCTTTGATACCTCCAGGTAATGTCTACTGACATTAGAGGACTTACACAATAATAATAATAATAATAATAATGATGGTATTTGCAATAGACCTGGTGGGACCTTTGTAAGGGAGCAAAAACGTTTTACAATATCAGTTTCAAAAAGCTAATGCTATAACACACTCCTTTGCTTTACCTCATACTATAATTTGCTAGGTAGGCAAATTCTAAGCCTTATTTTTTATAAGTACTAAGTACAAGTATTTTTACTAAGTATTATTTATAAGTATTCCAATATTGCAGTGTTTCAATTTTATGACATAAGAGGTATGCCAAGTCATCTTGCTCTCTTAAATCTCATTTCAGTGAGAGCAAAGCTAGGACACCGCTAATAAAATAGGAACTTCAGTCTGCGATAATTGGCTTTTGCTTTTGTAAACCGAGAAAACATATTAACCAATAAGAGCACTTACTAATTTCTATAAACAGTTCATTTATATTTATTGCATTTTTAGCACTGGTCTCTACAAATATTGCATGGATAGAATCAGCATAGTCTTTAGCATCCTTTTCCATGACTTCCCTGGAAGAGAGAACCAAATGTTAACTATCGTAATTTCAAATTGCTTTTCCTTGTGAAAACATGACAAAAATGCATTACTACAAAGAGAAACCTCAATGAATGGCAGGAAAAATACAGAAACATCTTAACCCACATAACCTCGAAACTCTTGACCTCTGATTATCCAGTAAATGCATCTATTTGCATGATCAAAAAAGGTGAGTTTGTTTCTTCAATCAGCAATAGTATTATAAGATTTAGGTAGCAAGTACCTTGGTCCCAAAAATTTCTGTCATATTTTTTCTCAGAATGAACTCTTTTAATGTCATTTATCCCTTCTACATACCAGGAACTCTGAAATTATTCTGAAGGATGAGAAAAGAGTACACCCAGTTCTTCACTTCAAGCCTCTTTCTAGGTGTTTGGGGTGGGGTAGACAATTGCCCTGCTTCAAAACTGTAAGTACCAAATTAATCGTGCCACTGGGTTCTTTTGGTAAAACTATTCTTCCCTGTAACATGGGAATTGCACTATTGCAGAGCCTGTGTTAGAAAATACCCCACGCCCAACACTGTGTTTCTAACCAATCAGCCTATATGCTGTATTATGCTGAATCCATTCAGATGCCCATTGTCAGGCTAATGTTCTCTTATTCTGCCATCGCGTCCTATCCAAAAATGTAATGAAAACACACTTTCTGGCAGATCCAAGTGTACTTTCCCTTCTCTTTGCACCACCTTTGCAGTCTTCTGTCACAGCTACAATCAACAGCAAAGCAGCAACAGCTCTGTCATCGGGTCGGGACAGACTGGCTAACCTGGAGCTATTGCTGCTCAGCTGCAGGTCTTAAAAATGGTGGCTCAGTCTTAAAAATGGCAGGGAGGCTGGATAAACTGGCCCCATGGGATTTACGAGTCACTGTGGCAGTTTGGGAACCCTGACATCTGCCCTGTCCCTGAAACATCCTATAGGTTCCCTGGTATGGAGGGTGGGAGAGGGTGGCGCAGAGGGACGGACCGCGAAGAGGAAGGGGAAGGTTCCTTTTCAACGGATTTGAGGAGCTGTGACTATCACCAGGACAAAAAGTGAAATAACCATAACACCTTGGCTCCACTTTCAGCCATTTCTGTGTTCAAGGGGTGGTGCAGGAAGCCTCCCTGCCCCCAGAACTGTATGGATAAAATTAAGGGTGCCCCAAGTTCTTCTAGTAAGCCTAGTTATACCTACAGTGAGGTCGCACCTTTGCAGACCCTGCCTCAGGCCTGGAACTCCCTCCCCCTTCATGTTCCCACAACACATCCTCATTCTATCTGTAATCCCCTTTAATATCTTTCCCTGTAGACTATAAGATCTCTGTGGGCAGGAATCACATCTACCAGATCAGTTTTACTGTACTTTCCCAAGCGCTCCGCACACGGTAAACCTTCATTAAATACCACTGATGGATTGGTTAGGGAAAACCTGTGCTATAATTTTCTAAGTCAAATACTAAGAGCACATCTACAACTATTTCTTTCGCCACTGCGTCATGATTTAGCATCAGATGGCATTTACTGAGTGCTTCCTCATCAATGGTATTTACTGAGTGCTTACAGTGTGCAGAGCACTGTACTAAGCACTTGGGAGAGGACAATACAACAGAATTGGAAGACATATTCCCAGCCCATAATGAGTTTACAGTTTAGAGAGGGAGACAGACATTGATATAAATAATTTATGATATGTAATTTATAGCTTTGTACAAAAGTATTGTGGGGTTGAGGGTGGGGGGAATATCAAATGCACAAAGGGTCACAGCAGATCCAAGTATCCAAGCATACAGGCACTGTTGAAAGGTTGTTTCTTATTCTGACACATTCCAGCAAAAATGTGTAGTGAAAAAGTATTTTTATAATATTAATAATAATAATGATGGCACTTATTAAGCACTCACTATGTGCAAAGCACTATTCTAAGCACTGGGGAGGTATAAGGTGATCAGGTTGTCCCACAGGGGGCTCACAGTCTTAATCCCCATTTTACAGATGAGGTAACAGGCACAGAGAAGTTAAGTGACTTGCCCAAAGTCACACATCTGACAATTGGCGGAACCGGTACTTGAACCCATTACCTCTGACTCCAAAGCCCATGCTCTTTCCACTGAGCCACGCTGCTTCTCTTTTATAGATAAAAGAACTGTATATGAAAAAACAAAATGTCTACTTTGATATTTTCCTTAAGACACCCCAGACTTTCCTTTAAACAAAAGTGTATTTTAAGTTCCAAGCTCTCATTCTAATAAAAACTTACCTTACATCAATAAGATCACACTTATTTCCTGCAATAGCTACAACAATATTTGGGGGTCCATGCTGTCGAAGCTCTTTTACCCAATTTTTTAACGTTGAAAATGTTTCCTGTTGTAAAGTAGAAAAAAAGCATAAATCAAAATGAAATAGAAAAGAAAGAAGAGTAATATGAAAGTTACAAGAAACATAATCTTACTTCTTTTGTGATGTCATAAACTATTATAGCTGCTGCTGAGCCTCGGTAGTACATTGGTGCTAAGGCACGGAACTGTAAGGAAACAAAGAGCTTCAGCTAACCCCCCCTTATTTCAAATATTTCCAATTTTTAAATATCAATCAAAAAAGGCTTATAAAAACTGTAACGTGAAGACATTAAAGATATGAAACACTTTCCTTAGGGGATTTAAAAATTAATCTGCCCAAAGAAAAATAAAAGCACTTCCATGTATACCAAGGAATCCAGCAAACTGTCAAGACATGGAAAAACACAAAGTAAACTTTGACATTTACTTACTCGTTCTTGTCCAGCTGTATCCCAAATTAGGAATTTGTGTAGCTCATTTTGATACTGGACAGTCTTCGTCATAAAAGACGCTCTGAAAGATATTTTGATGTAATCAGATGTTCAAAATGAAGTACTCGCATCCTTTTATTCACATTAAAACAAAACTCAAAGGAAAAGTGCTTCATGAAACACGTCATTTTTTCCAAGGTTTATATGCTTTTTAACAATATTAACTGAATGTTAATACTCCAGGTAAAAATATTTATTACCAAAAGCTGTCATTTCCAAGAACACCTATTTCCGTAGGAAATCAGCAAAGCCTAGTGGAAAGAGCCCGGGCCTGGGAGTTAAAAGACCTGGGTTCTAATCCTGTCTCTGCCACTTGCAGCTGTGTGACCTCGGGCAAGTCACTTAACTTCTCTATGGCTCAGTTACTCATCTGAAAAATGGGGAGTAAGACAATGAGCCCTACATGGGACAGGGACTGTGTCCAACCTGATGATCTTGTATCTATCCTAACGCTTAATACAGTGCCTGGTACATAGTAAGCGCTTAAATACCATTCAAAGAAAAAAAAATCAACACTGCTAACCATGACACGTGTAAAAGCAAGAAACAAATCAAAGCTTACATTATCTCTCATTAAAGATGACTGACTCCAATCAACAAAATGGTTATGGCTTAAATGTAATTAGCATGCCACGCCAAACCATCCCTAGCTATGGTTTGTTTCCTGTCTGCCACATCTCAAATGGCTCCAAGCATAGCCAGATATTCTGATAAAACCCACAAGTGTAGTCAGAATTTCAAATTCCAGATTCTGGCGAGAACCTGGGTCCTGTGAGCTCGTTGCGGGCACGGATTGTGTCAGTTTGTTGTTGTATTGTACTCTCCCAATTGCTTAGTACAATGCTGCTACGTGGCATTATGAAGATGAAGCCATTAACTTAGTGCTCAGAGCTTTTTGTGCAGGATGAGCATTTTTGGCATCATTCTTTGCCCTCCATGACTGGCACGCTGGGATCCCTCAGGTCAGCCCTGGATCCTGGTGGGTTTCTACTGGCTTCTCCTGGGTTCCTCTGTCTTGGGCTCCCAACTGTGTGGGATCTGGTTGGGAAAAACAGGTGTCTATGTTGGCCTGAAAGGAGCTCCAGGGTCAAATGGGAGCTCCTCTTTCCTCAGATGCCCAGGTGGGACTGTGAGCCCACTGTTGGGTAGGGACTGTCTCTATATGTTGCCAATTTGTACTTCCCAAGTGCTTAGTACAGTGCTCTGCACATAGTAAGCGCTCAATAAATACGATTGATGATGATGATGATGATGACAGTGGTGGGACTTCAGCCCTGGCTGGGGTCTTTTGGCACTCCTAGGGTGGGGGGTTTCATGCCAGGGATTTGAGCCCCCAGTCGCGGCTGTGGAAGCCGTACCTTCTGGACACCCCCTACCCCTGCTTCAAAATTCCACCCCAACAAATCAATCACGCCTTTTTGAATCAAGTTCACCCACTTGTTTAAAATGAAAAGTTGGCAACTCTGCAAAGAGGAAACGTTACAAAGAGAAAAATGATCTGGAAAAACGGCAGTCACAGAAGCACACCAGAGAACAGACAATACACAAAAGTGGGGAAAGGACTGTGGGTAATTCATACTTTTTTTACCACACATGCACAATTTTAAATGCATCGCATTTCATTAAGATTAGGCTGTTTATAAAAATAATGGTTTAGGAAACACAAACTTAACAGAGCCTAAAAATGTTTGACTGCAACACCAATGAAGCACGAGCAACAAAATACTGGTCTCAAATGCTAGGAAAAAGAGCATTAATGATTTTCCAATCTGTATTTGCATGAAATTATGGCTAACAGAGCAGCATCTAAAACACTGAAATTCCCAGGAATGTACAAGATGAGAAGAGAAGTTTATGTTTTCTACATGTATTGGGCAGTTAGAAAGTGAAAGAAAGGATTTTTCACTCAGACTCACAGACAAAAATGCCTGGTTATAAAGTATTCCTAAGGAAACAGCTTGTTTTCCCAATAAGCTTTTAAAACATGAATATAGCTTCCCATCAATCTTTGTTAGCCATTAGGAAGTGATTTCCATCCATCTCTCCATTGGAGCCAAAGATAGTTACCAGTTTATATCTATCAATTTTTATCTAGCCAATTTAGTTTCTTGAACCATGGGAAAGAATTTGGATTTAGTGGTAGCAAGCACAGATGGTGTACATACACAAAATGAGAAACCAATAAGTTTTCTGTTGAAGATTAGAATTACAGGGTCCCAGCTACTAAGCCACTGACATTATTATTTAGCCCTTAAGGGGAAGCAGTGTGGCCTAATGGAAACAGCATGGACCTGATTAAGAGGACCCGGGTTCTAAATCCAGCTCTGCTACTTACCTGCTGTGTGACCCTGAGCAAGTCACTTAATGTCTCTGTGCTTCAGCTCCCTCATCTGCAAAATTGGGATTCAATACCTGTTCTTCCTCACACAGACTGTGAACCCCATATGGGGCCTGATTGTCTTCTATCTACTCTAGCACTTGGTATAGTGCTTAATACCACAATTATTATTGATGGAAGCACAGCTACATTAATTCTTAGCTGTGGAAGTGTAACATTACACTTCCGGCAGGAGAGAACGTAAAATTAGAAAAATGACCGAGATTTATCATAGAAAGAATTTTCAGATGCCCTCTAAAACGTCTGTTTCATTTAGCTGTTTAGTGCTCTAAAGGACGCTTATGGGATTTGTCAAATAAAAGACATGTAAAATTCAAACAATGTGCTTAAACAAAAGCATGGGGAGCTTCTGCAGGCTGGAGAACAATCACATCTTAAATTTAGAAGCTTTCCAATTAAACTGTTTACAACCCAGACTTGTTTTGGGCAGGGAACATGGCTGAGCATTGTGTAAGCTTATACGACCTTGGGTTTCTCCCAAGCACTTAGTACAGTGCTCTGCGCACAGTAAGCACTCAATAAATACAATTGAATAAATGAAGCACCATAGTAGAGGAGAAGATTATCAAACAGAGGGGAATAAATTACATCACTGCAGCAGAATTAGATTATGTTAATGGCATTTAATGATCATCTACTGAGTGTAAATAAACAACACTAAACAGATACATTCCCTGTCCACAATGAACCACTTTGGGTGGGGGCGTGGCCATTGTTTTTGCCCAACAGTATTTTGGGCAGGTTTTTCTACCTCATAATTCAATTCAATGGGAGGCAATTGGAACACAGCCACTGATTTTGTCCAATGGTATTTTGGACACGGCTACCTCATTATTCTCAGGTCTACAGTAGACCCAAGTGAGAATTTCTGGGCCTTTCTAGCCTGCTTATTTCCACAGCCCAGCCCTGATTGCCTTTTCCCCACAAAATAAAATTCACACCCATATTTTACCCATGTTCTCAAAAGGAAAATATTGGCTTCTCATTCATCTAGTTTTTTCTCCACTACATTCCTGTCTTCCCATATTCCCCATTCTTTAACCTGTCTGCCTCTGCCTAGTATAAACGGCACAGACCTGGGAGCCAGGAGACCTGGGTTCTAATCCCGGCTCTGCCACTTGCCTGTTATGTAACCATGGTCAATCACCTAATTTCTCTGTACCTAACTTTCCCCATCAGTAAAAATGGGGATTATATACTCACTCTCTCTCCCCCTTAGGCCTTGAGGACCATGTGGGAGAGAAACGGTATCTGATCCGACTGAATCTATCCTAGTGCTTGGAAAAAATACCTCCCTTATATTATTATTCTAAATTTATGGACTGCACAATGTGCCGGCTTCCTCCCCAACAAGTCTTCCCAGTTTGACTCACTTTGGCCAGTACTCTATCCAAACTGCTTTTGCCAAGGCTCAGATAATCAGGACTCAGAAAATATATTTGTTTACACCTCCCAGTTGATAATAGCGCTATGTCTAATTAGCAAACAGCAACAAGAGCCTGAGTGGCACTGAGATAAGGCACCAACAAAACATCTGTCTTAGACAGCACACCTAGGCAGTGACAGAGAACATATGACAAGCAGTATTTTAATTGCTTTACAAAGTCAATACTGTTGAACGTTGTTATAATGTCAGTTCTTTAGCTACCATCAGTTTTCCATCATTTGGTCAACCTTCTTGCTGTCCACAAGCCTTAAACTGTACTCCTAACATCTCTGACCTCAGATTCCAATAACTGACTTCCTTTGCATGTCCTCTTGTTCTTTCTTACTCCTCAGCTGTTACTCCCTCCCCTCAAACCAGAAATACCTCACCCTTAGACCTGGAATACATATTTCCAAAGGTTCTATTGTTCTGTTTTCAAAGACCTTCTGATATGCCACCTCCTCCACAGCCCATCCATAAATGAAAGTGTTGAAAAATACCTTCCTAGTCCAATTTCAGAGAAGCGCATACTTGCACCCAAAGCAATCAGATCTAATAAAATGCACGCAAATGTAAACACTTGGGGGAGGTTTGTTGTGTAAAGTTATTATCAACAGCCTTTAATAAGTATCTGTGTGCAAAGTGCTAATTTGTTGTGTCATCTGTTTATGAATGTCTGAATCAGTCACTTAATTTTTTCAAGGAGCAAGTTCATATGTTTTCCAAATGCTATTAATTGTAGTGCTCTGTAAGAGGTAACGTTTAGTACATATTTGATTAGTCAGGGAAGGCCTCTAGGATTTTCAAAGTTAAGGATAATTTCCATGCAAAATGGGTAGACCTTTGTGTGTCTCATGAAGTGTTATTACCTCTAGACTGTTCACAGCAAACTAATGAAAATACTGAAGATTTTTTTTCCCAGGGGAAAAAATTTTTTGTCACAATGTGTTACATTTTTATTTTTGATCCTGTAGGTCAAGGTGCAGGATGACCTCAAAAACATGGAAGATTTTTACCAGCAGTTTCTGGGGTTGCTTTCTTCTTGTACATGTTCTGCTGGTATATCACCTTAATCTGAGGCCATTCATTCAGTTTGAGCTATTTCTCCTCTCCAAAGGGAAACAGAGTCTTGGGCTAAGGAGGTTCCATCTCACCCACTGATCAGAATACCTTCCCAAGGGAACAGTCTCCGATCGCTGGTAATGGCACTGGCTACTGTTGCAAGGGAGAGGTCAGGACAAGATAGTGAGAGAACTGAGCATAAGCAAGATGAGTGGGTGGGAAAAGGCATGTACCAAGAGCACGTATTGTGTCGGAGGAAAGGGGAAAGAGCTATGTATTAATCTGGTGGGAAAAAAAAAAGTCCTGATATGCCCAAATCCTCAGAATTTAAGATTTCTACACTGGAGTTTACCAAAGTGCTGGATTAACCTGTTAAGCAGTTCTGCACATTTAAGGTGAACTTAAAAATCGGGCCAACTTTAAAGTCACCCCCCCACCTCCACCATCACTTCAAAAAGTGGTGAGAATCCTGATTTTATAAATATTTAAAAGGTGACAGCTCTTGCTCCAAAAAAGGTTTTTTGGAATTATTTGGGTTGCAAAATTTCAGATCTGGCTCTGTGGGAAGTGTGTCATTTAATGAATCATCAAAATCATCCGCTGAGGTCTTCAATCACTTTTGGAGATTTTCCATGCAAGACTGACTGACTGCCAATCCTTGCTTACCTGGAGGCACTTCAAGAAAAGGTTGTATCCACAAGTTTTCTTTTCCTAAGGATTCTGCAAGGGCAGTCACCCTTAAAACAGAAGCAAAGACTTAATCCTATAGGCTTAACCTTATACCCTTCCACCTGTGGGAATTTTATGGGGGACTTGCATATAGAGCAGGGAATTCAATAACTGTACCAATAAAGTGACAACTAGAGCTACCAATTCTTCTTGGGTCAACTTCTCCAGCAGCATAAAACTTCTAACTACAATATGGCAATCTCACTATTAATCAAAGGATAACTGTCATGCGAAACAGCCACTAATGGTTATACAGTATGGGGAAAACCACATTTTCAAATGAATGGAGCTGATACTTGGGTGATAAATTATAATCGTTATAATTAGAAAACAACCAGTAGAATGATTACTGGAGTTTACGAATAGCAATACCAAATAAAATGTTATCCTTGATTGTCATTAAATCTGAATCATTCATTTGAAAGAGTTGAAGATATTTAGATCTAAAAATCAAAACCACCATAATTTCATGGACATTATTAAAAATGATGTATAACAATCTCTCTTTCACAAGATCAGAATTTGGCAGAGATGGAATATGACACAAAGCATCTTTTCAAATGTTTACTTATACACATTTATTCATTTCTTACCCTATTGTTGGATTGATGTTTGGATCAAAACTGTCTTCGACAAAGCGCCATACGATACTTGATTTGCCTACTCCTGTGTCCTGAAAAAAGTAATTTTGTTAGTGACAGTTATCTACTGTACACTGATACCCATCTTTTGACACAAGGTAAGTACTTCTGGAAAACATTTAAAGAACAAAGCTTCAGAAGTTGTGACAACAAAGGAGGTTGTCATTAAAACTGAACACGGTGATTAAATGAAATCTCAAAACAGATACAGATGTCTTATATAAAAAAGGGAGGTTTGTTAAGTATCTTCAGATGATGGACTTTTAAAAGTGAATATAATTTAGGGCTAAACTTGAGTTCCTGCCTTGGGAAATGTAAGATTTTATACTGGGAAATACATAAGCAAATCGAGAGTGCCCGCCTGAAGTGATCTGAGTAAGTCTGCATACTCCCGGCACACCCTATTTAATGTAACTGCCTTTTGCTAAACACCCACATTTTAGACATTACTTAAAACATGATTGTACCCGTTCTCATGGAGGCAAAAGTATCTTCCAAAAAATCATAAAGAGTTTCAGACAGGAAGCTGATGCTTCAATCTGATAAGAAATTTATTCTTAGCCTTCAAACCGTTCATGTCAATATATTTGTAAATTGAAATTTGAATGTGCTCTCAGAAACGTTCACTCTTCTAGCTCAGGTAGTAATGGAAAGACCCAATCTCACAAAATATGTTCTCGAGGGTGTGGCTAATTCCTAACTACCATTTAATGGAGAAAGCGCTATTTTGAGATGAAAAGTTACACACACTCCAGGGGCTACACACCCATTAAAACGAGAAAACTTCCTGCCACGATTTAAAAGTTATCCACAATTATGTGACATTTGATCTACGCACTTTACCCAAATTAAAGGGAGGAAAAGGGAGTGCCGGGTGCCAGTCAAGGCACAAAAACGTGATGATTAATCTCCCTTTTCTGGGGTGAGTCCGGAAAAGAAAAAGTGGAGGCCAGGGTAACATCCCCTGCCCTCACTACAGAAGGGAGGGAAGGGTAAAGGAGGTGAAAAGGGAGGGGAGAGAAAAACTTGAAACTTTTGTTCATCGTCTTGTAGCCTGCTGAGGAAACCTGAAGTCAGGCCCCCAAAGTTGTCGCGGGAGGGTCGGCCAGGGGTCGGGGCTCTGGTAACAACAACAATAATAATAATAGTAATAATGATGGTCTTTTTTAAGCGTTTACTATGTGCCAAGCATTGTTCTAAGCCCTTGGGTAGAAGCAGGTGGAAAGAGCATGGGCTTGGGAGTGGGAGGTCACGGGTTCAAATCCCGTCTCCGCCGCTTGTTAGCTGTGTGACTTTGGATAAATCACTTGACTTCTCTGTGCCTCAGTTCCCACATCTGTAAAATGGGGATTAAGACTGTGAGCCCCACACGGGACAACTTGATCACCTTGTATCCTCCCCAGCTTTTAGAACAGTGCTTTGCCCACAGTAAGCGCTTACCAAATACCACAATTATTATTATTACAAGGTAATCAGGTTGTCCCACGCGAGGCTCACTGTCTTACTGCCTATTTTACAGATGAGGGAACCGAGGGAAAGTCACCCAGCTGACAAGTGGCAGAGGCGGAATTAGAACCCACGACCTCTGACTCCACTGAGCCACGTTGCTTCCTTCTCTAGGCGGTGGGTGAGGGAATGAGGGAGGAAAGGAGGGAGGAAGAGGGGGGTCCCGCTGGGTTTGGTGAAGGGTTCACCCTGGGGCTGGACCCCGGGTGGTGGGCTCCCCGGGGCGGTCAATCAATCAATCAATCAATCGTATTTACTGAGCGCTTACTCTGTGCAGAGCACTGTACTAAGCGCTTGGGAAGTACAAGTCGGCAACAAGTCGGGGCCTGCCGACTTGTACTTCCCAAGCGCTTAGCGCACAGCAGCGTGGCTCAGTAGAAAGAGCCCGGGCTTTGGAGTCAGAGGTCATGGGTTCAAATCCCGGCTCCACCACTTGTCAGCTGTGTGACTTTGGGCAAGTCACTTATCTTCTCTGGAGAAGCAGCATGGCTCAACGGAAAGAGCCCGGGCTTTGGAGTCAGAGGTCATGGATTCAAATGCCGGCTCTGCCAACTGTCAGCTGTGTGACTTTGGGCAAGTCACTTCACTTCTCTGTGCCTCAGTTACCTCATCTGTAAAATGGGGATTGAGACTGTGAGCCCCCCGTGGGACAACCTGATCACCTTGTAACCTCCCCAGCGCTTAGAACAGTGCTTTGCAGATAGTAAGGGCTTAATAAATGCCATCATTCTCAGGCCCTCAGTGACTTCATCTGTAAAATGGAAGACTGTGAGCCCCCTGTGGGACAACGTGGGTCCCTTCCCCACAGCACCTGTATATATGTATATATGTTTGTACATATTTATTACTCTACTGATTGATTTCACTTGTACATATCTATTCTATTTATTTTATTATGTTAGTATGTTTGGTTTTGTTCTCCGTCTCCCCCTTTTAGACTGTGAGCCCACTGTTGGGTAGGGACTGCCTCAATATGTTGCCAACCTGTACTTCCCAAGCGCTTAGTACGGTGCTCGGCACACAGTAAGCGCTCAATAAATACGATTGATTGATTGATCTGTAAAATGGAAGACTGTGAGCCCCCGGTGGGACAACCTGATCACCTCGTAACCTCCCCAGCGCTTAGAACAGTGCTTTGCACATAGTAAGGGCTTAATAAATGCCATCATTCTCAGGCTCTCAGTGACCTCATCTGTAAAATGGAAGACTGTGAGCCCCCGGTGGGACAACCTGATCACCTTATAACCTCCTCGGCGCTTAGAGCAGTGCTTTGCGCATAGTAAGTGCTTAATAAATGCCATCATTCTCAGGCCCTCAGTGACCTCATCTGTAAAATGGAAGACTGTGAGTCCCCGGTGGGACAACCTGATCACCTTGTAACCTCTCCAGCGCTTGGAACAGTGCTTTGCGCATAGTAAGGGCTTAATAAATGCCATCATTCTCAGGGCCTCAGTAACCTCATCTGTAAAATGGAAGACTGTGAGTCCCCCGTGGGACAACCTGATCACCTTGTAACCTCCCCAGCGCTTAGAACAGTGCTTTGCACATAGTAAGGGCTTAATAAATGCCATCATTCTGAGGCCCTCAGTGACCTCATCTGTAAAATGGAAGACTGTGAGGCCCCGGTGGGACAACCTGATCACCCTGTAACCTCCCCGGCGCTTAGAACAGTGCTTTGCGCATTGTGTTTAATAAATGCCATCATTCTCGGGCCTCAGTGACCTCATCTGTAAAATGGAAGACTGTGAGTCCCCCGTGGGACAACCTGATCACCTCGTAACCTCCCCAGGGCTTAGAGCAGTGCTTTGCGCATAGTAAGGGCTTAATAAACGCCATCAGTCTCTGGGCCTCAGTGACCTCATCTGTAAAATGGAAGACTGCGAGCCCCCGGTGGGACAACCCGATCACCTCGTAACCTCCCCAGCGCTTGGAACAGTGCTTTGCGCATAGTAAGGGCTTAATAAATGCCATCATTCTCAGGCCCTCAGTGACCTCATCTGTAAAATGGAAGACTGTGAGCGCCCTGTGGGACAACCTGATCACCTTATAACCTCCTCGGCGCTTAGAGCAGTGCTTTGCGTATAGTAAGGGCTTAATAAATGCCATCATTCTCAGGCCCTCATCTGTAAAATGGAAGACTGTGAGCCCCCCGTGGGACAACCTGATCACCTCGTAACCTCCCCGGCGCTTAGAGCAGTGCTTTGCGCACAGTTAAGTGCTTAATAAATGCCATCATTCTCAGGCCCTCAGTGACCTCATCTGTAAAATGGAAGACTGTGAGCGCCCTGTGGGACAACCTGATCACCTCATAAGCGCTTAATAAATGCCTTTAAAAAAATAAATACGACGGAAGGAATGTGGGCTGCCGCCGACTTACCCCCAGCAGGCAGACTTTCAGCTCCCTCAGCGCCATGTCCGGGGGCCGGGGCCGCCGCCGCCGCCCTACAGCGGGGGAGAGGCCGGGCCCAGCACAAGCATCCCCCGGCAACCGGGGCACGGCCGGCCCCGGCGCGCCGGCGCTCTCGTCCTCTCCCTCACGCGGCCCCCGTCGCCCTGCCCGGCCCGGCCCGGCCCTCGTCTTCCCCCTCAGCAGCAACCGCGGGACCTGCCGCCCGGGCCCTGACGAACCGTCGCCGCCGCCGCCATCTTGGGGCGGCCCACTCAGTCACCTGACCTCTCCTCCCCCTCCAACTCTCCGCCCCCTCAATCAATCAATCAATAATCAATCAATCAATCGTATTTATTGAGCGCTGACTGTGTGCAGAGCACTAGGCTAAGCGCTTGGGAACTACAAGTCGTTAACACATAGAGACAGTCCCTACCCAACAGCGGGCTCACAGTCTAGAAGGGGGAGACAGACTCGACACCAGGACGCCCGAACGCGAGGCTTCGCTCCTTCCCTCTCTTTAAAAAAAATAAATAAATTAGCATTTATTAAGCGCTTCCCCCTCCAATTCTCCGACCCCTCAATCAGTCAATCAATCAATCAATCCTATTGATCGAGCGCTGACTGTGTGCAGAGCACTAGGCTAAGCGCTTGGGAACTACAAGTCGTTAACACATAGAGACAGTCCCTACCCAACAGCGGGCTCACAGTCTAGAAGGGGGAGACAGAGCCGACACCAGGACGCCCGAACGCGAGGCTTCGCTCCTTCCCTCCTTTATTTTTCTTTTTAAATTAGCATTTATTAAGCGCTTACTATGTGCAAAGCACTGTTCTAAGCGCTGGGGAGGTTACAGCGGGATCAGGTTGTCCCACGGGGAGCTCACAGATTTTACAGATGACACGCAGACAATAATAATAATGATGGCATCTGTTAAGCCCTCCCTCTGCCCATAATAATAATAATAATAATAATGGCATTCCGCCAAGCTCGCTCTCTTCCTCCCTTCACCTCCTCCAGGAGGCCTTCCCACACTGAGCCCCTTCCTTCCTCTCCCCCTCATCCCCCTCTCCATCCCCCACATTTTACCTCCTTCCCTTCCCCATAGCACCTGTATATATGTATATATGTTTGTACATATTTATTACACTATTTATTTATTTATTTTACTTGTACATATGTATTCTATTTATTTTATTTTGTTAGTATGTTTGGTATTGTTCTCCGTCTCCCCCTTTTAGACTGTGAGCCCGCTGTTGGGTAGGGACTGTCTCTATATGTTGCCAGCTTGTACTTCCCAAGCGCTTAGTACGGTGCTCTGCACACAGTAATTGCTCAATAAATACGATTGATTGATTGATTGATTAAGCCCTCCCTCTGCCCATTCGCCAAGCTAGCTCTCTTCCTCCCTTCAAGGCCCTACTGAGAGCTCACCTCCTCCAGGAGGCCTTCCCAGACTGAGCCCCTCCCTTCCTCTCCCCTCATCCCCCTCTCCATCCCCCCATCTTACCTCTTTCCCTTCCCCACAGCACCTGTATATATGTATATATGTTTGTACATATTTATTACTCTATTTATTGATTTTACTTGTACATATCTATTCTATTTATTTTATTTTGTTAGCATGTTTGGTTTTGTTCTCTGTCTCCCCCTTTTAGACTGTGAGCCCGCTGTTGGGTAGGGACTGTCTCTATATGTTGCCAACTTGTACTTCTCAAGTGCTTAGTACAGTGCTCTGCACACAGTAAGTGCTCAATAAATACGATTGATTGATTAAGCGCTTACTATGTGCAAAGCACTGCTCTAAGCGCTGGGGAGGAGGGAACTGAGGCACAGACAATAATAATAATGATGGTATTTGTTAAGCGCTTACTATGTGCAAAGCACTGCTCTAAGCGCTGGGGAGGAGGGAACTGAGGCACAGAAAATAATAATAATGATGGCATTTGTTAAGCGCTTACTATGTGCAAAGCACTGCTCTAAGCGCTGGGGAGGATACAAGGAGATCAGGTTGTCCCACGTGGGGCTCACAGTCTGAATCCCCATTTTACAGATGAGGGAACTGAGGCCCAGAGAAGTGTGAGCCCACTGTTGGGTAGGGACCGTCTCTATAAGTTGCCAACTTAAACTTCCCAAGCGCTTAGTACAGTGCTCTGCACACAGTAAGCGCTCAATAAATACGATTGAATGAATGAATGAATGAATGAATGAATGAATGAATGAAGTGATTTGCCCAGTCACCCAGCTGACAAATGGCAGAGTCGGGATAATAATAATAATAATAATAATGGCATTTATTAAGCGCTTACTATGTGCAAAGCACTGTTCTAAGCGCTGGGGCGGTTACAAGATGATCGGGTTGTCCCACGGGGGGCTCACAGTTTTAATCCCCATTTTACAGATGAGGTAACTGAGGCACAGAGAAGTTAAGTGACTTGTCCAAAGTCACACAGCTGACAGTTGGTGGAGGTGGGATTTGAACCCATGACCCCTGAGTCCCAAGCCCGTGCTCTTTCCACTGAGCAACGCTGCGTGACTTGCCCAAAATTGGGATTCGAACCCATGACCTCTGACTCCAAAGTCTGGGCTCCTTCCACTGAGCCACGGGCCGGGGCTCGAGTACTTCCCAAGCGCTTAGTACAGTGCTCTGCGTACAGGAGAAGCAGCGTGGCTCAGTGGAAAGAGCACGGGCTTTGGAGTCAGAGGTCATGGGTTCATATCCCGGATCCGCCAATTGTCAGCTGTGTGACTTTGGGCAAGTCACCTAACTTCTCTGTGCCTCAGTTACCTCATCTCTAAAGTGGGGAGTAAGATTGTGAGCCCCCCGTGGGACAACCAATCAATCAATCAATCATATTTACTGAGCGCTTACTATGTGCAGAGCACTGTACTAAGCGCTTGGGAAGTACAAGTTGGCAACATATAGAGACATTCCCTACCCAACAGTGGGCTCACAGTCTAAAAGGGGGAGACAGAGAACAAAACCAAACATACTAACAAAATAAAATAAATAGAATAGATATGTACAAGTAAAATCAATAAATAGAGTAATAAATATGTACAAACATATCATCATCATCGTCATCAATCATATTTATTGAGCGCTTACTGTGTGCAGAGCACTGTACTAAGCACTTGGGAAGTGCAAGCTGGCAACATATAGAGACAGTCCCTACCCAACAGTGGGCTCACAGTCTAGAAGGGGGAGACAGAGAACAAAACCAATCATACTAACAAAATAAAATAAATAGAATAGATAGGTACGAGTAAAATAAATAAATAAATAGAGTAATAAATATTTACAAACATATATACATATATACTAACAAAATAAAATAAATAGAATAGATAGGTACAAGTAAAATAAATAAATAGAGTAATAAATATTTACAAACATAATATATACATATATACTAACAAAATAAAATAAATAGAATAGATAGGTACAAGTAAAATAAATAAATAGAGTAATAAATATTTACAAACATATATACATATATACTAACAAAATAAAATAAATAGAATAGATAGGTACAAGTAAAATAAATAAATAAATAGAGTAATAAATATTTACAAACATATATACAGGTGCTGTGGGGAAGGGAAAGAGGTAAGATGAAGGGGATGGAGAGGGGGACGAGATCAAGCAGATCACCTTGTAACCTCCCCAGCGCTTCGAACAGTGCTTTGCACATAGTAAGGGCTTAATAAATGCCATTATTAGTAGTAGTAGTAAGCGCTCCATAAATACGATTGAATGAATGAATGAGTGTAACATGGAGAGCCATGTTCCAGGAAGGTGTGGACAGGGAAGAGGTCGAGAGGCCAAATACTAATCCAGTGTCTTCTTTCTCCTTGGGCCGCGAAAGGAACATTGCACAGCGATATTTGGAAATGATGGCATCAGATCCACTCCGGAATAACACACGTGACTTGACGCCGGGATGTCGAAGGTGAACTTCTTCTGGGCAGATAATGTGCCTGGTCCTCCTGTTGCCCTACTGAGAGCTCACCTCCTCCAGGAGGCCTTCCCAGACTGAGCCCCCTCCTTCCTCTCCCCCTCTCCATCCCCCCCGTGTTACCTCCTTCCCTTCCCCACAGCACCTGTATGTAAGGATATAGGTTTGTACATATTTATTACTCTATTTATTTTACTTGTACACATCTTGTACACATCTCAGTGGAAAGAGCACGGGCTTTGGAGTCAGAGGTCATGGGTTCAAATCCCCGCTCCGCCAATTGTCAGCTGGGTGACTTTGGGCAAGTCACTTAACTTCTCTGTGCCTCGGTTCCCTCATCTGTAAAATGGGAATTAAGACTGTGAGCCCCCTATGGGACAATCTGATCACCTTGTTACCTCCCCAGCGCTTAGAACAGTGCTTTGCACATAGTAAGCGCTTAACAAATCCCTTTTAGACTGTGAGCCCACTGTTGGGTAGGGACTGTCTCTATATGTTGCCAATTTGTACTTCCCAAGCACTTAGTACAGTGCTCTGCACATAGTAAGCGCTCAATAAATACGATTGATGATGATGATGATGAACAAATGCCATCATTATTATTATTATTATTATCTATTCTATTTATTTTATTTTGTTAATACGTTCAGTTTCGTTCTCAGTCTCCCCCTCCTAGACTGTGAGCCCGCTGTTGGGTGGGGACTGTCTCTATATGTTGCCAATTTGTACTTCCCAAGCGCTTAGTACAGTGCTCTGCGCATAGTAAGCGCTCAATAAATACGATTGATGATGATGATGATGATGATGAACAAATGCCATCATTATTATTATTATTATTATCTATTCTATTTATTTTATTTTGTTAATACGTTCAGTTTCGTTCTCAGTCTCCCCCTCCTAGACTGTGAGCCCGCTGTTGGGTGGGGACTGTCTCTATGTGTTGCCAATTTGTACTTCCCGAGCGCTTAGTACAGTGCTCTGCACATAGTAAGCGCTCAATAAATACGATTGATTGCTTGATTGATTGATTGACTGTCTCTATATGTTGCCAATTTGTACTTCCCAAGCGCTTAGTACAGTGCTCTGCACATAGTAAGCGCTCAATAAATACGATTGATTGCTTGATTGATTGATTGACTGTCTCTATATGTTGCCAATTTGTACTTCCCAAGCGCTTAGTACAGTGCTCTGCACATAGTAAGCGCTCAATAAATACGATTGATGATGATGATGATGATGAACAAATGCCATCATTATTATTATTATTATCTATTCTATTTATTTTATTTTGTTAATACGTTCAGTTTCGTTCTCAGTCTCCCCCTCCTAGACTGTGAGCCCGCTGTTGGGTGGGGACCGTCTCTCTATGTTGCCAACTTGTACTTCCCAAGCGCTTAGTACAGTGCTCTGCGCACAGTGAGCGCTCAATAAATACAAATGATTGATTGATTGAATGAGTGAATGAGGCGGGGGGGGCGGGGACGGAGTCGAGGGCTGTCATTGGTCCTCATAAGGCCCTGCTGAGAGCTCACCTCCTCCAGGAGGCCTTCCCAGACTGAGCCCTTTCCTTCCTCTCCCCCTCTTCCCCCTCTCCATCCCCCCATCCTACCTCCTTCCCTTCCCCACAGCACCTGTATATATGTATATATGGTTGTACATATTTATTACTCTATTTATTTATTTATTTATTTATTTTACTTGTACATTTCTATCCTATTTATTTTATTTTGTTGGTATGCTTGGTTTTGTTCTCTGTCTCCCCCTTTCAGACTGCGAGCCCACTGTTGGGTAGGGACTGTCTCTATGTGGTGCCAATTTGTACTTCCCAAGCGCTTAGTACAGTGCTCTGCACATAGTAAGCGCTCAATAAATACGATTGATTGCTTGATTGATTGACTGTCTCTATATGTTGCCAATTTGTACTTCCCAAGCGCTTAGTACAGTGCTCTGCGCATAGTAAGCGCTCAATAAATACGATTGATGATGATGATGAACAAATGCCATCATTATTATTATTATTATTATTATTCTATTTATTTTATTTTGTTAATACGTTCAGTTTCGTTCTCAGTCTCCCCCTCCTAGACTGTGAGCCCGCTGTTGGGTGGGGACCGTCTCTCTATGTTGCCAACTTGTACTTCCCAACCGCTTAGTACAGTGCTCTGCGCACAGTGAGCGCTCAATAAATACAAATGATTGATTGATTGATTGAATGAGTGAATGAAGCGGGGGGGCGGGGACGGAGTCGAGGGCTGTCATTGGTCCTCATAAGGCCCTGCTGAGAGCTCACCTCCTCCAGGAGGCCTTCCCAGACTGAGCCCTTTCCTTCCTCTCCCCCTCTTCCCCCTCTCCATCCCCCCATCCTACCTCCTTCCCTTCCCCACAGCACCTGTATATATGTATATATGGTTGTACATATTTATTACTCTATTTATTTATTTAGTTTACTTGTACATTTCTATCCTATTTATTTTATTTTGTTGGTATGTTTGGTTCTGTTCTCTGTCTCCCCCTTTTAGACCGCGAGCCCACTGTTGGGTAGGGACTGTCTCTATGTGTTGCCAACTTGTACTTCCCGAGCGCTTAGTACAGTGCTCTGCACATAGTAAGCGCTCCATAAATACGATTGATTGATTGATTGTACTTCCCAAGCGCTTAGTACAGTGCTCTGCACACGGTGAGCGCTCAATAAATACAAATGATTGATTGATCGAATGAGTGAATGAGGCGGGGGGGCGGGGACGGAGTCGAGGGCTGTCATTGGTGTTCCTCGGAGGGCAAGCCGAGGGCTCCAGCCAATCAGCGCTCGATTCTGGCGTGGGAGGCGGGGCTTGGGGCGGGTCAGGAAGCGAGGGCGGCTCCTCCCCCTTCGCCCCCCCCCGCCTCCCTCAGAGCCGTTCCAAGATGGCGGGTGAGTGGAGCCATCGCTCCTCTGGCCTGTGGACGCTCTCGCTGCTGCTGCCGCCGCCATTCCCCCTTCCCCTCCCCTCTTTCTCCTCTCCCTTCCTCGTCTTCCCGTGCAGCAACAGCAGCCGGAGCCGCCGCTGCAGAGGTTTCCGCTTCGTTGTTGTGATTGAATTTTCCACTTCCCCCTCCTCCTCCTCCCCCCTCAGCCCCCGTGGTGATCTCCTGTCTGTCTCTTGGTTTTCAGAGATCCCCTTGTATTTTGTGGACTTGCAGGATGACTTAGATGATTGTAAGTAGCAGTTTTGGCTTGCTCTTACCCCCCCCTTGGCCCGCCCTCCTCCTCCTTTCCGCCCTCCCCGCTTTTCCCTCAGGGTGGGCGAGGTGGTGGGGGGCCCTCGGGTTGAGGGGTTCGGGAGGGAGCGGCGGCTTCATTTAAGCGCTTAATACAGTGCCCTGCAATCAATTAATCAATTGTATTGAGCCTAGCTCTCTTCCTCCCTTCAAGGCCCTGCTGAGAGCTCACCTCCTCCAGGAGGCCTTCCCAGACTGAGCCCCTTCCTTCCTGTCCCCCTCTCCATCCCCCCATCTTACCTCCTTCCCTTCCCCACAGCACCTGTATATATGTTTGTTCATATTTATTACTCTATTTATTTTGCTTGTACATATCTATTCTATTTATTTTATTTTGTTAGTATGCACCTGTATATATGTTTGTGCATATTTATTACTCTATTTATTTTATTTGTACATATCTATTCTATTTATTTTATTTTGTTAGTATGTTTGGTTTTGTTCTCTGTCTCTATTCTATTTATTTTATTTTGTTAGTATGCACCCGTAGATATGTATATATGTTTGTACATATTTATTACTCTATTTTATTTGTACATATCTATTCTATTTATTTTATTTTGTTAGTATGTTTGGTTTTGTTCTCTGCCTCCCCCTTTTAGACTGTGAGCCCACTGTTGGGTAGGGACTGTCTCTATATGTTGCCAATTTGTACTTCCCAAGCGCTTAGTACAGTGCTCTGCACATAGTAAGCGCTCAATAAATACGATTGATTGATGATGTTTGGTTTTGTTCTCGGTCTCCCCCTTTTGGACTGTGAGCCCACTGTTGGGTAGGGACTGTCTCTATGTGTTGCCAATTTGTGCTTCCCAAGCGCTTAGTACAGTGCTCTGCACATAGTAAGCGCTCAGTAAATATGATTGACTGATTTACTGACTTATTGTGTGCAGAGCACACCCCCCCCCCCCCCTTTTAGACTGTGAGCCCACTGTTGGGTAGGGACTGTCTCTCTGTGTTGCCAATTTGTACTTCCCAAGCGCTTAGTCCGGTGCTCTGCACATAGTAAGAGCTCAATAAATACGATTGATGATGATGACGACTAAGCGCTTGGGAAGTACAAGCTGGCAACATAGAGAGACAGTCCCTACCCAACAACCGGCTCACAGTCTAGAAGGGGGAGACAGAGAACAAAACCAAACATACTAATAAAATAAAATAAATAGAATAGATAGGTACAAGTTAAATAAATAGAGTAATAAATATGTACAAACATATCATCATCATCATCAATCGTATTTATTGAGCGCTTACTGGGTGCAGGGCACTGGACCCAGCACTTGGGAAGTACAAGCTGGCAACATATAGGGACAGTCCCTACCCAACAGTGGGCTCACAGTCTAGAAGGGAGAGACAGAGAACAAAACCAAGCATACTAATAAAATAAATAAAATAGATAGGTACAAGTAAAATAAATAAATGAATAGAGTAATAAATATGTACAAACATATCATGATCAATCGTATTTATTGAGCAATTACTGGGTGCAGGGCACTGGACTAAGCGCTTGGGAAGTACAAGCTGGCAACATAGACAGTCCCTACCCAACAGGCTCACAGTCTAGAAGGGGGAGACAGAGAACAAAACCAAACATACTAACAAAATAAAATAAATAGAATAGATAGGTACAAGTTAAATAAATAGAGTAATAAATATGTACAAACATATCATCATCATCAATCATATTTATTGAGCGCTTACTGGGTGCAGGGCACTGGACTAAGCGCTTGGGAAGTACAAGCTGGCAACATAGAGAGACGGTCCCTACCCAACACCGGGCTCACAGTCTAGAAGGGGGAGACAGAGAACAAAACCAAACATACTAACAAAATAAAATAAATAGAATAGATAGGTAGAAGTAAAATGAATAAATAAATAGAGTAATAAATATGTACAAACATCATCATCATCATCAATCGTATTTATTGAGCGCTTACTGGGTGGAGGGCACTGGACTAAGCACTTGGGAAGTACAAGCTGGCAACATATAGGGACAGTCCCTACCCAACAGCGGGCTCACAGTCTAGAAGGGGGAGACAGCCAACAAAACCAAACATACTAACAAAATAAAATAAATAGAATAGATAGGTACAAGTAAAATAAATAAATAAATAGAGTAATAAATATGTACAAACATATATACATATGTTTACTTTTACTGCACACAGTGAGCGCTCAATAATAATAATAATGATGATGGCATTTGTTAAGCACTTACTATGTGCAAAGCACTGTTCTAAGCACTGAGGGGGATACAGGGTGATCAGGTTGTCCCACAGGGGGCTCACAGTCTTAATCCCCATTTTACAGATGAGGGAACTGAGGCTCAGAGCCTCCTTCCCTTCCCCACAGCACCTGTATTTATGTATATGTTTGTACATATTTATTACTCTATTTTATTTGTACATATCTATTCTATTTATTTTATTTTGTTAGTGTGTTTGGTTTTGTTCTCTGTCTCCCCCTTTCAGACTGTGAGCCCACTGTTGGGTAGGGACTGTCTCTATATGTTGCCAACGTGTACTTCCCAAGCGCTTAGTACAGTGTTCTGCACACAGTAAGCGCTCAATAAATACGACTGATTGATTGATTGAGACAGACAACAAAACATTAACAAAATAAAATAGAATAAATATGTACAAATAAAATAAATAAATAAATAGAGTAATAAATACATACCAACATATATACACATATACAGGTATATATGAGAGAGGAGCCCTGTTTTGGGGTGGAGGGTGAAATAGATTTTTAAATGTCTGAAATACCTAATGTAGTTCTTCAAGGGGGTGAGCTGCACGAAAGGTGGGGTGTAAAGGTCAAGGCATCTTCCAAGGGAGTGGATCATGACAGGGTTCTTCCCATCTCGCTTCTGTGGAGTTGATCACATGAAAAGTTTTCAGACACTTTTGAAGACGAGGCGTGAATAATCAATCAACCGTATTTGCTGAGCACTGTACTAAGTGCTAATAACTAATAACTGAGTTGGTAATAATAATAATAATGACGGCATTTGTTAAGCGCTTACTATGTGCAAAGCACTGTTCTAAGCGCTGGGGGATACAAGGTAATCAGGTTGTCCCATGTGGGGCTCACAGTCTTAATCCCCGTTTTACAGATGAGGTAACTGAGGCTGAAAAGTTAAGTGACTTGCCCAAAGTCACACAGCTGACAAGTGGCGGAGCTGGGATTAGAACCCATGACCTCTGACTCCCAAGCCCGTGCTCTTTACACTTAGCCAAGCTGCTTCTCCTGCCCACAAGCTTACAGTCTAAAGGCAGAGACAGACATTAATATAAATACATTTACCCATGAGTTTATAAGAATTGTGGAGTTGACGGGAGGCGGCAAATACAAGGTGGGAATCCAAGTGCAAGGATTAAGTCGTTTTATTGTTTGCAGTGGGCGTAATGTATAGCAAAATGATCGCCATGGTGGTGAGGTTGGATTGAGAGGTTTGTTTGATTTGCTCTATCAGTTTTAGAGGGACGAGTGCGAGGCAGTACATTTAGGGACAGAAAGCAAGCTATCCAAAAATGGGGTGGGAAGGACTGGCTAGGAATAACCACAGCTGGACCACAGCTGAATTTGAGTCAGCAATGTGGTGCTGTTATTTAAAAAGCCTACGAGGGCTTGGGATATATTAATAGGAGTAGGTCCTGTAAGTAATCCTTACACTAAGCTCTGCACTGATCACACCCGAACGGGGAGGGCTGTGGTCTGTTAGATGTGAGAGATAGGGAATTCCAGGTTGAGGAGCAATGAGAGGGCATGGAGGCAGAGTCAGTAGGATAACTTGAGAGGAATGGAAATTGTGAGCTGGAGTGTAGTGGGATACAAGGTTCAATAAGTAGGAGCTAGAGAGCTGATTGAGTGTACTCTGCACAGTTGATCAATCAATCAATCAATCGTATTTATTGAGCGCTTACTATGTGCAGAGCACTGTACTAAGCGCTTGGGAAGTACAAATTGGCAACACATAGAGACAGTCCCTACCCAACAGTGGGCTCACAGTCTAAAAGGGGGAGACAGAGAACAGAACCAAACATACCAACAAAATAAAATAAATAGGATAGAAATGTACAAGTAAAATAAATAAATAAATAAATAAATAAATAAATAGAGTACTTACACCAGTTGATAACACCAGTATCCTCCCCATCCAAGAAGCCTGCAACTTCTATATCACCCTTGACAACATGCTGTTTTTTCCAATTCTCAAATTCCATTTATTGCCAGATCCTGCAGGTTTCTCTTAAACAATAACTCCAGATCCACCCCTCCTTCTCCAGTTAAACTGCTACCCTCCTGGTCGAAGTTCTGATCGTATCACAGCTAGACTATTGCATCAACTTTCTTTCTGGTCTTCCTGCCCCCCAGCCTCTTCCCCTGGATCACGCTTTTGAGGCTTTGCTTGGCCAGCATATTTCCCCTCCTCCAAACCTTCCATTGGAGTTTTGTGTCTCTCCAAACCAAACAAAAAAACTCCTCCCAATCAGCTTCAGGGCTCCCTCCTAACTCACCCTACCTTTCTTATCTGCTCTCTTCACCCACTATTCCCCAACTCTCTCCCCTCTAGACCGTAAGATTGTTATGGGCAGGGAATGTTTCTGCTAATTCCGTTGTACTCTCCCAAATGCTTAGTACATTGCTCTGCACCTAGTAAGCGCCCAATAAATACGAATCTTTTTTTCCCCTCCCATGCCAACCTTCTAGCTATACCTTACTCTTGGCTCCTCTGCCTATATCTTCTGACTCGTTATGTTCCCCCCTCTTCCTCCCTCCCTCTAATCTAGAAGACTACACATTCAACACCTCCTAAAATCCTATTTCCTCCCACCAACTTGCTCTGATTACCTTCTTCACACCCAAAGCTGTTTGAGCCCCTCAACCAACTCTAGCATTTGCAAACTTACTGGGATCCAACCTCAGAATTCTTAGATATGCATTTATTCAATCACTTTTATTTATTTTCACCCGTAAAGTGTGAATCCCTTGTCTCTTCTTCATTCTGAATTTACCAACTATCTAGTAACAGTGTACTAATCAATCAATCGTATTTATTGAGCGCTTACTGTGTGCAGAGCACTGTACTAAGCGCTTGGGAAGTACATAGAGACAGTCCCTACCCAACAGTGGGCTCACAGTCTAAAAGTACTAATACTACTTAAAGCCAGAGTTTCTGCTTGATTTAGAGAGGAATGGGCAGCCATGGGATATTTTGAAGATTATATGGTATAAATAAGCATATGTCAGGACTTGGAGATGGGTTAATTATTATCTCCCATTTACTTTTCACATCCAGAGGTGACCCTAAGTTTGCTATCTTTAAAAAGGGGCTTGAGGGTGGCATTAACAGTGATGGGTAAATAGGGAGATGAGTTCGGGCCATTTTAAGTTTAAGGTAATAATGGGTCACCCAAATGAGGTTTTGAAGGTAGGAAGAGGTTTGGTAACAAGTCTGGATCAAGTTCATTATGTAGTAGTAGCTTGCCCTACTGGAAAGAATATGAACCTGAGAGTCAGAAGACCTGGGTTCTAATTCTGGCTCTGCCACATGTCTGCTCTGTGACCTTGGGAAAGTCACTTAACTTCTCAGTGCTTTAGTTACATATCTGTGAAATGGGGATTAAGACTGTGAGCCCCACCTGGGACATGGACTGTGCACAACCTGATTATCTTGTATGTGTCCCAGCGCTTAGTATGGTGCCGTGCACATAGTAAGCAGTTAGCAAAAACCATTAAAAAAAAAAGTTCAACTTGAGTCTGGACCTAGTTCAACCTGGGACTGGACCATAGGTTTGGGGCCCACAGAACAACTTGGTTTGAGAAATACAGACACAGATTTGAAAAGGTGCCAGAAGAGCATAGCAACAGGAAATAACAAAAATTTTAAAAAGTGTAAAATTTATACCAGAATACACTAATTAAAAATAAAAGATTTTCTGAGCTGGATACTCCATCTGATTTTACACTTATAAAAATGTTTGAGGCAGCCTGGTCTTTGGCTTAGATGAAATAACTTAGTTGGTCTTTCAGTTCCTCTGACTTCCTGAATAATTTTGGACTAATGATTTTTGCCCTCTAACTTAAGAAGAATGAGCATATTAATGAGCGAAGGCCATCAAGTTTCTCAGTAATGGGTATTTTAGGAGCACTGAAGTGAAAAGTGCCAAGTCTGCTTATTGTCTTTCTCTTTTACTCTTTCTTTTTCTGTGGGAAAACCAAAGATTTTGGAGAGCGGTCAAGTTGTCTTTTTTTCCTTTGCAAATGATTGTTGTTCAACATTGTCATGTGCAGGAACAGAGTCATTTACCCAGAAAATCAGCTAGCTAAAGAAAGCACCACCTTGCCTCAATTTTGACTTGGAAGCATGAGTGTCAGAGACAAGTTGTGAGTCTTCATGCTTGGGAAAACGTCTGTCAAGTAGCTTCATTTATAAGCCTGATTTACAACAGTAAATCTCCCTGCAGTTGGATTTAAATATAAGGGTTGTTTCAACATTTGTAATAGGCGAAAGGAAAACAATTAAGAAGTTATCCATGCAATAGTTTAGTTTTTAGTTTGCCTAGGCTTCTGAGACGAGTTGTGCCAGACAGCACGTTTAATGTGCCATTTCTTGGTGAGCTGTTTGTGGGGGGCGAGGGGTTGGAAAGAAGAAATACAGTATGAAGTATGAATTGCTTTATGTTTCAGAGTTTTTTAATCTCAGCCCATCTGTGGTTTTCATAGGAAGTCAGAATGTAGCTCTAATAGGCGGCTGCAGTTTTAAAGGGGAAGTTAAAATATGGAGCAATTTGTGAGGCTGAAAATACATTAAATTGTGATTATCCATAATTCATTTTAATGTATGTCTCTGCCTCTAGGCTGTAAGCTCCTTACGGGCATGGAACGTGCCTGTCAACCCTGTTGTATTCTCCCAAGCGCTCAGTACAGTGCTCTGCACACAGTAAGTGCTCAATAAATACTACAAATTAAATGATTAAATCAACAAAATCGATCATTAGTTGTGAGCTTTATAATGTGGAGAAGCACTGTCGGCGTGCTCATGCCTCTCCCCCATTCTCCCCATCAGTGCCCACCTGCAGCAGCATTCTTTCTCGCAGAGGAACAGAGCTTTGTTAGAAATGACCCCAGAGGGGCTGGTGACCAGTCAACCTTATGATGCTTCCTAGATTGTCACTGCCCGAGCCCCAGCTACTGAAGCAGTGGGATAAAGACAGTGGTTAAGGCCAGAAGGACTTCTGTTTTTTTGGTGATGGCAATAATGATGGAGGAAGCAGAGGTCATCTAGAACATAGCACAGCAGCATAAATACACTGCCTCCCAGTGTCTGTCTGTCTCTCTCAATGGATAGGGGTCTGTCCTTTCATGTATGTGTGTGAGAGAGAGATTGTGTGTCTCTTCCTTCCTCTTCTCAGTCCCCTTGGCACTCTGTGTTTATGTGATTTGGCGTGACCTTGCATAATTGCCTCACTTTATTTCCATATTTTTGTAACAAAACAGGAGTGTGATTTTTAATACATCTTGCAGGAATTAATCTAGCAATAAGGGAGAGGAAAAAAAGATAGTAAGGAGAAAGCAGGGGAGAAGGAATAAGAAGGTTAAAGAACACCTGATTGGTTCTTCTGTTTCAGTCTTCTTAAAAGCTGCATGTAATAGGCATGAATCGGGAAGTAGCGTGGCACAAGTCTGGAAGTCAGAGAACCTGGGTTCTAATCCCGGCTACCCTACTGGTCTGCTGTATGACTGTGAGCAAGTCACTTCTCTGGGCCTCAGTTTACTTATCTGTAAAATCAAGGTGGTAGGTCCCATGTGGAACATAGATTGTGTCCAACCTGATTATCTTGCTTCTACCCCAGCGCTTAGCACAGTGCCTAGCAGATAGTAAGCACTTAGCAGATATTATTTAAAAACCCTTCTCTCATCTATTTCTGCAACAGTGTACTCCAGTTTCAATTAAGAAATTGCCCATCCCCATGATTCAACTATCTCTGAGGTGCTTTGGTGTCCTTACTCTTTGCCTCTTCCTCCCACCATGTGCACTTCCAGCACTTCTTAGAATTATGTGGTTTAAGAAATATTTTATTTCTCTCCAGACATCAGCGTGGGGCAGTTATGCAGAGAGGCCATTATGTGAGTAAATAGTGGTGTTTGCCAGCATCCTCAAAAGTAGCAGGCAAGTTTCTTTTCAAATGTTTAGTTCTAAGACAAAAGGAGCTAGTGGAAACTTTGGTCATTACAGATTACAGTTTTAACTGTTAGCCTTGTTGATTTGTGAAGTCCAAGACTGAGTGCTTTAGCAGACTGTTCCATATATTTATTCCTTTATTGCTCTGATGAGAGGCTGTTTCTTTATCATTTTGGTGGGTTAAAAAATAAGGTTAGTGGAAAAACTGATGAGCAAAATGTATTTGTGTCCATAAAGCTTTTGAGGCCATATTGGAAAAACATCAACCCGCCAGAATACTATTGTTAATTTAACAAACTTAGGGTTATGAACAGTAGTGGATTACCTGGGTTTTGTCTTGGAGCAGAAGGGCCAAACAATCACAGAGATATCTAAGGTTGGGAGAGAAAACTGTGGGCTGTGTCTGTTCTTTGCAGAGTTCTGAACTTTAGCTGTGGGCAAATGGTTAGTGACTTCACATGAGAATTAGGGACTAGGAATGACTAATGAGACTAGTGTACTTAATAGCTAAGTGATTTGCGGAAGTTCTCAACAAGTTTGAGGAAGGAAATTTTGTTAATGACTAATGACTTCCATTTCTCTTATTCTACAAGACTTACTAAAAAGATGAAATACGTAGGACATTTGCAGGACTATTTACCTACTAATGCTTTTTGTGAGGATTTATGAACTCCAGATTTTGACAGTTTTTTGTGGTCATATTTCACATGAATTACACACACCTAGTTCCGTAATGCAAGTATTCCATTTTTGCAGAACCCCACTCTAAGGAAAACGTGTGTTGAAGTACTCGCCCACGTCGAGCGCTGCTCATAGGAATATAATGATTTCTTCTGACACAGCGACTCATCCTCGGATGATCACTCCCTACACTCCCTAATTCCACCGTCACATCCTAGCCAAAATGCAGAGTGAAAGTACATGTCTTGCAGAACTGAGTTTATGACTTTGGCTACTACGGTGTACAATTTTGACATCTGTAATCACTGTTTCTGTGGCTGCAGTCAGCCTACACTAGCCATTTCAAGCCATCCCTGCTCTCACTCATCGCCTTGACACTCCCATCGTGTTGTACTCTTTGTCATTCCATCCTTCAGAGCAAGCTGTTGCATGTCTGTTGTGTGCGGAGCACTGTTCTAAGGATGATAATTCACATTCCGTCTCTGGTCCATACTGGGCTCTAAAAGGGGGGCAGAGAGTTGGTCATATAGAAAAGATTGAAACAAAACAGCATTAACATAATAAACAAGGACATCAACAACAAGAGGTAGAGTACATTATGATGAAAGGAACAGTTTCCAGATCCTTCATTGGCCTTTCAAGGGTCTAATTCAATCAGTCGTATTTATTGAGCATTTACTGTGTGGAAAGCACTGTACTAAGCGCTTGGGAGAGAACACTATAACAATAAAAAGACACATTCCCTGCCCATAACGAGCTTACGGTCTAGAAGGAAGACAGACATAATATAAATAAATGACAGATATGTACATGCATACAGCATGTGAGGCTGGGAGGGAGGATGAATAAAGGGAGCAAGTCAGGGCGATGCAGAAGGAGTGGGAGAAGAGGAAATGGGGGCTTCCTCAGGGAAGAGATGTGCTTTCAATAAGGCTTTGAAGTGGGGAGGGTAATTGTGTGTCGGATTTGAGGAAGGAGGGCGTTCCAGGCCTGAGGGAGAGGTGCTCTAAAATAGATGAGATTGAAGTAACAGTGAGAAAGTTAGCCTTAGAGCAATGAAGTGTGCCTGCTGGGTTGTAGTAGGTGGGTAGAAAGGGGCAAGGTGATTGCTTCCAAGCCAATGGTGAGGAAATTTTGTTAGATATGGAAGTGGATGGGCAACCACTGGAGTGTCTTGAGGAGTGGGCAAGCATGTCCTGAATGTTTTTGTATCAGAGTGAAGTATGGACTGGAGTGGGGGGAGACAAGAGGCTGGGAGGTCAACAAGAAGGCTGATACAGTAATCAAGGCCGAATCCCGGCTCTGTCACTTGTCTGCTGTGTGACCTTCTTGCTCTCTTTTGCCAGCTCTCCCTCTGCTTCCCACTCCCTCACTGTCGGTGTCCTTAAGGCCGCCTCCTCTTCTCAAGCTACACTCACTCCCTTTGGGAATTCATCTAGCTCTCAGTGGTTCTTGTCCACACTAATTCTGTTATGCTCTTCCAAGTGCCTATTACTGTGCTCTGCACGCAAAGGATGCTTAAGCAGAGGAAGAGAAGTTATGATCCCCACCCCAAATTATGTAGCAGTAGAAATGTGAACAGTATTCGGGTTGACTTGTGGTTCATCGCTTGAACAAAGGAGTTTATTGTGAACGTGGAAAAGAGCTGTTCCTTAAGACACCAGAAGCAGTGTGGTCCAGTGGACAGAGCACAGACCTGGGGGTTGGAGGACTTTTTTTAATGGTATTTGTTAAGCGCTTACTATGTGCCAGGCACTGTACTAAGTGCCGGGGTAGATACCAAATAATCAGGTTGGACACAGCCTGTTTCTCACATGAGGCTCCACAGTCTTGATCCCCATTTTACAGATGAGGTAATTGAGGCAGAGAGAAGTAAAGCAACTTGCCCAAGGTCATATAGCAGACAAGTGGCAGATCTGGAATTACAACCCAGGTCCAGGAAAGCAGTGTGGTGTAGTGGAAAGAGCTTGGGCCTGGGAACTAGAGGGACAGGGTTCATCATTACAAAATAGAGCACATAAAGGGATTTCATATGACTTCTGCGGCAATTTTGGAATCAGTTGTAATATATAGCATCAAATTTGGGGAAGTGTGCCCCAAGGTTCAACCACATTTTCAAGGAGCATCACCTCATTGCATCATGGAGGATACTTGACTGCAGATGAACCTATATGTTGAAGAGCAAATAATGTACTGCCTCTTAATTATGATGCTAAGTGGATGTTAGTCTCACACACCCATAGAAAAGCAGTGGATATATGCAGTGATCAAAGGCAGTGTTTAGGTAGTGAGCACCTTTGCTTCATTCTCATATCCCCCACAGTCATACTTTATTCCTTCTCATATTCCCCAAAGTTACAGTTTTGGCAAGTGAAATTGCTTCTAAAGAGTGAGACAACTCCAATTTTAACCACCTGTAAGTTTTATACATGTCAGTTACTTGGAAAATGTCTGTGTAGATGTACAGCAAGTACTTTAGAGAGAGAGTGTAGTGGGCACGGCCACAATTCTCTAACCTGAATTGGAATCAAAACCTTGAGGATGTAATACATTTTCTTAAAATCAGGGTTTTCACAAATAGAGGAAGACAAAGAAACACAAGAAAGCATTCTCAGGAAAAGTCTTGAAAGAGATCACATTTTCTTTTAGCCCAAAGAGACTGCTGTCAAATTTGAGGTACTATAAATGCAGTTAACGTTTATCCCCAGAAGGGCCAGGGACCATATCTAATTCACTGTGTATTTTTCCCAGCACTTAATATAGTGTTCTGCACATAGTAAGTGCTTAATAAGTACTTTTACTACCACTGTTTCCAAAGGGATGATTGGTTAGCTATATTAATATCTTGGATTTATAGAGCACTTCTAAATTTTTCAGAGTTCTTCCATGCCAATTAGATCATTATAGTTAATGTTCAATATTCATGGAATTAACCTCAGAGACCTACAAATCTGTTTTTCTCTTGAGGGTCTTTTTTTTGTTTTTTTTTTTTTTAGAACTTTCTCCTAGTCCAGTATAACATTGGCTACTACTGGAATCAATATGAAAACATTCATAGGGTTAAGTAAGTCACTTCTTGAAAAGTTATCCCAAACTATTTACCAGGTTTTAAAAAAATATTGTTTCAAAAGAATATATATTTTGTGAGATGGTTCCTAAAAACAAGGTTAATAGTTCAAAAAGTTAACTGCACTGGGTAAAATGTTTAAAAGTAGGGAATTGGGTAATCTAGTTTTACGATAAAAAGAAGATTTAAATGGGTATTTCTGCCACATGTAGGTTGCTCCTTGTTTAGACGTTCGGGTCAAATTGTGCCTAGCGCTCACTAGTATCTTCAAGAAAGTTTTCTGTTTAGAAACGGTTTAGTCCAGGTTTCATCAGATGGGTCGAATAGACAACTCTCCTGAAAATGTCTTGCTCAGCTGCATTAAAGTCAGACAAGCAGCTCAACAAAGAGCTGAGCATGGCAACCCTGAACTGTGAGGCTTCTGTACATGCACAAATGAGATGGAGAAAGTAATAGCAACAGGCGAGAAAGTTAAGAGGTGAATAAGAAATGGGTAGAGAGAGACGTCGACCCAGAAGAGAGATGAAGCTGGGGAGACCAAAAGAATGAGATAAAAATAAGGGAAAGGAAATGGAGTACAGTAACTGGAGGGAACAAGGAAGAAAGTTGGGGGACATGAAAAACAGGAAGATACTTCATGATTTTTACTTAGTGTTTGGGTAATCCAGTCCTTACCATGTTTTATCTCTGATTTCTGTCCTTCCCATTCATTCATTCAATTGTATTTATTGAGCACTTACTGTGTGCAACGCACTGTACTAAGCTCTTGAGAGAATGCGGTATAACAACAAAAAGACACATTTCCTGCCCACAACGAACTCACAGCCTAGAGGGGGAGACAGACGTTAATATAAATAAATAAATGAATTACAAATATATAACGATATCTGCAAATGTGCAGTGGGGATGGGAGGGAGGATGAATGAAGGAGCAAGTAAGAGTGGTGCAGAAGGGTGTGGGAGAAGAGGAGAGCTTAGTCAGGGAAGGCTTCTTGGAGGAGATATGCCTTCAGTAAAGTTTTGAAGTGGGTGAGAGCAATTATCTGTCTGATAATGAGAAGGGAGGGGCTTCCAAGCCAGAGGTAGGATGTGGGCAAGAGGTCAGCAGTGAGACAGAGAAGATTTGAGGTACATTTTCAAATACAAAATGCATCAGACTTTATGTAAGGAGAACAAACTTACATTGCTTTTTTTTAAAAATTCTCTAATATTATTCTTCCGCTCCATCGACCAAAGGCTGTCCTGACAAGTGCATTTTGATGAGAATAAATTTCCTTCAACTTCCATGTCTTTGAGTCCATCCTGTTGAGTGGGCTAAGTCACATTAATGGTATATGGCAGGGAGAAGTCTTGAAGAGGGAAAGTGAGGCCTTGCATCTCTTCTTGAAGATAACAATGTTGTATTCATTTATATTGATCCCTGCAGTTATTTTTAATGGTCTTAGATGGGAAGATTTGGAGCTTTTCATTAAATGTGAAATATTGTAACTGCGAGAGGAAGAGCAGCCATGGCAACATTTTCATGAATGTGTTTTCTTACATTGTTCTGTTACATCTGTGTGTTTTTTCAAAAGTTGGGTTTGAAGATTATGGACCAGATTGTGATAGCATGAGGATAACAGCATTTTTGGACATTCCGGGACAGGATAATCTGACTCCGCTAGCTCGACTGGAAAAGTACGCTTTTAGTGATAATATATTTAACCGGTAAGGACCACGATCCTTTAGTATTTGTTTAATGGGTTGTTTTCTTTTGTATTTTTGGTAAATGTGTGCTATGAAAGTCTTTTTATTTTTTTCCGTGATCACCCGGTAAAGAATTGATAATGGGTAATGGGATGTTTAGTCTTAAATCGTTAAGGTTGTTATAAATTTAACTTGCATACGGAACTTTGGAAATAATAGCTCAAATAAATTGATAGGCTATTAGTCAGTCGTATTTGTTGAACGCTCACTGTGTGCAGAGCACAGTATTAAGCACTTCGGAGAGTTCAGTATGACAACACAACAGATTCATTCCCTGCCCACAGTAAGCTTACAGTCGACAGGTGGAGACAGACATTCATATAAATAAATTACAGATATGTACAAAAATGCTGAGGGCCTGGATGGCAGGTGAATAAAGGGAGTAAGTCAGGGCAATGCAGGAGAGAGTGGGAGAAGAGGAAAGGAGGATTTAGGGAAGGCCTCTTGTAGGAGATATGCCTTCAATAAGCCTTTGAAGGGGTGGAAGAGTAATTGTTGGATGTGAAGAGGGAGGCCGTTCCAGGCCAAAGACAGAACGTGGGCGAGAGGTCGTCGGTGAGACAGGATCGAGTGAGAAGGTTAGCATTAGCGAAATGAAGTGTGTGGGCTGGGTTGTAGTAAGAGTAGTGAAGTGAGGTAGAAGGGGGCAAGGTGATTGTGCTAAAAATCCCTGTTAAAATTGGTGTTCAAATCTTCATTCTTTTGACTTCACAGTTCAGCGTAAGTTTTATAGTAGCATATCTATTATTGTATCAAATTTTTATTAGGGAATGTGGCATTCGAAGGATGATAAAATGTATTGTTTTCACTTTGCAGACAAATTATTGCGAGAGGACTTTTGGATGTCTTCAGGGATTTTAGTAATAACGAGGAAGATTTCTTGACAGTAATGGAAATAGTGGTGAGGCTTTCAGAAGATACAGGTTTGTGAATTAATTGTATAACTTTTGTCTTCATTTCAGAGGAAATTATTGTCAAAGCACATTTCCATTTGTTCTGGGAATCAGTGTTATCATCTGGTTAATTTAAAGATTGGATGTAATTTTAAAAGTAAAGTTTTCTTAAAGTAATGAATTTCAGAAGTAATGTGGAAAATTGTGGAATAGGACTCAAAATTATATTTTCAAAATGGTATGATGTGATATAGACTATTTACTTATTGTAACCTAATATTTTATTTAAAGGGTTTAGTCACAGTTTCTATTGAGGTAAAGCTAAAATATGTGAAAATTCACCATGTCTTTTGCATCAGAAATAATGTATTATTACACTTATTGTAACTTGTGACATTTTTAGGTAGAAATCATAGTTTCTCCCCACCTCTACCCCTTTGCATTCAGTGTGCTAGTTTTTTTGATAGACTCAAGAAAGATGAACGAGTAGTGCTGCAAAGATTAGTAACTAATAGAATGCTCATCTTCATTGTCAATGCATAGAGAATAACAGAAAAATGTACCAGTTTGTAGGTATGAATTTGAAGAAATTGTATTGTAAGCCCTGCTTCCCATCCTTATCTGATTGAAAATGGGTTAAGTTTTCAAACCAATTGAATGCATTATTCTATTTAGTGAACTATTTGGGGGCTGTATATGACTCCCCATATATATCTTATATATCCACATGTATAAAAATTATTTTTATTTGTAGTAATCAATCAGTACTGAGTGTACTAAGCACTGTACTATGTGCTTTGATTAGTAAATGTGATCCTTGCTATCAAGGTGTTTACAGTCTAGCAGGGAAGACAAGTTCAAGTAAATTGCAGATTAAAGGAAGTAATAGATTGTAAAGATTTCATAGATTGTGAGCCCCTCGAGGGACAGGTTCCATGTCTAATTCTTACCTGTGTACTGACTAGTACTTAATAAATACAATTACTATTACTACTACTAAAGGCATATACATCAATGATACAGAGGTGCCTAGGTGGTGTGGAACTGCTGAAATGATAGTTGGGGGATATAGGGAGGGTAAGGAGATTAGAAATTAGTTTTAGGAGGCCTTCCAGAGAAGATGTAATTTCCGAAGGGCTTTGAACATGGGGAGAGCAGTGGTATTTTGGGTGCCATGAGCGACAGAGAGTATGAGCAAGAGAGCGTTGCTAGAGTGGAGAATGAGACACAGTGTGTAGGTTAATTTATGGGGAGGGAATATATCTACCACCTCTGTTTTATTATATTTACCCAAGTACTTAGTATAGTGCTCCACAGACAGTAAGTGCTCAGTAAATACCACTTATTGATTTAGAGAAATGAAGAGTGAGACCTGGCTTATAGTGGGAGACAAATGGATAAGTTGGAGAGAGAGAGAGAGAGAGTGAGAGAGTGTTGATTGGTTGATTGATTAAAGCCATTGATTAGCAGTTTCTGTTTAATGAAGAGAAGAATGAGAAACCACTGGAGGTTTTAGGAAGACATTTAAGAAAAATGATAAGTATGGACTGAAGAAAGGAAGACTGCTAAATATTGGCTTAAAGTTTAACAAAATATTATAGGAGTTTTAGTTGTGTTTAATCAGTGGGTTTTAGTACTTTGTCTTAATTTGATCACATTGCAAGAGTGTTTTTTGTTGGATTTAACGTCTGTGCTCTAGGAATTGAAATTATATAGACTAACCTTTATATCTAGGGCCCAGTATTCTGGTATTAAAATAGGGAAATTGTGGGGTTGGGGATTTTAAAAATTAGGGTATAACCAGATTTAAATAAAAATATCTTATTTAAAATAGGGAAATTGTGGGGTTGGGGATTTTAAAAATTAGGGTATAACCAGATTTAAATAAAAATATCTTATTTAAAATTTCCAGTTTTATTTTAACTTTATGGACATTAGCATCTACAGGGCAAGGGATTCGCTAGTAATATTCCTTTCTGCTGTTGACAAATGATGCACCCTTGACCTCACAGCTATCTGTTCACAGGCTATTTTAGGAGAGTCACTAAATAAAATGAAAACAGTCTCAATTTAGTACCTAGAACTAAGGACACAATCAGTCCTCAGGACGATTGGGGAAGTTACATTGGTGTGCCATGCTCTTTCTCAGTCAGATCAACGGGAACAGAAACCTTGAAGTTGTGGGGTGTGCAAGGTAGCGAGTCAACAGGAAAGCAGCTCATGTAAGTGCTGCCGGACCGAGAGTATTGACATATTTTTAACACAACTGCTGCTGGAAATTTCAATAGGGGGCATTTAAAAATGCCACATTTTCATTTGGCTATTTGCTTGCATTAAGAAAAATGACACATTTGTTTTAAAAGGGGGAAAAATCCCCCCAAAATTTTGTGTGGTAATTTAAAATTGATTTTGGGTTTAACCCAATAAAAAAAAGTACAAAAATACATAGCCAAGTCAGTAGATCTTGTGAATTGGGTAATAGAAATCAGATAACATGTGGTAAAACCTTAAAAACCTACCTGTTATTTCTTACGTGGTCTTTGGGGAACAGTGTTCCTTCTTCCTACTCCCATTTAACCTTCTTATAACATTGTAGCATATTACAAATCTCCAGTGACCTCTTATGGATTTTCATATAAAAAATTAAAAATCGATTCAAAGGCTCTTCTTAGCTTACTTCCTTTTTCCTGTCTGCTTTCCTTTCTCTCTACACTACCTCATGCCCTTTATCCCTTTTAAGCAAATCTGTTGGTTCTAATCTGTTTTTCACCTTTCCTTGCCTTCAAAGCCCTCCTAAAAAGTCACTGTTTCTAGGAGAAACTCCTTTTCAAATCATGCCTCCCCCGGCCCCCCTGCCCCCCATGTCCTGGTTGTGAAAGGGAAATTCCCTCAGCAACATAGTAAAAGTGATGCATTCAGAAATAACCAAACTTTCCAGATACCACATTCCAAAACTATGAGTCAGTGCTGAAAGGGCAATGTAGGTAACTCATTATAGGAGTATACTAATTCTGTTTGCTTTGATTGTGGCAGATTTTTGATGGAACTATAAATTCATTTTGATAGTGAAAATTTAAAATATAAAAAATATAAAATATAAAAAATCTTAATTGGGATTTAAAGCTCAATTAAAGCTCATTCATGGACTAGAAATTGGGTAAAAACCTTAAAATTCATGCTTTAGTTTTAATGGGGCTGATATTCCTTCATGTTTTTTATTTCTTCTGACATTCCTCCTTACTGAGAAGCAGGGTAGCCTGGGGAAAAGAGCAAGGACCTTTTAACCCAATTAAAACTCATTCATGGAATAGAAATTGGGTAAAAACCTTAAAATTCATGCTTTAGTTTTAATGGGGTTGATATTCCTTTATGTTTTTTATTTCTTCTGACATTCCTTCTTACTGAGAAGCAGGGTAGCCTGGGGGAAAAGAGCAAGGACCTGGGAGACGGGGACCTGGCTTCTAATTCTGGCTTTGCAAATTACCTGTTTTATGACCAGGAGAAAGTCATGCAACATCTTTGTACCTCAGTTTCCTCACCTGTAAAATGGAAGTTAAATACCTGTTCTCCCTCCTTAGACTGAATTCTATGAGGGACGGGAACTGTTTCTGACCTGGATATCTTGTATCTACCCCACAGTTAGTACAGTACTTGGCACTGGGTAAATTCCTACAAATACCACAATTATTACCTTGGTATTTTCTACTGCATTATAACATATTGGAATTTAAGAGTACTTTTATCATGAATTCACAAATTGAAAAATGATATTGAAAGAGTACTTTTGTACTTGAGTGTTGGAGGAAGCAAAAGCCATAAGTTCTCAATATATCTGGATATGGTTCTTTTTTTCAATTTTTCAAAATAATTCTCTCCTTCTAACTGCAGAACCTACAGTACGGACAGAGCTGATGGAACAAATTCCTCCCATTGCCATGTTTTTGCAAGAAAGCAGACCAAGCTTCCCAATGGCATTCTCTGAATATCTTATGCCCATTGTTGTGAGATATCTCACAGACCCAAATAATCAGGTTGGAAAAATTCTGAACCAAAAGTATTTTTTTTTTTGGCATGATGACTTTATAGCTTTTTTTTTTTGTAGTAGTGAGAAGTGATACCCTTAATAACTCACAGTTCAGAAAATAGATTGAATGGGCTCAGTGACTGATAGAAATGTTTTGTTTTTTGTTTTAGGCATCCTTTCAGTTTTTAGAGCGGGTGGGAAAGGGAGAATCACTTCTAAAAAAAACCTTTTATTTTAATTTTCTGTTCTGTTGTACCGTAGGTTAGAAAAGCAAGTCAGGAAGTCCTGTTAATTCTACTGGAGCAGGATCTAATTTTTCAGAATGATATTGAAAATAAGGTTTGTCCAATACTCCTGGACCTATCTGCTCCAGATAGCGATGATGAATACAAAGCAGAAGCTGTGAATGTAAGTAATGATTTAGGGTGCGTACACTTTACTTTGTAAACTCGTAGAACTTGACTCCAGTTTGCTTGCGTATCTGTTCAGGTCGGAGAGCCCTGCAACTCTGATTGGGTTTGGGCTGAGTTCTGGTGGAGAGGACCAGATGCCGCAACTAGGGCACTGTTGTGCATGCATGAGGTGTTTGCAATTCTACAGGGGATTCTGGGATGCATGTTAACACTATTAAATGACATGTTTAAATGCAGGTGCAATGTGGAGAGATAATTTTTCCCTTTTCCAGTTGGTAAAACATTGTGGTCCAACTATATGTCGTTACGAAACAGTTTTCCCCAGTGAAAAGAAAGAAGTGAGGATTTTTGGTCCGTATTGTTTCACACTTCATACGTATAAAAAAGGATTAGGTTTAGGAGAAATTCTAATTATCAAGAGTTTTATAAAATCACTTAGCTTGCTCCAAGTAATTAAATTGTCTACAAAATGGTACTGGGTATAATATAATTAAACATGGCAAAATTCCAAGGTGCCATTTTAGCAGTGAAATTTGTCTTGAACTGGTAATAGATAAATTAAGTTCATAAGCTCACACTGGCCTTAATTTTTAATTTTACAGTAGGCATGTTAAAATCTGATCTGCCTTTGGAAAGACATTGCAGTTGTGCATATCTTTTATAATTATATGTAGTTTTGCTCTGTGCTCAAAGATAACTGATGTAACTCTCTTGAGAAGTGTAGTTTAACAGAATAAAGAATGAAGTGCAATCCTTTCCATGCTGAGTACACACGTAGTCTTCTGTGGCTAGAGATATTTTAATCTTTTGCAGAATCTATAGTGCTTGTGGTTATGCCTGCTTCCTCAAAGTGTCTGTGAAACCATTTTGAAAAGTGTGATAGCTTTTTCCTTGTAAGTTCTGGGACTAATTGTAACAGAAACATAATTTATTTTAGATTCCCCTTCCTCTTAATTTTTGCTAGGCACTTTTGTTAGTATTGCCTTTTTGTTTTTCCTTTCCTGGAGTCTACCTGGGTTACAATTTTGGAAATGGAGGAATCCCATGGTGTGACTCTAATATATTGAACATAATGAATTTGAGTCTTTTGGGGTCAATTGTAATGGACCTTGCATACAAGAAATTAGTATTCCAAAATTATAACTATTTAGTGGAAAGCTATTTTCCACTGTGACTTCTGACTTTGAGTTCCTTGTTTTTAGCCATTATTTTGATACTTGGCATCACAGCTAATTTTGGTATTCATTTTAAATAGTTTTGTTGTTACTGCTGAGTAATGTGACCGAAATGAAGTGGAAAAATTTTGAGGTTTTTTGATTTCTTGTACAGCAAAGTTCATTTCAGGAGAAGAGTTCTTGAATATCTTATTAGTTCTTATTTAAATGCTCTTTTTTTATTGATACCTGGCAGCTTATATTTGTGTGAGTCACGGTTGTGGGTTGTCTCTACTTATCCACATTTTTGTTTCTTTCAAGTCAGGTTTACAAGGCACTTGTGATTGTTCTCATTCATTATTAATAGTGTTGACCCCAATAACTTTTTTCCTATTGCTTTGCTGGATGAATATGATTAATTTCAGGCATGAAATACAGCCCAAAATCACTGGTGTAATCATATTCACTTCCTTATTTCTGTTAACCCTGGTGGGTACTTTTTACTTTCACAAGATATGAAACTACATATTTTTGCCACAAAGTATAAGTAAATTAAATCTCTCTTTTTAAAAACAATAATCTTGCCTCCTGGCTAATCAGTGATACAAGATGAAGTGTGAAACATCTTTTGCTTGAATAAGGACCTAGAGCAAAGTTTCAAATTTTAAAATAGGCTTTCTCGATCCACATGTCCATTTACATTTAATTTAAAATTTAGTAAAGCAGATTTTGAAAGGGTGTATGTGGGTGTTATGTTTGTTTCAACTTTTATGTCATGACTTTTCCACACCAAAATGCATGATAGTATCTTTTCAAATTAATTTTTATTTTCTTCTTGTGTATATAGATAATCTGTAAAATGGCTTCAATGTTGAGCAAAGCTACAGTTGAACGCTTGCTGCTTCCTCGATTTTGTGAGTTGTGCGGTGATGGGAAGCTGTTTCAAGTTCGAAAGGTTGGAATGCCCTGACCCATAATTTAATATGTTTGACATATTGTTCAGAAATTTCTCAGCTGTCACAAGTGGAGTGAAAAGAATGTGGCCAATCTGTAGCTCTTAAAACTTTTCATCTAGCATTCATTATGCTGTATTTATGAGTAAAATTTTTTGCTAAGCAAATTGAGTCTGAGATAGAGCATATGACTTCAGCAGTACAGTGGCTTTGTTTGACTACCACTGGCTGGAGACTGTCACAGCAGGACACCTCTGTTCCTCAGGTTTCCTTTCCTTCCCCGTCTTACCTCCTTCCCTTCCCCACAGCACCTGTATATATGTATATATGGTTGTACATATTTATTACTCTATTTATTTTACTTGTACATTTCTATCCTACTTATTTTATTTTGTTGGTATGTTTGGTTCTGTTCTCTGTCTCCCCCTTTTAGACTGTGAGCCCACTGTTGGGTAGGGACTGTCTCTGTGTGATGCCAATTTGTACTTCCCAAGCGCTTAGTACAGTGCTCTGCACATAGTAAGTGCTCAATAAATACGATTGATTGATTGATTGATTGATTCTCCAGAAGGCCTGCCCTGGGCTGTTTAATAATAATAATAATAATAATAGTAAATACCATTTGCTAAGGGCTTACCGTATGCCAAGCACTGTACTAAGTACTGGGGGAGATACAAGATAATGAGTACAGACACAGTCTTTATCCCACATGGGGCTCAGAGTCTAAGAGGGAGGAAGGTAAGGATCTTATCCCCATTTTACAGTTGATGGAACTGAGGCCTAGAGAAGTGAACTGATTTGCCCAAAGTTATACAGCAGGCAAGTGGTGCCGCCAGGAGTAAAACTCAGACCTTTTGACTCCTAGGCTCTTGCTCTTCCCGCTGGACTAGGGTGCGGAAGAATTAAACCATTGGAACTGCATTCCACCTCTGCACATCGTGCTTTTAAACAAATTACACTAATATAATAAACGATAAATAAGCTCAAGGTCCACAGTGTGAAAAAATTTTGTGCATATTTGTATACTCCACTTCCAGTGGTATGAAGGACATTGTGGAGAAATGAGAAGTTTTTGTCTCTGCCCAGTCAGCCATCAAAACTGTCCATCTCATCCCTGCACTGCATCTTGGATAAATCCGGCCACTTCCACTGCCTATTTGCCTTGTCCTCCAGAATACTCCTTGAAGTCCTTGATATGGGACATTCTGTCCACAGAAACTTTAGTGCACTGTTATTACAACTGTATGCATTGCAGATTGTAGCTGAAAGACTCACAGTGCAGGCCTTATACTAAGAATCTCAATATCTTTTCATGAGAATTCTCTTTAGGAAATTGCGTGTTCCGATTTTACAAGATATCTTGTTTTTTTTTGCCAGTTTTTTCTCAAGACACCTATATGTAATCAATAATGGGACATGCTTTGTTCCATATCTTTTTATAAAGCTGATAACCGTGCAGCTTTACCCCTTGCACTGATAACGAAACCTGTTCCAGGAGGCATTTTTTTTTTAATTGTCCTGTCTTGACTGCTTCTGCCCTGTCCCTGCTGTGCAGATCTTATCTACCTGTACTTCAAGGCTTCCAAAGCAGCATCAGACAGGTCTAGATCAGGTTGGGAAGAAGATATGGGAGGGGACTGCCAAGCCCCAACATCCTGGTCCGGTCTGGTCCTATCCCCACGGCTTTGGGGTTATTTTATTTCTTTTGATAAAGAAATCGTCCCCCTCTCCATCCCCGTCTTACCTCCTTCCCTTCCCCACAGCACCTGTATATATGTATATATGGTTGTACATATTTATTACTCTGTTTATTTATTTATTTATTTTACTTGTACATTTCTATCCTACTTATTTTATTTTGTTGGTATGTTTGGTTCTGTTCTCTGTCTCCCCCTTTTAGACTGTGAGCCCACTATCGGGTAGGGACTGTCTCTATGTGATGCCAATTTGTACTTCCCAAGCGCTTAGTACAGTGCTCTGCACATAGTAAGCGCTCAATAAATACGATTGATTGATTGATTGATTTTGATGGCATTTATTAAGTGCTTACTATGTGCAAAACACTGTTCTAAGCACCGGGGAGGATACAAGGTGATCAGGTTGTCCCATGGGGGGCTCACAGTCTTAATCCCCATTTTGCAGATGAGGGAACTGAGGCCCAGAGAAGTTAAGTGACTTGCCCAAAGTCACACAGCTGACAATTGGCAGAGCCGGGATTTGAACCCGTGACCTCTGACTCCAAAGCCCGGGCTCTTTCCTTTGAGCCATGTTGCTTCTCGCTGCTGGTTCCAGGCAGCGTGGGTTGTAAAGCATTTATGGGCGGTTGAAAGTTACTTTTTGTAATTATCTGCCCTTAAAATCCTTAGGTGTATTCAATTACCCTAATTCTGCTTTATCACTTACTGCGATAACATTTCTGGAATGGCTCCCGTTTATTACTGACAGTTTATTGTAGATTTTCTTTAAAGACAAAAGGAAACTAAATATGAGTTCTGTAAATGGCTGTGCTCTGTCCCTACAGGTTTGTGCTGCAAATTTTGGTGAGATTTGCAATGCAGTTGGGCAAGAAGCTACTGAGAAATTTTTGGTATGTAAAATTGAAAGAACTATAATCCCTGACATATTGAGATATTTAGAAATAAATGTTAAAGTTTCATTTTCAAATTGTAATTTTATTTCTTGCCTCTTCAAGCATTTGATCACTGCTGAATGAACAGAATTTCACAAAGGGCCTTGGTAGATTCTCTTTACATTAAAGTGTTTTCTTTCACTTTTATCCCATTTCAGGAGGTCAGTTGTTTTTTTGTTTTAAGCACAGTAAGAGCAAATATTGCCAAAGGGGCATTCTTAAGTGGTCACTAGCATTGAATGCAATGTGAAAGGTAGGTGGTGACACACCAAGGGCTTATAGACCTCTTTTATGGCAATTTAATATTCCCATTTTCCAACCAAATTAATTTTAATAAAATTATTTTTTTGCTTGATAGAAAAAAGTCCCCATAATCAGTAACAATTCTTTTAAACCTGTTTTTGAAAAGGGTAAAACAAAATTTAGTTCCTTGCATTATTAATTTCTGTTTTATTCCATCTTATCCCGTTTATGTTATTGCACTTTTTCTTGAATTTCTTTATCATGAGCTTACTACTATTTGCGCACAAATAAAATAGGGATCTCACACTACTGTTTAAATTTCAGTGGCTTTGTTTTAATTTGCTTTGGCAGATCCCTAAGTTTTTTGAACTCTGCTCTGATAGTGTGTGGGGAATGCGAAAAGCTTGTGCTGAATGCTTTATGGCCGTGTCCTATACAACTTCTCCAGAGATTCGAAGGATCAAACTATCACCTCTCTTTATCAGTCTTATCAGTGATCCGTGTAGATGGGTAAGTTTTGGAATCATGGATTAACGGATATATTCCTTGGATAAAAAATATACATGCAAATGTTTCGCATCGTGTTTTATAAATAAAAATAACTTTCCTAAATGCTGAATTTGTAGATACACAATAGAATTGGAAATCAACTCAGATAAAATTTGGTCAAAAGTATTCTCCTTTTAAAATTTCCAGTGGCTGTGTAAATCTCTATTGCAATTGTAGAAGTTTGGTTTCGTCATAGCTTCTTGAGAAAATGTGAAAAGGAATGCTGTGTACATTTATCTAAAATTGTGAGCAAATTTATGTTCTTTTTAGTAAAACCCGGATGACATTCACTTGAGCCAATCGTAGACAGGAAGAAATTGAAGTGAACATCAATCATCTGTCGAGTGCTTACAGTATGCAGGGCACTTATCCTAAAATTATCAAGGCTAACTTGAATGTATCTGTTGTGCTGAACTAAAATATATGACCCAGGTATAGTGATGGTATAGAAATCAGGAAGAGCCAGGTAATTGATACTGAAAATGTTTTTTGTTTCTTTTGTATTGTTCTAGGTTCGCCAGGCTGCTTTTCAATCCCTCGGTCCATTTATTTCTACCTTTGCAAACCCATCCAGTGCTGGCCTGTATATCCGAGATGATGGAACTCTGAGCATTCGACCTCTAGCACAAGATATAACTTCCAGTTCTAACTCCACAGGCAGTTCTACCAATGCTTCATCCTCTTGGTAAGCCCCAAAAGAGTATCAGAAAAGTTGAGTGATTCACTTGAACCGCAATTGAAAAGGTTTGAGTTTTGGAAATTGTGATTTTTATGTGTATGCAAGAGTAGAACAGAGGTTTTTTTTTTAATTGGGCTTACTTCAAAGGATCATAAGGACCATAAGCTGTTATGCCAGGAGTAGCAGCTCAGATTGCCAGTGACTTCTTTCTTGCTTGGACTCTCTGAGAAGGTGAAAACTCTGGGAGGCCCAGCTGGAAGCACAGCAGAAAATGGCTCCATGCACCTCGAAACATGAATCTGGGGGAGCTGGCAGCAACAGCAGCGTGATCGGTTACCCTTCGCATTTGGCCCGGCTGCTGTTGCTTCTCTTCCTCAGCTCTGGTGACTTCACCCATTTAGAGTGAAATTCAAGTGGATAAGAGGTGGAATAGGTATTTGAGGTGAGCTTCTAGGTGTACCATGTTGAAAAATAGATGAAGGAGTTGGAGTTCAAAATTTAATTGTTTTAATTTGGCCATAACTTCAACTGTAGCATGTATTTTATATTTGAAATAAGACTATTTCAGTTCAGTGCAGCCATCATGTTTCATTAATAATTTCAGCTGAAGTATTTTTAGATATTGTATACATGAAGTATAATTGATTACACAATTCCTTCCCTTTGCTCTTTTAAGGGCAAAAAGTGTATCGATGAGTTAACTAATGAAAAAGCAAATACTGAGACCTTGACAGTGCTACGAATTGGGTAGAAAGCAAACCTTCTGCAAAATGTCTTTACTTCTGTAAGTGGGGGAATAGGGATAATTACAGTATGGATAAGTGACTATCATAAATTTACCCTCATCACTAAACTGTACTAACCTAATGCACATTTTTTCTTTTTCTGCTCATGTTTAAAGATGACATCATTGCAAAGATTTATAAATGTGCTCAACTGACATTCCATTCCCCAATGTTTGCATGTAAAGACAAAACTGAGCTTGTTGCTGTTCTCAAAACTCCCTGTTAGCTTCTTGGTCTGCCCAAAGCCTGTCTGCTAAGGAAAACTCAGCTTCTGATTGTTGTATGGTATGGAGCACATCATCATCAATCGTATTTATTGAGTGCTTACTATGTGCAGAGCACTGTACTAAGCGCTTGGGAAGGAGTAGAAAGGTTGGAAGGGAAAAGACTTGTAAAACAAGACCCAAGCCATTTCTTCATATTCTGAGGTAGCCCATTGTTGGGTAGGGATTGTCTCTATTTGTTGCTGAATTGTTCTTTCCAAGCACTTAGTACAGTGCTCTGCACAAAATAAGTGCTCAGTAAATACGATTGAATGAATGAATGAAAGGTGGGCTGGCCTCCATATTTCCAGTGTATATTTTCATTTAACCCTGGAAGGCCCGGAAATTTTGAGGTGACACCTGTGGCAAAATAGAACATATGATGGACAGAGATCTTAATCAAGTTAGCCCAATCTTTTTTTTTTTTTTAATGATACTTGTTAAGTGCTTCCTTTGTGCTAAGCACTATACCAAGCCCTGTGGTAGACACAAGATAATCAGTTTGGGCACAGTCCCTGTCCTACATGGGGCTCACAGTCTGAGTAGGAGGGAGTAGGATTTAATCCCCATTTTAGACAGGGAAACTGAGGCACAAAGAAGTTAAGTGAGTTGCCCAAGGACACACAGCAGGCAAGTGGAGAAGCTGAGATTAGACTCCAGGTCCTCTGACCAACAGGCCTGTGCTTTTTCCACGAGGCCATCCTACTTCCTTGTCTTCCTTTTGCCAATTTAAGTCCGGTTTATTGTAGTGTTAATTGTATTTTTTCCCCTAGTTCTGTAACAGCCGTGAAAATCAAGCCAGGTGCTTTGACCGAGAGAATATCAACAGGAGCCGTTTGTTTCTTACATGATGAAAGCTCATGTACTGACAAAGAGGAAAAGACTGTGGTCTATCCTGTTGCTCCTGGAGGCGAGCTAACCGGCGATTCCCAGAGTGACAGTACTCATGTGCTGGAGAACGTTAATGGTTTGCAAAGAAACAGTTGCCAGGAACTGAACTCTAGAGTCCATTTTGGAAATTCTGAAGATATATTCAATAATTTCCTTTACTGGCGCACTCCTCTCCCTGATATAAGTCAGGATTTGGAATTGCTTCAGACCAAGAAAGAGCAGATGGAGGATGGATGTTCTAAAATCAGTTCTGTGTATAGTAATTGTGTGGCCAGTAACAAAATTAAAAAAGTCCTGGAAAGCTTGCAGGAGCATATGATGGATGATCCAGATGTTCAAGGTAAATTGTATTAGCAGGAAATTTTATATCTATGTGAATTTGCTGTATAAACTCATTCTCTTAACCCCCCTATATATGATCCTGCTCATAAATAGAGTACTGCTTTACCACCTTTTCGGATTACAGGCAGAGCAGTCTCTTTTTTGATATAGAAGGTCAAAATAGTAACACCTCTGGGAATCTATCAAAATCATGCCTAACTAATCCACCAAGGTCTTTGCACCTAACAAGGTGAAACGTAAGCCCTCTTCCCCAGGCTTTTCCCCATTTGCATTTAATGCTTTAGTAGAAGACAAACTTTGCTGGCTTTTTGCTTAACCCAACTCTTTTAGGTCCACTGGTATATTAGAATTCTTATTTGATTTAGAGAGTTCCAAACAGAATCATTTATATGCTATTTCCCACTTATATGCTATTCTGTAAGTTTATGAGCTGTATGACTGGTTGGGAGGTAGACTCAATTATTCCAAAGTGTTGTAGATAGAATTCCATTAGGGAATTGGGGAGCATTCTTCCAATAATGTGCATCTATTAGGCTAGAATACGATGTGATGTTGGAAGAAATGGCCCACAGAGGCAGCCAAGGCACACATAACAGGACTTTGTCGGGAGGATTAACACTGTTAGAGGACTGCGGAAAATCCAGTTACGCGTTTGCCTAGCTTGTGACCTTAAATTTAGAAAGAAAATTTTAAAGTGTCTCTCATGTATATTAATTTACGAAAAATGTATTTTGAGAAAATGAGTTTTCAAATTCATGAATCTTTAAACTTTTAATTTTTAATTTTATCATTTTATAAATAACCCTATTTTTCCCAGCTTCAAGTGTTAAAAAAGATTTGTGACAAAATGTGCAATAATCTTTGGCGTTTAGAAATTGAAAAGAATAATACTTTGAATCTATATGCATCTCCATGGAGTTCAAAGTGTCTAACATTTTTTGTCTTGTAAGGAAGGGAATGACTTTCACAATGCACAGGTTTCAGGGAATAAGGTACCACTTTTTCTCAGCAGTTATAAATAAGGTGTGAAGGAAATGCTTAGATCCTGTTTCTGATCCTGGTTTACCCATGGCCACATCCCAGGGTATGGAAACGGTGCCTTAGAATCCTCTCTTCTCTTGGGGTCCTGAATTCTAGCTAAAAATGGCCCTCCCTCCAGGTTAAAGAGTGGGATAGAATAAAATTGGGGTATCTCCTATATTCATGCAGCCCTCATCATAGCAGAAAGGAGGTCAGTTTTTAGCCTGTCTTGTTTCCTGGCTGAGTTAGGGGTAAGAAGGCATGTCTTGGTTATGTTTTCTGTACTGCCCTCCTCAAAATCTGGAGAGTTCAAGCATCCTCTACCTTCCTCATAGTTTCAGATCCATTTTACTCTGAAACAGGTATCCTAGTTTCAGAGTGAGGCTGAAGCTCAGACGCTGGGAACCTCACCGATTGTTATGGCAAATCACTAGTTTAGAAAGCTGTGGGCTTGTGAAGCAGGACGTTGCTTCCAATATTTCATGGTTTTATTGCTGCCTAGGATATCTAAAACTTCAATGAACTGAGCTATAGATGAATTATGTCCCTTTACTGAAGGAAAATTGAGACAGGGAAGTTGTTCAAGAACTCTATTGTTTCCATGCCTTTTTCTGTTTGACTGTGCTGTCTCCCTTTAAGGGTCATCAGAGAAGGCTTTAGTTTTCATGATCAATTTGCATTAATAGTTAATCTATTTTATAAACAGTACGGTTCTTTGGAAAACATTAATTACTCCCTTGCTCATGCTTGTTTGCAAGACTTTATAGCAGTTAAAATAACAGTTTCCTTCTTCAAGAACAATTTGTTCTTGCTTTGTTTTGAAGAGTGAAACAGATTTATGAAACTAATCACTAAAACATCCTGTTTCCGTAAATTGCTTAAATGTTTATATTTTTGTGCAGCTCAGGTTCAGGTATTATCAGCTGCACTTAGAGCTGCTCATCTCGACTCCATGAGTGATTCAGAGGACAAAGCTTCAAAAGAACAAAATGAACTTTGCAGTTCAGATCCTATCCCTGCGACAGAAAATCAGAATATTTTGGCCTCTGTGTCAACTCAGGAGGAAATGGCTGAATCATTGAAGATTAGGGGATTGCAGAGCCAAGTAAGTGCACACCCCCACCCCCTCCCCACCCCCTGCTGCACCTTTAGTATGTGTGTGATCAATTTAGGAATTTACATTCTGATTTCCTTGACTCAACTGAACTATGAATTATGGTACATTGTTTACATATACAGTAATTTGACTTACTGAATGAATCTTAGCACTACTGCTGTCATTCTAACACCATAAACACATGTCCTAAGATTATTTTGTATGATTGGGTAACTTATTATGGCTCACAAAGTTTGAACAACTCTTCTTGATCCCTTGGTTTGTGGGGTGGTGACTTTCTCCCCTACCTGCCTTTGTTCGGGGTGAAGACCTATCCTGCAGGAGTCGGGGAGGGCGAATCTGGGATTGTAGCCTTGTGGCCGGGGGCTTGTCTTCCATTATGAGCCCCTAGTCAGTCATCCAATCAGTGATATTTATTTATTTATTTTAAGGGCATTTATTAAGTGCTTACTATGTGCAAAGTACTGTTCTAAGCATTCATTCATTCAATCGTATTGAGCGCTTACTGTACTAAGCACTTGGGAAGTACAAGTTGGCAACATATAGAGACGGTCCCTACCCAACAAAGCACTGGAGAGGTTACAAGATGATCAGGTTGTCCCACGGGGGGCTCACAGTCTTAATCCCCATTTTGCAGATGAGGTAACTGAGGCACAGAGAAGTTAAGTGACTTCCCCAAAGTCACACAGCTGACAATTGGCGGAGCCGGGATTTGAACCCATGACCTCTGACTTCAAGGCATGTTCTCTTTCCACTGAGCCATGCTGCTTCTCTATTTATTGAGAGCTTACTGTTTGCAGAGCACTATACTAAACACTTGAAAAAGCACAATACACCAGAGTTGGTATATGTAATGCCTGCCCACATGGAGCTTACAGTCTACAGCTTCACAGGACTGCAACTTCCCCATCAACCCTGAGGTGAAAACCCTTCCGCAAGCGTGGGGTGGTAGAAGCCGGCCTTTCAACTTTTAGAACCATGAGGAAGTTGGAATTGTTGGACAAGAATTTGACTCGCAGGCCCGTACTGACATTTCAAAATCGTTGTGCTATAAAGCTGAAAAGACTATAAATTTAGAAATGTCAATGCCATTCATCATAGCTTGAAACAAGTCATGGTTTGCTTGTATCTCTTTAAGGGATGAACAGTAAGACTCCCATTTTGGGGAGGCAAATGGGTAATACGTGCATTTAATTCTTTTAGGACCCAGAACATCTTAATGGAACCAGTGAACTTTTGCAAAATGAACAGAATCCTAATTCTTCCTCATTTGAAGATAAATCTAAATTGCAGGTGTGTGAAAACATTGATGATATTGGGAAGCAAATTGTTGAAAATGGTTCTTTAATGGCTTCAAAAACTTTTACTTTAAGAAAACTAGCCAAAGATAAGCATTCCTATTTGGATATTTTTTTAATGCATCATGATTTTCAAACCAAAGCTTTGAAGTTTCGTTTTTTAAAATGTTTTTATCCAGTGTTAATAGAAAAAGAAGTTTTACAAATATGTTGGTGAAACATTTTGGGGTTCCTTCAGTCCTCTTTCTGGTGGGAATTAACTTTGAAGATTATTTTGGTAGAAGCCTTAGATGCTCAGTGATGTCCCTGGGATCATAAAGGTCTTGTTTTTTTCTTTTCCAAAACAAGGGGTAGTTTTTTCAGAGTGCACCATGAGGTGTCCCCCCCCCCAAAAAAAAAAAAAAATTAATACCTAAAACATTGCCACTATCCATTGTCTAACTAGGTGAGTATCCCTCATGGCAAGGGAACCATCTGGGATCCAGCTAATCTGTCCTGTTTACAGAGCACAGAAAATCTTCGATGTTACCTGTTGAAGCATACCTTGTTTCGACTCACTCTGGCCACATAGAACACTTGGATGAGGATTTAAAGTGACATTTTTAATAGTAAAAGATTTAACATTAGTGTACCTACTTAAAACAAAAAAGTTCATTTTTTACCTGCACAAGCACAATTTCCCGTGGGGTTACTTCTCCCCAAACCCTTGCATTTCTCTGCAGTCAAGTTCACTGTGGTCTACCGCATCCACAGGTTGTCCTGGTAATGTTTTTGCTTAATACAGCCTTCTTGGAGAATTCTAGCTCCTCAAGCCTGTTCCCTGGGACTTTTGCCTAGGATCCATGCCCAGATCCTTCCCACTGAAAGTAACATCACCAACCACTTCAAAATAGTCATAGAGTTTCTTCCCTCTTCATTTTCCCTTTCCCAGTCCTCCCTTGTGATTGGCCATGCTCCTTGGTGGAACCACTATTAGCATGATTGATAGCTAAGCAGATCCCACCTTTTCGGAGGTGGGACTAAGAGTTAGCCACCCTTTCTGAAACTGAACCTTTCTAGCCTCACATTGCTGTCACAATTGGTAAACAAAAACTATTATTGTGGAAGTAAACTTTGATGACCCAACTAAATTCTAAGGCAAACTTGAAATTTTGCTCTCTTCTCAGTTACCTTATGGAAGAATTGGTATGGACTCTTAGTCGTGCACCGTTGCAATGAAAATGGTCAATTCTGCTTCAGTGTAGGTTAATCTCAACCCTTCCATTCAGTCATTCTGTTTTGTGACATTCAGTTCTTATCAGTGGAGCATCAAGAACAAACTAATGAACTTTGGTGTGAGCCAGTGTGTTCAAACTTATCTTTAAGGAATGAACACCCCACTCATGACAGGAGAAACCAATCGTTCCAGTGAATCACTTTCCCCTCCCAAGGATAGAACTGCTTTTCTGAGGGCAGTTTTACTCATTTGCAAAGTTTTACTCATTACTCAGAGTGCAAAGTATAATTATTTTCTCTCCTCCTAGGATATTATACCTCAACCGTTATTAGATCAGTACTTGTCAATGACTGACCCAGCTCGAGCTCAGACTGTCGACACCGATATAACCAAACACTGTGCTTATAGTCTTCCGGGGGTGGCTCTGACGTTGGGCAGGAAGAATTGGCATTGTTTGAAAGATACTTATGAAACACTCGCATCAGACGTACAGGTAAATATATTGTTAAGAAACTAAAATTTAGGATTTGTTGTAATCTGTTAAGAACAACTATAGCAACAGCTATTTCTTCATACTGTGATGTACAGATGAAAACTGAAATGAGAGATTGTCTTAATGTGATGCTTTTATTTTTTTTCTGTTCCTCTTTCATGCCTTTTCACTTCTGGTAGTTATGTCCATTTTTCTTATGTTAATCTTAGCCTTCCTGTATTTTTACTCCCCATTAGGCTGCCTTTTTTTTCTTTTTTCCCCCCTTTCTATTTCTGAGTAAATGTTGAAAAAATTTAACATGTCTTCAAGTTGGAAAGAAGTTAAAAACAGAAGAATTCAGATATGAGATTTGGGAGATACATCCACATGTTTTTCTCTAAACAGGACACTTAAGTGGATCTTTCTGATTGGTAATTGGATCGTTCTTATATTTATTTATTTTTTTTTTTTTTGCGGGGGGCATTTAATTTGACCAGTGGAAGGTACGTCGGACATTAGCGTTCTCAATTCATGAGTTGGCTGTCATTCTTGGAGATCAGTTAACAGCAGCTGATTTGGTGCCTATCTTCAATGGGTTCCTGAAAGATCTGGATGAAGTACGAATTGGAGTTCTTAAACACCTTTATGATTTCCTAAAGGTAGGAGGAATTTTTCCCCAGGGTGTGTTATGCTAGAATAAAAATATTCAAGCACACAAAAGTTGTTTTTTTTTTATGGGGTTCATCACTTAAAGTGATAATGCTTAATATACTTCATTAAACTTTAGTTAAGGGCCTAATTGAAAAACTGCACCTGTGACCAGAAATTTTAATAATTAGGATAGAAAAAGGACTGTGTATTAGCATCATCAAGTGAATACACTAGCTATAAAATACAGAGGAATAAAAAATGCAAAATTTAAAAATACATGTATTCGGGTGTTCACCACAGAGGTGAAAGGAGTAAAATCATGTATCGAACTCAAAATTGTAGGTATACTTGGTTGGGGGGGCGGTCTTTAGAGTGTTTTTGTAATTACTAATAAACTTTTGGGGAAAATTTGCTTTAATTTATAGTTGCTACATGCAGACAAAAGGAGAGAATACCTTTACCAGCTTCAGGAATTTGTGGTCACCGATAACAGTAGGAATTGGAGGTTTCGATATGAACTAGCAGAGTAAGTAATGCCTGATTTTTGAAGATATGAATGTGAGTTGGCGGGTGTATCAGTAGCGCGGCCCCGCCCTGGTGAGAGATACCGGCAAATTTATAGTAGCTCACATAGATGCAGGAGATCTAAATTGAAATTGGGAAATAGACTAAATTGTTCAAAAACCTGAAGTTTTGATACGTAACACAGATAAGGCTAATATTTGAAGACATTTAAGCATCTTAGAATTTTAGTGTTTCAGAGTAGTCTGATCAAATCATGTACTGAGTACCCATATGTATTAGTGGTAACTTGGAGGATTAAGAGTGACTTATTTCTATCACATATTTATTGAGCACCCATGCAATATTTTATTACTAGGAACCACAATGCAAGGCACTTTTACTATAGTAATAATAATGCAGATGACTGTGGTATTTGTTAAGCACTTATTCTGTACCGAGAATTGCGTTAGGCTGTGGGATAATAATAATAATGATGGTATTTCTTATGCACTTTCTATATGCCAAGCACTGTTCTAAGCGCTGGGGTAGATACAGGCTAATCAGGTTGTCCCACATGGGGCTCACAGTCATAATCCCCATTGTACAAATGAGGTAACTGAGGCACAGAGAAGTGACTTGACCAAAATTGACAGATAAGTGGTGGAGCCGGGATTAGAACCCACAACCTCTGACTCCCAAGCCTGTGCACTTTCCACTAAACCACGCTGCTCCTTGTGATAAGATTACACAGTTCCCATTGTACATGAGGTTCACAGTATGAGAGAGGGAAAACAGATGTTTTATTCCCACTTTATTGACTTGGTCATTAAATTTGGCAATCACAGTAAACTGTTCCATTTTTGCAGGAATGTCCAAGACTGGTTAACATTCAAAAGAGCCATCTGACTTTGATTCTAATCCATTAATCCATTGGGTACAGTAGCCTAGTAGATTCTAATCTAAGCTTAAAGTGTACTATTTAGTCAATTAAGAGTTGTTTCATGTTGAGGCAAACCTCCAAATTGACCAGCAAATGATTGTGAAGCACTTTTCAGAGACAGTCAAACACTGAAACTGTCAGTAATCTGAAGGAAATCAAGACCTATACCAGGGAAGTCCTTAACCAGGTATCTTCATTGGCAGTTGGCAGAACTAAATTTCCTAACAGAATTTCATCTTCTAAAAGGCCACTGCCCAGTAGTGTAGTGAAAGCTCAGGAAATAGAATTTAAAAGTCCAGCACATTACTTCGGAGTATCAAATAATGTAGCATCAAGTTTCAGATAAGCTAAAGTGAACCTTCTCTTTGGTTGAGGAAGTTGGACCCACCTCAGACATCACCCTGACTTGGTGAACAGTTCCGCAAGCATCACCACACACACATGACATCAAATGGTATGTGAACATCATAGACAACAAAGTCCCGGGAACAAAATCTAGTAGCGTTGCTACGTTCACCTCATTTTAGCTCCCCTGAGTGAGACATGTAAAATGAATAACAATAAAGTACCCATACAACAACTCTATGGGTAGCTTCAGTGGGGAAAGAGAAAGGTTTTCAGGACTAAGCAAAACAAAGCCTGAGACAATATGGTATCAGCCAGTGTGGCATTCATTCATTCAATCGTATTTATTGAGCGCTTACTGTGTGCAGAGCACTGTACTAAGCGCTTGGAAAGTACAAGTTGGCAACATATAGAGATGGTCCCTACCCAACAGTGGGCTCACAGTCTAGAAGGGGAGAAAGACAACAAAACAAAACATATTAACAAAATAAAATAAATAGAATAAATATGTACAAATAAAATAGAGTAATAAATATGTACACATATATATATATATATATATATACACATATATACGGGTGCTGTGGGGAGGGGAAGGAGGTAAGGCGGAGGGGATGAGGAGGGGGAGAGGAAGGAGGGGGCTCAGTCTGGGAAGGCCTCCTGGAGGAGGTGAGCTCTCAGTAAGGCTTTGAAGGGAGGAAGAGAACTAGCTTGGAGGATGTGTGGAGGGAGGGCTTTCCAGGCCAGGGGGATGACGTGGGCCAGGGGTTGATGGCGGGACAGGTGAGAATGAGGTACAGTGAGGAGATTAGCGGCAGAGGAGCGGAGGGTGCGGGCTGGGCTGTAGAAGGAGAGAAGGGAGGTGAGGTAGGAGGGGGCAAGGTGATGGACAGCCTTGAAGTCGAGGGTGAGGAGTTTTTGTCTGATTCTGAGAAATCATTTCTCAAAAGGTTTAAAATGAATATTAAAGATTCCTCACTTTATGTTTTATTCTGGGCCTTTTTTGGTTCGGCTTTACCATTGCTGTAGCTTCTGAGTCTCACAAATGAAATTTACGCTATAGAAAAGCCTCTGGCTGCTTCAGCTGTGCAAGATGCAGTTTTGCTCTGTACCAACTGAAAACTAAAGATTTCCTCTTCACTGAAAGCTACTCATTATGCATTGTTTGAGGTATTGAGGTTTACTCAACATTCCATGCTTCTAGTAGAATATCAATCAATCAATCAATCGTATTTATTGAGCGCTTACTATGTGCAGAGCACTGTACTAAGCGCTTGGGAAGTACAAATTGGCATCACATAGAGACAGTCCCTACCCAACAGTGGGCTCACAGTCTAAAAGGGGGAGACAGAGAACAGAACCAAACATACCAACAAAATAAAATAAGTAGGATAGAAATGTACAAGTAAAATAAATAAATAAATAAATAAATAGAGTAATAAATATGTACAACCATATATACATATATACAGGTGCTGTGGGGAAGGGAAGGAGGTAAGACGGGGGGATGGAGAGGGGGACGAGGGGAGAGGAAAGAAGGGGCTCAGTCTGGGAAGGCCTCCTGGAGGAGGTGAGCTCTCAGCAGGGCCTTGAAGGGAGGAAGAGAGCTAGCTTGGCGGATGGGCAGAGGGAGGGCATTCCAGGCCCGGGGGATGACGTGGGCTGGGGGTCGATGGCGGGACAGGCGAGAGCGAGGTACAGTGAGGAGATTAGTGGTGGAGGAGCGGAGGGTGCGGGCTGGGCAGTAGAAGGAGAGAAGGGAGGTGAGGTAGGAGGGGGCGAGGTGATGGAGAGCCTTGAAGCCCAGGGTGAGGAGTTTCTGCTTGATGCGCAGATTGATCGGTAGCCATTGGAGGTTTTTGAGGAGGGGAGTAATATGTCCAGAGCGTTTCTGGACAAAGATAATCCGGGCAGCAGCATGAAGTATGGATTGAAGTGGAGAGAGACACGAGGATGGGAGATCAGAGAGAAGGCTAGTGCAGTAGTCCAGACGGGATAGGATGAGAGCTTGAATGAGCAGGGTAGCAGTTTGGATGGAGAGGAAAGGGCGGATCTTGGCAATGTTGCGGAGCTGAGACCGGCAGGTTTTGGTGACGGCTTGGATGTGAGGGGTGAATGAGAGAGCGGAGTCGAGGATGACACCAAGGTTGCGGGCTTGTGAGACGGGAAGGATGGTAGTGCCGTCAACAGAGATGGGAAAGTTAGGGAGAGGACAAGGTTTGGGAGGGAAGACAAGGAGCTCAGTCTTCGACATGTTGAGCTTTAGGTGGCGGGCGGACATCCAGATGGAGATGTCCTGAAGGCAGGAGGAGATGCGAGCCTGGAGGGAGGGGGAGAGAGCAGGGGCAGAGATGTAGATCTGGGTGTCATCAGCGTAGAGATGATAGTTGAAGCCGTGGGAGCGAATGAGGTCACCAAGGGAGTGAGTGTAGATTGAGAACAGAAGGGGACCAAGCACTGAACCTTGGGGAACCCCCACAGTAAGAGGATGGGAGGGGGAGGAGGAGCCTGCAAAAGAGACTGAGAAAGAACGACCGGAGAGATAAGAGGAGAACCAGGAGAGGACGGAGTCAGTGAAGCCAAGGTCAGATAACGTGTTGAGGAGAAGGGGGTGGTCCACAGTGTCAAAGGCAGCTGAGAGGTCGAGGAGGATTAGGACAGAGTATGAGCCGTTGGATTTGGCAAGCAGGAGGTCATTGGTGACCTTTGAGAGCGCAGTTTCCGTGGAATGAAGGGGACGGAAGCCAGACTGGAGGGGGTCGAGGAGAGAGTTGTTGTTGAGGAATTCTAGGCAGCGCGTGTAGACAACTCGTTCAAGGAGTTTGGAAAGGAATGGTAGGAGGGATATGGGACGATAACTAGAAGGTGAGGTGGGGTCAAGAGAGGGTTTTTTTAGGATGGGAGAGACATGGGCATGTTTGAAGGCAGAGGGGAAGGAACCAGTGGAGAGTGAGCGGTTGAAGATGGAAGTTAAGGAGGGGAGAAGGGATGGAGCGAGAGATTTCATAAGATGAGAGGGAATGGGGTCAGAAGCACAGGTGGCCGGAGTAGCACTTGAGAGGAGGGAGGAGAGTTCCTCTGAGGATACTGCTGGGAAGGATGGGAGAGTAGCAGAGAGTGTTGAGAGCCGGGGGGTTGGAGAAAGGGGGGAAGAGACTTTGGGGAGGTCGGACCTGATGGATTTAATTTTGTTAATGAAGTAGGAGGCCAGATCGTTGGGGGTGAGGGAAGGAGGAGGGGGAGGAACCGGGGGCCTGAGAAGGGAGTTGAATGTACGGAAGAGCTGGCGGGGGTGATGGGCATGGGTGTTTATGTATCATTTTTTGCTTCAAATACGATGAGAGGCAAACGAGAGCCCTGTGACCTCTAGTGGCTGAATTTTATAATTCATTATTGCTTTCTCTAGTAGCCCTGTATTGATTATTGCTTTTCTGGTGACCTACTTCTTGCAGTTCTAAATGCAGTAGAACTAAATGTAATTCTTCACGCAGCTTGGAGCCAGCGGTGCCCAGAGAATTAAGTATCTGAATAATTCTGCTGGCTCCTAGCTTCTTTCAAAATAGCATTCCCCTCTGTTTTCATTTCTTCCTATTCTCCTCTCAGAAACTGGAGTTTGCGAAGATGTATTTGACTAGCGCTAATCTGGAATTCTGGGGAAATCACAAGAGAGTCTATGCCGTGTTTATGTGGCCATAACCATTACCAGAAGTTTTACGGTTGCTGATGGCTCTTTTTGCCAACATTGAATTTTTTCTTTAGTTTCTAAAAACCAAATGAGAAGAGGAGAGAAGAACTTTTTACAGCTGTTTTTAAATGAGTTGGAAAAGCAGCAGAGAGAAGCAGTGTGGCTCAGTGGCAAGAGCACGGGCTTTGGAGTCAGAGGTTATGGGTTCAAATCCTGGCTCTGCCAATTGTCAGTTGTGAGACTTCGGGCAAGTCACTTCACCTCTCTGTGCCTCAGTGACCTCATCTGTCAAATGGGGATTAAATCTGTGAGCCCACCGTGGGACAACCTGATCACCTTGTAACCTCCCCAGCGCTTAGAGCAGTGCTTTGCACATAGTAAGCACTTAATAAATGCCATTATTATTATTATTCCCTTTTAGACTGTGAGCCCGCATAGGGACCATCTCTATATGTTGCCAACTTGTACTTCCCAAGTGCTTAGTACAGTGCTCTGCACATAGTAAACGCTCAATAAATACAGTTGAATGAATGAATGAATGAACATGGCCTAGTGGATAGAACACAAACCTGGAAGTCAGAAGGACCCGCGTTCTAACCCTGTTTCTGTCACTTGTCTGCTGTGTGACCTTGGCAAATCACTTTATTACTCTGTGCCTCAGTTTCCTGATCTCTAAAATGGTGTTTAAGACTTTGAGCCCCAAGTGGGACATGAACGGAGTCCAACCTGATTAGTTTGTATCTACCCCAGCACTTAGTACAGTGCCTGGCATATAGTAAGTGCTTAACAAATACCATAAAAAGGAAGTCTGCAGCAAGATAGGAAGCTGCTGGGGAGGGGGCTGAGATCCAGTTATGTTGCTTATGTAGTCTCACAATTTTTGCAATTCCATTTCAAAGCAATTTAAATTTAGCTCTCTTCATGCTTGTCAGCTTTCCATTTTAATAATGATTTAAATTGGTCTTTTTTTAGACAAATGATATAATATATCTATTTATACCCATAAGCACCCAGAGCCACATTTGTTGGCCCCAAGCAAATCACTCAGACTTTGGTCTATCTACGTTTGGACAGAAGATCTTCTGAGTGAGATTAAAGAGGAGAACTCTTTGCTTTTTTTAGTATTCCTGCTTCTCAAGCACATCCTTTTTCTTTCCTTCCCAAACCTGGAAGCTCTTACTTTCAGAGGTCCTCCACTGTATTTTCCTGATGGGCAACCCCAGAGAACCCCAGAGAATTGTCTGCATTGTTCAACCCTAAAAATATCTTTCTGTATATAATCAACTTGTACACCCATATACAAATTATGTCAGGGGCCTGAACAGTTCCTGCATCCCTGCCCCAATTTTACTGCATGTATATTGAGTGTTGTTGTTTGAGAAAATAAGGAGCAAAGGTTGGGGTGAGAATGGAAGAGAGTAAAGCCCCTGAAAAATAAAAATCAGTGGGTGAGGAGGGGCTGGAGAAGGAGCAGCAAAGTAGAAAAAGGAACAGGAAATGTGGCAGATCGATGAGAAGCATCGTGGCGTAGTGGAAAGTGCACTGGCCTGGGAGTTAGAGGACCGGGGTTATGTATAACCAATTAAGGAATGTAGGTGTAGGAGAAAGGTAGAGAGGGAAATTGAGTGGAGGAGGAAAAGATCAATAAGGAGGGAAATGGAGAGGCTCCATGAGGGGATGAGCGGAATAGAGGAACAGTGAAAGGGACAGAAAAAGGGAGAGACTGAAATGGAAAAAAAGGGGTAAATGAAAAAGAGTAAGACACAGGCACACCATTTATTGAGCACCCACTTGGTGTTGTGCCCTCTACTTGATAACAAAATAAAGTGTCACATTCTTTGTCCACGAAGAATCTACTCTCTGAGGGAGGCAGACATAAAGATATTTAGAATTCTAACGTTCAAAATAAATAATTGAGCAATTAAAAACATTAACTACTGCTGAGGATGGATATATATATATGTATATATATATATAAGTGCTAGAATTTGCTGAAGGGATGATACAGCTCAGGGTGCAGGGAAGTGATTCAGGGAAGGCTTGTTGGAGGAGGTGGGATTTTAGAAGAGTTACGATCTGTCTTTTCTGGGGAGGGAGGGTGTTCCGAGCCAGGGGATCAGTGTGATAAGGGTGACAGAAGTGTGAGCATCAAGATCAGGCTTAGAGCTTGAAGGTTGGCTTGGGAGGAAAGAAAGACAAACGATAGAACACGAGGGGAATAGAGAGGAGAGTTAAAAGGAACAAAAAAACTTACTTTTTTAAAATTGAACCTGATTATTTTCTCATCATCAGTATGAGTTCAGAAAAACAGTTAAATGTGATCGCTTATTAAAAATTAATAGATTTTCATTCTGTTTCAGACAGCTTATCCTAATTTTGGAACTCTATAACCCCAATGATGTTTATGACTACTTAATGCATATTGCACTAAAACTCTGTGCAGATAAAGTTTCTGAAGTTCGGTGGATCTCCTTCAAACTAGTAAGAGTTTATACTTTTTCTGCTGTGATTCTGAAAATACAAATGTTTAATCATTTTCTATTTACACTTCAGTATTTTTTGAGCCTATAACCAGACCTTAGCTGTTAAATCCACACATGATCTGTGAAATTTAATGGTCTTTTGTAATTTGTCTTTTTGAAAACCAGATCTTTTGTCTCTGAATATATATCACATTATTTGATTAACAAATTCCAAACAAATTAGTGTTCCTAAAGTCATTTGTTTTGCATTCAGTATGGTTTTCTTCATCACCAACAGCTCCCAGTGTGCAGAGCGCTATATTAGGAGATTTGAAAACGTAAATCAGTGAAAGAATCAGTCCCCTACTTCAAATAGCTTGCAGTCTATTGTGTTTTGTATAATAAAATTTATCTAGAATGTTTTGCAGAGCAAAGGAGGTGCTGTTTTAAATGAATTCATACCAGTTGTTGATCTCTAGAAAATCACATTTGAAAGGAGAGTTCAAATATTTACATAGTACAGGTAAAAGAAAAAAAAATTACATATTCTTCAGGAGAATAGCTCACATTATTAAGGTAGAAATGTCATAAGTTGAATTCTTAAAATTGAAGTGTGGTCCTATTATATTGAAGTACACAGATCCGTGTGGGTCCTTTATGGATTTCATATTTATCCCTGGGAATTCTCTGTTCTGTGGGATTGAGGGAAATGGAACTCCTCCTCCAGTTCAACCTGATGCTGAGGATTCCCTTTACCCTGTGCTTTCATATAGCTTCTCTCCCAGCCCCATATGGCACAAGGGAGTCTCCATCTACAAGTACCACACAATACTTGGGGGTGGGATGTAGTTATTCTAGAGCAGCACTTCTAAGATGGACGGTGTATGGATCCAGTTGATGATTACAGTGAGGTCTCACTATAATAATCTTATAATTTATTTCTTTTCCTTTTAACATACATGTTTATAAGTTAGAAGCATTTTCTCCCAGTTCTTTAGAGTCCTAGGTTGTGAGAATTGTTCTCTGTTCATATTAAATTGAGGGGAGAATGTTTAAACTGCTCTAGACTACTGCCTCAGGAATGTTTCCCTATGCAAATGGGTGATATTCCATTTTAAATATATATTTTTTTTTTTGCAGGTTGTGGCAATTCTCCAGAAATTCTATTCCAACAATGCAAGTGCCTTGGGGTTAAATTTCATAAATGAACTCATCATAAGGTTCCGACATTGTTCTAAGTGGGTTGGAAGACAAGCTTTTGCCTTTATTTGTCAGGTTAGTTTGCATCTTTTGAACATTTTATGTGTATTGACAAGTTCATAGGAGAGAAATCAGCCTCCTAAGTTGAAAGTTACAGTTAATAATAAACTATTTGCATGTGCAGTTCAGATTTCAGCCTAGGCCAGGAGTGATTGTGTCATCAACAGTGGCAAATTTATCAAGTACTTAAGCATTGTACTAGGCATTTGGGGAACATAGATACTGGTCAGAGATTGACTTGTAGCTAAATTAAAGAGTTTAGACATAACTTTAGTTTGCTGTAGGATTAGACTTTCGCAATAACATACCTGGCATAACCCTGTTCCAGTACTCTTCCCTTTTTCCCTTTAACATGCCACTGTACCACCATCATCATTAAAAGCACTGGGGAACAGGTTTAGGGACCCCACAGATATTTTGGGCACGTTATCTTAAGTCCTAGTTAGCAGCTAACAGGGGGTTGAAGTGACAAAATGTTGAGATGGTGCTGTAGCAACCTTTTGTGCTTGAAGGATACTATGATCACTATTACTAATAATAATGTTTTTTATAAAGCGCTTATTGTGTGCCCAACACTGTCCTAACAGCTGGAGTAGATATAATAGAATCCATCCTTTTGTCCTTCATTGTGCCCCTTCCCACCTTTGTTTCGGGAGCAACTCATCTAGGCTCTCAAAGGCTTGGTGTGACATTTGGCTTGTCTTTACCAAAGCTGTGGTTGGCTAGTATCTAAATTCCACAAGGCATCTTCAGAACTGGCAGTCTCCTTGGCTAGCAGTTAAGTAAAGAAAGACAAGGATTGAATTCAGACTAGGGATTTAGAGATGATGTTAAAAATTACACAATATAGGGGCATTTACCATCCATTTGTAGAGTAACTTCTAATGCTGAACTTCTGATGCTGAGCAATCATCCATTCTTCTTAAGGAGGTGGTAGGATTGCAGCTAACGAAACTAGCTGGCCTCTTTCATAGCCCAAGATCCACTTGGGGAATAAAAAGTAGTGCCTTTTCCATAAGATTATTTGATTTTGATTAATATTTTAGCAGGATTTTGAGTGTAAAGAATTAATCCTGTCTAGGGGTTTTTGCTGTATTTTGAATATAACTTTTAGAAGGTAGGTTTAGCAATTCCCTATTTCAGAAGTTAAATTTAGCTTGATATGTTCAGTCTCCAACTAGTCGGTTACCCTTCCATTCTTAGTTATGATTTTAGGTGAAATTGTCAAATTGGTCCCTAGTCATACTAAATTGCTGAGATTTTTAATGTAGAGGATTTTGTAGTCTGAAAAACCCTGAATTGTATGCCTATCCCTCCCCAAATTGGAAATTTAAATTAATAGGAAAAATAGTGACTTGGAGTGGGATACTTGTAACTGTCAGTTCCAAAAACATGTCACCTGAAATTTTTCTCCATGCTCCATTTTAATCACTGCAGGCAGTTGTGAGGGAAGAATGTATTCCTGTGGATCAATTTGTTGAACACTTGCTTCCGAGCCTTTTAAGTCTTGCTTCTGATCCTGTGCCAAATGTAAGGGTTTTGTTAGCCAAGGCACTAAGGCAAACACTATTGGAAAAAGGTATGTAGTTTTTCATATGGCAATGATTGCTTCTCTGTACGTTGGCTTGCTTCTCTTATAAAGTGACGTCTGATAGACTATATCTCAAAATTGAATAGTGTTCATTCAATCGTATTTATTGAGCGCTTACTGTGTGCAGAGCACTGTACTAAGCACTTGTAGTAGTAGTAGTGTTAATAATAGTATTCAGTTAGGGCTTACTGTGTGCAGAGCTCCGAACTGAGCACTGGAAGAATATACAGGTGGGAATTAGACAATATCTCTCTCCCTCCAAAGGCTCACAAGAGATTTTAAATGGGGAGAAAGGATAGGAGACAGACACATCAGACATGATGAAACATTAAAACATAAACAAATACACAAAATAGGATCCAAGTCCGTTGATGGGATCAACATCGTCAGTGGTGTTTATTGAGTCCTTTCTGCGTGCAGAGTATGTACTAAAGCGCTTGGGAGAATACAGTACAACTGAGTAAACATGTTCCCTGCCCACAGTGAGGTTTTTGTGTAGGAAAGGTTGAGACTGAGAGTGAGTGCTTGGGAGAGGCTTTTATCCGTAGCTTGGGAGAGGCTTTTATCCGTGGCCTGGCGCGCATAGAGCAGGGACCCTTGGGATTTGTTTAGTCCTTGGGGTTTGTTATGCCTTAGGGATATGCTTGTCAGGAACAGATTTTCCACCAAATATTACTTGCGGAGATAGACTTGGCCATTTTTCTTGCGGAATTAGACTTGGCCATTTTTCTAAAAGGTTATTATTTAGTTTACCGGTTTCATCATTTGTTGGCATGAATGCAAGTCAATTAAAAGGATTAAACAGCCATGATCATTGCAGAAAATATAGTTTAAATAAACTTATCAATTACTCGTGATACTCTTTTTTTCTGTCCTCATCTGTACATTATTGCTGAATTGTACCTAATCCAAAAGGCAGTAGGGGAAAAATAAGAAATTTGTTTGAGGAGGAAAATGATTGGTTTAAGAAGAAAAATAAATCACCCATCAAGTCATGATTCCTGAACTTTTCTTTAATCATATGACATCACCCTACAAAATTGGGTAATTATACTAGCTAGTCTTTCAGTAACTATCCTTGGCAGTGGTTTAAAACTCTTTTTAGTCATTGTTTCTGCAGTTGATGAGTACTGCATCAATCCTTTACATTGTACATCTAGAATTTCCATAATGTCAATCAGAGTGGCTCATAGTTTACCATAGGATACCGGGTGGCGTGACTATTTGAAATCAACATCATGCAGAACCTCATTTGAGTCAGTAGTTTCAACCTTCCCCTCATCGTACCTTTTGTCAGACCTATTAACGAGTAGCAAAGTTGACAAATTTTGAATTTCAGCATTTTCTCCTTCCCCAGTATGTACTCTTAGTGTAGCTCTAAATAGGGCAATGCAGGGGCAAAGAGACAAATAGCCAGAGGGGGAAAAGGGAAGGGGCCGTAACATCCACAAATTTGGTAATAAACTCCTCAGTGTACTGGATATAGGTTAAATGGAAGTAATAGATGAACTGGAAATTTGAATAGATGAAATAAATTTGTACCTAACTGGCATATTTGGCAACCTCCCTTCACTACTTGCAGGCATTGTTGCAGCTATGTTTTTATTACTCAGACATTACTTGTGGTTCCTTTCCATGGTAAAGTAATAATAAAGGCATCTCTGATCCGAATATTTTTTAAAAAGACGGGAGAGAAGTTTCCTTCAAATTTTTGCTTCAAGGCTGATTGGGCATCCAATTCAGTTTTAGTTAGAACAGACCCTTTCAGAATATTTGGGATCCCACACATAATGCAGTCAACTGAAAAGCCTTAGTTTTTGTGGTCGTGGTCAAAGAGGAAAGAGACTATGAAGGAAGCGTAAAAATAATAGAGGTCTCATTTTCATGGGAAATTGGGTTGTGACCCAGAAGACTTTGTGGAATTTTTTTCCATGAGAAACTATTTTCTGTGCTGAGGTGTGGTTGAAGGAATTCTTATGTATCCTACGGTAATTAACCTTGAATAAAGCTATTTTCTCCTTTTTCAAGCTTATTTTAGAAATGCTGGTAACCCTCACCTTGAAGTTGTTGAAGAAACTGTGTCAGCTCTGCAGTCAGACCGAGATCAAGATGTTTCCTTTTTTGCCACCCTGGAGCCAAATCAGAATATTATAAACACTACCGCTCTGGAAAAGCAAAGTGAATGATTCTGTTACAAATCTAAGTAGGGATGATTTCGCATTTTTGCGTATGTGGTTTGTGGTAACACAAAGCAGTCAAACTGTTTCATATCTGCTTGGAAAGGAAACATTTATTAAATTTCATAATGGTTGCTAAATAAGTCTACCAGCAACTGTGATACATTTCATATTGGATGATTACATATTGTGATTTTGCCAAACCAGAAAGGCTTTTGCTTTCCCCGTAAAACTTGCTTTTAATTATTTTCTTTGGAAATTATCTCGTATTGTGTAGATCATTTTGGTTAAAGGATTATGCATTGTCTCCATATTATCAGAATGGCTCACAGTAATGTATGTTTTTTATAGCATATTATTTTAAAATATGTTTACTATTAATGAATTTACTGTAAGCATGGAATGGTTTATAAACCTGGAAGCCCGAAGCTAGCAAGCTGTAACGTTTGGATGCACTTATGCCCTCTCTTAGAATAGTGTATAGTATGGCAGTTTATTTTTTACTTAAATATTGGTGTACATATGTGAATAATTATTGAAAAAAGAAAATATATTAATCCCACATAAATCATATATCCATAAACAGAAAATACTTCATATATAGTTTATACTGTATTTCAAGTTGTTAAAACTAAAATCCCATATTACTTTTGTTTTTTTAATACATTTAAAATTGTACTGAAGGAAGATTTATAACTTTTGATATTATGGTAGTTTTTATTCTTATAATGTGTTATTGGAAATTTTTTTTCTTGAGCACTTCGACCTCTCCTGTTCTTGCTGCTGGAACTGTATGAGTAAATGTATATGTTGACATTAGTGGAAGTTACAACTGACAAACCATTCATTTTATCTAGCAAAGTTATTCAAAATTAATGAATTCAAAATAGGAATTTTAATATCTGGGCATTAACTTTTAGCTAAACGTCACAAAAATTAACAACTACGGTTACATGTACCTATTGCACATACAGTAATCATTTTGGCAGGGGAGGGGATGAAGGTGAAATATTGCTTCCGATTTAACTATATCCAGTCCAAGAACCAAGCACTTGTAATTTCGGAATTAGGGGAAACTATTGAAGTTGGACCGTTTTTGTCGTCATCGTTGTTGTTGTTGTGAACTGTCTTCCACAATATTCTAAAATGTAGTTTTCTAGGTTCTGCGTTATCCTGTTTACTATTAAAGATAGATTTTGTAAATGTCCATGCAAACTTACTGTTTTTTCATATTTTCTTGGAGGAACCACTTAGGTTTTCATTTTTTAATCTAAGAAATAACTTAAAAAGAGGACTTCTAAAACTTTTCTTTCTGTTTGCTTGAAGGTTACAAAATCACTTTCTTGTTTCACGTTCATTAAAATCTAAACCTAGGAGTTAACGTAGTTGTACAATTTTGCCCATGGCTGCAGGTTTGCAGACACATTTGTTTGAGTCAAGAGGAAATTAATATTTGAAAGCTTATGTTCAGTTTTTAAAGGCATTATTTTACCACAGCATTTAAGCAGTTTTGACTTTCCTGACTAGAAATTGGGATTGTCAACTGGTTTTGGTGGCCTAGCAATAAGAATTTACCTTACTGGAATTCTGTGTTTTGTACAGGACTTAATTTTATATTAAGATTTACCAAAATTAGGTTTTATTTTGTGAGGTGTAGGATTTGCATGCAAGATAATTTTTTAGAAATTTTAGGATGAGTGTTAAGATTTTAAAATGATTCAAGCTCTCAAAATCCACAAAATATACATTTCAATTTTTCTGTGATTTAGTACAAATGCCTCTCTAATTCAATCACATTTTAATGACTGCGGCTTAACTGTTAAATCTTTTAGTAGTCTTAGTATTTTATCTAATGTTGAATTTTTGCTAGTATTTTTTAATAGCGTAAATTTTATAAAAAAATTTTTTCTTGCCCCCCCTATTTTGAACTATTATAAATTTCTAAAGCACTGACCCTACTTCTTGAACATATGCAAAGATATGTTTTTAATTATACTTTTTACTTTTATCATTATGCTCTTCATATTTCCACTAGTCTGTCAGTTCCAATAATCCACTTAAAAAGCATTTTTTTTTGTGGGATATTTCATTCAATATTCTGTTAGGCTAATGAACCATTTTATAACTTTCCAGATTGTAAATAATCTCTCAGTTGATTTAAGCACCTTTCTAGCTCTGAAAATTCATAACCATTTTAAAACAGGTTCTTTATAATTGAACTTTATAAATAGTTGATATTTAAGCAGTACAAATAGACAGTGTGTAGCTGTAACATTAAAGATCCGATGGCTCATATTTCCAAGATGTCCATTTTTCAATGGTTGTGATTTTTAAAATTAAAAATTGCTCTCTAAGCCTGTCACTGTAGATACCTGCAGTGATTTTAAACTGTGTTCACATTTCATTTCTCAAAAAAAAGGTTATATTGTGTAAAAATACATGTGGAGCAAATGTATAATTTCATAAAAGCAAGTTTAACTTATACTGGTTTTAAGGGACAAGAATTTAATGTGATGCTTAGATTCTGTGGGAAATCATTAGATGCTTCAAATGAAAAGTATAGTGGTCATTTACTAGCCCATTTACTGATGTATAATACCCATTGCATTTTACACTATTCTCCCCTAATGACGTGTCAGAAAACAGGTTTTAGAGTCCAAACAGTGAGGGCACTCTGGAAGTGCTCTAATGGGCAAAATATAGAAACTATGTAACATTATGTTTGTATTTATCTTAATAAAACTCATGATTGTCTCATGCAACATGCTTCTTTACTGTCTTAAACCTCCACCTCTTCATCCCTTTACCCCCCATGAAACACAACTCCAGCAGAAATCGATAAAGGAGATAATTTAAAAAGTACTTCATTCAGTTGTATTTACTGAACACTTACTGTGTGCAGAGCACTGTATTAATATCTTGGGAGTGTACACTAAATAAACAGACACATTCCCAGCCTACAATGAGCTTACGGACTTGAGGGGGAGACAGACGTTAATATAAGTATAAATTACAAATACTTATATAAGTTTCGTGGTGCTGGGGTGGGGGATGAATAAAGGGAACAAGTCAGGGTGATGCAGATGGAAGTGGGAGAAGAGGAAAGGAGGGCTTAGTTGGGGAAGGCCTCTTGGAGATGTTCCTTCAATACGGCCTTGAAGTGGGGGACAGTGATTGTCAGATTTGAGGAGGGAAGGCGTTCCAGCGAGTTACCAAGTTTTCTTTAAATTTTGTTCCCCAAGTAGATATTTTTGTGTAGGAAGTCTCAAGTAGCGTGGTAAAATATTTTGCATTCTAAATAAAATACCTTAGGAAGGTGGCATGTCTCTAACGAGTGCTTAATACAGTATATATATGTTCCGCACATAGTAAGCGCTCCGTAAATACCACTTGATAATATAAAAACTACGAAATTGGTGACAGCCCTGAAGTGCAGCTGGATACAAGGGCAATATTTTGCAGTGTGTGAGAACTCCTGGGTTTCATTCTGCATTGGCTTGGGATTTTGTTGCCCCTGAAGTATCGTTCCTTACCATCCAACGCCCCTCACGCCACCCCCCCTCAAGATGCAAAGGCACTCGCAAGAGCACGGGCTTGGGAGTCAGAGGACGTGGGTTCTAATTCCCACCCCAACACTTGGCCGCTGTGGGACCTTGGGGAAGCCACTTCGCTTCTCCATGCCCCAATTACCTCGCCTGTGAAATGGGGATTAAGACTGTGAGCCCCCTGGCAGAGAGGGACTGTGTTCAACCTGGTTACCTTGTATCCACCCCACTGCTTAGAACAGCTCTCGGCACGTAGTAAGCGCTTAACAAACACCATTATTGTTCAACGCCTTTGTCCGAGAAGATGGCAGTGGTGTAACTATGTGTATTGACTTTTTTTATCATGTTTTTTTTTTCCGCAGTGGCTGGGGAAGATGATTGTTTCGTGCCACCTTGACTGTGCTCCCTTTCCCGTTGCCTAAAAGCCCCAAACGGGCTAAAACTAGGCCGCATCCAGGCCCTGGGGCTCCCACTCCGCATCGTCCATAAAGGGGAACCATGACAACGCCAACCGGCCGCACAGCGGAGGGGTTTTGTCACCCGTCTACGTGTTTTGTTTTGTTGCCTGTCTCCCCCTTCTAGACTGTGAGCCCATTGTTGGGTCAGGACCGTCTCTGTACGTTGCCAAGTTGGACTTCCCAAGTGCTTAGTCCGGTGCTCCGCACACGGTAAGCGCTCAATAAATACGAATGAATGAGACTGTGAGCCCGCTGTTGGGTAGGGACTGCCTCTATATTTTGCCAACTTGTACTTCCCAAGCGCTTAGTACACTACTCTGCACACAGTAAGCGCTCAATAAATACGATTGAATGAATGAATGCCGGGCTAGTGAAGGGCGGGATCAGTCCTGGGTAATAATAATGATAATAATAATAATAATAGCATTCATTAAGCGCTTTCTAGGTGCAAAGCACCGTTCTAAGCGCTGGGGAGGTTACCAGTTGATCGGGTTGTCCCATGGGGGGGGGGCTCACAGTCTTAATACCCATTTTACAGATGAGGTAACTGAGGCCCAGAGAAGTGAAGGGCCCTTCAAGGCCCTACTGAGAGCTCACCTCCTCCAGAAGGCCTTCCCAGACTGAGCCCCTTCCTTCCTCTCCCCCTCGTCCCCCTCTCCATCTTACCTCCTTCCCTTCCCCACAGCACCTGTATATATGTATATATGTTTGTACATATTTATTACTCTATTTTACTTGTACATATCTATTCTATTTATTTTATTTTGTTAGTATGTTGGTTTTGTTTTCTGTCTCCCCCTTTTAGACTGTGAGCCCACTGTTGGGTAGGGACTGTCTCTATATGTTGCCAACCTGTACTTCCCAAGCGCTTAGTACAGTGCTCTGCACACAGTAAGCGCTCAATAAATACGACTGATTGATTGATTGATTGATTGAAGTGACTTGCCCAGAGTCGCACAGCTGACAAGTGGCGGAGCGGGATTTGAACCCTTTCATTCATTCATTCATTCAACGTATTTATTGAGCGCTTACTGTGTGCAGAGCACTGTACTAAGCGCTTGGGAAGTACAAGTTGGCAACATATAGAGACGGTCCCTACCCAACAGTGGGCCATGACCTCTGACTCCTAAACCCGGGCTCTTTCCACGGGTGGGGCCTGCCCTGGGTGGGCGGGGCTGGACCGTTGATGGCGACGCCGAGGACTGTTAAAACTAGACTGTGAGCCCGCTGTTGGGTAGGGACTGTCTCTATACGTTGCCGACTTGTACTTCCCAAGCGCTTAGTGCAGTGCTCTGCACACGGTAAGCGCTCAATCAATACGACTGAATGAATGAACGCCGGGCCTGTGAAGGGCGGGGTCGGTCCTGGGTAATAGTAATAATAATAGCATTTATTAAGCGCTTACTATGTGCAATAGACTGTGAGCCCACTCTTCTAGACCGTAAGCCCACTGTTGGGTAGGGACTGTCTCTATATGTTGCCAACTTGTACTTTCCAAGCGCTTAGTCCAGTGCTCTGCACACAGTAAGCGCTCAATAAATACGATTGATTGATGGCAAAGCACCGTCTGAGCGTCGGGGAGGTTACAAGTTGATCGGGTTGTCCCATGATGATGATGGCATTTATTAAGCGCTTACTATGTGCAAAGCACTGTTCTAAACGCTGGGGAGGTTACAAGGTGATCAGGTTGTCCCCCATAGGGCTCACAGTCTTAATCCCCATTTTACAGATGAGGTCACTGAGGCCCAGCGAAGTGAAGCCCTCGTCCCCCTCTCCATCCCCCCCATCTTACCTCCTTCCCTTCCCCACAGCACCTGTATATATGTATATATGTTTGTACATATTTATTACTCTATTTATCTTGTGCATATCTATTCTATTTATTTTATTTTGTTAGTATGTTTGGTTTTGTTCTCTGTCTCCCCCTTCTAGACTGTGAGACCGCTGTTGGGTAGGGCCCGTCTCTATGTGTTGCCGACTTGTACTTCCCAAGCGCTTAGTCCAGTGCTCTGCACACGGTAAGCGCTCAATCAATACGACTGAATGAATGAACGCCGGGCCCGTGAAGGGTGGGGTCGGTCCTGGGTAATAGTAATAATAATAGCATTTATTAAGCGCTTACTATGTGCAATAGACTGTGAGCCCACTCTTCTAGACTGTGAGCCCACTGTTGGGTAGGGACTGTCTCTATATGTTGCCAACTTGTACTTTCCAAGCGCTTAGTCCAGTGCTCTGCACACAGTAAGCGCTCAATAAATACGATTGATTGATTGCAAAGCACCGCCTGAGCGTCGGGGAGGTTACAAGTTGATCGGGTTGTCCCATGATGATGATGGCATTTATTAAGCGCTTACTATGTGCAAAGCACTGTTCTAAACGCTGGGGAGGTTACAAGGTGATCAGGTTGTCCCCCATACGGCTCACAGTCTTAATCCCCATTTTACAGATGAGGTCACTGAGGCCCAGAGAAGTGAAGCCCTCGTCCCCCTCTCCATCCCCCCCATCTTACCTCCTTCCGTTCCCCACAGCACCTGTATATATGTATATATGTTTGTACATATTTATTACTCTATTTATCTTGTGCATATCTATTCTATTTATTTTATTTTGTTAGTATGTTTGGTTTTGTTCTCTGACTCCCCCTTCTAGACTGTGAGCCCGCTGTTGGGTAGGGCCCGTCTCTATGTGTTGCCGACTTGTACTTCCCAAGCGGTTAGTACAGTGCTCTGCACACGGTAAGCGCTCAGTCAATACGACTGAATGAATGAACGCCGGGCCAGTGAAGGGCGGGGTCAGCCCTGGGTAATAGTAATAATAATAGCATTTATTAAGCGCTTACTATGTGCAATAGACTGTGAGCCCACTCTTATAGACCGTAAACCCACTGTTGGGTAGGGACTGTCTCGATATGTTGCCAACTTGTACTTTCCAAGCGCTTAGTCCAGTGCTCTACACACAGCGCTCAATAAATACGATTGATTGATTGCAAAGCACTGTCTGAGCGCCGGGGAGGTTACAAGTTGATCGGGTTGTCCCATGATGATGATGGCATTTATTAAGCGCTTACTATGTGCAAAGCACTGTTCTAAACGCTGGGGAGGTTACAAGGTGATCAGGTTGTCCCCCATAGGGCTCACAGTCTTAATCCCCATTTTGCAGATGTCACTGAGGCCCAGAAAAGTGAAGCCCTCGTCCCCATCTCCATCCCCCCCATCTTACCTCCTTCCCTTCCCCACAGCACCTGTATATATGTATATATGTTTGTACATATTTATTGCCCTATTTATTTTACTTGTACCTATCTATTCAATTTCTTTTATTTTGTTAGTAGGTTTGGTTTTGTGCTCCGTCTCCCCCTTTTCGACTGTGAGCCCACTGTTGGATAGGGCCCGTCTATGTTGCCAATTTGTACTTCCCAAGCGCCGAGTACAGTGCCCTGCACATAGTAAGCGCTCAATAAATACGATTGATGATGATGGTGAGCCCACTTTTAGACTGTGAGCCCACTGTTGGGTAGGGCCTGTCTCTCTATGTTGCCAATTTGTACTTCCCAAGCGCCGAGTACAGTGCTCTGCACATAGTAAGCGCTCAATAAATACCATTGATGATGATGATGCTGATGATTCTTTCCACGGGCGGGGCCGGACAAAGGAAGGTGGGGCCGGGCCCGTGGGGTTGGCGGGGGGATCGTGCGGGGCGTGGGCGTCCAGTCTAGTCCCGTCCCGTCCCTAACAGAGCCGCTGGGCGTGGGTGGCTTGATGTGTGAGGGGTCCTTGGGCCTGCGGGTGCTGCTCCCGCTGTCCGGAGAGACCTTCTGGCTGCCCCACTGCGGGCCCCAAACCACCGCACGCCAACTCAAGGAGGAGCTGGAGCTGGTGGCGGGCATCCCGCTCCACTGCCAGCGGCTCCTCTACCTCGACCAAGGTGGGCACAGCCGCCCGGGCTCCCCCAGCAGCCTGGCTTTGGGGGGAAACCTGGCAGCCGGAGGTCGTGGGTTCTAATTCAGTAATAATGATGGCATTGATTAAGCGCTTACTATGTGCAAAGCACTGTGGAGGTTACAAGGGAATCGGGTTGTCCCACGGGGGGCTCACAGTCTTAACCCCATTTTACAGATGAGGTACTGAGGGCCGGAGAAGTTAAGTGACTTGCCCACAGTCACACAGCTGACAATTGGCAGAGCCGGGGTTTGAACCCCTGACCTCTGACTCCAGAGCCTGTTCTCTTTCCACTGCGCCACGCTGCTTCTCTATCAATCAATCAATCAATCAATCAATCAATCGTATTGATTGAGCGCTTACTGTGTGCAGAGCACTGGACTACTACTACTAATAATAATGGCATTTATTAAGCGCTTACTATGTAAAAAGCATTGTTCTAAGCGCTGGGGAGGTTACAAGGTGATCAGGTTGTCCCACGGGGGGCGGGGTGGGGGGGGCTCACAGTCTTAATTTATTTATTTATTTATTATTTTATTATTTTACTTGTACATATCTTTACTTATTATTTTACTTGTACATATCTATTCTATTTATTTTGTTAATATGTTTGGTTTTGTTCTCTGTCTCCCCGTTCTAGAATGCGAGCCCACTGTTGGGTAGGGACTGTCTCTATATGTTGCCAACTTGTATTTCCCAAGTGCTTAGTACAGTGCTCTGCACACAGTAAGCACTCAATAAATACGATTGATTAATTCCCATTTTACAGATGAGGTCACTGAGGCACAGAGAAGTTACGTGACTTGCCCAAAGTCACACAGCTGACAGTTGGTGGAGCTGGGACTTGAACCCATGACCTCTGACTCCAAAGCCAGGCTCTTTCCACTGAGTCACGGTGCTTCTCTAGTAACATACTAACAAAATAAAATAAATAGAATAGATATGTACAAGTAAAATAGAGTAATAAATATGTACAAACATATATACATATATACAGGTGCTGTGGGGAAGGGAAGGAGGTAAGATGGGATGGAGAGGTCATTCGTATTTATTGAGCACTTACTGTGTGCAGAGCACTGGACTAAGCGCTTGGGAAGTACAAATTGGCAACATATAGAGACAGTCCCTACCCAACAGTGGGCTCACAGTCTAGAAGGGGGAGACAGAGAACAAAACCAAACATACTAACAAAATAAAATAAATAGAATAGGTATGTACAAGATAAATAAATAGAGTAATAAATATGTACAAACATATATACATATATACAGGTGCTGTGGGGAAGGGAAGGAGGTAAGATGGGGGGATGGAGAGGTCAGTCGTATTTATTGAGCGCTTTCTGTGTGCAGAGCACTGGACTAAGCGGTTGGGAAGTACAAGTTGGCAACATATAGAGACGGGCCCTACCCAACAGTGGGTTCATAGTCTAGAAGGGGGAGACAGAGAACAAAACCAAACATACTAACAAAATAAAATAGAATAGATAAGTACAAGTAAGATAGAGTAATAAATATGTACAAACATATATACAGGTGCTGTGGGCAAGGGAAGGAGGTAAGATGGGGGGATGGAGAGGTCAATCGTATTTATTGAGCGCTTACTGTGTGCACTGCACTGGACTAAGCGCTTGGGAAGTACAAGTTGGCAACATATAGAAACGGTCCCCACCCAACAACGGGCATATAATAATAATAATAATATTGGTACTTGTTAAGCGCTTACTATGTGCCGAGCACTGTTCTAAGCACTGGGGGAGATACATGGGAATCAGGTTGTCCCACGGGGGGCTCACAGTCTTAGTCCCCACTTTACAGATGAGGGAACTGAGGCCCAGAGAATAATAATAATAATGGCATTTATTAAGAGCTTACTATGTTCAAAGCACTGTTCTAAATGCCGGGGAGGTTACAAGGTGACCAGGTTGTCCCACGGGGGGCTCACAGTCTAAATCCCCATTTTACAGATGAGGTAACTGAGGCGCAGAGAAGTTAAGTGCCTGGCCCCAAATCACACGGCTGACAAGTGGCAGAGCTGGGATTCGAACCCATAATCTCTGACTCCCAAGCCCGGGCTCTTTTTACTAACCCACGCTGCTTCTAATCCCGACTCCGCCACTTGTCTGCTGTGTGACCTTGGGCCAGTCACTTAACTTCCCTGGGCCCCAGTTCCCTCATCTGTAAAAAGGGGATTAAGACGGGGAGCCCCATGTGGGACAACCGGATTACCTTGTATGTACCCCAGCGCTTGGCACATATTAAGCGCTGAACAAGTACCATCATTATTATTATTACTGAGCACTTTTTAGTTAGAGAAGCAGCATGGCTCAGTGGAAAGAGCCCGGGCTTTGGAGTCAGAGGTCGTGGGTTCGAGTCCCGGCTCCACCACAAGTCTGCTGTGTGACCTGGGGCAAGTCACTTAACTTCTCTGAGCCTCAGTTCCCTCATCTGTAAAAATGGGGATTAAGACTGTGAGCCCCACGTGGGACAACCTGATCACCTTGTATCCCCCCCCAGCGCTTAGAACAGTGCTTTGCACATAGTAAGCGCTTAACAAATGCTATTATTATTATTATTATTATTATTATTATAACAATACAAGAAACAGTGATACTCCCTACTGCTATCTCCCCTCAGCAGGGATACCTCCAGGGCAGGACCATGCCATCCTTCCCTCCCCCTCCTTCTCCCACATCGCGATCCCTGCCTCCCTCCGAACCCCAACCCTCATTCATTCATCCAATAGTATTTATTGAGCTCCTACTGTGTGCAGAGCACTGTACTGAGCGCTTGGGAGAGTACCATACAAGAATAAACGGGAAGCAGCGTGGCTCGGTGGAAAGAGCCCGGGCTTGGGAGTTAGAGGTCATGGGTTCTAATCCCGGCTCCACCACTCGTCGGCTGTGTGACTTTGGGCAAGGGACTTAACTTCTCTGTGCCTCAGTTACCTCATTTGTAAAATGGGGATTAAGATTGTGAGCCCCACGTGGGACAACCTGATCACCTTGTATCCCCCCAGCGCTTAGAACAGTGCTTTGCACATAGTAAGCACTTAACAAATACCATCATTATTATTATTATTATTATTATTATTAATAAACACATTCCCTGCCCACAACGAGTTTACAGAGCACGGGTTTGGGAGTCAGAGGACGTGAGTTCTAATCCCGTCCCCGCCACTTGTCTGCTGTGTGACCTTCGGCAAACCACTTCACTTCTCTGGGCCTCAATTAACTCATCTGTACAATGGGGATTAAGACTGTGAGTCCCCACATGGGAAAAGCTGATTACCTTGTATCTACTACAACACTTAGAAGAGTGCTTCGGCACATAGTAAGTACCTAACAAATACCATTATTATTTCAGTCTACTGCTCAGAGCAGCTGTTGACTGCTTTCAAGGTCTTCTTTCCTGACCATTTAGAGTCCCTAAGGAAATAATCCAGGAAAACCAAGAGTGGGAAGAGGGAAGACAACTCTGAGGTCATAATCCCATTACTCAACAGATATTTGATGTCATAAATGTGTTTGACGAGAAACGAGGGTATCAAGAAAGAGGAGCTATATGTAGTTTGAGTCCACGTGTAGATCACTGTGTGTGAAGCATGCTGGTTCATTATATTCTGAGAATTTTTGATAATAATAATACTAATTGTGGTATTTAAGTGTGCTAAACTCTGGAGTGGATATAAACAAATTGGGTCAGACACTGTCCCTGTCCCAAGAGGGGCTCACCATCTCAATTCCCAGTTTACAGATGAGGTAAACTGGGACTTTTAGAGGTAAACTTTTAGACTGTGAGCCCACTGGTGGGTAGGGACTGTCTCTATATGTTGCCAACTTGTAGTTCCCAAGCACTTAGTACAGTGCTCTGCACACAGTAAGCGCTCAATTAATAAGATTGATGATGATGATGATTGATTGAGGTAACTGAGGCACAGAGGAAGTGAAATGACTTGTCCAAGGTCACACAGCAGACAAGTGGAGGAGCCGGAATTAGAACCCATTCATTCAATCGTATTTACTGAGCGCTTACTAGGTGCACAGCACTGTACTAAGCACTTGGAAAGAACTATACAGCAATAAAGAGAGACCGTCCCTACCCAACAATAGGCTCACAGCCTAGAGGGGGGGAGACAGACGCCGAAACGAAACAAGTAGACAGGCGTCAATACCATCAAAATGGATGAATAGAATTATAGATATAGACACATCATTAATAAAATAAATAGAGTAATAAATATGGACAAATATAGAACCCAAGGGGAGGGGAAGGGTGTGGGGGAGCGCCTACCTGGAGAGTGGAGCTCGGCTAGCTCCCGGGCCCCGGCCCCGGAGCGCCCCGCTCCCCGCCCTGAGCGGCCCCGGCCATGATCTTCCAACTCCTTTATGCTCCTGGTGAAGGGCCTTTACATGGGCCTGCATTTTAATGTGACACACTAAATCATGTTTTATTAACCCTTCCATTTTTACACTCTACAAGCTATGATTGAAGATTTTGAAAATAAGAACTATGTGTACATTTGGTGGGGCTCTGTAATCAAGATAAGATTTTTAAACTCAATAATTACAAAACAATTCACAAAGGCATCAAGTGAAGTGTGCAGAGATGTGTTCTTGATGTTCAGGGTCAAAGAATCTCTTCAATTGACCAGTGTAATAGTTACTCTTTGCTCTTTTTTTTTTTTAAAAAAAAACCCAAAACAAAACAAATTCCCTGCAGGAGTCTTGATGGATGAGTCTACAATAAGATTTCATGATATTGTTCCTGGTGGAATTATTACAATGTGTATCTGGCATGAAGATGGATGGGAGGATCTTGTCCTGGCTGCAATAGAAGGGGACATCAAAAAGGTGTTTGTGCTTCTTATATTTGATTAGCAGAAATGTCTGGTCCTTGCCCAGCTTTGAATGAGAAATACATTTTCTCTTTTTATTTTTTCTCTATTTCCTAGTTCATTCTTTCTCTCTCTCTCTCTCTCTCTCTCTCTCTCTCTCTCTCTCTCTCTCTCCCTCCTTCCTCTTTCTCCTATCTATTTCTTGTTCTTGTATTTGTTCATTGTGTTTCTACCTGTCTCATATGTTATATTCTATGAACTACACCAGCACAGCCTAACAGAGATGATGTCTTTAACAGCATTCTGCAAAAGTCTATCTCAGTCTACCCAACTCTAAATTTACCTCTCTAATTTATCCCCTTTCTCCTTTGAATTCCCTTTGCCTGTGAACACAGGTGCCATTTCCAAGACATGGCAGGAGCCAAGGTGGAGGGAGGCTGGACACTGAAAATTAAAGTAGTGATTTTGCTCTCTCCAGAGCAGAGCAGAAATGGAAATGTCTCCCTTCACTTCATTTCTCTTTCCCTCACTCCACTCCCTGGGTCTGAGACGGAAAGGCAGGATCCTCTGTTGGGATTTTGGAATCTGTGTGTATGTTTGGTACCCAAGCCTTTACCAAGTGAAGATTTACCAAGTGATAGATACTGAATCCAGGATTGCTGTGTTTGAACTCATTGGTGACTGGAACAAAAAAATAGCTTTTTTCCAAAGGGAAATATTTTACCTCTTTAAAGTGCAATCCTTCATTTGGGGGGTCACCTTTTGTTGTGTCTCTTCACCTATCTGGCTCTATCTGTTTATGCATAAGTTTGAGCTTCAACAGTGACCAGGTCTGCCTGAGGCAAAGATGACACTTGATTAGGGAAGCAGCATGGCTTGGTGGAAAGAGCCCGGGCTTGGGAGTCAGAGGTCATGGGTTTAAATCCCCGCTCTTCCACTTGTGTCAGCTGTGTGACTTTGGGCAAGTCACTTGACTTCTCTGTGCCTCAGTTTCCTCATCTGTAGAATGGAGATGAAGACTGTGAGCCCCATGTGGGACAACCTTGATTACCTTGTACCCTCCCCTCAGTGCTTAAAACAGTGCTTGGCACATAGTAAGCGCTTAACAAATACCAACATTATTATTATTATTATTATTATTTCCAAGAAGAAAATGTACACCTGTGTCCAGTTCCCTTTTCACTTGAGGCAAACAGTTCACTTGGTCATGTTTTGGGGGTTGGACTGAGGCCTGCTAGGTTCACTCCATGTACAAATGGACTTCTTGGCCATTATAAGCTTGTGTCTGTCTCAACTGTCTGGGAGTCTGCCACAGTTCAGAAAATTTTACTGTGTTTTCCTGGTGCTCTCCCCAAAAGCATCAGAAACCTTATTGTGAGCACTGGACTCGAGAAGATTTTCTTGAGGAGAGTTAAGGGGATCTCTTCTTTAAAATAAATACTTCTATTAGCATTAACTTTCATTACAATTGTTTTCCTGCCAGCTATCCTGTTTGGGAGTTACTGAAGACTCTTCCTACCAAACTGCACATTCAAAGTGCTTAGGAGCCAAGGAGAAGAAGGAATGGGTGGCTCACAGAGCTTTTGTGGCCTTTTATATTGCAGCACATAGAAACCACTCATCCGTGGTACACTATTTCCTACAAAATGGTAATATCAACCCCTTGTTTTTTGTGATGTACTATTTTTTGTAGAAAACATTCGGCATCTCTTTGGTCTGTTATCTTTCTAACCAATGACTTTTCCAGTTTAGACAGAAAATATGTATTTTGCCAAGACTAGAAGCCTTTTAATGTCACTATGAGTTCAGTCAGTCATATTTATCGAGCTCTTACTATGTTCAGAGCACTGTACTAAGCGTTTAGGAGAGTACAGTACAACAGAATGAGCAGACATGTTAATATTCATTGGTATGAATAAATAATTAATTTACAGTATGTAATTTAAAGATATGTACATAAGTGCTGTGGGGTTGGGGCAAATATAAAGTGTCCAAAGGTCACAGATTGATGTACGCAGAAGGGAGAACAGTCCAGGGAAAAGAGGGCTTAAGTGGGACCAGATATTACCTTGGTAATGCTTTGAAGGTGGAGAGAGGGGTGGTCTGATGTATATGGAGGGGGAGGGAGTTCTAGAGATGTGTAGAAGGATGATTTGGGTGAAGTATGGACTGGGCAGGAGAGAGTCTGGTATGAGCCCGTTGTTGGGTAGGGACCGTCTCTATATGTTGCCGACTTGTACTTCCCAAGCGCTTAGTACAGTGCTCTGCACACAGCAAGCGCTCAGTAAATACGATTGAATGAATGAATGAATTAAAGATGGGTTCTTTAAAACATTAATTATATAATCAGGTCTTAATATTGCCTGCACTTTCAAACGGGATCACAAGAAGAACTTGTTTTGGTTGGTAGTAATAATAATTGTGATATTTGTTAAGCGCTTACTCTGTGCCGAGCACTGTACTAAGCGCTGGGGTAGATACAAGCAAATCAGGTTGGACATAGTCCCTGTTCCATGTGGGGCTCACAGTCTCAATCCCCATTTTACAGATGAGAGAACTGAGGTACAGAGAAGTGAGGTAACTTGCCCAAGGTCACACAGCAGACACGTGGCAGAGCCGGGATTAGGACGCATCACCTTCTGACTCCCAAGCCCAAACTCTATCCACTAGGTCATGCCGCTTTTGTCCTGTGCTACGTAAGCTCCACGTGTTCAGAGATCTTGCCTACCAACCCTGTTGTATTATTTACTTTCCCAGGCACTTAGTACAGTGCATCGCACACAGTAAGCGCTCAGTCAGTACCGTTGATTGATGTCAGCCTTTTATGCTTTTTCAGGTATCGACTATATGAAAAAAACTCCAGCGGGTAGAACAGCTCTTCATGTTGCTTCTTCCATGGGCAATGTTAACTGTGTGGATTTACTTCTGCAACACGAGGAACTAGTCTCTGAAAGGGACTCAAAGGGGCAAACAGCAATGAGCCTGGCACGGCAATGGAGGCGCAAGCAGAGTGAACAGAAACTCTTCCTTTTTCAGTGGAAAAAGAGAGTATCCAGCAGTGCAAAGAGCAGGAGCCTACAAGTATCTAAAGACTCCACCGAGTTCCATTTCTGACCTGAGGAGACATGGAGACATCCAGAATCACGCTAAAGCTTTCTCCGATAGACTTTCAGGATACACATCCCCGCGTGATTCCAGAGAGGTTTTAGCCATAAGTGTAATGGAAACATTACATTTAATTCAGCTCAGATATTAAATTACCTCATGTACACGTTTTCCAGAACTCCGGGTTTAATGACTCCTGAACACACCTAGTTATCGTGATGTTCCCATGCCTACTCTGGGGGGTCCAAGAGTGCCTCCCTTCGAAAACAGTTCGAAGGTGAAGGGATAGCACTGTACGAGACCCTGAAACTTATTTGCTTCAGGAGATTGAAATTGGGGCCACTGAGCTGAATAACACTGAACTAGGACGAAAACTACTGGACTGAAACTTCCTGTATTCAGTGTGATCCACAATGTGTGATCGAAAGCACCAGCCAAAACCCAGTTGAATTCAATTCTCCAACCAGAGAATGTCCAAAGTCAAAATGTAATTAGTTCTTTGAACAGGAAAGAATAGCAACAGAAAAATAATCTAAAAGAGGTTTACAAGATAATCCTTAAAACCCCTGAGGTTCAAAGCTGCAAAGGCCAAGTTGATGATCTGATTGCCAGGAACCAGCCACCGTTCATTCATTCATTCATTCATTCAATCGTATTTATTGAGCGCTTACTGTGTGCAGAGCACCGTACTAAACGCTTGGGAAGTACAAGTTGGCAACATATAGAAACGGTCCCTACCCAACAGTGGGCTCACAGTCTAGAAATACGTTTCACCACCTCGCTGCCTGAATGCTTTTGCTTGGGGAAGTGGCTGGGCCAAACCTAAAAATGAGCCCTAATGAACCTACCCTTGCTTGCTTTTAACTTCAGATAGAGGCTTTTTGTTGTTTTTTTTATAAGGTATTCATTGAAGTGCTTACTGTGTACCAGGCACTGTACTACGCACTGGGGTAGATACAAGCTAATCAGATTGGACTCAGTCATTCATTCATTCATTCAATCGTATTTATTGAGCGCTTACTGTGTGCAGAGCACTGTACTAAGCACTTGAGAAGTACAAGTTGGTAACATATACAGACGGTCCCTACCCAACAGTGGGCTCACAGTCTAGAAGGGGGAGACAGAGAACAAAACAAAACATATTAACAAAATAAAATAAATAGAATAAATATGTACAAATAAAATCAATCAATAAATAGAGTAATAAATACATACAAACATATATTATATATATATATATATATATATATATATATATGTTTATATATATGCAGGTACTGTGGGGAGGGGAAGGAGTCCCTGTCCCAATAGGATTTACAGTCTTAATCCTCATTTTACATTAAGATTGTAATCCTCATTTTACAGATGAGGTAACTGAGGCCCGGTGAAGTGACTTGCCCTAGGTCACACAGCTGTGTGAAGCTGAGATTAGAACCCAGGTCCTTCTGACTCCCAGGTTTGTGCTCTATCCACTAGGCCACACTGCTTCTCAGGCTAAGCAGAGAGAAATGTATTGCCAGGTGAAATTCTAGTGGTGTTAGATCAACCAGGAACATACAACCCAGGCCAGGAAGCTAAGACTTCCTTTCGATGTGTTCCTTCAAGAGACTCTGCTCTGTCCCTGGGGCGGGGGGCGGGGGTGAGGGGGGTTTTGTGTGGGTAGGAGGAATAGGTGGGAGGAGAGCTCACTATTGGAAGGGGCAGACTCCTCCCAGGAGGGAAGGCATAATCAGCATTCTCGTGAGTTTTGTAATTTTCTGCTTCTACTTCCTTCCCCACCATCCTCCAGACCTGTTTTGAACATATTTTGAAGCACCTTGCTTTGGTCTTACTTTCAAACACAAGGTGTTGATTTTAGAAGGTGAGATTAATTAGACTTTTGCAGCAAAGGACAGTAATTCATGTGTGGGCAGAATGGAAAAGTTGTTAGGCACATTATCAGTCTTTCCGTGCTTTCAAGAGTGCTTTCAGTCACACCTTCCCCCTTCGAATAATACTACTGAAATCCTAGAATGCTCTGATTTAGTCCCAGATTTGTTCAGATTTATGTATCATTTGTATACAAATAACATGGGTTATTACAGTCTGTGAAATATGCTGGTTCTGCTGTTTCTTCTATTTTCACTTTTTATATCTTCATTCTTTGTGATAGAGGTTGCATTGAGTTTTTCATTTTAGCTAATAGTTACTGATTTAGGAGATTCAGTTAGTGGTTCTTGAGCTCTAGTGCCTTTATTATCTGGGCAGTCTCAAAGTAGGTTATTTTCTGCTGCTTCCTCTTCCTAGCTGTCTGTCTCTCACAGACTCGTGTGAGAGGGTGCTTTGATTTGCTAAATATTTTTAAACATGTTGCAAAGCGGCATTTCATAAACAGTGCTTCAAGATCTCTGCAGCAATGATCTCTTCCACCTTTGGGATCCTTTTAGCCACTGGGGATCATTTAGGGCATCGAAGCAGTAATTCCTTGAAACGTTTCTTAGTACTTGGAAGGAGTAAATGCAGCTTCCTACAGAATTAGTAGCTTACACACTTGGAGCATCTGGCTCAAAGTACAGTACATGGTTCTTGGCCCCTTTCACCTTCATCATCATCAATCGTATTTATTGAGCGCTTACTGTGTGCAGAGCACTGTACTAAGCACTTGGGAAGTTCAGAATCAAGCACCTCAACTGTTAACATAAAATGGCAATCGGTGTTCCAAATGGGGGTAGCTGTAGGCTGAGTTTATGTCTACATTGCGTTGTATATGCTCCTGAAATTTTCTTCCCTACTGGAAGCTCACAGGAATTCACAGTTTAACTATTCCCCTCAGGTCTGAAATGGAACTCAGGTATCTCCCTCGAATAGTAATAATAATAATTGTGGTATTGGTTAAGTACTTACTATGTGCCAGGCACTATACTTAGTGCTGAGATAGGTACAAGCAAGTCAGGTTGGATACAGTCCCTGTCTCATTTGGGTCTCACAGTCTTAATCTCCATTTTTACAGATGAGGTAATGGAGGCCCAGAGAGGTTAAGTGACTTGCTCAAGGTCACCCAGCAGACAAGCGACGGAGCCGGGATCACAACCCACATCCTTCTGACTCCCAGGCATGTGCCCTATCCACTGGGCCACGCTGCTTCCCACTCCTTCCAAGTACTAAGAAACGTTTCAAGGAATTACTGCTTCAATGCCCTAAATGATCCCCAGTGGCTAAAAAGATCCCAAAGGTGGAAAAGATCATTGCTGCACAGATCTTGAAGCATTGTTTATGAAATGCCGCTTTGCAACATGCTTAAAAATATTTAGCAAATCAAAGCACCCTCTCATATGAGTCTGAGACAGACAGCTAGGAAGAGGAAGCAGCAGAAAATAACCTACTTGGAGATTGCCCAGATAATAAGGGCACTAGAGCTCAAGAACCACTAACTGAATCTCCTAAATCAGTAGGAGATAGGCTGAACCTCCTCTCCTGCTCAGAGCCTGGAAGCGTGGGTGATTTAGGATGCTTAGGTCTGTTTCCAGAGCTTGCTGGCAGTTCTGCTCACCCGCATTGAAGCAGTGTTCGCTGCGACGCAGCTCGACTGGACAAGTCGTATGATAGGAAAGAAAGGCAGCAGGATGATGATGATGGCATTTGTTAAGCGCTTACTATGTGCAAAGCACTGTTTTAAGCGCTGGGGGAGGTTACAAGGTGATCAAGTTGTCCCACAGGGGGCTCACAGTTTTGATCCCCATTTCACAGATGAGGTAACTGAGGCACAGAGAAGTGAAGATGCTTAAGCAGCTCTGTTACGGTTAACTGAAAGGGGTGCCTAAATGCAAAGAGCAGCAGATCGTTAGGAGACCACTGAGGGAGACAGATGAACTGGGCATGCAGCAACCAGGACAGGAGGTGCTTAACAGAAACTTTGCCCAAATCAGGATGCCACGAGGCAGGCTTGAAAACTCGAGCCAGGCCCTTCACTGAGCAAGCCCATTTATAATAATAATAATAATAACAACAATAACAATAGTAATGATAATGATATTTGTTAAGCGCTTTCTATGTGCCAAGCACTGTTCTAAGCGCTGGGATTGACACAAGGTAATCAGGTTGGACTCAGTCCCTATCTCAAATGGGACTCACAGCTTTACTCCTCATTTTACAGATGAAGCAACTGAGGCACAGAGAAGTGAAGCGACTTGCCTGAGGTCACACAGCAGACAAGTGGAGGAGGCAGGGGTAGAACCCATGACCTTCTGACTCTCAGGCCTGTGCTCTATGTGTTAATAATAATAATAATGATGGCATTTATTAAGCGCTTACTATGTGCAAAACACTGTTCTAAGCGCTGCGGGGGATACAAGGTGATCAGGTTGTCCCACGTGGGGCTCACAGTCTTCATCCCCATTTTACAGATGAGGGAACTGCGGCTCAGAGAAGTGACTTGCCCAAGGTCACACAGCAGACATGTGGCAGAGCTGAAACTCGAACCCATGACCTCCGACTCCCAAGGCCGTGCTCTTTCCACTGAGCCACACTGCTTTAATGCAGCAAGGATATAGCTTTAAGTGCAAAGAAGGCAGGAAGGAAGCGCAGACAACATATGGTCTTTTCAGCCCCCCTCACACACATGGACAGGATATCATCAGTAACATTTTCCAAAATGAAGGCTAAGAGAAGCAGCGTGGCTCAGTGGAAAGAGCACGGGCTTTGGAGTCAGAGGTCATGGGTTCAAATCCCGGCTCCGCCCACTCGTCAGCTGTGTGACTTTGGGCAAGTCACTTCGCTTCTCTGGGCCTCAGTTACCTCATCTGTAAAAGGGGAATTAAGACTGTGAGCCCCACATGGGACAACCTGATCACCTTGTAAATTCCCCAGCGCTTAGAACAGTGTTCTGCACATAGTAAGCACTTAATAAATGCCATTATTATTATTATTATTATTTTATTATTATTATTATGTAGGAATAGTGACAATAGTCAGAGCATGAGGGAATTTTCAGACAATTCTGTAAATTCCCAGCAGAGGGCACTCTGAGACCAACATTTAGATGAATTGCTTTCCGGCGCGTTTATTTGGAGACAATATTTCAGACTAAAATTTTAAATATTATAGAAACGAGAAAGTCAGGCTCTAGCCTTTCTAAAGAGGATCTATAAACTCAGCAGATGAACTACTCTTTAGCATTTTGAAATTAAGTAGCAATGAAATTCATTTTTAGGCCTGGAGACTGGTTCAATTCTTTAATTGAACTTGAATTCTCTAATGTGAATTTTTCAGAAATTTAGAATGTTTCATTTTTGGCTTTTGTTCATTAATTGGAATTTCCTCTGAAGCTCAGCAGAGGTCATACGGGGGGGTTTGTCCTTGACCAAGAGGAAAGAGGGGCCCAGAGGCACCGAACCTTTGCCTCTGCAGTTTCAATTATTATATTTAGGAAGAAAGTCATTATGAATACTGAGTGTTTTATGGTGGTTTTATCTTTCAGTCTGCATGGATCTTGTTGGGTATCTTTGTAGGAAGCTTCCTTATTTTCTCTAAAAGCATTTAAAAAAATTGTTCCTCCGTCACATTACATGTTGTCTGCTTTTCTTGCATGGCTGCAGCGTGGAACCTTTTTGTCTGGGCCCTTACAGCTCGTGTTTGATGTAAATTGGCAAGTGATGGACCCTATTAATACAGTTGTTTTTCCTCATCCTTTCCTTCCAGGGGAACCTGCCAAGGACTTCTCACTCACCATTTCTCCTGGGCTCTTTGTCAGAAATCTTTGCCACTGTTTCAGTGAAAATACTGAAGTGAATATATTCGAGAAAACTAAGTGTTTCTAGACTTCAATTAAGAAAAAAAATTGTCTGAATCGAAAGCTTTTTCATTTTGTGGCAGGATACACAGCTGAAAGATAACTCAATTTTGGTGATAGGCTTCTGGTATAGAACTATGAAAGAAGGTGATATCAGGGCTTCCCCAAGGCAACCTTAGGCTAATTTCCCAGTTCCTTCATCTCTCTCTGCTGAATTTCACAGATTAAAGGATTAAAAAATAAAAATGCCTTCATCTTTTATGTTTTACAAATCTGAAGCAATCGCTGATTTACTGATCTGCATAGAGAAGCAGTGCGGCTCAATGGAAAGAGCACAGGCTTGGGAAGTCAGCGGTCATGGGTTCTAATCCCAGCTCTGCCACTTGTCAGCTGTGTGACTTTGGGCAAGTCACTTAACTTCTCTGTGCCTCCATTCCCTCGCCTGTAAAATGGGGATTAAAACTGTGAGCCCAACGTGGGACAACCTGATCACCTTGTTTCCCCCCAGCACTTAGAACAGTGCTCGGCACATAGTAAGCACTTAACAAATACCATCATCATCATTATTATTATAATACAATTTATCCAAATCAATACAAAGCAGGCTATCCTTCAGACATCAGTATGTCAATGAGCCCAAGAAAGCTGAATTAACCTTTTCACACCAAAAATTCAAAGAGGATGCCTTCTTTGTCAGGGCATTGTTGGGAATATGTAAAAAAAAAAACATTTTTAAGTAATTCCAGTCCAATTAAAAGCACAAAATCAAATTAACAAAATGTATCACGTGAGATACTGTGAGTTTAGAGTAGTCTTTTTTTCTCTTCTGTCATTTAAAGAAAATGAGATGTTTAACTTTTTCTGGTGGTAGTAGTAGGTGGCAGACCTTATTGTTTTCTAGACAATAGCTCACCCATGTTGTGATACAAAGGGAGATGTCCCATTTTTAACAAAGGATGCTGACTAAATAATCGGAATCTCCACCAAAGATTGAGCTCTCTGTTTCTGTCAAAATTCAAATCTGACTTGGGCTTATGTGCCAAAAGATATCATTTATAAAAGGGAGTGCATTTTTTCACATGCTGTTTTCACCAGTTTAATTTACAGCTTTCATATCTTTGTAAAAGTGTTCTTTCCAAGTGGGATATTGAGCCAATTACTACTCAAGCCGGGAAACTGGGAGACAAATCTTTGGAAAAGTGGAAAGCATCTCCAGAATTCAAGCTTTCCAAGACTCCAAATAGAAGTCAAGGATTCAGACCTCATCCCTCTGACTTCTGACCCGGTTTACAACCCTCTCATTTTGAGGTACTGAAGAGCCGGGCTGCAGTTGAATTCCAAACGATTCGGTGAATATTTGGTTGTATAAATCAAGTGGGTGGGTTAAGTTCCAGTCACAATTAACTGAGCTGGTCTCTGATAATAAGCGAATGAATAAATCTCTTACAGATGAAAGTAAGGACAGAGTGTGCTCATAGGAACATTCACATTTGATGGTGTGACCTTGGATGGTGTAATTTTCCAGGTGTCCAGGTTTGCTGTTGACATGGAATAGGGAGTGGGCAGTAACTGCAGAAGAGAGAACAAACGTACTGAAAATGACTTGGATAGATCAGGATTATGGGCTGATAAGTGGCTTATGCAGTTCATTGCAGAGTGGTGTAAGGTAATGAGGCCGGGGATTGAAAGTAATCAGACTCCAGCCCAAAAGGGAACCTTGCAGAATACAGATCGGATCTTGATCTGCAGCAGAGACAAAGACGGTACCCCAGGATTTGGAAAACAGGCCTCTCTGTGAAAAATCTCCTTTGCAGATTCCCTATTTATTCAGTTGCTCGTTGTGGGCAGGGAATTGTCTGTTTGTTGTTATATGGTACTCTTACTAGCTCTCAGTACAGTGCTTTGCACACAGCAAGCGCACAATAAATACAATTGAATGAATGAGTGAAACTGCAGGCAGTGTTTCATTGTTTCCTTCCTTCCTTCCTTCCTTCTCCCAAGCTCCTCTCAATCAATCAATCAATCAATCATATTTATTGAGCGCTTACTGTGTGCAGAGCACTGTACTAAGCGCTTGGGAAGTTCAAGTTGGCAACATGTAGAGACAATCCCTACCTAACAGTGGGCTCACAGTCTAAAAGGGGGAGACAGAGAACAAAACCAAACATACTAACAAAATAAAATAGAATAGATATGTACAAGTAAAATAAATAGAGTAATAAATATGTACAAACATATATACATGTATACAGGTAATCTCCTTGTAAGAGATTACTGTTCGCACCGTTTGGTGCAAACTGGAAGGGTGACGGGTTGAGAGTTTATAGTGTCGAAGGGTTTAATTCTTGGTTCTGGTTTTCATTGATCAATGAAAATTGTAATTGAATGAATATAAATAATGGCAATCCTCTAGACTATAAACTCGTAGTGCATAGACTTTGTGACTACTCTATTGTATTGTACTCTCCCAAATGCAGTGCTCTGCACACAGTAAGCGCTCAATAAATACCATTCATTGATTGGAATAAAACAACCATTTCTGCTAGTTTAGCTGGAATCCTTAATAGCATCTAGAGTAGACTAATCTGCCGTAGACTATGTTAAAACCTCAGGGAATAGGTGAAACTTACACAGCACAGAGTCCATGCAGAAAATTTGTTAGGAAAGGAAACAAATGGTTAAGGACAGCTTTCAACTAAAGTTTTAGTTTCAAGATGAAGGAAAAATATTTTCAATCCAAGGGCTTTGGACATTAGACTCAGGTCAACTAGGTTCACTGGCCACCTATGCAGTTCCTAAAATCAGGAGTCTTAAGGAAATAAAATACATTTGAGATTAAAAATATTGCTTTTCTTGTTTTTACTTAACTCTTGTGTCAGCAGACCACAGTAATTGCTGGACTGGCATTTTCTTTATGAGTTTTTGGAATATGATAGAGGCCTGGTGGGGTTTTTCTTGTGTTGAAGTTATGAATTATGAATTCATTGCTGTAATTAGTGATAAAGAATACAAAAAATAGTCAAAAATGGGAAAAGCTTGGAATTTTCCAGGATGATTGTATTTTTTAAATTTCCAGTGTGCTATTCTGGTATATGCCAGCAACAGTATTAGCCAGTCGGGCCACTGTTGAGTCTGGATTTCTTTTTTTACAATGCTTTTACAATCGTTTTTATTAATTATATTTTCCCATCCACCTCAGACAGGGTTTGTGTAATATCCTATTACAGCTATTGTTCTGTTATTGCCTTGGGGCGAAGGGTGGGCTGGAAGCGGGTAGGAGGGATCAAAGTGAAGCAAAGCTCATCCTAATGCCCACTTTGAGGACCCATAATTTTTCTTAACTGCACACTCAAAATACAGTGTTGCTTTTAAACTGTAGTTCCTGGGCCAGGATCCATCCACACACCAGAAGGGGTGCGCACATCTAATTGGGATCCATCACAATTTAACTAGAACTAGAAGAAATTCCTGGTCTGCATCGTGGGGTCCCTGCTTCTGTCCTTGCCTTTACTTCTTCCTCTGATTAATAATAAAATAATAATAATAATGATGGTATTTGTTAAGCGCTTACTATGTGCAACAAAGCACTGTTCTAAGCACTGGGGGAGAGAAGGTGATCAGGTTGTCCCACGTGGGGCTCACGATCTTAATCCCCATTTTACAAATGAGGTAACTGAGGCACAGAGAAGTGAAGTGACTTGCCCAAAGTCACACAGCCAAGTGGCGGAGCTGGGATTAGAACCCATGACCTCTGACTCCCAAGCCCGTGCTCTGAGCCACAGAGTAATAGTAATTATGGTATTTTGAAGTGGTTATGTGTGCCAAGTACTGTACCAACTACTGCTGAGAAGCAACGTGGCTTAGTGGATAAGAGCACAGATCGGGAGTCAGAAGGAATCGGGTTCTAATCCCGGCTCCTCCACGTATCATCTGTGTGACCTTGGGCAAGTCACTTACTTTCCCGTACCTCAGTTACCTCATCTGTAAAATGGGGATTCAAACTGCGAGCCCCATATGGTTCAGGGACTGTGTCCAACCTGATTACCTTGTATCAACCCAGCACTTAGAACAGTGCTTGGCATATAGTAAGTGCTTAACAAATACCATAATAATAATAATTATTACTATTACAAGTGCTGGGGTAGATATAAGACAAGTAGGTTGAACACAGTCCCTAATGCAGCTTAATAATAAATAAATAATAATGGCATTTATTAAGCGCTTACTATGTGCAAAGCACTGTTCTAAGCGCTGGGGGGATAGAAGGTGATCAGGTTGTCCCACGTGGGGCTCACAGTCTTAATCCCCATTTTACAGATGAGGTAACTGAGGCACAGAGAAGTTAAGTGACTTGCCCAAAGTCACACAGCTGACAATTGGTGGAGCCGGGATTCGAACCCATGACCTCTGACTCCAAAGCCCTTGCTCTTTCCACTGAGCCACGCAGCTTAGTGGTTAAAGCTCAGGTCTGGGAACCTGAGGAGCTGGGTTCTATTAATAATAATAATAATAATGGCATTTTTTAAGCGCTTACTATGTGCAAAGCACTGTTCTAAGTGCTAGGGGATACAAGGTGATCAGGTTGTCCCGCGCAGGGCTCACAGTCATCATCCCCATTTTACAGATGAGGTAACTGAGGCTCTGAGAAGTTAAGTGACTTGCCCAAGGTCACACAGCAGACATGTGGCGGAGCCAGGATTTGAACCTACGACCTCTGACTCCCATCCCAGTTCTGCCACCTGTCTGCCGGGTTACCTTTTGGCAGGTCACTTAACTTCTCTGTGCCTTAGTTTTCTCAACTGAAAAATGGGGATTCAGAACATGGATCACCCTCCTAGGCTGTGAGCCCTATTTGGGACAGGGTTTGTATTTGGCCTGATTAACTTGTATCTAGCCCAGCACTGGGAACAGTTCTTGACACATAGTAAGTGCTTGACAAATACCATAAAAAAAATACGTTAGCAGAACAAGAGGGTTGAAGAAACTGAGGCACAGAGAAGTGGCTTGCCCAAGGCCCCCTGTTCTTCAAGTAGTCCCAGACCCTGCATTCTTCCTCTCCTGGATTCGTCATGAGTAACAAGGTGAGTAACAAATGCAGGGTATTTGCCCTGCATTCTTCCTCTCCTGGATTCATCATGAGTAACAAGGATCCAGGATTCAGAACCTGGATCACCCTCTTAGGCTGTGAGCCCTATTTGGGACAGGGTTTGTATTTGGCCTGATTAACTGGTATCTAGCCCAGCCCTGGGAACAGGGCTTGACACATAGTAAGTGCTTGACAAATACCATAAAAAAATACGTTCGCAGAACAAGAGGGTTGAAGAAACTGAGGCACAGAGAAGTGGCTTGCCCAAGGCCCCCTGTTCTTCAAGTAGTCCCAGACCCTGCATTTGCCCTGCATTCTTCCTCTCCTGGATTCTCTCCACAGGGTTAACTCTGTTGGTCTTCAATCTCCCTGCTCTTTTGAGGGCTCTAGGTTCTCCTGCCCTGGCTGTCCTGCCTCCTCGTTTCTCCTTGTCATCCCTTGATTTCCACTTCTGCCCCTCCAGTGGTTCGGCCTTCTCACCAGTCATGGCTTGGAGCCACCTTTGAGCTAATCAGGAGGCATGGAGGTGGTGATCTAGACAGGGAGACAGGCATAGATGCCATGGATCATTCAGTTGTGGTACAAGCCGCGTAACAGCGCTTACAAATAGTCTAGGTACTAGAATAAGCTAGGAAACTTGAGAGATACACACTTACAACTCTCTCTTCAAATCTCTAGGGTAACTCGTGGCTCAGAGTCCCACGTGGGACATCGTGATCACCTTGTATCCCCCCCCCCCAGTGCTTAGAACAGTGCTTTGCACATAGTAAGCGCCTAACAAATGCCATCATCATTATTATTATCATTAGTGTTAAGAACAGAGTCAATAAATGGATACTCCGTAATTTTTAGTGGAGTGACATGGCAGACTCTTGCGTTGATGGGGGGTGACCTGTAGCATGACTGCTGATCACTTAATTATTGCATACAAATTAAAGATGCTGCATTGGCCGTGTAATTAACTACCCCTTCTTCAAATCCAGCTGCAGAGTCTTGAATTTGACTTCCTGAAATGGTGAATTCCACAGGCTAACACATGCTGTGAAAGCATTTCTTTATATTTATTTTGTGTAACGTACGATATTCTTCGGCGAATTCTGGGCTCTTTGGGAAGACCATGAGAGAGAGCCAGCCAAATATACCACTTCCCAGAAAGGTTGACAGCATTGCTATTTATGTCTTACTGTGAGACAGACAACATCCTGTCTCGAGGAGGGAAGGGAACAAATTAAAAGTGAATTAATTGCTCCAAATATTGTTTTAGGTGGCTGATTCACAGCCTATTCATTTGTGTAACTGTTCAGGAAACACTTTTACCACCAAGGAGGTGGCAAAGGTGCTTAAGAAGAAATATTAAGAACTTTAGGAATCATCCCAGCGAGAATAATCAATATTGGTTTTAGAATTTAGAAAAATAAACAATAGGATGAAATTCATATTAAAAGAAGAGAAACAGTCTCACAATTCTAAGATTTTGTCTTCTCTTTTTTTTTTTTCCCATGGCTGAGCTTGGAATCTTTATAACTGCTATATAGACTTCTGCTTTTTTTTCCAAGCAAATCAGAAGCCCTTCTTGGGTTATATATGACAAACAAAAAGACTCCTTCAACTCTAAAGTGACTGTATAAAAACCTGGGACTGAGTCTTTATTTTTACTCATCGATTCCACAAAATCTTTATACATCCTTAATCCAAAGAAAGCATGGCATACAAAACTGATTTTTTATTATCATTTTTTCAGACTTAGAACTTTGTATATGTAATTATTTTTTATTGCAATTAAAATGTAAAAAAATGTAAGAAGGACAGTCAACAGCAAAGTCACATTTAAGGGGAAGTAGAAAATATTTACTTTAGTCCTTGGAAGCAATATTTTAGTACAAATTTAATTCCATTGATTTTAAAAATTGTATTGGGAGCCAAATAGCGATCATGGTAACTTGGATAAATTTAGATGTTCTTTTCATGGGAGAGGGTTAGGGTTAGGGCCTGCTGGAAGCCCCAGTCATGTGCTCATTCTTTTGGGAAAGATTATTTACAAAGTTGAGGGAGACTGTTTACAAAAATGAGGGGAAAGTAACCCACGTTTTTGCAAATAATCACGCTCTTGGGTAGTGTTTGATCCTCAGAATATTTTTTTTCCTGAACAACATGCTTCTGTTTGGCAGTGTAGCAGTATCATAATGTCTATCAATCCTTCTGGGAAGGAAATTCTGCAAATATTTGATAATGAATGATTTACCAGGAAGAGATGATGGAGTCTCCTGTTGAGAATGATGGATGAGCCTCAGTTCTGAGATTTCAGGACTGATAATCTGCACAAAGGAATTGACTGGAGTGGTTGTGGTTTTGCGCTTTGCCACCCCTGCTAGGTATGTACAGATTGGGGCACAGAAGGCACCGGGTGAGGGCTGTGAGCAGGTGAGTAGGTGGATAATTCACTTTATGTGCCAGTGTTGAGCTGAAATGCCATGACCCGGAAGACACTGTGGTCTTTACTACCCATGTATGCCAGCTATTTGGGGAACTTCTGCTGGGCCTATCCACCTTGGAGAATACTCTTGGTGGCCTTCCCATCACTGATGCCTCAGCCCCAACAGGCATTCCCCTACTTGAAGAACTAGAACCCAGTTTCCCCGATTCCCAGAACCATGCTCTTTCTCCTGGATCAGTACTGTTTCATTTCATGTCAAAAGATCACTGCCTTCAAGATAAAAAGAATGAATCAGGTTAAATAGATAATACATTCAGTATTCAATGTAAAATGTTTGTGAAATGAAAAACTAGTCAGGAAACTGTAAATTAACTCTTTTCAAAGGAAATATGCTTATTTAAAGATAGTGATGCTCAAGGTAAAATGCAGTAGATGCCTCCAGGCAAGACACACTTAAATTGTTGGAGCGTCTTATCAGGAATTAATGTACTAAGGAATTAATGTACTAAGGCACCACAAATGGTGCCTTACTATTACTTACTTACTTACAAATGGTAGCATACTATCATTTCCTCTCACACCCCCCCACCAACCTGCAACCTGGAGTTCGTTGTGGGCAGGCAATGCCCATTTCATTATTCTGTACTTCCCAAGCACCTACTACAGAACACTGCACCAAGTGGGTGCTTAAGAAACACTACTTCTATCACTATTATTGCTATTCATTCAACCGTATTTACTGAGGGCTTACTGTGTGCAGAGCACTATACTAAGTGCTTGGGACAGTACACTATAACAATAAGCAGATACATTCCCTGCCCACAGTGTATTACTACTACTATTACTATTACCATTACTAATATGACTTTTTATATGTCTGCATTAAACACTTTCTATAGCGACATCCTGAACTGCTTAAAAACAAAATTTGTTCTTAAAATTACAGACAAAATATTTTAGAAACCAAGTCAACAGGAGGAAAGATGATTAGAGAAAAGAACACATCTCTTTGTCAACCCAAAGTATATCTACCCATCCAAACCATCAATTTCACCATTTAAATTTGATCAGTTACACATGAAATGCTTGCTTAAAAGGTATGCTGCCAACCTTGAAATAATATTTAAAAATAAACTTTCTCAAAAGTTTGTCACAAATCGTGCCATAAACACTGATGACTAAAATCTGTTTTCAAATCTAATTTCCCCATTCTCCCATCTTTCAGAGTCCTTTGGAACAAGCAAGTGTGAAAATGGAGTCAGAATTGTTCCCCTGTGGTTTCCATCTTTGCCCCTGAACCTCATCTTGAAGATTTTTAGGCTTGCTGCTCTTTTTCTCCCCGTCCATAAATGGACAGACCGGAAGGTGTCATTGCTGAACCATCAGAGATGGGAAGCGGGATTCTTCTTCCCTCATCCAAAAATTAGTTCATGCATAGAAGGTTGATCGTGCTTTGATTTAAGCCTATTTCCTTTTGTTCAGCTTCCAGTGAATATGGTGAACAACTGGTTAACATCTTCCCCGCTAGAAATCTTTCAAATACTGGAAGGCTGTTATTTAGTTTTAGGATGAATAAACCAATTCCTTTGATATTTTCTCTTAGGACCCGCTTTCAACCATTTAATCATTTTATTTTTTGCTTTTCCATTTTTCTAAGCCTTTCTGAAGTGTAGAGACAAAAACTGGATGCCATACTATAATAAGGATATTTCCCACACTTGGCATGTTTTATTCCTGTTAAGACTCTGACTCACTTTCAGCTTCTAGCCAACTAGTTGACCTCTCTTCCTGATCATGTCATCCCTACGGCCACCTTGGTACTCATGTATTTTTCCATGTAGTTATTTATTCACATATTTGTTTTTTTGATCTATTTTTTTCACTCCTATGATGCATTCATTCATTTGTTATGACTACTGTGTCTACAGAAATGAAGGTAAGTATTTTAAGGGAAGAGTATGACATATTTTATTTCCCAAATGCTGAGTTCAGTACTCAGAACCCAAGAGGTGTGAAATACTGTTGATGTCATTACTACTATAGCCATTATCCCTATCAAACCTTTTCCTATCTCTATATTTGATATTTGTTTTTCATCCTGAAGTATAGTTATTAAGTGTATCAGCCTCCTCCTACCTCCAGCTTCTCCCCTCTCCAATCTATGCTTTATGCTGTGGCATGGGTTATTTTTCTGAAGCAGCTCTCAGCATACATCAAAATCCTACGCTGTCTCAAAATCCTACACTGTCTTCCTCCCATCTCTTTCTGCATTAAGCAAAGTCCCCGATACTTGACTTCCAGACTCCCCACCAACTCTCCCATTCTTACACATCTACTTTTGCCCCCTGCTACTCCCTATTTTCCTCACTTCCTCCCTTGTTAACCTTCTGACTGTACATCACTCTTGATTTTTCCATCTCCATTGATTCAGTTGTATTTATTGAGTTCTTACTGTGTGCAGAGCACTCTACTAAGCACTTGGTAAACTGACACATTCCCTCCCCAATACTACCACTACTACTGCTATCATCTCTAGTAGACCTGATTGACCTTTTTCCAGTTTGCCTAAATCCCTTTGAATTCCATTCCTATCTTCCAGAATGTTAGGAACCACACCCAAATAAGCAACAGTTGATAGTTTGATGATCCGGCTTTTGATGCCTTCATCTACAACATCATTAGAAATATGGCATAGAACTTATTTCGGGGTCCACCTGACAATAAATATATTAAGGCCTTACTTTCCCAGGTTGTCAATGAGGATGGAATGTGGTTAATTTAGATCAGGTATTGGATTGCATTAACCAAGATTATGACAAGCTAGAGTTGGGAGGGAGTTTAGAATGTAGCCTTCTCATGTACTTCCCAAGTGCCTAGTACAGTGCACTGCATCAAGTGGATGCTCAGTAAACACTACTATTATTGCATATACCTATGACCTTTGCTTTCATTTTAGGAGATTAAAACTGGAATTATTTGCTTCTCATAAAGCCATGCTGGCTGTTTCCAGGTTCCTGGGCTTTTCTAGGTGGTAGTAAATTGTTTGTTATAAGATATTTCTATGTATTATTCTTTAATTACTGGTCTTTCTGTTTTACCTTTGTTCTTTCCCAGTCCTTAGGGACTTCTCTTATTTTCCATAAATTCTTACAAACATCTGCCAATTCCGTAATGTACCCCAGGGTACACAAACTCAGGCTCTGATGTTTTAAATACATCCAGTTGTTTTTTTTTTAAATGCCCTGGAACTATTTCTTCTCCTGTCCTATTTCAACTTTCCAATACAACCCTGTTAAGATTCATACTGGTTGCCCATTCCCTTTGCTCTTTTTTGTAAAGGTAAAAGAAATAAATAAAATAAATCCCTTGCCTTTTCACAATCATCTGTTATCAGCTTTTCCTTCCCGATATTGAGGAAAAAATGGGAGGGAGGGCTGCACGAAGGTCAAGGTGGAAGGTGTGTGAGATTTTCCTTGGGCCTTCCCTTTGGCCTAATGGAATCAAAGAATTTTTTTTGTTACCCTCTATGTCTTTTGTATGTTGCATAGCCTTTTGAGCCTTTGCATTTGTAAGTGCTTAGTACAGTGCTTTACACATAGCAATCACTCAATAAATACAATTGAACTAATGAATAATATTGTCTTTACATAACTGCTCTTTTTTGTATTTTTTTTAGCAATTTTACCTAATTTGCTATTTTTTTTAAGTGCTTCACCATTGGTTCTTTAGAACCCTCAAGAATGATTGGCTTAACCAACCTGACATCATCTTACTGTTTTTGTCTTTCCTCTGCAGGAGTAGAATTGTTCTTTAGCCTGCAAACCTCTCTTTTTAAAACAACAGATAAATGTCTGGGTCTTCTTCTTATAGTCTCTTCTTACTAATGCCATGGGTCAGGGGAATGATTATTGGTTCTAATCAGCAAGCTAATTATCACTCCCACCTGCAATAGCAGCCATTACCTATGCCCAGCTGGCACTTGGAACAGTGAGAAATGCTTTTTCTTTCTTTAAAAACATTGAAGAAATCTCTTCCAGCCCACTCTCTCAGCTCCAGGTAAGTCCCTATCAACCATATGGAAAAGTGTCACTCAGATCAGCACCAGTAGGGATAGTTTAGCCCAGTGGATCAGAATATTAAATATAGATTGTGCCTGAGTACTATTTTAGTTTTAGGCATATAGTAAGAGTGCCCCAATATGTATTTCTGAAGTTCAAATACTAATTTACATGCTCACAAAAGTTCTATTGATTGGATTCCATATTCCATCTGTCTTGATGTCAATAATTTATTTTCGATAGTTATTGTCATGACAGATGGATTATGGAATCTGATCATTAGAACGTTTGTTCACCGTTGCTCAATTGAATAAACTCAAGACCCACTGAACCAGGTCCTGAAGTGGAATCTCCTGGAAGGTTTGGGAAGGGCTCATCCATATGTCATGATATGCAAAGCCCATTGCCTTCAAAAGCTGTGAGCAAAGCAAATAGCTGATGGTAAAAGTGAGGTAAGCAAACTAGTTTTTGGTTTGTTAGGCACTTTTGGAGACACAACAAATATTTCTGAAGTTCCAGAACAATAATTAGACAAAACAAATATTTCCAGAGCTCCAGGATAATAATTAATAGGACCATTTAGTGAGCTCTTACTGTGTGCAGAACAAAGTGCTTGAAGAATACAATAGACTTGATTAGCTGACATGGTCCCTACCCTCAAGGAGCTAATGTGATCGGCTGGTGAAGGGCAAGATACACGAAAAGTGTTTGCAAATGCAGAAAGAGTAGTTGCTACATGACAATAGGATACAGCATCATATTTACTTGATTGATTTCTGGCAATTGTTAAGCACTTCCTTTGAACAAGTACTGTAGTGTTGTATTACATTACTATTCTTTTCCAATTTTTATCACTTCACAAGTTGGTATACGGATACAATTTAACTGGCATTAGTATTTTTAAGTGTTTATATGTTAATGTTCGGACAAGTTCTTTCAATTCAGCACTCTGTGGAAAGTAGGCTATTCCCTGGACAACAAAGAAGTGTATTTGCTTGTTGCTCTTGATGGCTAGAAATAATTGACTCATTTAGAAAGCATTAGTCACCTGCTGCAAGGTATTGCATCTTTTCTTCGTGCATTGTATTTCCATCCTCCGTGACCAGAGAAAGGCAGGCAAAGGACAGAAGAAAACCACGTTGGACTCTGAGTTTCTCCCCACTCATTGCTCTTCCATGGTAAATGATTATTGCTTGTTGACATTTCCAGTTTTGAAATGCTGTTTTCTGTTCAGTTCTGTTGTTACTCACTTAAGTGAATATCCTGAGGTCATTTCTCCCTTATTCACATGCTCACTTAAATGTCCTTTGTCATTAAACGGAAAAATATTAACCTTGTCATAGTTAGTGACTGGAAGCAGAAAAGTCCATTTGGTTCTCAGGGGAATGCATTCTAATTTTCTGCCTGTCAGAAGCTGACATTTTACATATTTTAATTTTTTTCTAGTTAGTGCTAAATTTAAATGTGCATTTCACAGTCTTTTGTTCAGACTAAAGCCTCTCAAAGCCTTGGCAGTTTTCCACTGTGTAAGACTCTTGACCAAATACTGTGTTTGGAGTTCATTTTGTGAGCCAAATAGAAAGGGAGGTGAGAATGAAAATTTGCAGATGAGAGGCTGTTGTTAAGGACACTTTGGATTTCCATGCCCAGTGTGACATTTTTTTTTCCTCTGAAGGTAAAATAGATTTGGAACAACTCATTTTAAAGTAGAACAGCAAAAAAGGGAAACAAATTGTGTTCAGCTCTTCTACAGTTGCCTGAGGTTTCTCAGTAAGATGGATATATGTGCATGTGTGATGATGATGATGATGATGATATTTGTTAAGCCTTTACTATGTGCCGAGCACTGTTCTAATCGCTGAGCACTGTTCTAAGTATATGTATGTGCGTGTCTTTGTTTACTTGGATCTGCAGGCAAATTTTACAGTTGTGGGAAAGTTTGAGAAAGTCCGTTGGTGATGGATAGTCCCTACCAAATTGTGCACTCACTAAGGCTATCATGTTCTAATTGTGCTAATATGTTCACTGTTGGCAGTGCTGTTCTATGATTTTCTCAAAGTTTCAGTTCAAAAGCATCATCAATCGTATTTATTGAGCACTTACTGTGTGCAGAGCACTGTACTAAGCGCGTAGGAAGTACAAGTCGGCAACATATAGAGACAGTCCCTACCCAATAGTGGGCTCACAGTCTAAAAGGGGCAGACAGAGAGCAAAACCAAACATACCAAGAAAATAAAATAAATAGAATAGATATGTACAGTAAAATAAATAAATAGAAAAATAAATATGTACAAACATATATACATATATACAGGTGCTGTGGGGAAGGGAAGGAGGTAGGATGGGGGGATGGAGAAGGGGACGAGGGGGAGAGGAAGGAAGGGGCTCAGTCTGGGAAGGCCTCCTGGAGGAGGTGAGCTCTCGGTAGGGCCTTGAAGGGCAGCAGCCCTGCCTTTCTACATCAGTGAGGTCTTCCTGCTGTATTAGCCTTCTGTATTCAACTGCAGACCCAGCTTCAGGGGGCAGTTGAGTTAGTCAGTGCCTCGGGATGGCGTGCTAAGGGGGTTGGTGTTGTGACTCCTGACTTTCTTACGATGGCTGCCACTTGTGACATTAACAAGCTGGCTCCTGAACCAGACCATCTAAAGATGGCCACCACAAATGCAGAATACCCGCCAACATTCCCTGCTCCTATAGCCCAGTGGATCAGTGGCACAGTGCACATATACACTGTGTATATGTGGCAGTCATCTTTAGAAGGTTTCATTTTTACCATGATCCTCCAGTCCCTCCTCCCTCCCCAACAGCCCTCCCTGCTGCCTGTAGAAATAATCAACTCAAAGGATGCTTCTGAAAAGGTTTATTGATAAAATACTGGGGAGCTATGGTCTCGCCAATTTGTCTCCCTTCAGCTGCCTTCTCCCTGACATCCCCAACCTGGCACTGCCGGAGCTGCTGCCCTGAAATTGAAGTTCCAGAAGTTACCACTGCCAGGCCTGGGGCTTGGTAGGTTTTTGGCCCAGGGCTGGGGACCCCAGGGAGTGCTTCCTGCTTTGTTGGAAGGACTAATTGACCCTTAGAATTTCTGTCTGCTCTGTGGGCCATGCAATATGATAAATGGTGTCACCACACTGATCTCTACATGTCGCAGGATGTCCGTGCAACATGTGTTAAGTCCGGGGTGACACTTGGACCACTCACCTCAGGACTCTGGATGGACTGAGATTGGCCCATTTCACCTACCTCCCTGGCAATTGCATGCTCCATTTCAGCCCTCCATTCAAATACTGGGTATTCTATTGTCATCCTTCGCACACACCATGTACACCGAGGCTAAATAAAGCTACCGCTTTGCTTCTGGTACATTTATTTTTTCTAGGATCTTGTTTTGACCATTCCATCTGGCACTTTGTGCTGAGTTGGGCATGTAGGTGATGCTGACAGAACTGCTCAGGAAGTGGGAAGTGGTGCCTGTGATGAACCTACATCTCAGGAACATAGAGAAGGCTCTGCCACATACAGCAGCTGCTGTGTGATCTTGAGCAAGTCACATAACTCAAGAAGCAGTGCGGGCTAGTGGAAAGAGCATGGGCCTGGAGGCCAGAGGACCCATGTTCTAATGTGGTTCTGCCACTTGTTTGCTGTGTGACTTCAGGCAAGTCATGTAACTTCTCTGTGCCTCATTTACCTCACCTGTAAAATGGGGATTAAAACTGTGAGCCCCATGTGGGACATAGACTGTGTCCAACTGATTATCTCGTATCTACCCCAGCACTTACAGTAACTATTGTCCTGTCCTAGGAAGTGGTGCAGAATCCTGACATAGTGCCTGGCACATAGTAAGCATTTAACAAATGCCATTTTAAAAAAACAAAAAAACCCCGCAAACCCAAACTTTTGAGTCTCTCTTTCCTCATCTGTATAAAGGGGATTCAATACCTGTCCTCCCTGCTACTTAGACTATGAGCTCCACTTGGGACAGGGACTATATCTGATCTTATTAGCTTGTACATACCCCCTGCCAAGTAGAGTTCTTGACACTTTGTAAGCACTTAGCAAATGCTTCAGTTATTATTATCATTAAGATTGGAAGCACTGAGGCCTTTGGTTGGGTTTGAAGCTTATTGCCATATGGTCAACACACTCCATTTAGCAATTTTCTGAAGGACATTTAGGCCTTCTTTATCTGAGTTCCTATTTTTTTCTAATAGTATACCCTTTACCTGATCTTTAAAGCAGCATTGCTGATTGATGAGTATGCACTATAGCTCTAGAAAGAAGCAACATTGAATTTTAAGAAAATTTTTAACCTAATTGGGCTATCACCTGGTTATCCTTTTAAAAAAGTGCATTATTAATTTGATTACTGATGGTAGCAAATGGAGAGTTAGTGGAAGGCATCAACAGGCAGCAAATGGGCACCAGTTAGTTAATGAGTCAGGTGTTGCTGCTGATGAACTCACTGTATCTGAACCTTACCACATGACTATGCTGCTTTGGAGGTGGAGGGTAAATGCTTTAGAAACTACATTAGTTCTTACAGACCTCAATTATTATATTCCTGCTTCAGTGCACTAAAATGGTACCCCAGTGGCCTGGAAAAGTCAATGCTACCATTTCAGCCTTCAAAATAGTGCCTCGGTAGCTACCTAATTTTCAGGTCATGATTCTCTAGTTTAATTTTGGAAGGTTGTGGTTGGAAATGTTGTTCTGGAGGAGTGAAATGCTATCTATGTTAATTGAGTTAGCAGAGAGCTGGCGGGGGTGGGAAGGAGGGGAGGAGGTAATATTTTATCTGAGTTGTGCTAGGTGGTATTTTTTTTTTGAAACCAACTGTACGTTTAATGATTTTAGGTACAATTTATGTGCTCCAAAAAGGGATAACTATATGCATGTATAATTAATAATGAAAATAAATAAAAATAATGAATGGAAGTATATGAAGCCAATTATAAGTAATGTAGTGGTTATTCTGTTTCATAGTTTGTGGGGATTGTAAACTATGGAAAAGAAGGCTTGCAAGGTTATCTTTGTCACTAGAATTCTCCATGGCAGTACAGCCCAATATGTCAACTTTGGATGTGGTTTATATTTTAATGATGCTATAGAGTCTCAGGGTACTGGGGAGCTATTTGAATTAATGAACCCCAGCTCAGTATTGAGGCATATTCCCACATTGCACAAAATATCAACCCAGCATGAAGCAGAGGGCCTGGTCTGATAGAATAAGAGCAAAACCAGGGGGTTTATTCTTTGAACCAAGGATTCTCTTCCTTGTGTGGTGACTGAGAGGCTGTACAGCCTGGAGGAAAAAGCTAAGCTCTCCATGCTTCCAGTTTCACAGGTGAATATAGCATCTCCCCTCTCCGGTGGGGTTGGTAAAGAGGGGGTTGGTAAATCCCTGTGAAATCCTCCAACAAAAAATGTCCAGACCCATTTGCCTTTCCAAAAGCCCTCCCAGCTAGATTGTGGTCTAGCCTGGACTCAGGGTTAGCCCAGATTTAGACAATTGTTTCCAAGCCACGGCCCCATACGTGGACAGGATCGCCCTGAACAATCAGAGCTTGGAAAGAATTTCTCTAAACTCTGATACAAATATTCCCTTTCTCTGCTTCCCTCCCCCTTTTGATTAAACCATCTTTTCTTCCACCCTGCTTGCAGTTGCTCATTTTCCAACTCTCTTACCACTATGTTTTTGCTCTGCTCCAGGCATCTCTGTTAGGCTGCTCTGGATTGGCCAGACATGGTTTTCTTTACATTATGCTAACTAAATCATTTGAAGTTTTTAAAATGGAGAAGGTTTAAAGTCAGACTTACTTATATTAAGAAGTTTAACAGCAACTATTGTCCTAGGACCTCTCTCAGAGTCACACCTGGAGAGTTTCCAGCACTCTACCAGTCTCTACCATAATAATAATAATAATAATGGTATTTGTTAAGTGCTTACTATGTGCAAAGCATTGTTCTAAGTGCTGGGGGTGGTACAAGGTGATCAGTTTGTCCCTGTGGGGCTCACAGTCTCAATCCCCGTTTTACAGATGAGTAACTGAGTCACAGATTAGTTAAGTGAGTTGCCCAAAGTCACACAGCTGAAAAGTGGTGGAGCCAGGATTAGAACCCATGACCTCTGACTCCCAAGCCCGGGATCTTTACACTGAGTCACGCTGCTTCTGGGCCTACCCATTCCATTCCTAGCTTGGGCAGTGGCTAACGAGTGAAAGGCAATCTGCTACAAGTCAAAACTCCCCTGTGCTGGGCTGCAGCAGCGTGGGAGAGAGTCGAGTGTGGAGACTCAAGTTTACTGTGCGGAAGGAGGCAATGGTAAACCACTTACGTGTATTTACTCAGAAAACTCTATGGATACACTACCAGAATGATTGCAGATGGAGAGATGTGCCCATGGCGTCTCTATGGGGTGATGGCGACTCGACAGCATAAGACATTGTCCTAGGAAGTGGTACAGAACACTGGCACAATCAATCGGTGGTCTTTGAGTACTTACAGCAGGCCGTACTAAGTGCTTGGGGGAATACAATACTCTCTGCCTACAAGGAGCTCACAGATGAGAAAGGGAGATGGACATTAAAATAAATTAATAGGATATGAATATGTTCCTAAGTGCCGTGAAGCTGAATGGGTGACTATCAGATGCTTAAAGGGTACAGATCCAAGTACATAGGTAATGCAGAAGACTGTAAGCCTGTTGTGGGTGGGGATTGTCTCTATTGCTCTATTGTACTTTCCAAGTGCTTAGAAAGTGCTCTGCACAGAGTAAGCACTCAATAAATACGATTGAATGAATGCGAGGAAGTAGGGGGAAAGAAGGATTGGTTAGAGAAGACCTTTTTAGAGGTGTGATTTTCCCATAGGAATAGAGTCTGAGCTGAGGCTGAAGGGCTGGTCTTTGGAGCAGAAAGGATACCCCTACCTGGGAAAAGCTTCAGGAAGGAGGAGAAGATGGATATGGGCAATGGGAGATAATGATGAAGAAGGGAAAATGATCACAGGGGAATTCTGTTCTAATGCCTTCATTTTAATAAAGAAGTTGCAGAGTCAAGGGATGTTCAGAAGGGAAGAGGTGGATTCTGGATGGTTGAGGTGGAACTTTACATGGACTGGGAAACCCTGGGCCTGAGTCTAGCCCAGGTCCAGCATGAAGGCGGAGCAAGCACACACACCCTCAAAGCTCAAGTGGGTTGAACCAACCCAGATCTCACTGCAGGAGCACTGCTTTGTGTGCATGGTTGCTTACAAGCACAAAAAAATTGCAGGAAAACACTGCGGAGCACCCCCTGCCCCCAGTTCCCTGCTGCCACTGAGTTAGGGGCTGAAGGAGGGTAGGAATCTGTCCAAATCCAGCTTCAACCTGGCCAAGTTAGCTTTGTGCTGACCCAACTTGACCCTATGTAACTTGAGGAGAAGGTTGAGGGCAGAGCGGTTCATAAGGGAGGAGAAACAGAATTCTCTGGCTGCCGCAAGGTCACAGGGAAGGATGAAAGCATTCTTGTAGTGGGTTAGGTTGGTGTTGATTTTGGATTTCTACCAGGACCAGGAGAGTTCTGTTGTCTGAGCTCAGGAGCAGAGGAGGCCAGCTGTGGGGTAATTCAGAGGTAGAGTTTGGTGGGCTACGGGGAGCGGAGGGACACTGGGGCAAGATGGTCAAGAGGGCTAAGTTCAGAGCAAGGAGCCTTGAGTCTAGGGAGGGAAGGGCTACTTGTGAGGCAAGGAGGGGAGTTAGGGAGTTATAGTCTGGGTAAGGCAGCCAGAGTCAATAGACCTGCAGTCATTCAAGATCTTCGAGGTTCTGAAAGAGGTTCGAAGTGGCTCAGTGGAAAGAGCACAGACTTGTGAGTCAAAGAATGTGGGTTTTAATCCTGCCTCCACCACTTGTCTGCTGTGTGACCTTGGGCAAGCCACTTAATATCTCTGTGCCTCAGTTACCTCATCCGTAAAATGGGAATTAAGATTGTAATCCCTACGTGGGACAACCTGATTACCTTGTCTCTATCCCAGCACTTAGAACACTGCTTGGTACATAGTAAGCGCTTAACAAATATCATAATTATTACTATTCTTGTTTTTGAAAATATGCTTGGTCTTGATCATAAAAATTCACTCATTTTTAGGCACCCCAGGCAAGAGACTTTGCAATGTAAAATTAAATAATTACAATTCTGAGAGCCAGCAAAAGGAGTGTTACAAATCAGAATATCCAGCTTGGCCCAAAACAGACATGACCCAAAATGAACAGAATTACCTCTTCAGCATATGGCAATAATCCACCTAATCACTATGAGGAAGTCTAATAAATCTGGCAGGCCTTGCCTGCCCCAATAGTTGTCTGAGAACTGGGTGGGAACCAGCAGAAGCTCATCTTGATCTATTCTGAGACACTGACTATGAAGGAGGGAATTCTCTAGGGGCCCATCATCTCATTACTCCAGATCCTTTCAAGTGTACATCTCACATCACTTGCCAAATGTGACTCATCTCAGCCTCAATGTGCCCCTTGGAGGTGGGTAGAGGGTGCTTCAGTTCTCTTTCTGACATGCAGCCTCCTTGTCCTCTTTGTCCAGGGCAGCAGCGCAGAACAGATGAAGGAAGAAAAGATCCCACTGGAAATGGGACAAGGATGTAGCCAAGTTGGAATCTGATCTGAACTTTGTCAAGTATTCTTTATAATCAGATCTCTGGAGCCAGTTAGATTGCAGCCCCAGAAGTGATCAGTTACTGCCAGTGATGATTATAATTTTAATCCAATTGTGTCTAGCTACTCTCAGGGTCACTGAACAATCTGTCATCTTGCACCTCATCCTGCCTTTGCCCTGAAACCCTACCCCTTTCCTAACCACCATTACTTAGATGGAGGGAACAAGTCCTGATTGGGGCAATACATGTATCTCTTTGAATGTCAAGCTTGACACTTTTTCATGGGCCTGTGAGTCAAAGGACTTGGGTTCTACTCTTAGCTCTGCCACTTGCCTGCTGTGTGACCTTGGACAAGTCACTTAACTTCTCTGTGTCTCAGTTTCCTCATCTGTAAATTGGGGGCACAATACTTGTCCTTCCTCCCTCTTAAGTCTGTGAGCCCCATGTGGGACAGAATCTGTGTCCCACCTGATTATGCTGTTATCTCCTATCCCAGTACTTAATACAGTGTTTGGCACATAGTAACATTCAATCAATCATATTTATTGAGCTACTTATTGTGTACAGAGCACTGTACTAAGTGTTTGGGTGAGTATACTATAACAGAGTTGGTAGACACACTCCCTGCCCACAAGTTCTTAGGGAAGCAAGTGGCCTGGTGGATAGAGCATGGATCTGGGTTCTAATTCAGTTTCTGCCACTTGTCTGCTGTGTGACCTTAGGCAAGTCGCTTTACTTCTCTGTGCCTTAGTTACCTCATTCATCAAATGGGGATTAAGACTCTGAACCTTATGTGGGACAGGAACTGTGTCCATTCTGATTATCTTGTCTCTACCCAGTACTTACTAAAGTGCCTGGCACTTAGTAAACGCTTAACAGATACCATAAAAAGCACAATAAAAAAACTGAATTTACAGTCTAGAACTACCTCAATTATCATGATTACTATTATTGTTATTATCATTATGCTTTCCCTCTCATAGTGGAAATTTGGTGGCATTTTAACTGCACCCCCACGATCCACCATCTTGAGAGACATCCCTATAACCCAACAGCTGCTGAAAGAATAATTCCAAATAAATTACTTGTCTGTGGATGGAGAAGTCCCCATTTTAAGATAGAAGATTAAGCTAGGGAAATACATGAAAAGCAGAAGCTGCAGGCACCTCTGATGAAAGCACATCCCATCACGGCTGGCTTTAAAATCTGTACGATTTCAAAAAGTCCTCCCTGGGTACTGCTGGTTTTGCTGGGAACTGTTCTCCCTCTCATCCCAGGAGGTGGAGAGAAGGTTTTTTTTCCCACTGTACAAAGTGCCTCATTTTTAATCTGCTGCCCAGCCCAAACATCTGGTGGGAGGATCTTTCAAACAATACATTTCCTTTCTGCAAACTGCCCAAAATATCAGCAGAGTCTGTTGCAGAGCAGGCTCAGATACATGTGTGAGGTCCTGTAAATATCTCTGTTTAAACTAAGTAAAAGGAAAACTGATTTATGTACCTGGTGGAGACCAGAGACACTGCCTGTTCAAGTTTTATATATGATTTCAACTGGGTCTTGGCAAAATGAGGGCAATGGCTGTTTAATTTCTTCATCCAGAGATGGCAACCCATCTTTCCCCCTCCCGCTCCCTCTGAAGCTTTTAAGGATGAGAATGTTGTGTCTGATGCTTGTCAGCAAAGCAAGACGATTCACTAGCCTCACTGAGTTTGTCCTGCTCCCCTGCGAGGAGTGAAAGCATTAGCGTCTCTCACTTGGTGAGGGAGGGGGTAGAGAGAGTGTTTGGAGATTGTGCGAAGTGAGAAGGCATTGTCAGGTCTAGGTCAGTCTGGAGCAGTGCTGTGTGGCTCTCACAGCAGGCCACATTAGTATGATGTCCCACGGCAGCCTGGAGGCCTGGCAGAGGGAAAAGCAAGGGGGAAAGAGGAGGGGGAAAGGTCTGGAAAATGGTTGGAAAATCTGCCATGTGTTGTGTGTGCACCGAGACTGTGACCTTTTAAAGAAGTAGATTCAGAAAGTATTGCTCTTTATAGAGACCTATCCCTAGGAAAGAGATAGTGGCCAGAGTCCTAGTTTTTAAATGCCATTTTTTCCTTTCGCTGCATACTAAGGGCATTTTTCCTGTGCTTTGGTTTCACGAGGTCTCTCTATTTTGTGAAGCAGGATGTCGCGTACCATATGCCCTCAGAAAGAGCATGGCTGCTTCATATTTTTGGTCTCTGGATCTAAGCTCTGAGGGTGAAGGGGGCAGGGTATTTTGGATGGAACTTGCTGCCCTCCTGAGTTTGCCGGATTAGGAATTTGCTGAGCTTCAGGGCCTGGTGAAGGCCCATCTGTTCATCAAAGCACTTTCTGTTAGAGAAGATGAAGCACGTGGAGAGTTTGTCCTTTTCACTCTTAGGTCAAGGTGGGAGAAGATGGCTGTCGAGTAATTTTCCGCCCATGTCACGATTATGGTTGAACAATCCTAGCAGGGGGGGTGTACTCGTGAACCCTGCCCACGATTCCTGGGTGGAGCCTGTTTTCTGGCTGAGAAATATACCCAGAGGCTGAGGACAAGCTGGCATTTAGAGAGTGGAAAAAACAATTCCTCAAAATGAAGGCTTACCCGTAGAAGGAATTTGCAGACATCCCACCAGCCCTTTCTTAGACCAATGACAAGCCAAGGTGATGTAATGACCTGACTCAAACAAAGACTAAAGAATTTCAGACTGAAGGCTTCAAGCCTTCAGTGGTAGTATAAAATATATTCTGACCATTCTAGTTAATAATAGACTCTCCCTCACTGGAAGGGCGAGTCCTTAAAAATACTAATTGCAGTAGAAATTTGATTATTTGAACTGCTGCTACCTTGGAAAACTAAACAAAAGATGTTATTTGAATTGAAATCTTCCCAATTAATTTGGATCATTGACTTTCTACTATAGCAGCTTTGATTACATCTCACTGGGATTATTTAATGTCCTATGGAGAAATTGGTTTGCAAAAGTAAATGCAGTTTACAAAAGTGCTTTATGTGCTCTTGCAGGCCACTAGTTTTCCCATGTTGCAGGTTATGTCCTGGGAAACCTAAGGCTCATGGGAAATTATCAGTGTGTTGCTTCAGTCTGCCATCAGTTTCAGGGGTATTTTTTGTTTCCAAAATAAAATCACTGCATCTCTCAGTTGGTGTATTTTTGGCTATCTTTATCCTTGTAATTTGACTCCTTCCTTGTTGGAGCAGGGTAAGAGTAATCAGTCAATCAATCAATCAATGGTATTTATTGAGGGCTTACTATGTGCATAGCTCTCAGGAGAGTACAGTACAAAAGAGTTGGTAGACATATTCCTTGCCCATCTGGTGCTTAGAGGGTAGAGGGGGCGGCAGATGTTAAAATAAATTATGGATATGTACATAAGTGCTGTGGAGTTGAGACAGGGGTGAATATCAAGTGCTTAAAGGGTATAGCTCTAAGTGCAATTACATGATTGCATGAGAAGCTGAGTGGCCTAATGGAAAGAGGATGATCCTGAAAGTCAGAGGAACTGGGTTCTAATTCTGGTTCCACCATTTTCCTGCTGCATTGTTCAAGGCACTTAACTTCTCAGTGTCTCAGCTTCCTCACCCGTAAAATGGGGATTCAATATCTGTTCTCTCTCCCAAGTAGACTGTGCCCAACCCACTTATATCTTGTATCTAACCCAGTCCCTGTCCTACACGGGGCTCCCAGTTCAAGGAGACTAGGTATTGAGATGAGGAAACTGAGGCACAGAGAAGTTAAGTACCTTGCCCAGGGTCACACAGCAGGCAATTGGCAGAGCCCTCTAGATATAATCAGCTCATTTGTTGCTCTTCTTAGGCTTGTGGATGTGGCTAGAAGCCGGAACCGGTGTCTACATAAACTTCCCAGCCACTGAGAAAGTCCTCCACTCAATAGGCTACAGGCTCTGTTGAAAGGTTTAGAAACCACTATCTGGGAGTTAGTGTGTCCTGGTAGAACACAATACCACGGAGTTAATGGACACGATCCCTGTCTACAAGGAGCCTACAGTCTAGAATGGGAGATGGACATAGAAATAAATTAAGATAGGGGAAATGGCAAGGTATAAAGTTACCTATATAAGTGCTATGGGGCTGTGGTCATCTGGGAAATGTGTACTGGGGGAATATCAATTAAGGAACGCTTCCTGGAAGAGATATGATTTCAAAAGGGCTTTGAAGATGAAAAGAGCTGTGGTCTGACAGATTTGAAATGAGAAGAATTGCAGGCAGGAAGAAAGGGTGAATAAAGGGAAGGAGCCTGAGAGGTGAGAATGAGGCACAGCAAGTAGACTATCTTGAGAGGAGCGAAGTGGGTGAGCTGGAGTGCAGTGGGAGAGTGAAAAAACAAGAGGCAGAAGCTAGTGCTGTGCCTTTAAGCAGTTGTCTGAAGTTTCAGCTTGATGTACAGAAGAATAGGAAACTATTTGGAGGTCTTTGAGGAACGGGGAGACATTTGAAGGGCAGTGGCCCATTGGACTGGTGGTGGGGAGGAGAAAAGGGGCATTTTAAGGAGCTGAATTGGACTGGATGGGAGAGGGAGGGGGAATGTGGCATTTAAGGACCTGAACTACTTACCACTGGAGTAGTTATGCTACTCACATCGCCATGTTCTCTCTTCCTTCCCCCACAGAGGCAACAGTTTTGGAGATCTGGTACTGGATGATTTTACCTGCCAAGTGTTAGTTTCTTAGAATTCCTATCACCCAGGACATTTACCCCTAAAACTGGCTCTGCTCATTTGTGGATTGTCCTGTTTTTCTCACTTTAATCAATCATTTCACCTAGACTTCTAATATGGTGTTTTTTAAACAGGGCATCACACTCCTAGGAGGTTACTTTAAAAAAAAAATTAAAGCACTTCCTAAGCAAGGGCCTAATTTTTTAAGAGTATTACAGTTTCTTATGTATTCCTTGTGTTTATTATTATTTGTTTTCGGCCTTTCTGCCGCAATAAGAATGTTAAATTTAATTTTGTGGCCCCTAGAACAAAGGTATTCTTTGCACATACGCCTCATGTACCAGGTTCTATCCACTGCTCAGAATTAAATCCAGTATATAGTATTTCCATTGGGGTTTGAGGATTAATTGTTTTCAAAAACAGTCATTTATTGTATCCAAAAACCACTTGTTCTTATGAATTATTTGGCTATTCAACATAAGGCTAATTCAAGTCTACCATTATTGCTATGTTACTTAATTTAAATTTCAATAATCTCACTTAACTGTTCCTGTTCCACTTTCTTTCTCTTGGTTGAATTGTCTATACACTAGTCTTATTACAGTATGCAGTTTGTAATTTCTACCCAAAGGGCTTGCAAGATAATTTATTATCCAGTAAGATTTTCATTTTATTTCTGTTTACATTGCCCTTGACATTTGATACCTCACACCAAGGCAGTAGAGTCACCCCTAATTTTCCTTGGAGTTTGTAGCCTGGTAGAAGTGGTTTTTTTCTTCGTCAAATCCCAGAAATATTGATCATATTCAAGTTCTTACTAGGTGCAAACATTCCAATTCACCCATTTTATTTTTTAGGCTTTTAGCTTCACTTTTTTTTTTTTTTAATTGTACTTCCCAAGTGCTTGCTCTATTCCAGGCACTGTACTAAGCGCTGGAGTAGATAAGATAATCAGGTTGGACACAGTCCTTGTCCCACTTGGGGCTCAGAGTCTAAGTAGGAGGGAGTAGGACTTAATCCCCATTGTACAGATGAGGTAACTGAGCCACAGAGCAGTCAAGTGACGTGCCATAAATCATACAGCAAAGAAGTAGCAGAAAAGTGGCAGAACCAGGATTAGAACTCAGATTCTCTGACTCCGAGGCCCAAACTCTTTCCTGTCGGCCACACTAGCTATAGTATAGAAACGTCTGCCTCTTTTGGCTTTCCTGGTTTCTATCCCTATATAATCTGATTACAAACACAGCTCAGCTACATCCAAAGCATCTTTTCTGTTTTATCACCAAATCCTTAATTCTCAATTATTTTCCAGGAGAACCTTGTGATTTTGAGGTGTTTCTTAATTATGTATTTAATTCTCTTGTCTTTTGTTTTTCTCTTTGTAGTCCTTTTCTATTTGTTCATTCTTCAGTGAGAAGTGAATTGAATAACAAGGGAACATGAAGCTGATTGTGCTTGTTCAATTGTAGATTGCCCATTATCCAAGTACATTTTGAAGTCAAGTTTAGCTTACTTTTGGGTTAGATATAGAAAGGCCCTGTGAGCTTTTAAGTAAGTCATTTTAAATATGTTGGCCCACATTCTAAGACATCATGTATGAAAATATTAAAGTATGTTATGATAATGCACTTTGTAAGAATGTTGTAATTATTCACTGAGGGGGCCAGTATTTTTCCTGATTAAAGAAGAGCTCCTTGCACAGATAAATAAATAATTGCAGAAACTCCTACTCTGTGTATGCAGTTTCTTGCTATTCTCAAGAAGAATAGCAGTGGTGACTTGAATTCCAATACTGCTACTTATTTAGAATAATTATTTGAATTTAATCTAATCAGAATCTTTATTCATTGATGCAGAACACTTCTTAAGTAAAAACTATTTCACAAAATTAAAACTTGTACACATTTGTTGTACATAATGTCTAGAATGATTTTCTGGGCCATTTTTCTGGCATCTAAACAAAAGATGTGCAAAAGAAAAATATATTGTGTTTTGGTAAACTCATTTTGTTTTATTAAGAAAAAGAACTATTGTTTGCAGGCAAGTAGGCCTCTTGGACACTAATTTTAGAAAATGCTTATTTATGGATTATTAAGAATAATTTATAAGAACTACCGGGGGTGGGAGGATGGGGTTGTGAATTATTTTGTTGCATTCGGCACTTTCTGAAATAGATTTAAAGTTTAAAAATATCAATCTCATCTGCTGGAAGAAGTTGAGATACTATGCAATGTTCGAGTCAAGGATCTATGGAAGGACTGAAAAACTCTGTTACAGTTGTTAAAACAATATATGCTCTCTTTTCAGGAGAATGTGTTTAGCTCAATTTATAGAATTCAGAATGGTTGCTATGCTTTGTGGATTATATATATATTGCATTAGAATAAATTATTTATGGAGCAAGTTGGCTTTGATGGAAAATGTAAAGCCTAGCAGAGAGAATGATGAGGGAAAAGCCAATTTATGTGAAATATTTTAAGCACGCTTCCACTTTTATATTTTAAAAATCAAAATAAGGAGTGGATGGTACTATCCAAGTAGTATCAATGAAAAAAAAATTAGTGTATTATGTTCCAGCCAGTTCATTTTACCTTTATTTTTAGTTTTCATGCAAAATATGTAATTCACTTTTAATTTCAAAAAAGGAATTACTAATTTTCCTGAACTGAAATACTGGAGGATTCTTACCGATTCCATGTCCCAGTCTATTTTGCTTCATTCTTGATCTTAATCATTTCAAATCTAATCCATCTGGGAGTTCATTGTCTTGATGTATTTCTTTAATGTGTACACTGGGTTTACTAGCATTTTTCTGACCTTAGAAATGTTGTGGTATTTTACAGTGTGCAGTGACATTTATGAGCTCATTTGGACTCCAATAAAGAGGTTGATTTCCATAGATTAAATGTCAAGTTCGAAACAGTACAGGGTAATTTAATACTCCTGTGTTGTCCAGTTGCATTCACAACTGGGGCAGTTGACTGAACAGTTCTCTCTAATACTAACTCACAACTGTCACTGAAATTGCTTAATGTTGTAAGGTCAAAATATGAGTCTCAAGGGAATAGGTACAATCAGTTCAGTACAATTGAATACTTGGAGAAATTTTTATTTTGAAAAAACAAACAGTAGTGCTTGTGGTTTGTGGGTGAACAAATCGTTGACAAGGATGGCATTAGACATTTCATAACTGGCCCAGAATACCTAAATATGGCTCCTTGATGTTCTCATCCTATGTGTTCTGGACCTCTCTGCCTTCCACTGAAATCGCCTGAATTTCTACCCCAATGAGAAACTCAAGATGGCTCCCAGAACAATTATAGGAGGAAAAGCCTTTTTCCTGACTGTTAAGAAACAAAGACCTCCATTAAATTGAGTTTCATTTAATCTTGATGTATCAAAAAGTGGCATTAAAAGTGACAATTTTTATCAAAAGTACATTAAAAAACCTAAAATATGTAGTGTCTCAGATATTGAAACCAGATTGGAATTAAATTCTTGTCAGAGATGGAACTGAAATTTATCTTCCAAAAGAAAAAAATCCCTTTTAAAGGTTTTGCAAGAAAAGATAAAATCCAATCCAAAGCAAACTCCTTTTCTATAGTGTCCTTCCTAAGTAGCATCACAGAACAAATTTTGGTAGCTGTTGACACAATCGGGTACAAGCCACTTTTTTTTTTGAAAGAATAAACATAGTTATTAAGGCAAAGCATCTATTTGATTGAACTAGATGAGTGCAAAATAGAAAGACAGATGATATCTACCCACCATTTTATCTCATCTTTGACTCACAACAGAGACATTTATATATATATAAATGATATATATATATCAGGAAGATATATATATATATATATATATATATATATATATATATCTTCCTGAAGTAGACTGGGTTCCTTGCCATGAGAAACCAACCAAGATGCTTGTGAATCTCTCCAGAAGTTAAATTAGCAAAAGTTATAGTGAATACGTGCAGCAGACACTTCATTAGGAATGAACTCATAGTGTCATTCTGACTTCATAGTTGGGGTTAAGAACACCTCAGCATGTGAAATAGACTCAGTAACTAAAGCGTTAAATTCATTAACTTGTATTTATTGAGCACTTACTACGTGCAGAGCACTGCACTAAGAACTTAAATTAGTTTACTCCTCAAAATCAAGGGAAGGCAAAATATGGAGGGGCATGAAAGAATCCAGAGAAATCTGAGTAGGACTTTATGTATTTTTTATACCCTGAATAGAGATGGTCTGGAAGTTTAATAAAGGGGCCTGACACTAATTTAACTTTATAGAATCAATGCATTTTAAACTTGTTTAATGGGACTGTGAGCAGTTGATGAAATAACCTCTTTGAGGCTCACAGTAGTTCAACATGCATTGCAGCATGATTATGGGAAATATTTAATAATAAATGCAGTTGCCAAGTCTTTGCCTTCATTATGGGGAGATCCCAGGACACTGGCAGACCATTTTGGAGCAGCTATTTCTCGGTAAATACAATCAGTTGATTTATTAATTCTAGTGACACTTACAGAATTTCTGATAATAACCTACAAGACCTGGGTATAGCAGAGATCTGGTCAGGGGCTCCCAAGATGGGTTTCACTATGAATTCAATAATAATAATAATGGCATTTATTAAGTGCTTACTATATGCAAAGCACTGTTCTAAGTGGCTCAAGAGTTTTGAGCCACAGACATCGGGAAAAGAAGCAAGCATTAAATAAATTGAAAGCAGGAATAGAGTGTGAAAGATTCTTCCAGTAACCTGCCTACAAACAAACCAAGAAAGGAACAAACAAATGTGAAAAGAGGGAAAAAGAAATCAATATGAACTACTGCCTCCCAGGATGGTTGTATATGCTCTTCGCAAGTTAAAACTGAATTATTCACCATTTCTCTGATCCTAGGAAATCTGAAGTGTAGAGGTACTTCCTAGGTCTGAATTTAACTACTCTTCTTTTCTTCCCCACCCCCAGTTGCAAAATAAATTGCCCAAAGAACTCGAGGTGCATATTTCATTATTCTTCTGGAAATATTTCAGCCAGCTGGGTGTCACTACTTGAAAAGAACTGGGAGAAAGACAAATGTTGTTTTGAGGGGAGTAGGAACAGAGTGTTACAAAGAGGTGGGGTGTCCATAATGAACTAATGCCTACACAGAGACGGCCTACAAGGAAAGGACAAATACTTTGTCAGCTGACAGATGGCTGTTTGAGCCAGAGGCTTGCTGCTGATCCACTGGATAGATATAGGCAGTCACTGGCTGAGAACTCTAGGTTTTTATAGTCAAGTTTCTACAGGAAAATAAAAATCTTCCTGCTGATTCTTGGGGCATTTCTCTTTTTAAAATCTCTTTAAATTTTGGGGCAGAAAGTCACAAAAGTAGCGGTGAGGTTCAAATCAACTGCTTGTTTTTGCCTTCCAGGCCTTTGGGAAACTGTCATCTCAAGGATCTGCTAGGGTGGGGAAAGCAGTTTGATGAACACTTTCAATTTAGATGTGGGCAAATAGAGGTGTCAACAACAATGTGTAAAGTTTACCCTGGGGCATCAAAAATCTGTATAGTGTTGGATTAAAAAAACAGAAATTTCCCTTTAAATAGGAAACTGATAATAAAGAATGACAAAGAGGAACATAGTCTTTAGGAGGATTAAGAGAACAAGCTAAAATGCTTCTCTGATTAACTTATAGTACAAACTCAGAACTCCCAAAGCTTTTACAACTTATAGGAATTCAGTTGTACATGTATACACTCACATTTATTCTACTTCACACAAACCTATTTCTTTCAGTCTAGGTGTTGTCTCTTCTGAATTCTAAATTGACAATATTTCATATGCTTTTGAATTTTTCATGACCATGCTGCAGTGAGACCTATACAGACCCATTTTAACACAGTCTTATAATACAGAAACTGGGCATTAATACAAATTGGTTTTTAGCCTAGAGAGATTTTGGTACTTTTTCTCTTCTAGTTCAGTTTGTGCCTTCAGCTGGCCAATTGAGTTGCTTTGAAAAAGCTCCTTTGCAGCTTCTGATCTGATAGTGATGATCGAGTTCCAGACCTGGCACAGTGGACCTCCAGCCAATAAACCCTTGAGTTGTCTTAGGGATAGGAGGAGATGGATAGACCTGTAATTCAAAAAGAAATACATAGGATTGACTAATTCTCATATTAGATTGGCAAGCAGAAACATTTTCAGAAATTGTGTGATTAGTGAGAGTAGTTCTGGTATGGAAAAAAAAATAGCAAATAACAAGGTATCTTTGTTTTACGTCAGCTATACTCTTAGAATACCTACATTTTAAACCCACGTTCCCCAGTAAAAGAAGTTCATTAATAAAAATCAACAAAAGCACATGTGGGATCACCTGTTATTAAATATACTATAAACAGTGTCAGGTAACATTTTTGGATCTGATTAACTTCCTGGTTTTGACTGAAAGGCCCTGGAAAAAAATGTACATGGTATTGCCTTATGATATAAGGGATTATTTTTTTCTCCTTGCCCTCCCCCTTCCCATCCCATCCAGCCAGAATTTTGTTCAAAAAACTCATCCATACAGACATAAAATGCTATACTGGTTCAGACCACAGTCAGTCCAGCCACAGCTCTATCTCCTAAGGCAGTACCCACGATACCTGGAGAAACACCTTGCCTTCAGAAGTGAAGAATAACTACTTACTAATTCCATCAACAAATTGAAAGCTTTTGAAAACATTTGTAAATATTCAGACAGTTTTGAAATTTATTGTAATTGACTGCTCTGCTAATTATGGGGCAATTTAAACAAGGGCAAATACCAGCAGGAGTAGATCTTACAAAATTAGGCTGGAGAGAAAGGTTTTTAATATGTTCTTGTTTATTGAACACATTCCTATCTTTACTATTTTCCATCCCTACTGTAAATAGAATTTGCTTGGATGACTAAGGTAGGAAGGAAGTCTGATTTTTTAACAGTCCTTCCCTGACAAGTTTGGAAATTATATTTAGTAAATTCCAAACAGAGAAAGTAGTCCAAATTTGCCAGAGGAGTCAATGAAAACTTTCAGCTAATTAAAAAAGAATAGTTCTAAGGGACAATGCTTCCCCCCCAAACTAGCCTTGAAATCTTGCAACTATCAGAGAAACAATATTTTTCAGTCCATAGGCACCAAATTAAACCAGAGAATTATAGGAACTGACGTATCTGTAGAAGAAACCAAAGCAATATTGAGCATTACTTTCTGCTTATTACTATGCTTATTTTGGCTAAAACAGGTCCTCCCCACTTAGGAAAAGTGCTCTCTGTTGTATCGCTCTAACATCTGGGGACTTACTCAATAGAGAAACACACAGGGAGAAAACAATGTTCCAGTTTGTTCTTTTGCCAGAGCTGTAAATCTTTATTCTTTGGCCAAGACTGGAAACTGTTTGTGATGTTTAGGTGGAGTCACTTCCTTTGAAAAGATAATTATTATGGCCACAAGTGCCACCCACTGAGTAGCACAATGGAGAAAATGATATTATACTGCACCTCCTTTCTACAGAAGAGGTGAGTGGGAGAGGGATTAGGGTTTAATCCATCCAGTTGAAGGGATACTTTATGATTATCCATTACTAATAAAGTAAACAATCATTTCAATCCACGAATATTAAGTGGATTAATATTTGCCCTCCACCTCTTTTTTTTTTTTTTTTAATGAGCACACCATTGGATTTCTAAAAAGTTTTTACCTTAAAACACTGACTAAGGACCAAATTTGAAAAGATCATATCTGAGGTGGAAGGCAAAAGACAACCCAGAAAACATGAAAGACACTTTGGAAAAGTATTAGCCCTTAATAACAATACAAAGAATAATATTAATAATAATAATACTCATAATGATATTGCAACAGTTGTGGTTAAAAATGTTAGTTTTGGGGGTACATCCTCACCACTGCCATCATTAACAACTGATGATGGAGTCTCTTCCATCGTAAATGTTGGGTGACTGACAGTACAGCCGCAAAGATGTGGGGTTTGAAAACCTGCCTGAAGGAATTAGCTCTAGTGATAAGGGCTTGCACTGAAGACCTCTTGCACTCACAGTGGGTGCAACAAACACGGAAGTGTGCAGTAGATTGCAAAGTTTACATGAAAATTTAATGAACAAAAGCCGTCTATGGCAGAGGGATCACAGCAGAGCGCCGATGTTCTGTTGTGGTGCCATGGACCATCTCATTCGGCAGTTGCTAGGGTAGCTGCCTCGGTAACCACTGTGGTCTTTGCCGCCTACGTTTGCCAGCTATTTTCAGGATTTCTGAAATGTTTCAAGCATTAACAATGTGGTCTGTCCTGAGCTGGGCACACTACAAAATACAATAATGACTAGAGTCCCTGGTCTCCTGAAATGTACAGTCATTCCATAATAGCCTCATTCTTTTTCCTAATAGTTTGCCGTTTTCTTTCATTCATCCATTCAAACATATTTATTGAGGGCTTACTCTGTGTGCAGAGCACTGTACTAAGTGCTTGGAAAGTACAATTCAGAAACAGAGACAATCCCTACCCAACAACAGACTCACAGTCTAGAAGGGAAGAGACAGACAATAAAACAAAACAAGTAGACAGGCATCAATAGCATCGATATCAATAAATAGAATTATAGATATATACACATCATTAATAATATAAATAGAAAAATAAATAGGTACAGGATTGCAGGTCAACAGCATGGTGTTCGACTATAACTTTTAACAATATTCCTGTATTCTTGATAAATATTCCAACCTATTTAGATGACCCTGAAAGCTGTGATTAAGTCTATATGGGTAAAGTGAATTAGAAAGTTTAAATCATCTGGTGAATTTCATCGACATGGCCAGTAACCTGAATAATCACATCCTAAACCCCATAACTCTGTCCCCTTTGTGACAGTGTAGGACTTTTTTTTTTCTGGTTGGTTTCTTTGAATAGTCCAGATAGTGGTCTCCACTAGTCTGTGGAGAACTGGCATGGAGCAAATGTGTGTCCACATTCATAGTTGGATGAATTTCCCAGGATAACATACTGGAAGAGGGCACTAACGTAATGCGGTGATATTGCTGATTTCCTGTAGATACATTCGTGTCTTTCTACCCCTTAAAATATAATTTCATTGTTCCATTTTTAATTTAGGAAAACAGTATTAAAATATAATGGTCTAACCTTAATGTATGTTTCCACTGGGATCACAGGTTGGATTTGCAAATGTTCCGGCAGCATAATCTGAGGTTTTGACAGTGGTTCTTCACCTTCATGCTTCACCAACTAAATTAGAATAATGTTATTACCAAACAAATCCGCATTTTTCTTCGATATAAAGTTACAACTTAGAATTTTAATCTCAATGTAGTATTCTCTCCAGTGTGTGGATGGGGTCATCTTTGTTGCAGGTTATCGGAGTCCTCCCTGGGGGTCAGTGAGGTGGTGAGGGGTTCCACCCCAGAGCCAAGAATTTTCCTGCTTTAGCCATGAAAATTGTGGCCATTGGGTAGGGCCTGCGTGGTATACGGGACTGGGGATGTTCATCCTTGCTCTAGGTTATGGCTCTCACAGTGAAGGTTGAAGGTTTATCAGCTCTGGTGCAGCACTCTATCCACTGTACGGGAACCCAGGCCCAGAGGTTTCCAGCCCTGGGGTGTCTAGCTCTTGCAGTGAAGGCTGGAAGATTATTGGCTTGAATGTGCTGCCCAAACCAAAGATGCTGTGACTTGCCCAGCCAACAAAGCACCAACCTTCATCTTGAAAGGCACATCTCGATTTTCCAAACTTCCCAGTATTCTACTTGGCCTTAGCCGGAAAATTAAATGTTTTACCATACTGGCTTTTAGGAAAGGAATTCATCATCAGTGGTATTTATTGAGTGCTTACTGTGTGCTGAGCACACACTTATTGGAATTGATTTCAATAGTGGTACCAACAGCTAATATTTACAATTTTTATAAATGAGTTTTTTAAACTGGAATAATTTAAAGCCACTTCCTTGTTTCAAGCCATGGATATTTAGCTATGTAGTAATTGTGATGATGAGTTGCATGAAGCTCCTAATTAATTTCATTCAGTAGACCAGGCAGGTCATACTAAATTTGAACATGCGCTGTACTTTAAAAAAAAAATGAAAATTACTAATACAGTGTTTGTAAAATTATTAGCAACCTAACACATTATTATTGAATAGGACAAAAGGAAATGGAATTGGTGCATTATACTATTTTTTTTTTTGTAGATTCAGTGTTTGTGGGTGATCTTACATGAATCAGGGGAGAATAAGTCAGAAAGGAAAGAGACAGCGAATGACACACAAAATTAGTAGTCAGGTGAGAGAGATAGGTAGATCAGAGAGACCCAGAAAGATAGGATCACATACTGAATAATATGAAGAGCAGAGAAATAGGCATAGAGACAGGTGTAAGAGGTAGAGATAGGCACTTATGTGACAGGAAAAAACACACTCAGGTTTACTCACACACACACACACACACAGTTTTTCACAACCATACCCATCATCTTGCATAACTACTGTCACACACACATGAACACTCACGTGTTCTCTTCCACCGGTATTCTTTCTCCCTTTCCCCCATCCAGCACATTCTTTTTCATGCATCCATGCACTCAAGCGCTTGCTCTCAAAAACATCCTCTCTTTTCACATCCAATTTTTCTCAGTCTCTCTTGCTCCTACACACATGGACGGACACACACACTCACTCACCGACCTAGATGATTACAGCTGCAGCAGCACCAAGAGGGGGAGAGACAGTGAGCCTGCCCTCCTTTCACTTCTCCCTCATTCTTCCCCTGCCTCTGCAGAGTAGTGCAGTTCCCTGTTTAAGGGGGAGGGGTTGTTGTTGCCTTTGTTGGTCTCCCAGGTTTCTGTCAGGGGGCAACTTTAAGCATAGCAATCCCCAGAACCCTGGAAATCTGGAGAGTAGCAGTAGCAGCAACAACAGCACAAAGGGCCAGAACACACGTTAAGTGGCAGCAGAGGCTGGGGGTGGGAGTCTTCTTTGCTTCTTCCCCCTCTCCCCCCGCCAGCTTCCCTGCCCCGGCCAGATGTTGTACGGGTTGCCCAGGATCTCAGAATGGGCCATGAGTTTATCGAGCCTGCAGACAATGGTAGTTCATATTTTACCCTGCTGGATTCCCCATTCTGAAAATCTTTCAATGGAAGATACACTTAAGACCTTTGAACTCCTTTCTGCATGAACTTTCTGTTGAATTCAGTTTTGAGATTGATCAAGCAAAACATATTTTCAGTTTGAATAATTCTAGGGAGTTAGGGGTTCAGTTGATGGTTCGTGCACTTGATTTCAATTAATGTAATTGGGGTGCAAAGACTATATATAGACGGGGAACAAATACACAAAAAAATAACATGGATAGCTTGGAAAGGCTACAATAAACAGACGTTTTCTATTGTGTGCATAGACATCTCCTCAAATTCATAAATCTATCAGTTTCCAATAGAAGACTTGTCTATACCTGCTTGTTGACCTAATCTAACCCAATTTTTAACTTCCTGGAAGAAACCATTTTATTTTTGTTTTAAATAATTTCCATTCTGGAGCTGCAAGCAGAAAATCATAAGCTAAACACGCTTTGCTGAACTTCATTTCTACTATAATCTGTTTCTAAATATTTTGGGCAAATGTCAGTGCTACATACATACTTCCTTCTAAGTTCATTTTTACCTTCTCAAATGGTGTTGTTAAAAATCCCCATTTGTGGGGCCAGTTTTTTGCTGCTTCCAATTCAGTCTTAACATGGCATCTCCTAAAGGAAACAAACAAAAAAAAACCACTGTCATCTTGAAACCACAAAACGCAAGACCACTCAACCTGACAACATGCAATTATTCTACAACTCAAACGTGACCCTTTTGATTAGAAATTAAGAAATTAGTAATTTAATCTACAAATGACTAAGGTGGCATCCCTAAAATAAAACAACATTATTAGGCTCTCTGTTGATACTTAGGCAGATAGAACACTTAATGATCATATGTAATAAGGCTAGATTAACTAAACATTCCAAACCTTATAAATCAATTGAATAAGCAAGTAGGACCTGTTTTGAGAAACTTCCATGGTAAACAGCTATGTTATCTAAACCAGGGCTAAAGAAGGAATGACCTAATAGAAAGAGCATGAATGAGGGAGTCACAACACTCTAGATTGTACCTTAGGTAAATCATTTATCTCTCTGTGCCTCAGTTTCCTCTTCTTGAAAATGAGTCCCTCTTAGACTGTGAGTCCAATTATAGGACAGGGATTTTGTCTAATTGAATTATTTTGATTTTATCCCAGTGCTTAACCATCATCATTTTTGTTGTTTAATACTGGAACATCTAAATGCTGAGCAAGTGATTATTTTGCCAACTAGAAACAGTGTTTCTAGGTCATTTACTTTCCTATTCACTTTTTCTTCAAAATGTTCTACTATCTTTTCCTTCATCTTTTTCTGTGTATCTTGGTTACTGCTTACAGTAACAATATTTCATGCTGCAAGATTGGGGGTAAATTAGCAACATTTTAGCTTCATTTTGTTCTGCTAATATACTGCTCTCTAAAATGAACCTGTTTGATTTATAGTTTTATCTCGAATGATATCCCCTGGTTTGCTAACATGAGTAGATTGACCCCAAGGCCTAAACAAAAGTACTCCAAATAATATTTCAGGCTGTAGGGAGAAATGGAGGTAGCAGAATCAGAGGAGCAGTGTTACCTAGTAGAAAAAGCACAGACCCTCCCGGGGTCAGGAGATCTGGGTTCTAATTCTGCCACTTGCCAGCTGTGTGGCTTTGGGCAGGTCACGTGACTTCTGTGTTTCGGTTTCCTCATCTGCAAAATAGAGATTAACTATCCTTTCTCTCTCGAGTCCCATTTGGGGCAGGCACTTTGTCCAACCTTACTATCTGGTGTCTACTCCAATCAATCAATCAGTGGTATTTACTGAGCACTTACTGTGTGCAGAGCTCCAAGCTATGTGCTTGGGAGAGTACAATACAACATCTTAGTATGCTGCTTTGGCATTCTGTGTTTCTCTAAACTGTAAGCTCATTATGGGCAGCGAATGTGTCTGCTAATTCTGCTGTACCCTCCCAAGGGCTTAGTATAGTGCTTTGCACATAGTAAGTGCTCATTAAATACCATTGAGTGCTTGATTAACAAATACTATAATTACTATTATTATTTTTATTAGCAGAGATAGGAAAGAAACTGGTTCTGGGACACGAGATTCCGACCACTCTCTGTCCTAAACGTGTGAGCCAGAATGATTTAAAATGTTGTCAGTTTAAGTATTTTAATTTCAAAATTGCTTTAGGAGGATAGGACATCTGGAACGTTTCACTCGTTTCTGAAATTAGCCCGGGACAAAAACACCATCTCCCAAACCTTTAATTGCTCCAGATGGAGAGAAAGAACATGCTTTTCATACTGACCCAACTTAAAACTCCTGGGTACATTTCAAACATAATTAAAAACAATTAACCTGGGACAAAAGCAACTCTGGAATGTTTTCGCCTCATCGGATAGTTTTCTCAGAAAGCTCTGAGCAGTAAAACTGCCAAGTTAGAGCCAAGGCTTCCATGCACTCTTCTTCACAGTCTTTTAGACTGTGAGCCCACTGTTGGGTAGGGACTGTCTCTATATGTTGCCAATTTGTACTTCCCAAGCGCTTAGTACAGTGCTCTGCACATAGTAAGCGCTCAATAAATACGATTGATGATGATGATGATGATGATGGTGGCTTCGAAAGGTGCTCATGTGCTTTGTCTACCTCTCTGCTTCTCTCTCCCCTCACACCCTTCCCTGGCTTTACTGGTGTATTAGAGAAACACCCAAGATTTAGAGGCTGCGGAGGGTCCCCGATGGGAAAGACACACACTGACTGAAAAATGGCATTGAGAGAAAGCATTTTGGAATTGCGAGAGAGGAGAGTGAGAGGAGAATGAGAAAACTGGAGGATTGGAGGGCTGAGGGCTGGGCAAAGAGACGTGGTGGAGGGGCAAAGGTGGTGGCGAGGAGGGCCAAGGGGTGAGGTGGAGGGACAAAGCAGCGGGGCTTAGTAGTAGCAACAGTATGGGCTTGGGAGTCGGAGGATGTGGGTTCTAATCCCACCTCTGCCACTTGTCTGCTGTGTGACCTTGGGCAAGTCCTTGGCACATAGCAAGCGCTTAACAAATACCATTATTATTATTATTATTCTTAAAGAGGCGGGATGGAGGGGCAAGAAAGTGGGATGGAGGCAGGGTGAGGCAACAAGGTGGGGTGGTGGCAAGGAGGTGGGGAGAGGGACAAGGAGACCGGTTGAAGGGCAAGGAGTGGGGCAGAGGGGGGCAGCGGACAAGATATCGGGGATCCAAGGCAGAGGATGGGAGCGGGAGATGGGGTCGGGGGCGGTCCGGAGGTATTATCCTCGCGGCTCCCGTTACCAGATCTGGTCCTGGGCTACGAAGTTGGACTGCGGGGGGATGGAGTGACCTTTCTGGGCCATGGCGGGGCTCCGCAGCCGCGGGCATTGTGGCCCTCCGTTGCCCGGAGCAACGGTGGAGCCGCCTCACGTTGCTAAGCGACAGGCAACCAGGCATCCAGTCACCTGTTCCGGGCCTCCGCAGCTCCTCCTACCCCTTCTCTCTCACCTCCTGGGGGCCCATCCCGCCTTCTACTTCTCCCCCTCACTCCTCCCCCCTCCCCCCCCCGCATTAAAGAGCACCCCCTTTTTATCCCTCCTCTGGAAGGCGCCTCCCTAAAGCTTTCTCTAACTTCACCTTTTCTCCCGATTCTCCAACACGTTCACCGCCCCACCAATAATGCTTCCGATGAAAGCAACTCAGACTAGAATTCCGTCTGCTGCAACCCCCGACCGCACGGTGCCTTTCCACGGATTTGAAAAGTCTCATAAAAACGAGACCTTAAACATCTCGGTTTTTTAAACCAAGTAACCTTTGGTTTCAGTAAACCTTTGGCTTAAGCTGGGAGTCAAAATCCCAACCCTCACAGCGGACCCATCAGAAGATTTAAGCAACTACTAATGAAAAAAGAGGATCACAAATAAAGTGAATACATCCCTTCCTTATTTTTTCATTCAATCGTATTTGTTGAGCGTTTACTGTGTTCAGAGCACTGTATTAAGCGCTTGGGAGAGTTCAATACAACAATAAACAGACACATTGCCCACAATGAGCTTTTCTTATGGATGTGTTAATTGGATAGGTATATTGGATGGTGGATGGGTTATTTAACTTTAATTCGTCCCACCTCCAACCCCGCAGCACTTTTGTATATGTCTTTAAATTATTATAAATTACTTATTGAGTCATTTTTAATGCCTGTCTCCCCCTCTAGACTTTAAGCTTATTATGGGCAGGGTAGGTTTCTGCTAATTCTATTGTACTGTACTCTCCCAAGCGCTTAGAACAGTGCTCTGAACATAGAAAGGACTTAATACCATTGAATTTGATTGATTAAAGGATTTAGTTAACGCCCTGTGGTTTGGGAAGTATTTTCATCACTGTCACAAAGTGACTGAATCTTTACATACAGAAGTTTTTCAGGGAAATCACACCCCACAAATTTACTTTGATTTTGACTAATTAGCTATTTCAAGTGGGGTGAGTTTTTTTTTTAACTTGAAGTTTCGAGATAATTGAGATGAAAACATGTTGGTCGACCTCAACCCTCTGGTTAATCTGCCTATATTAATTAATCAACCTATCAATCATATTTACAGAGCACTTACTGTATGCAGAGATATGTACTAACCACTTGGAAGAGTGCAATATGAGAGTTAGTAATTATGTTCCCAGCCCACAGTGGAGTTTACAGTCTAGAAGGGGAGAAAAAATAAATTACAGATATGAAAATAAGTGCTGAGGGTGGGTTGAATATCAAGTGCTCAAGGGGTACAGATCCAAGTGCATAGGTGATGCAGAAGAGAGAGGGAGTAGAGGCAAAGAGGGCTTCGTCTGGTAATGTTTTGAAGGTGGGAGAGTTGGTGATCTGTCACATAGAGCACATACTGTTCATTCCATGCGATGACTTCTTAATATCTAACAGAATACTCGTCAGCTAATTATCTGTAACTCTACTTCGTCTGTGAACCAGAGAGGATGTTTTTCCAGGTTAGACAGCATAGTTATTTACTCAGCTATATTCCCAGAGTGCTGTTTTCCTCCCTTTTTTCCCCCGAACTCTTTTATCATCAACAGATTTGTTCCTTAATGGTGCTCACTGCTTCACAGCTGGTGTTTTTTTCCTATTGTAATGATAGCTCTTCCACTCTCTGGTGGTGTGCTTGGCTATTACGTAGACATATGACAACTTCTCAAAATAAGGGTGGGTCACACATGTCCACTCATCCCAAGTGTATAACAGAGGAACAGAAATTGGTGTACAGTTAGTTGATATGTATACCCAATTTGCCCATGATGGGAAAACAGGCCCGAACAAACAGAAAGGAGATTAACAGTTTTCTGAATGATGAAGGAAGCTTCTTAAAGACCTGACTTTCTCCATGAACAGATGAATAAAAACTGGAGAAGCTGAAAACTTAAGAGGATGTGATGAAAGATACTATTTTATAGTGGCCAAAGGAGTGAGACTGCAGAGATGACATGTTTGAACTATATATATATATATATATATATATATATATTTGGCTCGGGATGCTTAGTAATAATAACTGTTAAGGACTTACTATATGCCTAGTACTGTACTAAGTGCTGGAGTAGATACAAGATAATCAGGTCCGACACAGTCCCTATCCCCAAAGGGGGATCACTGTCTCAGGAGGGAGGGATAACAGATATAGCATCCCCCTTTTACAGATGAGGAAATGAAGCACAGAGAAATAAAGTGACTTGTCCAAGACCACACAGCTCTGACCAGTGGCAGAGTGGGGATTTGAAACTAGGTCCCCTTACTCTTAGGCCTATGCTCTTTTCTCTAGGCCATTCTAGGCTTCTAGACTGTGAGCCGTTGTTGGGTAGGGACCGTCTCTATACGTTGCCAACTTGTACTTCCCTAGCGCTTAGTACACTGCTCTGCACACAGTAAGACCTCAATAAATAAGATTGAATGAATGAATTCTTTAATTTACTTAGAGAAGAGAAGGTAGGAAACCCTCAAGAGCTTTTCTTCACAGAATACAGATGTTTTGGCCATGTGAGAAAGGTTGACAGTTAAGTCTTCATTTTTATTTTAGATTTGAGTGGAGGGATTTTTAAGTAGGTAGATTTCAGACTGATTAGAGTTGGCTAGCATGTGTACCTATATGCTCATTCTTTAACAAGCAAACATCAGCCTGGGTGGACTTTCAGGCTTTATTCATAGTGCTTTCCCTCCCAACACTTTCTGATATTTGTCATCCTTGTGGTCTCCTATCTGGAATTTGCAATAAGAAAAATGGGAACTTTTAAAGAGCACAGTGAATTCATGAGAATATTGAAACTTGCTATTCAGTATAGATTTCAAATTGGAAGCACTGAGAGACAAGAACTGCTTTATGATTATATGTGGGAAACCAAGAAAATATTTACAGCTTGCAAAAAGTTCACTATGTTCCAGGATATTAATATTTTTGGCCCTCCATCAGCTTTTCAGTACAGTTTTTCTTCTTACAGTTGCTTTATAAAACATTTCAACAATAAATGAAGCCAACTGGCTCTTTTTAGAGTATAAGCTTAAACAGTTTTTTTCTTCTTTTTTAACCAAAGAATGCTTTGTGCAGTGAACTGTTATTGCTAATATAGCTTTTTCACAGCATGCGATGATTATTATCTGTACAGCACAAGGAAGGCAATGAAGTCTTAGACTGAATGTGCTAATTTACAGGTAATGTATTTGATAGCTTTAACTGTAGGCCTGGATTTCAACTGGGAACCTTGAAAGTTCTAGTCTTCACCAATTTATTGTAGGTTTCTTTATAGTTCAACTTAAAGAACCCTTCTTTTTTCTAGAGACAAATAATCTTTGCTCTGAATACCCAAAGTAACAATATACTTTTGGGTCTTGGAAAAACAAAATCATGCCTCCTACAGCCAAGACAATTTTTCACCACAGTGCCTTATTCTGCAGTTGGCCTAATTATCAATTCGGTCAGCAATTAAAGCAACCAAATCTTTCAGAAAAGATTTACTTAATTCCTGCTGTTTACTCAGCTGCATTATGTTCCCTATATAGTTTGCTTTAGAAAATACTGCATTGAGGAAAATGAACCCTCATTGAAAACAAGCGTAATTTGAATTCCTAGAAAATTATCTGTTTCAATGGTGAATAATACTTAATGATTTGTGCTAGGAATTTAAGATTTTCAATGTATAGGAAGGTTTTCTTACTTACACTAGCAATCAAATCAAATTCTAACAATGTCAATCGCCAGTGGGCTTTTTTGGGGGGGTGAAGGGGAGGAAGCAATGACCATGGGGCAGCCAGGTTCTGGGGTGGGATGGAATGGGCCACTGCTATGGCTTCCCCTATTCCTTCCTCCCTCCTGTTAATTTTCATTCTCCTCATTTCCTCTCTTCATACAGCAGCTCTTTGGATATCCGGCTGTTGCTTATTCTTCTCACATGTTCTAACTAGAATAGCTTTGTTTAGGTTGAGTTTAGCTTCAGTGGTGTAGGCCACTGAGCAAGGTGGATGCCATGTCTTTTCAAGAAATGTTCAGCCTAAAACTCAAAACTATTTATCAGAATCCTTTATGGGCTAGTACTGTGCTAGATACAAAAGAGATTTCAGAACTATTCAGAAGATTCACCCTCACAGTCCAATCCTGTATTCAGGAATAACTACTTAATTCTCCCTTTCCAGCATCAGGAGTCAATAATAATTGGGGAAATGAGGAGGAAGAAGGACATAGAGGCTAAAAAAAGGAAAAGGAGCCCAAGAGCTGTAGGAGAAGGATAGCTTCAGGGATGAACGGAACTTTGAAATTCCCTTTCCACTATTCCTCCCCACTCCCTTCTCCCTACCCACACCCCATATGCACAGCGGAATCCGACATTTACGTGTCATTTGACATATTCCTATTTTTTCCTGGAATACACAGAACCCATTCCTTTGTGGGACATGTGAGAAGGATGGATGGTATAAGGATATCAAAACAGTATCTATAGAGTGAACTAAAATGGGAAACACAAAGCAAAGGAGGTGGAGCAAATATTTCAAAGACACAGAGAAGCAGTCTCCAATAAAGTGGATGATTCGCAGACTTTTGGAAGACATCCCTAGAAAACAGATGAATCTGGGGTGCAGCATTCAAGAATGAGGATGTTGTCTGAAAGCAGAGACTTCAGAAAGATCAGAGAGCAATACGTGGATTTGAAAATGGACAGCACCGCAAATGGCAAATACATCAGACCGGCAATGACAGCTTTACATGCATGCAGGATGGAATGTATTTTCATCCATGCATAAGTCTTTTCAGCCACCCCATTTGCTTGGTTATGATCTTTCAGTTTGCAGGGTCATTTCGAATATGAAGGAAAAAAAATAACTACAGAGATGTCTTTTTGTAGCACCCCATAAATTACTCTGCTCCTGGGATTAGCAAGAACAGATGTACCTTTTATTAGATTTTAATATAAACCTAAGTGCTCTTTCTTAGACTTGTCAGTCCAAGTTAAAGATGACAGTATTTTTTATTTTTACAGTGTATTCTTCAGCTGGCATTTTCAAACATTTTTCCAAGAAAGACAGTACTGCTACTTGTATTTTGACATTTGGGGTAGACAAGATGGTTACCTGTAGTGATTACATCACTAGAACAATAACATTCAGAACACTAGGCTCAAACAAACCCTATATACTTTGGTAAGATAGGGTTTGTTCAAATCATAATTGTTGTCATGTTTTGAAATGATAGTTTTTATTTTACATATGTAGGTTGATTTTTGTTCACACATCAAAAGGCCATTGACTAAAAACAATAGAAGATAAGAGAAGAAAAGGTCCAGAATCAGAGGGTGTTGACTTCAATGTTATTAATAGAGACAAAGCATGAGAGAGCTGAAGAAAACATCACAATCAGGGAAACTAATATGTTAATTTTGTATTCTATAATATTGATTGCTGCTGGGATAGTCCGTCATTTGGTGGGATTTCAATTTCTTCCCTGATCTAGTTCAGTGAGTTATTTAACAGAAAAAAAGTCAGAGCACAAATTCTAAGGGTTTTTTAAACTCATATAGTATGCAGCATTTCAATTTCTAAGGAATTGCTATTTGCAACTGTTTGGGGAATTATGCATTCAGAAGTCAAGGCTCCGTCCCAGTCTCTGGATTCCATTTTTCTTATTAGGAGATGTTTCAAATTAATGGAAATCGGGCACTGCACCTAGATATGAGGGCAAATTCTATTTATGTTAAATTCTTGCTTTGGTCATGTGATTCATTCAATATAATGTCCAGGAAGGCACAGCAATCCGTACCAGCTTTTACTACTGCTGTTGTAAACACATTCTTTTTCCTCCTACACCTCTTGGCTGTCTTTGTTGTCGTGGACCACTCCCTTCTCCTGGACATACTATCTTACCTTGGATTCATTGATATTGTCCTCTCTTGATTCTCCTCCCTTCTCTCTGACTGCTCAGTCTCAATCTCTTTTGTAGGTTCCTCCTCTTCCTCCCACCCACCAACTATGGAAGGCTCAGTTCTGGGTCCCCTGCTATTTTCCATCTACACACATTCCCTAGGAGAACTCATTCTAACATCTGTAAGCAGATATTTTCCAAATCTACCTCTCCAACCCTGACCTCTCTCCTTCTCTGTTGTCTCACATTTCCTTCTGCCTTCAGGACATCTCTACTTGGGGTCCTGTTGGCACCTCAAACTTATGTCCAAAACAAAACTCATCTTCCTATTCAAACCCTCTTTTCCCCATGACTTTCCAATCACTGTAGACAACACCCCCATCTTCCCTGTCTCATAAGCCCACAATCTTGACATTGTTCTCAAATTATCTCTCTAATTCAATCCACATATTCAGTCTCTCACCAAATTCTGTTTTGCATTCACAACATATGTAGAATCTGTTCCTTCCTCTCCTTCCAAACTTCTACCAAGTTGGTTCAAGCCACTATCATTTCCCGCTTTGACTACTGCATCAGCCTTCTCATGGACCTCCTTGACTCGTCTCTCCCCACTCTAGTCTATACTTCATTCTGTTGCCCAGATAATTTTTTTAAAAAATTAATCATCAACACTTTTCTCGCCTCTCTTCATAAACTTCCAATAGCTAACCATCCCTCTACACATCAAACAGAAACTACTTATCGTTGGCTTTAAGGCATTTAACCGGCTCTCCCCCTCCTACCTAACCTCTCTCCTCTCCCACTACAACCTAGCCTACACACTTTCCTCCTCTAACACCATCCTACTTAAGTGTGTCTTGATCTCATCTTTCTCTCTGTTGACCTCTTTCTTACATCCTCCCTCTGCCTGGGACTCTCTCTGCTTTCACATCTGACAGATCCTCATCTTCAAAGCCTTACTAAAATCCTGTCAATCAGTGGTATTTATGGAGCACAATACAACAGAGTTAGCATTTCTTCTAAGAAGCCTTCCCTGACGAGCCTCTCATCTCCCCAACCTATTCTTTATTCCTTTTGTGTTACCTATACACTTAGATCTGTACTTCCTAGGCACTTTGAAACTCACTCCACCTCCACCCCCACAGCCCTTAGGTATATATTGTTATATTCTTAGATTGTGAGCTCCCCGAGGGACAGTGACTGTGTTTAATTCCCACCTGTGTGTTTTCTTCTCATTTCAGTACAGTGCTCCGACTGCAGAGAATGCTTAATAAATACTATCATTACTACTACTATAGTCTGCTGCTTCCCCTATCTGTAATACATTTTAATGCCAGTCTCCCCCTCTAGATTGTAAGCTCCTTGAGGACATGGATTGTGTCTATCAACTCTATTTTATTGTACTCTCCCAGGTGCTTAGTACAGTGCACTGTACATAGTAAGTTCTCAAATGCCATTTGCTGATTGACATTTTCCCACAAACACAGATTAAGGAGAAAGGAGGAGCTGAGGACTGGAGGTGGGTGGAATTCACTATTCTGTCTGTAAGTTCTTAACTAGTGATTTTGCTACTGGGAGATTTTTGTTGTTTAGTGTTATGGAGTGTGATAGGAGAAAGAATGGTGAGAACAGGGTGGCATTAGTAAATGTCTGTAGACAAGCCAAGCCAAATATTGTGGGATGGATAGGATTTTTGTGGCTTCATTATTTTTGAAAACGATTCTCAGGTAACATTCATAGCTGTTTACCGCAGACAAGTGGCAATGACAGATAAACCATAAAACTATGCAGCAACTCAAGTTGGGTGGTTCATGCTGGGAAACAAAATTATGCAATGATAATAATAATAGTAATGATATCCATTAAACACTTACTATGTGCCAAGCACTCTACTATGTGCTGGGGCAGGTACAAGATGATCAGGTCAAACATGATCCCTGTCCCACATGGGTCTCACAGTCTAGGTAGGAGGGAGAACAGTAACTTAATCCCCATGTTTCAGATGGGGGAACTGAGGCACAGAGAGATTAAGTAACTTGGCCATGGTCACATAGCAGGGAATTGACAGAGTGGATATCAGAACCCAGGTCCCTTGTTCAAGTGGCAGTATAATAAAGCAACTCAGAATTCACACTTGGGGGCCACAGCTGACTACTGGACATCTATATACAGCGGGAGATTTTAGAAGATAATTCAGGTTACCTACTATTCTTTGCAGTCACTCTCTTTAAACGAACTGTAAGTTTGTTCATTCTTTCATTGACTCATATTTATTGAGTGCTTACTGTGTGCAGAGTACTGTACTAAGCGCTTGGGTAGTACAATTTGGCAACAGATAGAGACAACCCCTACCCAACAACGGGTTCACAATCTAGAAGGAGGAGATTCTAGAAGGGGGAGATTCTACTGTACTCTCCCAAGTACTTAGTACAGTGCTTTCCACCTAGTAAGTAAAGTGCTCAATAAATATAATTGATTGATTGATTCTAGTCAACCTAATGCCATTGATAGAATCCTCAATCAACCAATTATATTTATTGAGCATTTACTTTGGGCAGACTACTGTATTAAGTGCTTAGCAAGAGGAGAGATTCAGTTATCCCCAGAAAACCACTTCTTCTAATCACAATATGTAGACCTTTATGATCTTACATGCTCTCCATTTGCTTTTATCATCAATCATTTTAAAGACTAGCTGGTATTTCTACACTTTCTAGTTTGCTAGCCATCCCACCTGAATAGCACAGACATCTGCTTCTCTGTGTCTGTTATGTCATCTGTAAAATGGGGATTAAGTCCAAACTAATTAGCTTGTATCTACCCTAGTGCTTAGAACAGTGCTTGATACAGAGTAAGTGCTTAATAAATACCATTATTATTATTAATAATAATAGACAATGTAGCCCCCAATTTTAAAGCTCTCCAACAATAATAGTAATAATAGCAATAATAATAGCAGTAACAGTGTTTATTAAGCACTTACTTCTGGGTCAAGCACTGTACAAAGCACTGAGGTAGATACAAGATAATCAGGTCCCACATGGGGCTCACAGTCTAAGGAGGAAGGAAAACAGGTTTTGAGTCCCAGTTTTGCAGATGAGGGAACTGAGGCTCAGGAAAGTTAAGTGACTTGTCCAAGGTCACACAACAGACGAGTTGTCTACATGCGCTGCCTCGAATTCCTCAACACCAACTCTCTCCTCGACCCCCTCCAGTCTGGCTTCCGTCCTCTACATTCCACGGAAACTGCCCTCTCAAAAGTCACCAATGACCTCCTGCTTGCCAAATCCAACGGCTCATACTCTATCCTAATCCTCCTCGACCTCTCAGCTGCCTTTGACACTGTGGACCACCCCCTTCTCCTCAACACGCTATCCAACCTTGGCTTCACTGACTCCATCCTCTCCTGGTTCTCTTCTTATCTCTCCGGTCGTTCATTCTCAGTCCCTTTTGCAGGCTCCTCCTCCCCCTCCCATCCCCTTACTGTGGGGGTTCCTCAAGGGTCAGTTCTTGATCCCCTTCTGTTCTCGATCTACACTCACTCCCTTCGTGACCTCATTCACTCCCACGGCTTCAACTATCATCTCTATGCTGATGACACCCAAATCTACATCTCTGCCCCTGCTCTCTCCCCCTCCCTCCAGGCTCGCATCTCCTCCTGCCTTCAGGACATCTCCATCTGGATGTCTGCCCGCCACCTAAAACTCAACATGTCCAAGACTGAACTCCTTGTCTTCCTTCCCAAACCCTGCCCTCTCCCTGACTTTCCCATTACTGTTGACAGCACTACCATCCTTCCCATCTCACAGGCCCGCAACCTTGGTGTCATCCTCGACTCTGGTCTTTCATTCACCCCTCACATCCAAGCCATCACCAAAACCTGCCGGCCTCAGCTCCGCAACATTGCCAAGATCTGCCCTTTCCTCTCCATCCAAATGTCTACCCTGCTCATTCAAGCTCTCATCCCATCTCGTCTGGCCTACTGTATTAGCCCCCTCTCCAATCTCCCATCCTCTTGTCTCTCCCCTCTTCAATCCATACTTCACGCCGGTGCCCGAATTGTCTTTGTCCAGAAATGCTCTGGGCATGTTACTCCCCTCCTCAAAAATCTCCAGTGGCTACCAATCAACCTACGCATCTGGCAGAAACTCCTCACCCTCGGCTTCAAGGCTCTCCATCACCTCGCCCCCTCCTACCTCACCTCCCTTCTCTTCTCTACAGCCCAGCCTGCACCCTCTGTTTCTCTGCCACTAATCTCCTCACCGGGCCTCGTTCTCACCTGTCCTGCCGTCGACCCCCGGCCCACATCATCCCCCTGGCCTGGAATGCCCTCCCTCTGCCCATCCGCCAAGCTAGCTCTCTTCCTCCCTTCAAGACTCTACTGAGAGCTCAACTCCTCCAGGAGGCCTTCCCAGACTGAGCCCCCTCCTTCCTCTCCCCCTCCTCCCCCTTTCCATCCCCCCTGCCTTACCTCCTTCCCTTCCCCACAACACCTGTATATATGTATATATGTTTGTACGTATTTATTACTCTATTTATTTTGCTTGTACATATCTATTCTATTTATTTTATTTTGTTAATATGTTTTGTTTTGCTCTCTGTCTCCCCCTTCTAGACTGTGAGCCCACTATTGGGTAGGGACTGTCTCTATAGGTTGCCAACTTGTACTTCCCCAGTGCTTAGTACAGTGCTCTGCACACAGTAAGTGCTCAATAAATACAACTGATTGATTGATTGATTGATTGGGATTAGAACCCAGGTCCTTTGACTCTCAGGCCTGTGCTCTTTCAACTAGGCCAGGCTGCTTCTCTAGCAAGGCCATCCCAAATTCAAATTTTAACATGAAACCTCTAGTAAGTAGATGCTCTTCCAATTCTATCTCCACAACATCTCTGAAATTCACTCTTTTCTCTCCATCCAAACTGCTACCACACTTGTCCAAACACACTGTCTCAACTATTGCATCAGCCTTCTCACTGATCTCCCTGCCATCTGCTTCTCCCTCCTTCAGACCAACTTCATACCTTAGGTACTTAGATACTACCCCATCTCCCTAGCACTTATATTTATAACCATATATTCGGTTGCCTTCCCACGAGTAATTTATTTTAATGTTTGTTTCCTCCACTAGATTGCAAGCTCCTTGATTTGGGTTACTTACTGTACTGCTTATTGTGCACAGAGCACTGTAATAAGCACTTGGGAGAATACAAAAGAGTTGGCAGACACAATCAGAGTTGGTAGACACAATCCCTGGCCTCAAAAATTTACAATCTAATATCCCAAATGTTTAATACAGTGTTCCACATGCAATAAGTGCTCAATAAATGCCACTGATTGATGGAGTGATTTCTTATTTCGATTGCCTTCAGTTAGTGTACATATTTAATTGACACATTTATTGAGCATTTACCATGTGTAGAGCACTGTACTAAGTATTCAATACATAGCTGTCCTTCATATTCAAAGAAAACACCACTGATGGTGAAATGTATCTATTAGGGCATGTGTGAATTAAAAGGCCAGTGCAGGGTCTCTGGTCCCAGCTACATTGTTCATTCAAATAGACTGTTTCCTTTTTGGGTTGTCACTTCTGAAATTTGCAGTGCTTGGCGCGATTTTCCTTTTTTCCTCCTTATCTGTCATTCCTTATGAAGTTTTGCTAAGAAAGAACCACTCCTTTCTCGAGAACAGTGTGTCCTTCTCTTTTCTTGACAATGTGTCTTGCTGACACTGAATTTTTTTTGTAGCTACTCATTGAAAGGAATGTTATGGTCAATCCTGTCAATAGCTCCATGAATTAAAGCCCATTTAACAATGGCCTGTCCTCTACATTCATTATGCATTTCAAAATTCATTTGGATTTGTCAGATTCTTAATGGCGAAGTGTAACAGTTCCAGTACCTTTGAATGTCATCATCCATCTCAATTTGAACTGCTATTTTTCTGTTGTCAGATAGGAGACTGTGAACTCCTGTGAATAGAACAGTGGCCTGGGAAGTAAGAAAATCTGAGTTCTAGTCCCAATTCTGCTACTTCTAGGGAATGACTGTGAGAAAGTCTCCTTAACCCAGCTGCATCTCTATTTCCTTATGGGTTGGTAAAATACAGATCAATCAATCAATCGTATTTATTGAGTGCTTACTGTGTGCAGAGCACTGTACTAAGCGCTTGGGAAGTACAAGTTGGCAACGTATAGAGACGGTCCCTACCCAACAGTGGGCTCACAGTCTAGAAGATAAAAGTACCTACTCCTGCTTCACACTAATGTTGCCAAGATCAATCCATCAATCAATCAATCGTATTTATTGAGCGCTTACTGTGTGCAGAGCACTGTACTAAGCGCTTGGGAAGTACAAGTTGGCAACATATAGAGACAGTCCCTATATATTTTTATAGAAATGTAATAAATAACAGAAACGCTCTGGGCCTGTCACTCTTCAAAAATCCCCAGTGGTTGCCTGTCAACCTTTGAATCACGCAAAAGCTCCTCACTCTCGGCTTCAAGGCTCTCAATCAATCAATCAATCGTATTTATTGAGTGCTTACTGTATGCAGAGCACTGTACTAAGCGCTTGGGAAGTACAAGTTGGCAGCATATAGAGACGGTCCCTACCCAACAGTGGGCTCACAGTCTAGAAGATAAAAGTACCTACTCCTGCTTCACACTAATGTTGCCAAGATCAATGCAAAAATACCCAAGAAAGCCTTGAAATATTAAAGAGGAGAGGTGCTGCATTAATATTGTCAATCAGCTCTCAGTTCTGAGAGTATAGAGGTCCTGCTTGCAATCCAGTTTCTCCTGCAGCCGGGTGGGACTCATCACTCAAATGAATCTCCTTCTGACACACTGCCTTGAGAAAGCAGGACAAAGCAATTAGCCATGGGACAATCCCATGGACCGGCCTGGTGACTCCACGCTTTCTCAATCCAAAGCATTTGCAAAGACAAAACGAAACACACTGTTATATGAGTAGCTTGGCTCTAAAGACATGGGCACAATATACACCTGTTTTATGGTCTTTCATTCTTCTCACTTTCTTTGGTGTTGCCGGGGCTCAGTTCTGAATGGTAGCAGATGTAGTGAGGGGAAGAAGCCTATAACCTGCACCTAAGTATAAATCTCCCTGAGGCCTGAAAGGAATAATTGCAGTCCAGACAGCTTCTATGTAACACTGAAACACCTATGCCCAGCAACATGCATTAAGGCAAAAGTGGGAAGACCTAACTTTAAATTTTCTGGGTTTTGTGCGTTTAAATGAAGTTCTTAATGCTATTTTAAAGTACATTTCTTAGTGTGTTTCAAATCAAGGAGCGAGCTTTTTTCCCCCCAAGATAGGCAGGGGGTCTAAGCCATTTAAATAGCTTTCATATTCCTCCCTCCAAATATATTATTTCAGCACAATAGTTTCTTTGCAGGAGAATTGCTTAAATGATTCCAAATGGATTTAAAAATATATTTCCAGTTTTAATTTTATGCACAGAACATTAATGAGCAGCACCCCTTAGAGATTTGCTGTCAGTTTAACATATTCACAATAATCTCAACACAGATGTTATTCCATCTAAATCCTTTTAGTGGGAAGAAACCAGTAATTTTTTTTCTTGGAGGATGTCAGAAAGTATATTATTGTTGAAATTATGTTTTGATCCCAGAATACCATGTAAAATATCACTGTTAAGAAGGGTATATGTTTCGCAAGTAATTTGGGTTTGGAACTTTCTTTAAGTCAAAATGCAAAGAGAAGCATTTTTCATTTGATTAATTTCATATTATTTCTCTTCCTTCCAAGATGGTCCTGAGCTACAGTGAATGGAACACTATGTCGTCTTCATGGCACAACATTTTAAAGTGGTCAAATTTACTTACCTATCATGCCAAGTGAATTTTTATTTTCCTCCCTGTTCAGCCGGGCATCTAGGGAGCTGAGGTGGTACTTCAGAAGGGAGGCTATGGCCAGCAGGGCCATCCCTCGGGCAGGGTCACTTGGGGAAATTTCCCTGGACCACATGCCCTAAGGGGTCTAGCAACCCCTACCAGCAAGATGGATTCTGGAGGGAGACATTTTCTACAAGATTTTAGGGAAAAGGGGTGCAAGTGACCAAAGACCGCTCCTGCATCCTGGAACATAAAGGACAGTTCACACTCACGGGTGTTCTTTTTCGAAATAATGGTGTGCAACTATTTAATCAAATGATTTAGTTTCCAAATTTATATACCTTAATAAGAAATGAAAGGTGATTTTTAGTAAGTGTATTTATGTAGTTTTCATTTTTAGAATGCAGCAGCTCTATTTTTCATGTTGACTATGATTCATTTACCATGATTTCACTTCTGATGCACTGGTCCTACTTCCCCCTTGTCTAATAGCATGAATAAGGACAATCCTAGTATTTAATAAGTGTCTACTATCTATCAAACATTCTACTAAGAGCTGGGGTAGATACAAGATAATCGGGCCAGACACAGTCCCTGTCCCATATGGGGCTCATAGTCGAAGAGGGAAGGAGAACAGGTATGTAAACCCATTTTACTGATGAAGAAATCCAGCAAAGAGAAGTTAAATGAAGTGTCCAAGGTCACATATCAGGCAAATGGTGGAGCCGAGATTAGAACCCAGGTCACCGAACTACCAGACCTGTGTTCTCTCCACTAGACCATGCTGCTTCTCAGCCAATTCCTTCAGCCCTCCTGTAATAGGAAGCCCTTCTGGATAGAAAGCTCTCTCTGAAATGGCTCCTTTTAGATTTCTCAGAAAGCTTAATTCTTAATCTGGTGCATTTCCAGGGAATTCTATTAGGAAAGAATATATTAGAACTGTTCATTTTCCAGTCAGGAATAGAGATATCAAATACTGAACCCATCTGCCTCAGTGCTGTTTTGTGTTGGTTAGAATGGGAGGGGAAGAAAGAGGAGGCATACAACTTGGGGAGTGTTAGAGAGGTCAGAAAGGCACATGAAGACTATGTTTCAATAAATACCTTTGATTGACTGAGGCCTGTTACCTTGTTTTACCATTTTCCAGGAGATGCTGCAGGAAGTCCTCTAACAGGAAAGCAGGTCATTGGGTAGATTGCAGTTTCAAGATGGATCATCTGGTTAAATCTGGATGGATGAATAAAGAGCCAATAGTTTTTTTAATTTCTATAGTCTGACAGCTCCCTTGGTGATTAGCACTTCATCTCCTTTAATAACAGTAGAGATAATAATACTAACAGCTGTATGGCATAGTAAGCATTTACTCTGTGCCAAGCACAGGGGTATGTACAATACAAATGAATGGCTTTACAAAACCTCTTCTGCATTTGGGTCCTCTGTTACAGTTCTTCCTCTTTACCATTCCTCCTATTTCTGTCTAGGATGGTGGAAAACGTAAAAAGGAATCACTGTTTTTAAAGGTGTAGAAGTAAAACATAGCCTGCAGTTAGTGTGGCTAACATCCATATAGTCTTATTTGACATAGCTAACCCAGCACTCAGGCAACTGCTCCTAACCAACATAATTTATCTTTAAAAGAGATATGTCTTGGTAAAAACTTCTAAAAAATGCTTATATAATTTGAACATAAAGTTTTTCAAAGCTGAAATAGATTTTTTTCTCTATATGTTTAAAATACAGAATTTTAACTTGCAAAGAAACATATAAAGGCATTTTATGGTAGACACTCACTATATTTTTCTATTTTAAGAAGGAAGGAAGAATGTTTTGGTGTTTGTGCAAGTAACAAACACCAAATTTCAAAAGTAGAATTGGGAAAATTGGCACTTGTTGGTCATCTATTCAAACTTGATGGTAATCCTCTGTTTAATAAATGTGGAATTTGTTAAGCACTAATATATATATATATATATATATATATATATCAAACACTACACTAAGCACTGGGTTAGATATAAGATAATCAGGTCCCATATGGGGCTCACATTCTAAGTAGGAGAGAGCACACGTATTGAATCCTGATTTTTCTTTTGAGGGAACTGAGGCACAGAGAAATTAAGAGGCTTTCCCAAGGTCACACAGCAGGTAAGTGGTAGAGTTGGGAACAGAACCCATGTCCTCTGATTCCCAGGCCCTTGCTCTTTCCACTAGGCTACATTACTTCTGTATGTTTTGTATATCCTTTAAGTGCCTCCTGGAGGGTTCTGCTCATGCTAAGTATTCAGTAAATACTACTTGGTATGGTGTTAATGATGCTTTTGTTCTTTTGTGTCATGGAATTTTTGGCAAATCATTATAGGTTTGAAGTCAGATTAGCCCAACAGCTGTACCTGTGACCTTTTAGTTGTTTCAAAGAGTTGACTTTGTTAAAATGGAATGCATATATTTTAGGATTTTATCATCAGTACAACATGAAGAGGCATTAAATGACCAAATCATAGTAATATTGGAACTTAGAAATTGCCATATCAAAGAGTGAATTTGTGTGATAATTAGTCAAACCTGTAGGAGAAGACCCATTTTGGGGGAAGACTGGATTAGCCATTTTGGGCCTGAATATATGCAAGGCAATTGAAGTACTCAGTACCAAAGGAAACTTTGCAGGGAGATTAGCTTTGGGGCCATGTACCATGTAATCCCACTTTCATTCAATCATATTTATTGAGTGTTTACTGTGTACAGAGCACTGTACTAAGCGCTTGGGAGAGTACAAAATAGCAATAAACAAACCTTCCCTGACCACAGTGAGCTTACACTCTAGAGGGGGAGACTGACATCAATATAAATTACAGATATGATAAATTACCAATATATTCTCAGTGTCCCCAGATTCCCTGGCATTTCCATGTCTATGTGATCACAAGACAATATCTCAGACTTTTCCAGATCCCTGCCATGCCCTCTCATTCTGGTGGGTCTGAAGGGACCATAGCAGATCACCATTATCATTATCATCATTAGCAGCCGCAGCAGCAGTGAAGAGCCATTAGCAGCTCTGGGCAGCAACTGGTAATTGGGTGAGCCCCTAGACCAGTCATGAAGCATGAAGAAGCATGTATTCTCTGGGCCAAAATGTCTTGTTTTTACAGCTTCAAGCAACTAAGCTTTAATTCAATCCGTATCAATTAGGCAAAACCTTGTTGCAAATCTTTCATTTGATTAAAACAAGGCTACAAATGTTTACTCTATAAAACATCTGGATTTCTTTTCAAGGGCGGATTTGACTCATATAGATGTGATTTGGGGAAGCGTTTTTGTAATATTCCTTTAATGAACTACTAAGATGTAATGCTTCAAATTTATAGTATATCCTTTAAGGCTCCCAAGAAAGAAAACAGTATGCACATGCACCAGAGCATGTATATCAGTCTGTACTTTCCAAACGATAAATCTAGTAAATGCAGACACAGAATATCAGACATTTCCCTTGTCTCCTGAGGAATTTCCAGTATCTAAAAATCTCCCTGTATTATCAAAAACAAGTTCCCTAATTAAATTCATTCAACTAACGGGGAGGGAAAAAGATGGCTGTACTTTGTTACAAAGCAAAGGAAACAGCAAAGATGAAATAAAAGAAGAATTCACCAGAGGTATAAAACTGCAAAACAATTTGAATGATGTTCTCATTTCTTAACACTGGATTTTCCCCTGAGAAATGAAGTTCAAAACTATCATCAAAGCACGATTATCCAGCACCTAATAGGAATACAGATGAGGAGCAGCAAATTGGATACGAGAAGAAAATGAGCAGAGAAACACATCAGGGAGGTTTGTCTTAGCGTATACAATCCACAAGGAAAAGTTTGAAAATAGTATTCCAAAGTTGACAAATTTCACTGAAGCTAAGGAAAAAAATGCTAGTGCTTTCTATTTCCTGGTGAACATTTCCAAAGTGTAAAGACAAACAAGATGTAATTCAGTGGCATGGACTTAGTTCTGGAATAAAACAATTTCTATCCTTATTAATTCTTATCACTCAAATAGTTTGCAGCATTGGCTGTAAATGGTACACATTCCATATCTAATGTGGGAAGAAGCTGGTGGAACAGAAATAAGAAGGGTATTTTTTAGGTTATATTTTGGAAGACAAAGATACTTAAAACCCATTTGGTAAGAGGATGATAGATGAGGATGAAGGGCACTTTTAATCAACTTCATTTATGATTTGATAACAAAGCTTATTTCCTTTGCCCTCATTTTATTAAAGCATTTCATGGTAGAAACTGGAATTTTAACCAAAATACAATCCTCATATTACAGGAGTTGCAAATGAAAGTAGTGTGACCTAGTAGAAAGAGGGCAGGCCTGGGAAAGTCAAGAAATTTGGGTTCTAGCCTTGGGTTTTCCTGCTGCATTATCTTGGGCAAGTCCAGCAATTAGAAGAGGGCTTGACACATAGTAAGCGCTTAGCAAGTACCCATTAAAAAAAATCACTTAATTTTTCTGAGCCTTAGTTTCCTCAACTGTCAAATGGGGATAATCATACTAGCCTATTCCTACCCTACAGTGATGTTGTGAGGGTAAAATGAGATAATTGGTGTGAAAGCAATTTGGAAAAATAAAAATGTGCCGTACAAAAACACCATGTTATCATCATCATCAATTGTATTTATTGAGCGCTTACTATGTGCAGAGCACTGTACTAAGCGCTTGGGAAGTACAAATTGGCAACATATAGAGACAGTCCCTACCCAACAGTGGGCTCACAGTCTAAAAGTCTACAGTCTAAAATGTTATTGTTCTTATTAGTCATATTATATGCCCAACAGATTAATAAATATCATGAACCATTAGACCAGCAATAAAATTAATTTTAGTTTACTCATCTCTTTGCTCCTGTTTTCTCAATGAATGATACAAAGAGCAGCCGGTCGGGTAAGGATTCTATTAGTAGTACAACACCTCCGAGGAGTTTTGGAAAGTTATCTGTCAAAGGATCGACTTTCGCTCCTCTAGAAACCTTCAAAGTATGTAGCCCCCTTTCCTACCGAGCTGCATAGAGCTTAATCTGCCACGGTCTCAGATATGCCTGCCCATTCCCTGCCCCTGCCTGGCATTCTGCTGGAGGGAGGAGAGAGGCTAGCACTCAGATTCCTCTATTGCCGTTGAAGGAGACTGGGGAGTCACCACCTCCTGTGAACTGGGGGAGTTGGTTTCAGCAGCAGGAGCAGAATATTGGGGAGGGGGAAATTATCCATGTTCTGATTGTTTCCCCAGCCAGGGAGCAGGTGGAGGTGGGAGCAGACCACTGGGGGAGGAGGGAGAGACCCCTCTGCCTCTCCACTGTTAGCCTCAGACTTCCTCCCAGCCTCCCTCTCTTCCTTCCTCCTTCTCTCCCTTCAGGGCCTCCCTTTCTCCCCAGGTTTCCCTGTCAGTGTCACTGAGGGGAGGGGAAGAGAGGGACAGGGAGGGGAGGGACAAAGAGGGGATCTCCCTCTAATGCTTCCTCAGCACCCTTCAGGAATCTGTATTACTATGCTAGGGCTGATGGGGAAGAGCTGCTTCCTTAAGGAATTCACTAGAGTCAAACTTCCATCACATTTAGAAGAAGGAAATTCTGCCGTACCCCCCCAAAATTGTGGTATTGGTTAGGTACTTATGTGATAAGCACTGAACTAAGTACTGGGGTAGATACAGGATAATCAGGTTGGATACTGTCCCTATCCCATATATGGCTCACAGATATTGAGAATTTGAGTATATATTGAGTATTTGTTGGGCGCTTGCTCTGTGCAGAGCGCTGTACTGGGTGCTTGGGAGGTGCGGGTTGGCAACATGTGGAGACGGTCCCTACCCAACAGTGGGCTTGCAGTCTAGAAGGGGAAGACAGAGAACAAAACCAAACATATTAACAAAATAAAATACCCCACCTTACCTCCTTCCCCTCCTCACAGCACCTCTCTCCCTATATATATGTATATATATGTTTGTACATAATTATTACTCTATTTATTTTACTTCTACAATTTTTTCTATTTATTTTATTTTGTTAATATGTTTTGTTTTGTTGTCTGTCTCCCCCTTCTAGACTGTGAGCCTGCTGTTGGATAGGGACCATCTCTAGATGTTGCCAACTTGGACTTCCCAAGCGCTTAGTACGGTACTCTGCACACAGTAAGCGCTCAATAAGTACGATTGAATGAATGAATGAATGAGAAGAACAGGTATTGAATCCCCATTTTAAATATCAGGAAACTGAGGTCCAGAGAAGTTAAATGACTTGCCTAAGGTCACAAAGCCGGCACATGTTAGAGCTGAGATTAGAACCCTGGTCCTCTGGCTCCTGAGTCCACGGACTGTTTGAGATGCTGGTCTCAGCAAACATTGGAAGGTTCATCCATATTCTAAAAGAAAGTTTTATTTTTCCATTTGTGATTTCATTTCCAGAATCCTGTTAGTTGTTCTCAGGCAGGACCAGATCTTCATTGTAATATAGAAAACATATTTTTCATGGGAGAATGAAAGGAGAGGGATTAGTATCTCAGTCCAAAAATATATCTTATGTTGACAAAATGGTCCATTAAGCATCCACTGGAAAGTTATAATGGAAAATTGTGCTGGCACTAAACTGGTTTGCATTGACTAACCTTGCCTCAGCTCCAGTCAGAAATTCACAATACAAAAATGTGTCAACTAAAATCCTAGGTAGCGTTATTCTGAAAAGGTCTGATTCTTTACAAAATTATGAAAGAGCTGTGTAATCCACTAAATTAGTTCATGCTACACCCACCTTACTAATTGAAAGAAATTAGTAGCTGCCTGGCATATTTGATCACCCCACTAGATCAAAATTAGATCAAAGGAATGAGACTGGGTAATACTTGGCCCATTTCCATTGGGCTAATCCAATGTGTTGGTATTCCTCCCTGCTATCCATAAGACAGGAATGAGTGGGGCATGCATATGCGAGTCTGACCAAGTTAGATGAAAACCATCTCTAAAATCAGCAAACAAAAGAAAAATTCCCCACCCTTATTTCAAACCCATAGCTGTGTCTATATGGTTTTCAATAATGAATTCCATACCAACTCTGTTGGTGACATAACAGAAGTGGAGGGTTTAAGGAATGCAAATGAGAGATGAAAGTAAAGCCAGGCTGAATGCCAGGAAAGAAAAAGATAAAGGAACGCTTTATTTGATGGTGACATGTTTCAGTAAACTAAATCACATCTTAGAAGTTGAATGGCTAACTAAAATAAATCGGGAAAATATGTTAGGAATATCATAGATGAACTAGCTCAGATGTAATAATAGCCAATGTTCAACCATCGGAGATGAGTGCCAATCATTCCTGAGCCAAAAACATGCAGGGCCCTTTCTCGCTTTTTCTTTCTTGTAATCTACTTTTCAGGGGCAGCTCTGAGTTTCCGGTATCTGATGGGAATAGAAGGGCCAAATTACATTAGGGAAGGCTGCCCATGAGGGATTTCTATTTGGTTGCTAGTAGTCTTAGTGAGTGTTGGAAAATGCTTGAGTTTGGGAAACTATTCTAATTGGCTCCAACTTCAAAGCCTTTGGAGGAGTCAGGTAACTCCTCTGTGTAAGAGCACGGGGTGGTGTGGTGTCACAGCTGGAAAGGCTCCAAGATGAGGAATGAGTACATCCACTTGCATCCTGCATTGCTGAAAGTAGCCTAGGGCCAGAGTTTGTCCTCATCCTCCCTTCTTGCAGGGGGCTCTGCAGCCTCCCCAACAGGGCTGGGGGGCATTCTTAGCTATTTGGTAACACCTGTAGAAAGGAGAAGGAAGAGGAGAGAGAGAATAGTTCTTGGCCCTGGTATTCCTCCTGGTGGCTTGTGGGCAACTCCTTGGAGGGCAGAGGGTGTGGGGCAGCAGTTTAGATCTAAGGTTAAACAGCCTGGTGTCATGGAAAGGTTCAGAACTCAAGAGGACACGTGACAGAGATTTGCTTTAGAGACTTGTTTGGAAATGATCCCTCTTAGAAAAACCTAAAGCAGTTAACCAAGGAAGAGAAAACAAAAGGCAAAGTGAAACCAAATCTAGAGTGTTGGAGATAAGGAAACACTGTAAAGCAACTTAGCATAGGTTTATATATAGTACAGTATTTTCTTTTACCTCTTCAATTTCACTCCCCCCCTCCCGCGCCAGGCTTTGCACATTGTACATGCTGGTTATTCTTTAGTTTTGAAACATAAGTGCTCTTTAGAACAATGCCCATAACAAATAAGTCCCCAACTAACAGTTGGGCATATTTGTTAGGACAAGAATTCAAATGCAAAAAGATATGTGAAGGTTCTGGCAAACACCAAACATGACAATGCAAAGAGGGACAGTCTTTTCACATGCAAAACGTGTCTGGGACTGCAGGATAGCATTTGGCCTTTTCAGTCACAGGCAAGCACCTGTAGTTAATTTCACCAATATTGGTGTCTTTGTATATGAAAAACAAATACACACACACACACACACACACACACGTAAATGAGGTAACCTATATTTGTACAGGTTAACTCATTTATATTAACAGATTTTTCCAGATTTGAGCTGAACAATGATGAACAAGCTGAACATTTCTTCTACCTCATAAACCCTGAATCTAAGTCACTAGGAAGATCTAACTCCTGCCTTGCTTTAAGGCATTTAACCTATTAACCAATCAATCAACTGGTGGTATTTACTGAATAATAATGATGGCATTTATTAAGCGCTTACTATGTGCAAAGCACTGTTCTAAGCGCTGGGGAGGTTACAAGGTGATCAGATTGTCCCACAGGGGGCTCACATTCATAATCCCCATTTTACAGATGAGGTAACTGAGGCACAGAGAAATGAAGTGACTTGCCCAAAGTCACAGAGCTGACAACTGGCGGAGCCGGGATTTGAACCCCTGACCTCGTACTCCAAAGCCTGTGCTCTTTCCACTGAGCCACACTGCTGAATGTCCACTGAGTGTGACGAACTCTACTAAACGTTTGGGAAAGTACATCAGAAAGAAGACACATAGTCTCTGTCCTCAAGAGGCTCACAATTTAATAGGGCAAACAGATAGTGTGAGGTTTTATATACAGACCAGTGGCTTTCCAAGAAATCTGTTGAGTCAAAAGATGAGGGCCAATACCAGCGTTGCCTAGTAGAAAGAGCACAGGCCCGGGAGTTAGAGGACCTGGGTTCTATTCTCAGCTCTGCCACTGTACTGCTGTATGACCTTGGACAAGTCACTTAATTTCTCTGTGCCTCAGTTATTTCACCTGTAAAATGGAGATTAAGATCGTGAGCCCTAGGTGGATAAAGGACTGTATCCAACCTGATTATCTTCTATCTACTCCAGCGCTTAGTACCTGGTACATAGTAAATGCCGAACAAATACCATTAAGATAGTAAATAAAAGAGTAATGAAAGGACCACTGTACACATCCACTCCTTCTCCAGTCTAGAAGCTACACACTGAAGGTGATGTCTCCGATTTATTCAGTAAAACAACTCAGTTCTTCAAGGTGTTTTTTATTGAAATATCCCCTTCCCTTGCTTAAATCCTACCAAAACCTTCTCCCCTCCTCTTAGCTGGATAATCAACAAAGTTTACTGAGGCTATGGTAAAGGACACCTTGGGAATAAGGGAAAGAACTGAGAATAAAGCCAAGGAAATTTGCTTTCGATACCCTGCTCTAGCCAGGGTAGCTAGCAGGGTATGAATTACCTCCAGTACTTTTTGTAGATAAGCACAAGAAAAAAATCATCTACCTTTCTGACTCTATCTTAGGGCCACAGGGGGATGTTTTTGCCTTTGATGGGTTTCACTCAAGTAAGTAATGATGATATTTAAAAGCCATATTTTCTGGGCCTTGGAAATCCCTTCCTTGGCATTCCCCAAACTTTTCTCATGTAAGCAAGCGAAGAACCTATACAAATATTACAGGGCAAATGGCAAGCTGAATTAGATGACACCACCATCTTTCTGGAAAACCTGGGTGATTTGCCCTTAGCAATCTCAGCAAAATGGATAGGATGTCTACTCTATGCCAGACACTGAAATAGGAGGCATCTCAGGATTTTGTTTTTCCCAATGTAGCACATCCACCACCTGTTGAACTATGCAACCAAGGGAAGTGCTGAGAAGATTAAATCCAGTCTCCAATGCATGTTTATCACTCATTTTTGATTTAATAATTCTCAGTTGAATTCAGTGTCTTTCATATGAGGTGCCAGAAAACACTCAGAGCTCTGCATTTGTTGTCATTACATTCAAGCATAGTTTTACAGCATTTTAAATTAGTTTCTCATTCATGTGTATCATTACAAACATCTACAATGCACAGACAGTAATGCAAAACTTCTTAGCAGGCACCACAGGGCGCTCAGTGAAATTTGTTCTTGGTGATGATGAAGATGAGGGTTAGATCTAAGCAGCTGCATTTGGTGTTCTTTTTTTTAAATGACATTTTTAAGTCCTTACTATGTGGCAAACACTGTACAGAGCACTAGGGTAGATACAAGATAATTAGGTTGGAAACTGCCCCTGTCCTACATAGGGCTAAAAGTCTTCATCCCCAGTCTACAGATGAGGTAATTGGAGAACAAAGAAGTTAAATAATTTGCCCAAGATCACAGAGCAGACAAATGGTGGAGCCAGGATTAGAATCCCACACTGCTTCTGGTGGGAAGGAGACAATATATGTTCAGCATTGCCATTTAAGCCTCCTTAAGGAGAAGAGTCAGTAGTGGTAACATTCCTTATGAAGTCCTTATTGTGTTCAGAGCACTGTACTAAGTGTTGGGAGAGAATATATGGATGGGAATTAGACATGATCCCTTTGCTTCAGGGACCTCGCAATCTCAAAGGGGGTTCACAGTTTAAATCAGTAGTATTCAGTGGGAATTCATACTGAGAACAAGCAACTTTGTGAGTGGGAAGTTTCCTTAAGAACAGGATGAAGTTTCACATGCTCCTTAGAGCATCAATTCTTAATGGAATGGTGGGGAGGGGAGGAGAATGAAGGGTATGAGAAAGACCCTGGTGGAAAATGGAGACAGAACTAGATGTTTTTGCTGATCAGTCAAGTCCTTCCTTAGGTGTGTGATCTTAGACTCATCCATTAGTCTGCCTTCTTCAGACTCTCCCATGGAAGAATGCTTTACCAGGGAAAGTTGGACCATGACCACCACCTCTCTTGGACATTGAATTCATGGTTCTGACAGCAGGTGCAACCTACCTAGACTGGATGTTGAGGAAAGCATCACTGCCCTTAGGGCTTGGGCAATTAACTCAGTTTTCATCTTCGCTGTGCATACCCTCTCTCTTCCTTCCTGCCTCCTCACCTTGCCCCCTTTTCTTATTGAGAAGCTTTCAGAATTGTAACTACAAAATAGTCTAATCTTGAGGGACAAATGTTGTTATGACAAAAATAATGTTTATTTCACATGATACAGAGCTACAGGGAAAAAAAATGGAAAGGTCACTACAGATATAAAGAAATGCCACACACTTCCTCATAAATAACTGCTATAATGCTCTTGCTAACGTCACCCAATTTCTGGTATGCTGCTGTGCTTCATGATATATTGGAAGAGACAATTATTGGTTTAACAATACTCTTTATTAATGCCTTGGGGCTCTTAAGCTGGGCTCATGTCTTCAGTACTGAAGGCACTGCTGAGAAGGAGATTCAGATTATCTGAGACACACTGGCTCTTCCTGCAACTGAGGCAGGGCAAGGGCCTGAACACTTTTATTTCCCCATACTGACAAAATTCAAATGCTCAGGTTCTATTAGGTGAATTAGATAAGACATAGTTTTGTGGAGAAGCAGCATGGCCTAGTAGATAGAACATGGGCCTGGGAATCAGAAGGGTCTGGGTTCTAATTCCAGCTCTTCCATTTGTCTGTTGTGTGAGCTTGGGCAAGTCACTTCACTTCTCTGCGCCTCAGTTACCTCATCTGTAAAATGGGGAGTAAGACTGTGACCCCATGTTGGACATAGACTGTGTCCAACCTGACTATCTTGTGTCAACCCCAAGGCATAGTGCAGTGCCTGGCATAAAGTGCTTAATGAATACCATAAAAAAATTATTGTTTTTATGCAGTGCATGTGTATGTGACATTCTGACTTCTGCAAAGCAGACAGATGACCATTGTTCCACCCGCATAGAGGTCTGTCAGATTTCTTATCTGCCAGCAATGGCCATATTCGAACTAGAAGGGGAGCTCAGTGCTTGGACCCTTTCATTCATTTCCTTTTTGCCAATTAGAAACAATGATTAAACTTTGATGCAGCCTGTTTATTTACTTATTTGCTAAACATTGTATATCTAGAAGTTATTCCTCACCACCATTCTACAAGGCAAATGATTTGACAGTCTTAAATAGTGGAATAAGCCAATAACTGCCCCAAATTATACCTTGGGACATTAACATATTAAAACTACAACCCATCACATCCTCCACATCACCGGTTTTTTTAATTGCTGGAGAGTGAGAGTAGCTGCATGAAAAAAGTGAGGCAGTGGCTAATATATAAACAAGATCTCTTAAACTACTGGGCAAAAGGGGCAAATGACCTGGGTCCATAGTCCTGGGGGAGAGGAAAAGGTACAGAACCTCAATCTCAGCTTTTACCTAATGGAGATATATTTTTAGAGCTCCAAAGGATGTGGGGCTGGAAGACATTAAAGAAAAGCGGAGGGACAGAGAGTAAAGCCCTACTAAATTATACCTCTTCCAGGAAGCCTTCCCTGAATAATCTCTCATCTCCCCAGCCCATTTTCCTTCTCTCATTCATTACCTACATACTTGAATCTTCACCCCTCATGCACATAGGTACGAACCCACCTTACAGCAGTTATGTACATGTCCAGTACTCTGTTGCTTTCTCTACCTGCAATTTATTTTAGTGTTTGTTTCCCCGCTAGATTGTATGATCACGAAGTAGAGTAATTGTGTCTATTTACTGAACTCTTCCAAGCCCTTAGTACAGTAAATTTACACAGTAAATGCTCAATAAATACGAATGATTAATGGCTAAAGAAAGAGAGAGTGACAGAGGGTCTGCAACAGAGATTCAGAGACAGAAAGAGGCAGGAGGAGAGGGGAAAATGAAACAAAGGGAAGGAAGTAGAGGTAGGATAGAAGGTTTATAAACCTATACATGCAGGCATATATTTGACATAAATGCAGACACACATAGGCAGCACCTACATCTACCCAGACTCTGATATTTCTTTCACTATTGGCTGCTACCACTATGGTACTCCTGCTTATTTCTCCAGTGATTGGGTCCCAACTGCAAGGTTACTTGCAGTTACTTTTGTTGTACTTGTGGGCCAATCAATCAATGGTATTCATTGAGTGCTTACTATGTGCACATCACTGTACTAAGAGCTTGAGAGAGTACAACAGAAGCAGCAGACATGGTCCCTGTGCTTAACAAGCTTAAGCCATTTATGCCTGTGGTTTCATGGAGGTTTCTGGTTTGAGGTCCCTTATCCAGATTCAAGCACATTGGGAACCCCCAGAAAATGGCCCAGAAGGCAGGAGAAGTTAGAACAGCCACGGCAGCAGAGGAAGAGGAGGCTGGTTGCTGTCCCCTCTTCCAGATGCATCTACTGAACTGTTGCTACCACTGTCACCGACTCCTCAGGCCCTGTGGTCATGGTAAGGCTCTCAGCAGCTTCAGTAAACTGCTATTTTTGGGTGGTGGGTTGGGACCCTCAGGCTGGGACTGTCACTTTATACTCTGACTCCTACCTTAGCAAATGCTGGACTAAAAATAGCTGTGATAGTTCTGAGAGGGGAGTATGTTTTTGTGGGTTTATGGAGTACTGACACTAAGTCTTGGGAACTTACTGGAAATTTAGTCTGGCTCTGCCTGCAAGAAGGTTAAAGTTGACCTACTGGGGAAATCTGGCCTTCTGCTAGGATTTTAAACCTTATTACATTTGACTACTCTGTTCCCATTATCAATGCCCTTCTCCTATCATAAGCTTTAGTATAATAAACTATGGATATTCATTGGCCCCTATAGGCATGACAATCCTCCAATCTGCCCATTTTTCTGGGATTAGATAATTCAGAAAGGGCTATCTCTTCCCTTCTTTGTTCTTCCCTTCCATATTTCCCACTGGTTTGCTGTTCTAATGTAAATCCTAAATGTAAATCATAAGCACCCCTAAGCTAGAGAATAGGGACTATGTCAGAACAAAGGCCTACTATTCTAGGCATTTCATGGAGATGTACTTTAGAAAGGGCAAATTATAATGCCATTTAATGTAGTTGCAAGTTTTGGTATACCATAACTCATTACTATTAAACGGCTGTTAAGCCACTGTAGTAATATAACATATAATTTAACAAAGAATATAATTTAATGAAAGCTTCCATTTCTTTTCTATAGCATGTTAAATGCTTCCTGCTTTGGTATGGGTAGCTTTACACATTAAAGTAATTGGAAAGCTTATAAGAACTGAATCGAAAGTTTACTCTTCCTCTTTATAGTGAAAACAAATGTGTTTTTCTACAGAATCCGCCAAGTCTGTGTTTTAATGATTTAACAGATGGAGTTGGCACATGTGAACCTGGAAGATGCAGCTGTCTGATTTTTCCAGTCTGAGGATTTTTTAACTGCATTAATAGCAGAGACGATGGTAAAATATCACCTCCCCAGGCTGCTTTGCTCTCGTAACACATAATGTCTTTTAAGAAAAAAGTGATAGAAGACAGGGGTGAGGAAAAGGCCAGAGAAATGATGATTTGAAAAGTTTAATATTTTCTGTCTTTAACTGCATTAGGCTTTTAAGCCATTTTCTTTGATAAATTGTGTGTGTGTGTGTGGGGGGGGAAGACAGCAATGCTCTGTTAATTACTTACACAATAAAATAAACATAGTTTAAATTAGAAGTCCAACAAGAGTGAGGACTTTGGAATTATTTTCAAATTTGAAATGACTGTGAGGCTTTGAACCAGTTTGGTTGAATGCATAATTGTTCTCATCCTTAACTGCTTTTTGTTTTGAATCCCGCTCTTTCAGATGCCCAGAATTCTTAACTTCTGCTCATTAGTCAATTGACTAAAAAACAGTTCCATGGTTCTGAACATACACTATTAGCAATTTAGTGGATATGGAAACAGAGGAATTTTAAATATTTTGATATGTGGGTTTATGAGTAATACAGCATTCAAAGCTCTATTTATGAAGCCCTTGTTATAATGGTTTATATGCATTTCAGACTGGTCTATGTGCCTTTCTCATGGTTATGTGCATCTTCGTCCGGTGAATAAAGCATTAGATTGGAAGTCAGAAGATCAGGACTCTATTCTTGGCTCTGTCTCTGATTTTCTCATGCAGTTGGTTAGGATACTAATCCTTTGGCTTGCAACTGCAAAATACGGTGTGTAATCCCTATTTCCTGTTAACCAATGGTCTTATGAACATTACTTTTATATACTGGATATGTTTTGAGCTTCTTGGATAAAAAATGACAGGTAAAAAGCTTAGAGATTATTCAAATTTTTCATGCGTTTTCAATTTTATTTTCTTGAACGAGACTCTGAAACAGTATTCTGAAGAATTTAAAGCTTGAAAGAAGGAGAGGATATCACTAATATCAGGAGAGGTAAATTTATGTTTTTGTTCAACACAAACCTTGGGCAAGTCAGAAATCAAATATATTTTGATCTACAAGTGAAGCTCTGGACACTAAGGGGCAACTTGGTTCTAATGGGGTTTGCTTCTTAATAGAAGAGTAATCTACTTAATTGCATCTAGTATTTCCTTTCCCTCACCACACTCAATAAGGCAATGTCTTTCAAACAAATGTTTCAGATAAATTCAGCATGTGTATAGAACAACAGCAAACAAACATTTTGGCAGAGAATTAACCGGTGCATATGGCAATGTTTTATTACCCAATTTCAGTTTTCCCTCTATTTCCACCTTTTTCTTTTAAACATTTATTTGGAAGGCAGTTTTCCTGACAAAAGTTTCTTGAGTAGGTCAAGTCCTGCTTTGCCTTTATACCCCCTAAAATTCCATGGAGACTGAGAAACAATAAGTCAAACATTACTATTCAGTTTAGAAACACTATATATATTAAGCACTTAGTCCAGTACTCTGCAAAAGGTAAGCACTCAATAAATACAATTGAATATATATATATATATATATATATATATATATATTCTCAGACTCCCTTCGCTACTGGAAATGTATATAATAATAATAATAATGATGATGGCATTTGTTAAGCGCTTACTATGTGCAAAGCACTGTTCTAAGCACTGGGGGGATACAATGTGATCAAGTTGTCCCACGTAGGGCTCACAGTCTTAATTCCCATTTTTACAGATGAGGTAACTGAGGCTCAGAGAAGTGAAGTGACTTGCCCAAGGTCACACAGCAGACTTGTGGCGGAGCCAGGATTCGAACCCATGACCTCTGACTCCAAAGCCCGGGCTCTTCCCACTGAGCCACGCTGCTTCTCTGTGTAAATTGACTTGTCTTCTGCCTGAGATTGAGGGCAGAGATCACATCTTCCACTACTGCATGCCCCTCAAGGGCCTAGAACAGAAGTCTAAATACAGTAGATGACCATAGTTATCGATGGTATTTATTGAGCACTTTGTGGAGAGCACTGTACTAAGCAAGCACTTGGGAGAGTACAATCAGAGTTGGTAGATATCTTCCCTGCCTACAATGAACTCACAGTAGCAGATGGTCAATAAATTCTGTTGATAATGTTGCCTTGAACAAACCCTTTACTTTTCATCAATTTTCAGTCATTAGTCTGACTGAGACCATTCATCCTTAGAAACCCATGTGATCTAGTATTGACTTATTGGAATTGTCTTTTCCTACTTGGACTGTGAGCCCCATGCACGACAGGGGCTGTGTCCGACCTGATTATCTTGTAACTACCCCACCACTTAGAACACTGTTTGAAACATAGTAAGCGCTTAAACCCCTCTCAGGGTTGCACCTGGGGAGTTTCCAGTACTCTACCAGTCTTGACTATGGGAGGGAGAGTCAAGCAGAAGAATACCCATTCCATTCCTAGATTGGGCAGTGGCCAGTGAGTGGAAGGCAATCTGCTACAAGTCAAAACTCCCCTGTGCTGGGCAGCAGCGGCGTGGGACAGAGTCGAGGGTGGAGACTCAAGTTTAACATGAGGAAGGCAATGGTAAGCCACTTCTGAACTTTTACCAAGGAAACTCTAAGGATACACTACCAGAATTATTGCAGATGGAGAGTGAGACATTCTGGGAGAGATGAGTCCATGGAGTCGCTGCGAGTCGGAAATGGCTCGACAGCATAAGAGAAGACAAGAAGCGCTTAAAAATACCATAAAATAATAATGATAATTGGTAAGTTAGATTTTCCTTGCTTCAGTATAATATTAAATGATAGAAGTATCTGACTGAAATAATTTTTCTAACCATTTGGAGATACCGTCTTCCGTTTCAACTTGCCCAGGTGTTGAAGATGATGGGGGAAATAGAGCTCTAGTTTAGGTTAGGAATTCATTTTGACAACTATCTGAAGACAGCTGGATTCAACTGAACCCAGACGGTTCTTTGCCCTAGCATTTAAACCTTTCATTTTTAACAGCTGGGTATATTTCAGGTGGCGTGGAGTCATCTCATTTCCCAAAAGCTTGCACCACATTCATTACAGTGGCATTTCCGCAAAACATTGGAACCCTCTGAACCTTTCCACTGTGTCCCTGAAAGTCATAAAGTTCTGTTTACCAGCCAAATTTGAAAACGGAAAAGTTAGCTTTTTGGTTTGAACATAAGAACCTGAGGGTTGGATTGTGAACTAAGCTTTGTGCTTTTTTCCAGCTCTAATCAAAGGCAAAAAGTACAAAAAAGAGCAGACCATGAACAAAAATAAAAGTCAGAGAAAACCATTTTTTTTTCCATAACTGGCCCCTTTTATCTAAAAGGACTTCTGTTCAAATTTTGAGGATACCAGTGTGCTGTCGTTATTGTTCCTGAGACCCAGGAGATGCCCATTAGGATTAGGAAGTCTGAAAATAATGGAAAATGATGCAGCTTGGTTTTATGACATGATATTAATGTATTTAGCATGGATGGCAGGATGCATAGCAGGAAGGGCTATATAATTTAAGGAGTCTATGGGAGAATATAAAAAATATTTTCCTTTGAAATAATGAAAGTAATTCAGTGGTTTTGAGAACAGTGATTTGATTGTTTAAAATGGGGAAAAAAATGAAAACAAAAAGAACACTACTGTGCCTCCGAAATCTCTCAGAACCCCAGGGAAATTTCAGCTTTTTTGTTGGATTCATGTGTGACCAAAATTCTTTAATTTTAAATTACACACAAAGGGTTTGATTTAATGCTTATATTCTGGAATGGGGTAGTTATTTTTTTTTTTGTCTAAGCAAGAATAAACAACCTCTGGCAATTTTTTTCTTTTTTAACGTATTCTTTTTGATGTCATTGTGTAAACTACTATATTCAGTAGGTTTAATTAAAAATTATAATACAAAAGGAAGTTATAGCACACGTTGAAATACTGCTTTCCATTCATCTTCTCTTTCTGTTTTTGAATATATATATGTTTTGAATTTCCATTTCAGAGAATTTGACTTTGAGTTTTAATGGGGAAAAGGAGCCATGTTTATTGAATCTACATGGGTGGCAAGTTTGGAGTAAGGGACTCAATTCTGAAAGCAGCCACAGACTCAGGTCCAGGGCTTGAATGAGGACAAAGGAGATGGGAGGAGGAGTGGGGGTAGTTCTAACCTTCACTGTGCTTGTACATAGAGTGTGCTGCCTCAGTCTCTTTGCCTGAATCATGAAGGCTACTAGTGCCAAATCACTTCTCAAGGGTGATGTGAAGAGACCGAAGTATAAATGAATTTAAGGAACTTTGAACAAGTTAACATGTAGGTTATTTGATTTTGCTTGCATTTTAGGTTCAAGTATCATGAACTAATCTCCTTCCTACCCACCTTGTGGAATCTTCTTCTTAGGAGGGAGGGGTTCTAGGATCCCACGCTGGGGTCATCAGGCTGGAATGGAATTCTGTCTCTGACAGTGATGACAAGCTCTTTTAGGGCAGGGATTATGACTACCTACTCTATTGTACTCTCCCAAGACCTAAGTACAGTGCTTTGCACACAGTAAGCACTCAGGAAATACCAATGATTGATTGACTGATGGTTTTCCTTCTTTACATCTATCCTCCTGCTTAGGAATGTACTACCTAACTCCCCTAATATTTAATCACTCAATCAATCATATTTATTGAGTAGTTACTGTGTGCAGAGCACTGAACTAAATGCTTGAGAGAGTGCAATATAACTTAACTTTCCCTCCAGGAACATATTATAGATTCCTTGTCCATTAATTTTCCCATATCCCTCTTGAATCAGCAGATATTTTTTTAGCCTGCTTAGCTTCCTATGGAAGCACATATAATCTGTTTATTGCTTGCCATGTGAATTCATTTTTCCTTTGGTGACTGCCACCTCACCCCATTGTGAGTTTTGGAAATCAACATTTCCATTTTACCTCGCCTACTCTCAGCACAAATTTGAAAGTTTTGACTATGTCTCCTCTTGGACTCTTTCTAGATTCAAAGTCCTAATCGTTTCAGTTTCTTGTGCTCTAAACATCTTCAGTTTTCTAAAATCCCACTGTCTCCAACTCACCTTCCCCCATTCATTCCCAACATCCCAAATTGTATTAATCTAAAAGTCATTTCTAGCATGTATGTATTTATTACCTTCATTCATTCAGTCATATTTACTGAGTACTTACTATGTTCAAAGCACTGTACTAAGCACTTGGGAAAGTACAGCATAACAACAGACATATTCCGCCCACAACAAGCTCACAGTCTTTAGCACTGATGTAATCAATAATATATTTAATCATTTATTATGATTCTACTACTGTAAATATTTTTATGACTGACAGCACCATAGCAGATAAGCTCCTTATAATTAAAAGAATAATAATGATGACATTTGTTAAGTGCTTACTACACACAAAGCACTGTTCTAAGTGCTGGGGGGGATACAAAGTGATCGGATTGTCCCATGGGAGCTCACAGTCTTAATCCCCATTTTACAGATGAGGTAACTGAGGCTCAGAGAAGTTAAGTGACTTGCCCAAGGTCACACAGCAGACATGTGGCGGAGCAGGGATTTGAACCCCTGACTTCTGACTCCAAAGCCCATGCTCTTTCCACTGAGCCACGCTGCTTCTCCTTTAGTGCAGGAAATATGTTCTGTGCATCTTCTGTTCTTTCCTAAGAGCTTCAAACATTATAATTGTGGTCAGTCATCAATATATACAATTACTATTACTCTTTCGTCTTTTATGAATTGGGAACCAAAGCTACAGAATGGTATTTGAGATAGGGGCATGCCAAGTTTAATGGAGGAACAAAACTATGACTTTTGTTTTCTATTTCCTTCTGGATTATGCCCAGTTTTCACATTATCCTTTTTAACATCAATCCTCCCAGAAGCATTTACACTTCTTTCTTTCGTCTTCTGCCCTCGACTCTCCCCAGCTCTGGCTGCAATGGAGAGAATGAATGGATCATTTCAACCAGCCTCTCCTGGGTCCTACTTCGAAGCTCCAGCCAGGGAGAAATGGCACAGCAAGTAAGCAGGGTCCTAACTGAGATTGAGAGCAAACACTCACTCTACTGCTGTGTAGGTTCTGGCCATCATCGATAATCATCATCATCATCATTATATTTGTTAAGTGCTTACTATGTATCAGGCAGTGTTCTAAACACTGTGGTAGACACAAGTTAATCAGCTAGGACACAGTCCCTGTCCCCCACATGGATGTCTCAGACTAAATATGGGGAGGAACAGATATTTGATCCCCATTTCACAGTTGAGGGAACTGTAGCACAGACAAGTTAAATGACTTGTCCAAGGTCACCCAGCAAACAGTTGACAGAGCTAGGAATAGACCCAGGTCCTCTGACTCCTAGGCCTGTGCTCTTTCACTAGGCTAAACTGCTTTTTATCTTTCATGTTCCATCAAGAGATGGTTCTCAATGTGGTGGTTAGCTTCTCCTTGCCTCTTTATTTCTTCCTCTCTTTCTAATCGCCCTCCACATTACCTTAAGAATAATAATAATTGTCGTATTATTTGTTAAGTGTTTATTATATACCAAGCATTGTTGTAAATTATAGGATAGGTACAAGATAATCAGATCCCACATGGGACTCTCCATCTAAGTAGGAGGTACTGAATCCCCATTATACAGATGAAGGAACCGACACACAGAAAAGTGACTTGCCCAAGGTCACACAGCAGGTACATGGCAGAGCAAGGATTAGAAACCCAGGCTCTCCTTCCACTAGGCCATGCTGCTTCCTTATTAGCTTGTCCAAACAGGGTAATTAATTCATCATTTAGTACAGTCTCTTAGAAGGCCCAAGGTGAAGTAAGCTTTGCGATGCTCTCCCCACAGTAAAGCACTCATTAAATACCATTGATTAATACCACTGATTGATTGATTGATTGCGGAAGGAATCTCAGGAAACTCTCTCAAGGAGCTACTATGATTTGCCCTGCCCGAAGGCAGAATGTCCATGCATTGGCACCTCCATATTTATACAGGTCATTTTTGAAACCACACAACAAATGTATATCTACTCTGTAGCCTAACTTCAACCCAGAGTTTCCTTTGGTATTTTATTCTCTCTTTGCTTCTCCAATGGACTATCTCTATTTGGATTGATTTTTCCCAGATGCGTTAGCCTACATTTTTAAAAAATTGAATATGATTTTGTTATTTCCTACCCATGTCTCTAACCTCTCTGGGGTCTTTAATTCTATTTCCCTGATCTCTCTGCTGTCTGAAATATCTGCCAATTTGGTATCATCTCTGAATTTAATTAACGTGCTGTTTTTTTAAAGATGAGCTTGAGTGTTATTAAAAAAAATCCCTCCCTGGTCTTCTAATAAAGATATGTTTGTAAGATAAGGAAGAATAACCATTCTATTTCAACTGAGAGCACTGACTTGTTAATTTATGATACTTTTAACTCTCAATTTCTTCCTATGGTTTCCTCTATATTATCTCCAGTGGCAATTACTAAAGAAAAGTTTCATTAACTGCAAGGGAAGATAAGAATGTTATCTATGGCCTCAGCCTGAAGCACAACAGTAGCTGTTCAATTTACTGACACAAGTTAGAAGAAGCACTATATGCTTATCATTTGACTCCTGCTTTCTTAAAACAAACCGATGGGTCTAAAAGAAAGGAGAAGGGCAGGATTTTGATCAGCTTGTATAAGTGGAGAGAAAAGTAATTATTTCTAGGTTTTATAACACAATGTGCTGTCATAAAATTCAGTTCCTTTTGGCTATTTGGTTTGTCCTAATGGGTCAGATAAACAAGAGGAATTAATACTCATGGATTAGGTGTGGTTTCTTAGATTCATTCATTCATTCATTCATTCTTTCAATCAATCGTATTTATTGAGCGCTTACTGTGTGCAGAGCACTGTACTAAGCACGTGGGAAGTACAAAATCTTGTTCTTTTGACATTCAGAAGCAGTGTGGTCTAATGGAAAGAGCACGGGCCTGGGAGTTCTAATCCCAGCTCTGCCACGTTTCTGCAGTGTGACCTTGGGCAAGTCACTTAACTTCTCTGTGCCTCAGTTACCTCATCTGTAAAATGGGGATTAAGACTGTGAGCCCTGTGTGGAACAGGGACTGTGTCTGGCCTGATTACCTTGTATCTACTCCAGCACTTAGTACAGTGCCTGGTACATAGTAAATCCTTAACAAATATCAAAAAAAAAATGTAGTTTTGTTCTCCTTTCTTTGTGGGGTTGTGAATGAATTATTGAGAAAGTGTGGAGTGGATGTTTGCTCTGTTTATAGGAAAACACCAAATTTCCAGGCACTTTAAAGGCAAAGTAAGTGGTGAAAGCCTTATTGCTTGAGATATTTAACAATGAACTAGGCAGAGTACCAGAATAGAGTCCATGGGGAGTTGGACCAGATAACTAAATAGGCTTTTTCCGTTGATTACTGCAGTGATTCACTTCCAAATTCTGCCTTGAAAGAAGAGAAAAATAGCACCCACCTTCCAAAGCACCCTGGCTCTTAAGTAGTTCTGCTATCCTACTTCACGACTCATCGGATTTCCCTCTGCTCCCAGAGATATGAAGCCTTCCTCAGAATGGGCCACTGTGGACTTCATGTTCAATTAACTCACTCCTGCCAGATGGGAATTTCATGGGCACCACTTCTGGATCCTGAAGATGCTGACTATCAGGATAAGGGATTTTCTGAATTCCTTGATGTGAAGTGATTCTGACTTTGAAAAGGGTAGAAATGCATTTGTGAGTGGTTCTGAGATGAAAATGCTGTTTATCCAGAAGCTCTGCTAGCATTTAAGCCAATAAGCAGATAGCAGGGTCAGACTGCCATTAAAAACAGCCAGGAATTGTTCCTTTTGGGCAATTGGTAGGACTTCCAAAGAGTGGAATAGGGATAATCTCAAAAATGCAGGTATTTAAGGGGATTCATGAATAAGGCTAAGATGTAAAATACCTAGATAACAGAACTGTTTAAAAAAGGTAGATTAACACAAGGGGTTCAATTCTCTGGTCTTATGGTAGATAAAATCCATTATGTGAGGAAGGATATGTGGCACTGCCCAGCAATTAATAAAACAATCAGTGCCATCTATTGCACACTTTCTATTTGCAGAGCACTGTGCTAAGCCATCTGTATCCTCATCTCTGCTGTCTTGGAATTTACAACCTAATGAGCAGACAAAAATTATTTTCAGATAGGGAGAGCAGGAGGAAGAAAAAGAATACATCAGGAGCCAAACGTGTCATTAAAAGCAGCACATTGTCCTTAAAGCCCTCACAGTTTCCTACCTCACTCAATCTCCCATCCAGCAGTTTTGCACTCATCCTTGAAATCTCCCTCCTGTTTACCCTTACATTCCCTGACACCTAGTCCCAGCCTTTCTCTGACAATTTACATGCTACTTTACCACCCAACCCCTCTCTTTCATTTAACAGATTCGTGCTTGCACTCCCAAATCTTTCTGACCACTCCCTTTTCCTGCTTCTCTAATGCATCCTCTTTTCAAATTTCCTTTCATTTTCTACATGTTCTCTTTTCTCTGAATTCCAATGTTTTCTCATCTTCCTTCTGGCCTTTTTTCAATCTCTGGTATTTCTTCTTTGGCCTGGCTCTTTGGCCTTTCAGCTTTTCTTTCCACTCATATCAGGCAGATAGATTGTAAACTCCTTGAGAGCAGGGATTTTCTATGGTACTCTATCATACTCTCCCAAGTACTTAGTACAGTGCTCTACACCTAGTAAGTGCTAAATAAATACCACTGATTAATTTGTATTTTAATTTTCTTTCCTTTGGTTCTCTCTATCTTTTTCTTTCTCTGCATTTCAACTTCTGTTTCTGTCTCTTTGTGTCTCTCTCCTTTACTCTCTCTTTTCTCCTTCTCTGTTTTTATCATCACAAAGCTTCTCTCTTTCCACATAAACAGCCTATGCATGGGGCCTCATGGCCACTATGTCTGGGTACCAGAGGTTGAAAATGGAGTTGGAGTTTCTCAGTGCCTTCCAGGACCTAATCCTGGACACTTTACCTCCATCCTAACTGGGAACCGGAGTTCCTCTCTGCCCAGCCCTAATGATGATACTAGATGGGGGCATATTCACTTCTTCCTTAATTTTCACTAATGACCAACTTGCTAATTCTACTTTAGACTGGATAAGAATCAGTGTGTGGCTATCACAGCAACATTAGGAGTCAACTTTGCTACTGCTTCTCCATGGCACTGTGGGCCACTCTCCTCAGGAGTCTGCAAATCTGGCATCCTGGCAAGGTCAAGGCAGTTCACTGTTTGGATGTATGCCTACCCAAATGCCAATTCCAACCCTGATCAACAGGCTTGCTTAGAGAGCAGTTAGTCTAGTCTCTCAGGTTTTTACAACTACCTTGTTTCATTTTGAACAGCCTTATATAATAGAAGAGTTTAAATAATTAAATGCAGTTTCATTCTGAAATGCACTGAGTTTTAGACTTGCAGTGAACACCAATGTATTTTACTAAGCGCCAAATGGGTTCTTTCCAAAGTGCAAGGAGGTGCATAAACAGAAAAACATCAAAGGACAAAGTAGAGAGCAGGATTTTTTTTCCAGATTTCATTTTCTTTTTTTTTTTTTCTGTTCTCTATTTCCTGAGAGGGGGATCACACCTGGAGAGTTTTCAGTATTCTACCAGTCTTGACTATGGGAGGGACAGTCAAGGAGAAGCATATCCATTCCGTTCCTAGCTTGGGCAGTGGCTAGTGAGTGGGAGGCAATCTGCTACAAGTCAAAACTCCCCTGTGCTGGGCAGCAGCAGCAGCATGGGAGAGAGTCGAGGGTGGGAACTAGAGTTTACTGCACACGAGGAGGCAATGTTAAACCATTTCTGTATTTTTACCAAGAAAATTCAATGGATACACTACCAGAATGATTGCAGATGGAGGTGGGGCATTATGGGAGAGATATGTCCATGGCATCGCTGTGGGTCGGAGACGACACGACAGCATAAGACAAGACAAGACTTCCTAACATTGAATGAGGGCAACTCTTACTTCCTTCCTTCCCATGTGGCTTGTCATGGACCAAACCTGGATTCAGGAGTGAGGAGGTCCATGCTCCTCTTGAATTTGTATCTGCAGGTCCAATGAAAAGAGATCAGCACATCCCTTATGATGTATTCAGTAATGAAATGTACCTTAGAATTTGATAACTCTTTTTCCCACTGCATTTAATACAGTGCAAGGTAACGCAGTGCAGAGCATAAACATGTCACCCCAATCAATCTGGAGGATAACTATTTGGAAGACTGCTCTAATTCACAGAAAGACCTAACCACTAGGGAGTGGTTCACTTAGGACTCCTTATCTAATGATCTTTTAGCAAAATTATGTTGCCTCCTCTTTGAAGCACCCTGATTATTAATCATCTTCTGCTGTTTGAACTCAGGCCATCAGTGATATTTACTGAGTGCCTACTGTGTGCAGAGCACTGTTCTTAAAGGTTGGGAGAGTGTAATGAAACAGACTTATAGACAGGTTCAATACATACAGTAATGTGTGGAGTACATCATTGGATTCCCAAGTTTCTTTTAAACTTTATGTCAATAAAACTTTCATGTGTGAATGTGATCCTTTCTAGAACTACAATCAGATGTCATTACAAACCCACGCAGACCCATTCATCTTACCTCCTAACTTTGAGCCCTTATTAGTGCCATTTGTATATTCTCTTTTCAAGCTTACTACCTTTTTCAAAATCATATAGTGTTTCCAATTCTTTTTGTAGATCTCTGTAGCAACTCCTGCCTGATAACCATCAGTGTAATTTATATGATGCAGGAGGTTCTCCTGCCACCAAGACAGAAGAAAAATTCACTTGGCTAAATCTCCTTGCACTCCATATGTAATAAATCATTGCAGTCTTTTTCCCCCCATGGCAGCATCTGGAATATATTCCTCATTTTAAAGCAATTATTGTGCTTGGCTTAAGATTTCCAGCCTGAAATGTAGGGTACATTTTGGCCAATCTAACAACAGTTTGAAAAAAATTTAGCAGAACCAATATACTCCTTAGCAACCCTAACAAAATGTGCCTTTATTAGCTTGCTAAACCTTATGAAATCTGCTACCAGTACTTTTGTGCAATTCAGTACAGAGCAATGAAAAAACATTAGGATGAAGTGGTTCAATTAAGATTTTCTTTTCCTATAATACTATATCTTTGGGGAGGCTCCTTGATTGGCTGAGGAATATGGCTGATTGACAGATGCTGTCTAAGAGTTTTAGGAGCCTTGTGCTGTTTTCCTCACCCCACACAACTTACCTGGTCTCTGGGGATTGCTTTGAGGCCCTCCAAGGGTGACAGCATGTTCGATCAGAAATGGGTTGGAAGAACCTGAAATTCTACCTATCAGTTATGAGGATATGTGGTCATCAAGGTTCCAGGGGTAGGTGAGGCACTCTGATAAAAGAAGAGTAGTACATAACTCTAAAAAATCAGGCTTACCCAAAACAGATGCAAGTTGAAAAAGGGAGATTTTTCAAAATCTCTCTGGCCCCAAGCAGGCACCATCAGTCTGTCAGTTATGCAGTACTGCTCTGCTGGAGAACTTTCCCAAATGGAGAGAAGTGCCATTTAATCTTCCACCAAACAATTGATCTGCCAGTATGGATGATTTTAGTACTCCTCCTCATTCTTTTCAATCAAGAACACCCTAACCAAAGCTTGGGGCTTTCCTTAGGACAATGTTCGAGTAGGAGGTGCTCAGACAGGAGGATGGAATGTGGATGCTGTGAGATTAGGCTTCAATTTGTCCTCAACACAGTTCAGACACTTCAAATAATCCATGTTGAGGCTTGGGACCTATAACTGAAAAAAATGTGAAAAATATGGTGCGTACCCTTGGGGAATCTCAAAAATCACAGAAAGCTTGGAGAATAAGTCTGATGAAGAAAGAATAAAGAATATGGAATGCTCAACCAGGGGATGAGGAAGATGAAGGGTAATGTCATAGGAGGCTTGCAAGCGTGAGATGGGATTTTATACTGAATGTGATGAGTGGCAGACTATCTCTTTTCATATGAATGGATTCTTGGGATTTTCATTTATTTTGGAATTTTCCTCTTTTTAAGAATGAGAATAGGGGATTAATGGAGATGGGAGTTTAGTTATAGGTTAGGTCTGTTATGGGATAAACTTAAAGTCTATCTGAAAAACAGTCTTAAAATCTGCTTCTCTGGAACGTTAGCTAATGGAAGAAGGAGACCTGGTTCTTTTTTTGTTTTCAGCTCAGTACAGAAGGGCTCCAAAAAGTTGGGTTGAATTTTGTTGTGAGATTGCATCCTCTTCCAAGCCTCCTGATCAGTAAACCTGTTTTTGAGATTGACAACTGCTCTCGGGGTTAGCAGGCAATCCTGTTCTCCCCACCACATCCCACTGCCAGCCTGTCTTACGATAGTGGAGGAGGAAACAAGCTATATTTAACTTGCTTCCTCTGGTGCGGGAACTCAGATCCACCAAAGGCTACTTCTGATTGGGTGGAGACCATCTGCAATCAAAGACCACCTCCAAGTGGGCACTGACAGAAAAAAGATATTTCTGTCTCATCAGAAATATTCTCTGATGGGAAATCACCTCTGCGATCAGGGAGTCTCCAAACTGGGAAAGGGAGCTGGTCTACAAGACCCATCCCCTCTGGCTGGACAGATTAGGCTGGTCCAGGGAACAGATGATTTGGTTGGGGGGCTGGGGTAGAGATGCTGATTCTGTACTTCCCAAGTGCCCAGTACAATGCACCTCACTGATTGTAAGGTCAGTAAATGCTACTATTACTTCTACTATAGGCTCACAAACACTTAGTTAAGTGTTCTCTACATAGTAGGTGGGATGGAAGCAAAACAGGTGAGTGTCATTTTGGATATGACAGAGATTAGGACACCATAGAAGCTTACAACAGGAAGGAACTTGAGAAGTCACTGGGATCCACACTCTGCCTCCACTCAGTGCTGACGCTTACCTGCCTTTCTAGTGAAGGTTTCCAGAGATGGGTATTCCATAGCCATTCTAGGCAGCTTTTTCCAGTCTTCTGTCTAAACTGAACAGTGCCAGTGCTTAGAACAGTGCTTTGCACATAGTAAGCGCTTAATAAATGCCATTAAAGAAAAAAACCAACGGCATAAGTAGATGAATCTGTCAAACAAACCTCTGTCTGAGTTTGGCCCGTTCTAGGCTATTTGGAAACCAAAATCCATCTGGACTGTAAAGAAAGCTATCACAGCCACATTTCCCAAAAACTATTAAAAAAAACCCCAGAAAATTTTGTCAATCTATTTTGAAATCATACCAAATAGAAACACTGAAATCTGAGTTCTGCAATTCCAAACTCAAATGGCCTTTTTGTTCTTTTGATGTCACCTCTTTGCTTTGCTCTCTGGGTAAATACTGGGCCAACAATAACTACTGCAATAGACAATGCGGGAGGACTGAGAAGAAAGATGGAACTTGCCCTCATCGATCCAAAAATCCGTGGAAATTGACTCTCTTTTAATTCTTCCCCAGCCAAAAAGAATTTGGCCATTATATGAAGTTATATTAGGTGCCTTCTTAAAAATCAGTTGGTTGACTAAGAATCTGACAGTTACATAACCAGCTTCTTGAGATTGTCAAATGCTTTTTGAAGAGCTCTGCCAGCCAGAATGGAAAAGAAAAAAATCAATTTTCTATGAAATCTGCAAGGTTTTTAGATGGGGTAAAATCCCATTTTATCTACTAGTAGAAAGGAGAGAGTGAACACAACAGGTTTGGTGGGGAGCTTGGAAGTGGAAAATCAAAGTCTTCTGAACCAGATTTTATTTTTTCCACATTTCTCATCACCCCCAACTAATCTCTTTGTGTTTAAAACATTGTTTGGTGAATGTGTTTCAATCAGGTCAGAGACACCTAAAAATTACTCCTGAGGGTAGTTCCTGCCTTCAGAGTACAGTCTTGAAATGCTAAATAGGAAATAATCCACTCTCAGGGACTCAGCCCTGCTAATGAACTGGCACATCTCAAAGCTCTCAGAAATGTGTTATTGCCAATGCAATGAATCACATCTTTTATCTGCATATTCCAGAAAACTTTTCCCCAAGATAGAGGGTAATGAATGGCTAACAGTTCTCCATGGGATAAAATTATTGCTCATTCTTTAGGTGTTCATAGTAGCAACAGTAATGATGATAAATTGCTCTAGGAATTGTGTGTGTTTGGGGGCGCTGGGGGGGTTGATGAGAGTTTGCAAATGGATGAGCTCTGGTGGCAATATATTATTATATTTTTAAGTGCTTACTATGCATCAAGCACTGTACTAAACCCTCCTGTAGATACGAGTTCATCAGGTTGGACACAGTCCCTATCCCTCATAGGGCTCACAGTCTAAGTAGGAGGGAGAACACATATTAAATTCCCATTCTACAGATGAGGAAACAGAGGTGCAGAGAAGTTAAGTGACTTATCCAAGGTTACATAGCAGGTAAGTGGCAGAGCTAGGATTAGAACTCAGGTGGTCTGACTCTCAGGCCTGTGCATTTTCCACTAGGCCATGCAGCTTTTCCATCCACGCTGTGGCATGGCTATGGCATTGATGGAATTATTTTGGGTCCTAAGTGAACAGAGAAGCAGCAACTGTCTGCACTTCTTTCAAAGTGATATTGGAGTTTCTGGTCTCAAGACACTCAGATGGTTGTGCTGAGCCCAGGTGTGCTCGCAGCACAGAATGGAAGGGAAAGGAACATGTGTGGGGGCCATTTCATGAGTTTGAAGAAGGACTGGCTAAGAGTGGTTCGGAGAGAGTTACTACCCCATTTCAGCATAAATACTGAGCTAATTATCACAGCTGTTTCCTTACCTTAAAATGTCAGCAATAATGGGAAAGCCCCCAAATTACATTTTCTTACCTGCATTAGTATGAGTTTCTGATGGGGAAAACCCAGCCTTGAGGTCTCCCAGCCCTGAGTAAATGCTTTGGATTTTATACTTTATTCTTAAGGTGTCCAGACAGAAACATTTTCGTTTCCAACAATGGGTCTCCCTGTATGATAAGCTAGTCAAATATATCTCTGAAGACTTGGTGGTGTCATGGTGTCATTCATGTGAGGTCAGAAAGGACCTTGGTTGAGTTTAATGCCATAAAGAAGTAGAATTCTGCAAAGCTTGATTTTTTCATCAGTCAGGAAATGGTATTTGCTGGACACCTACTGCATGCTTGCATGTACTCAACAGATATTCTTGATTGGTACATACACGCGCACACACACACACACCTATGCATAATCAGTTCTTCCAGAATATATTTTCATTACTCATTGGTTGGGTGAAGGGGTAACATTCCTCCAATAATGCAGGTCTATCTGGATATATTATATCTATCTGGATATAATTGTTGGAAGAAACAATCATGTTTATGTGCATGATGTCAGTCAAGTTGCCTGCACTACAGCATGGGGTTTTCCTTAATTTGGGGTTTCTCTAGCCTGTTAGTCCATGTTTTAAAGGTGACCTGTAGACTGCAAGTTCACTGTGGGTTAGGGGTGTGTCTACCAACTCTATTGAAATACTTTCCCAAGTGCTCAGTACGGTGTTCTGCACACAGTAAGCACTCAATAAATACCACTGATCGATTGACCTGAGTGTATGTATAACTGTACACATAATGCTGTCCTCCATTTCCAAAGGACTATGTGGTAATTCCAAACTGAAATCCCTAGTGGAGTAATTGCCTTTGAGAATAGTGAAGGGACTTGACCACATCTCTGGCTTTCTTATGCATTTGCTTATGCTACTGTGCCCAGGGCAGCTATCTCTTTCAGCATTTTCAGTTCTGGAGGTCGTTGTCTTGGCAGCTGAGGGGAGATAATGAACACCTTGGGTATTGAACTTTCTGACAATCATCCTCTAGATTCCCTTCCCCCAAAGCTCATAATGGAGTTGTTGTCATCCTGCATAGCTTCATCCAAGTGAGTGGGTGAAGGCCTTCTGTCTGTGATGTGTGTTCTGTGTCTTTTGGAGCTGCTAGGCTCTTGGCTAGGAAAGAAAGCTGCTACTTCTTTTTGGCAGTGAGTGGCACGAGCTGGAATGCCCTCCCCCTTCACATCCAACAGACCACCACTCTCCCCATCTTCAAAGCTTTACTAAAATCACATCTCCTCATGGACCCTTCCTAACCTCTCATTTCACCCTCCTATTTGTCCTTTTTCCTGCTTTGCCTATTCACCTGGGTCTGTACCCCCTAATTTTTTTTTTTAACTCATCCTACTCCCTTACAGCACTTACGTACAGTCTTATCTGCTGCATATCGTGGCTCAGTGCAAAAAGCCTGGGCTTTGGAGTCAGAGGTCATGAGTTCAAATCCCGGCTCTGCCACTTGTCAGCTGTGTGACTTTGGGCAAGTCACTTCACTTCTCTGCGCCTCAGTTACCTCATCTGTAAAATGGGGATGCAGACTGTGAGCCCCATGAGGGACAACCTGATCACCTTGTAACCTCCTCAGCGTTTAGAACAGTGCTTTGCACATAGTAAGCGCTTAACAAATGCCATTATTATTATATTATTTTAATGCTAGATTGTAAGCTCCGTATACTCTCCCAAGTGCTCAGTAATAATAATGATGGCATTTAGTAAGCACTTACTATGTGCAGAGCACTGCTCTAAGCACTGGGGAGGTTACAAGGTGATCAGGTTGTCCCACAGGGGGCTCACAATCTTAATCCCCATTTTCCAGATGAGGGAACTGAGGCACAGAGAAGTTAAGTGACTTGCCCAAAGTCACACAGCTGACAATTGGCAGAGCCGGGATTTGAACCCATGACCTCTGACTCCAAAGCCCAGGCTCTTTCCACTGAGCCATGCTGCTTCTTAGTAGAGTGTTCTGCAAACAGTTAACACCCAGTAAATTACACAGATTAAATGACTGTCTGTTCATGTTGACATTCAGGTCCTGCTCAGAGAAACAAGTCAGAGAGAGCATCCTTCTTTGGTTTATCACATAAAAATTCAAGTACAAGCAGGACCACTAAAAGTGGAATAGGCTTATGTAGACAGGCAGCGAGTTCTTGGTAGTCCCTTGAACAGTTTTACAGGTAACAGGATATTTGAATGTTTCAGATTAGGGAAAATTTCTCTACTTTGTATCTAGCATGCAGTTGTCCCTTGTCTATCATGAGATTAAAAGCTTTTATAATTCCATCAAAATTACGACTCCAAAATTTTAAAATCATCATTTTCATGGACTCGGGCTAATAACTTAGTTATCATTGTTTTCTCTGAAAAGTAAACAATTTCTGATGCTTCTTGTGTGTTATACACGACCCAGTTGAGAAGCAGTGTGGTCTACTGGATAGAGGAAGGGCTTGGGAGTCAGAGGACCTGGGTTCTAGTCTGGGCTCTGCTACTCGCCAGATGTGTGACCTTGGGCAAGTGACAACTTCTCTATGCCTCACTTTCCTCATCTGGAGCATACAGTCAAAATAGAGGACAGGTAAAGTGGGGGTTCAGTACCTGTTTTCCCTCTTATTTCTACTGTAAGCTCCAGTGTGTCCGGGACTGTGTTCCACCTGATTAGCTTGCATCTACCCCAGGGTTTGGTACAGTATGTGCTTAATAATTTATCATTAATATTCTTATTCACCGTTTATCAATTGATAATATTTATTGATGCCAACTCTGTATTAACAGTGTACTAAATCCTCGGGAAAACATAATAGAGTTACTTAACATAATCCCTGCCTTCAAGGAGTTTACAAGCTAGAAAGGTAGACAAACACTAGGCTAAATTACAGGCATGGGGAAGAAATCAAGTATAGAGATCTGTACTAAAGTTCAATGGGGGTGAGAATCCAAGTGCTTAGGTAATACAGAAGTGCTAAAGTGGCAGTGCGGAGAGAAGAGAGGTCTATTTTAAATCACTATTCACTTGTCCATCAACTTCCTTTTACTGAATAGAGGGCAGGCATGGGGAAAATATAAGCATTCAACTGAGACAATCCAACTTCTTTAAAAATAATAATAATAATAACTCTCATATTTGTTAAGCACTTTCTCTGTGCCAGGCACTGTACTAAGTGCTGGGGTGGATACAAGCAAATTAGGTAGGACACAGTTCCTGTTCCACATGGGGATCACAGTCTTAATCCCCATTTCAGGTGAGGTAACTGAAGCACAGAGAAGTGAAGTAATTTGCCCAAGGTCACACAGCAGACAAGTGGTGGACCTGGGATTAGAAATCATGACCTTCTGAGTCCCAGGCTTGTGCTCTATCCACTATGCCATGCTACTGTGTGCCCAGGCACCAGGAATACTCTGGGTAAGCCTAGTGCTCATTTACACTCAAAACGTGTTTGTCTTAATTTCATATTGCATTGCCTAATAGTTGGACCAGATCTGTTATGTAAATGCAGATCAGCAGAGGCCACTGTTAGACTGCACTGGTAGCTTTAAAAAGAAATATGGACAGATACAAAGAAAATGTATGAAATTGATTTGAACATATTCCTTGTCAGTAGAGAGAGCAATAGACAGCTGGAAACTTTTGCTCATACTCAGAAACATCAACTACTGGTGTAGTGAAATGCAGGAATTTAAAGTCCGAGTCTGAATACAAAAGGAATAATAAGGATTTGACTAAGTTCGAGTGGGCAGGGAATTTATTATGGTACTGTACTTTCCCAAGCGCTTAGTACACTGCTCTGCAAGCAGTAAGTGCTCGATAAATATTATTGAATGAATGAATGACTTTGGACCCAGGTGCAGATCCTGGTGGCATGAGGCAGCAAGCCAGGTAAACCACTGCACTCTCTGTTTGCACAAGGAGAAGCAGTATGGTCTAGTGGAAAGAGTGCAGAACTGGAAGTCAGGGGACCTGGGTTCTAATCATGACTTTACCATTTGCCTGCTGTGTGACCTTGGGCAAGTCACATAACTTCTCTGTGCCTCAGTTCCTTCATCTGTAAAACAGGGATTAAGACTGTGAGACCCATGTGGGATATGGGCTATGTTCAACCTGATTATCTTGTATCAACCCCAGCGCTTACTGAAGTGCCTGGCACCTAGTAAGTGCTTGACAAATACCATAAAAAGCAGTATTGCTGTTTAGGAAGACACTGCTCACAGAATGGGGAAAGGAACTAGAAAAGCTGTCTCTAAAAATTGCCTGTTTCACCCGTTAGCCTAGGCTCAGTAGACTTTGACCTAGTAGACCTAATCACCCAGCTAAATCTTAGCTTCTCCTAGTACTGAAAGACGTATGAACTCCTTCTCTGAGAGCCCTAGTGATAGGGAACCAGAAATCACAACCAAATTGCAACAAATTAAACAAATTTTCAGCATTGTTTTCAGGTGTGGTAGTGAACAAATTATAAAGTTTAGTGGTTTAATCCCACAAATTTAACCAAGCCCCATCCTGGTGCTAATTCTCTATTATCCCCTGCAATAAGTGATCTTGGATTATTATGCCAACTAAGTGTCCTGCGTTGTACTTAGATTAAATATTAAAGTTAACATGATCTATCTGTGAAGCATACCAACTTTGGGGAGTCATTGAGGATTCAATCCCTGTTCCCCCTCCTTCTGTCCATCCTGAATATCTTGTGTCTCACCTCAGTGCTTAGAATAGTGCTTGATCCATAGTGTTTCACCAACTGCAATGCTAAACAGACCATGACTGCTGAGCTGTACAGTTTTATGGTTAAATCTATAAAAGGCATGCACCATTAGTAGTAGTACTAATGATGATAGTAGTAATAGTATTTATTAAGCACCTACTGTATTCCAAACACTATACTAAGCACTTGGGAAAGTGTACTAGAAATAGAAGACACATTCCCTGCCCAAATGGCACTTTCATTCTAATAGACTGTTACTTTAGAGCACAGATAACTTTATATACACTGATGTTAGTAGCTAAAATTTTGATTCTTCTGGGACAGCGCTGCTAAGAATATCAGCAAAAAAGAAATCCCAAAGTGGATTTTCCACTCGTTCACTATTTACAATCGGTACTCCCACTGGTCCCTCTTCCCAATACTTTGAACAACACCTTAGATAAGGCACAACAGATTTGGCTGCTGAGAGGGCATACAGGGAGCCTCTGTTCCCTGGGCACAGGCCATTCCTGGTGTCCTAGTAATATGAAGACCCCAATGATCAGTACAGCTGATGTGAGTGTCCTGCTCAGCAGCAGTGTACAAACCAGATGAGGGTGGGAAATATGTCTACAGACTCGGCTATATTGCACTCTCCCAGGTGCTTAGTATAGTTCTCTGAACGGAGTAAACGATCAATACATAAGATTGATTGACTGACTGAGGGCACAGCAAGGTCCTTTCTCCATGAACTGGTCACTCACTCTGGCTCCTGATTGTTTTCTCTTTCCTTTTTACTCTACTTATTTCTCTGTCCTCACTTTCCTCACGATTCTCCTTCCTCTCTTTTTTTGCTGCCTCATCTTTCCTCGTGACCTTATTCAGTTGCCCCTGCTTTCTTTTTTATTGTTGTCCTCTAGAACGCTAACAAATTACATCCAGGCCAAATTGCTGCTCTTTCAGGGCAGAATCAAAATTTTCCTTCATTGGTCACCCTAAAGGAACCATTTCTATATGAACTACCTGGGTGTTACAGCACCTCCTCCTTCCCTGCCCCCATCCCACTGTAGAAAAGGGCTAGCTGAAGACAAGAGAAAAGCCACATTCCAGTACCTTGCCTTCTCTAGCCACTGCCTTAAGGCCCAACCTGAGAGTGTCATGGAATAACCTTGGCTCAGCATTCCGAGTCAACCTTTCTAGGATTGTCTGCCTTGATTTAAATGCCAAATCCCTCCATACTTGAGATCTCTCTTTCCTCTTCATATCAGTCAATCAATCAATCGTATTTATTGAACGCTTACGGTGTGCAGAGCACCGTACTAGGTTGCTGGGAGAGTACAACACAACAATATAACAGACATATTCCCTGTTCACAAGGCTCATTTTATGCTTACAGCCCTCCTGAGTTGGGGCATCTCGGTTCTGCGACATGTCTGCTGATCACCACCATCATCATCAAGCAGAATATTATTAAGTCCCACTATGTGCTCCTCTGGGAAAGGGACCGTCTCTATATGTTGCCGATTTGTACTTGCTCTGTGCTTAGTACAGTGCTCCGCACACCGAAAGCACTCAATAAATAAGATTGAATGAAAGAGTATGGTCTCCAATTTGCTGAAACACTGCCTGCGCAGGTTTCTGCATAATAAGAGAGTACTGTGATCTAGTGGAAAGGACATTTGTTGAATTGTACTTTCCAAGTGCTTAGTACAGTGCTCTGTCCACAGTAAGCGCTAAATAAATGCGATTGAATGAATGAATTGAATGAATGAAAGGACATAGGCTTGGAAATCAAACGACCTGGGTTCTAATCCTGGCTCCGCCAGTTGCTTGCTGGGTGACCTTGGACAAGTCGCTTTACTTCTCTGTGCCAAAATTAACTCATCTGTAAAATGGGGATTGAGGCTGTGAGCCCCATGTGGGACAGGGACTGTGACCAACCTGATATGTTGTATCCATTCCAGTGCTAGTACAGTGCCTGTTGTGCACAAAATAAGTGCATAACAAATTCTACAATTATAATTACGTACCTAACCCAGCACTTAGAATGGTGTTTGACACAGCGTAAGCACTTAATAAATATCATAAAAAATAAATAAGGGATGTAATGTGGGTCCAAGGAGAATAAAAAAGGGCATGGGGAGAAGGTTCAGGGACCAAACTAGTTTCTCCTAGTTCGCACAGGAAATTGGAGGCAGCACAGTGGTAATGATTCTATCTTCCACCTACTGCTAGCAAATTGCTGCAAAGGAGGCTGCTGTGACTCCAGTTCAGTGCAGATGGGAGCCAGAAGCAGCAACAGGGTTCAGGATAACTCAGCTGAAATAATGGCTGGGGCTTCAGCAAGATAAAATTCAGTTTTAAGAGAGACAAACCCAAACTTCCAATAAGCATTGGAGGCAGTGGAGTAGGAGATAAAACTGAGCTCTGTGTGTTTGTTTATACTTTGTGTCTAGAAAAACAGCAGAGTCAAAGCATCAAGGTAGCTTTCCTGCAAGGTTAAAAAAAAAATCAGTGGATGTGAAAGGACTTCTTTTCAGTCTTAGGAAAAAGAAAAAAGAAACAGGATAAAAAGCCTGAGGCTAAAGAAACATTTTGGGTAGGCATTCAGAGAAAGTTCTTAAGAGTAAAAGAAATTGGGTACTGGATTAGACTGTAATTGGGAGAGAGCAAGTCACCTTTGCTATAGAGCATCAAGGATGGGTTAGAGAAGACCATTAACAGTAATGTCAGACCTAAGCAAGAATGTCAGGGATTAGAAGAGATAGGGTAGGGAGTTGGGGGTGGGGAGGGGAGGTGAGGGTCATTTAGGATGACTGCAATGCTTTTTTCTACTGATGATCATAACTGGCTTTGTGCTTTAAGTGGGTTGTGTCTTTCATGTTAATCAAAAAGCAAAACAAGAGGAGAAAACAACCATCACACTGGAGAAAGTAATCAAGGACAGAGAAAAGAACAACTATTTTTATATGACAATGTCACCTGCCCTTTGTTCAGTGGTAATCACTGGGAGAAGAGGCAAAAATCCTTTGCAGCAGAGAGAGACTGAATGCCTGTAAGGGATGCAGTGTGCTGAATGACCTTTCATCACTTGACTGGATAGGGAAATTTTTAATGAAGGTCACAAGACTGAGAAAAAATCATAAGAGTCAGGCAGCCACAGCAGCCTGGCTGAATGCAGGATTTGTGGATCAATGGGAATTTCTATAGGCAGTCTTTCCAGGGAGTGTGGGGTCTTTGTCCTCCACTGGGAGGGGATTGGAGAGATCTGATGGGAATAAGGAGTGGGAAAAACTCTACTCTATCCTAATCCTCCTCGACCGCTCAGCTGCCTTTGACACTGTGGACCACCCCCTTCTCCTCAACACGCTATCCAACTTTGGCTTCCCAGACTCTGTCCACTCCTGGCTCTCCTCATCTCTCCGGCCATTCATTCTCAGTATCTTTTGTGGGCTCCTCCTCCCCCTCCCATCTACTTACTGTAGGGGTTCCTCAAGGGTCAGTTCTCGGTCCCCTTCTGTTCTCTATCTACACTCACTCCCTTGGTGAACTCATTCACTCCCACGGCTTCAACTATCATCTCTACGCTGATGACACCCAAATCTACATCTCTGCCCCTGCTCTCTCTCCCTCCCTCCAGGCTCGTATCTCCACCAGCCTTCAGGACAGCTCCATCTGGATGTCTGCCCGCCATCTAAAACTCAACATGTCCAAGACTGAACTCCTTATCTTCCCTCCCAAACCCTGCCCTCTCCCTGACTTTCCCATCACTGTTGACGGCACTACCATCCTTCCCGTCTCACAAGCCCGCAAACTTGGTGACATCCTCGACTCCGCTCTCTCGTTCACCCCTCACATCCAATCCGTCACCAAATCCTGCCAGTCTCACCTCCGCAACATCACCAAGATCCGCCCTTTCCTCTCCATCCAAACCACTTTCCTACTCGTTCAAATTCTCATGATAATAATAATAATGGCATTTATTAAGTGCTTACTATGTGCAAAGCCCTGTACTAGGCACTGGGGAGATTACAAGGAGATCAGGTTGTCCCACGGGGGGCTCACAGTCTTAATCCCCATTTTACAGATGAGGGAACTGAGGCTCAGAGAAGTTAAGTGACTTGCCCAAAATCACAAGCTGACAATTGGCAGAGCCGGGATTCAAACCCATGACCCCTAACTCCAAAGCCCGGGCTATTTCCTCTGAGCCACGCTGCTTCTCTATCCCGACTGGATTACTGTATCAGCCTCCTCTCTGATCTCCCATCCTCCTGTCTCTCCCCACTTCAATCCATACTTCACGCCGCTGCCCGGATTGTCTTTGTGTAGAAACGCTCTGGACATGTCACTCCCCTCCTCAAAAATCTCCAGTGGCTACCAATCAACCTACGCATCAGGCAGAAACTCCTCACCCTCGGCTTCAAGGCTCTCCATCACCTCGCCCACTCCTACCTCACCTCCATTCTCTCCTTCTACAGCCCAGCCTGCACCCTCCGCTCCTCTGCCGCTAACCTCCTCACTTTGCCTTGTTCTCGCCTGTCCTGCTGTTGACCGCCGACCCACGTCCTTCCCCTGGCCTGGAATGCCCGCCCTCTGCACATCCGCCAATCTAGCTCTCTTCCTCCCTTCAAAGCCCTACTGAGAGCTCACCTCCTCCAGGAGGCCTTCCCAGACTGAGCCCCCTCCTTCCTCTCCCCCTACTCCCTCTCCCCATTCCCCCTGCCTTACCTCCTTCCCCTCCCCACAGCACCTGTATATATGTATATATGTTTGTACGTATTTATTACTCTATTTTACTTGTACATATTTATTCTATTTATTTTATTTGGTTTATATGTTTTGTTTTGTTGTCTGTATCCCCCTTCTAGACTGTGAGCCCGCTGTTGGGTAGGGACCATCTCTATATGTTGCAAACTTGTACTTCCCAAGTGCTTAGTATAGTGCTCTGCACACAGTAAGCTCTCAATAAATACGATTGAATGAATGAATGAATGAACAAATGAGCCAATCATTATCAATGGTATTTACTAAGCACTTATTGTGTGCAGAACACTGTACTAAACACCTGGGAAAGTAACACACAACAGAGTCCGTAGACTCATATTCTGCCCATAATGAGGGGGAGCCAATCTCTTCTTCAGTAGCAGTAGGGTCTCTTTACCTTTTGTTAATGACTACTGGTCACTGGTCACTTTTACACTCATGAGTTTTTTTGTTTGCTATTTCTTTATTCAATATCTTGGGTCTGTTGTTTAAAGCCATTTTCTCTCCACTCCTAATCATTGTACGTTTGTTATTTTATGTTCAGTAAGGCAGGTCCAATCCTTTATTCTTTCACGTATTCCTTATAGTTTCCAGGATATAGTCCTTGAAGTCCAAGGGTGAGCAATCTCAATCATCAGCCAGTGAGTACATCCCTTTCACTTTTTCCCAATTTTTTTTTTTCATTGAACAGTATGGCTATATTTCTAATGAAACCTGTGACTTCATAAGACTTGGAGTTTTTGATTCACAAGGAATTTCTCACTAGGAAAAAACTCTTTCTGTATCTCCCAGTTTTCTGGCAGAAATATTAACATATAAACTGTCTTTAGACTGTAAACGTGTTATGGGCACCACAGATGAATATCAGTGACTGATTGAATAAGGAGTGGATCTGAATTTCAAAAATCTGAGGGTCAAATTATATCCTGAATTTGGCAGGGATATTTGACCAATTCTATAAAATCTTATTCATCTGAACTCTGGTTGATCAAATCCCCAACTGAATGAGATGGCGATACGTTCCTGAAGTCACATGCTTTGCTCACGGGGGTGGGATACTTTGAATCTGTCTCTGTCACTGGAATCTGTACTAAATCTCCAAAAAACCCCTTATGCCTTTGCCGAGGGAAGAGTTCACCATTTACCACTATAAAGAGCAACCTGCCTTGTGGTTTCCCTGGCAAATAGGAGGTTTCACCCGTTTTCTTGTGTTTCCAGATTTTTCATGCATTGGTAATCATTTGTCACTGTAAAAACATCGTAAAATTGGCATGCATGGATATGGAGTTTGGCAATGAGTTTTCTTGCTTCATACCATATGTGCTTTTGCTGCAGAAGGGCAGAGTAAGGAAGCTGTTCTGCTCATTCTGTGAGGTCAGTTCTTTGCAAAAGGCTTAGTGGGAGGTTGTAAGAGGTGATTTGTGATAGAGAACAGGATTCTGGAATTCTGGAAGGTGCTGGCAGTCTGTCTAGGTGAAAGTCTTGGATGCTAGGACATTCTATCTCCGGGAAAGGCAGCAGCATCATGTGCATGATCTCAAGTGTGTATGTGTGTCTCTGTGTGAGGAGGTGGGAGGCAGGAAAGGAATCAAATGACTAACAGCCATTTCTCCCAGTTCCTTTTAGGACTTAGTAGGAAAGATCATCCTCTTTGAAAAGAAGCCTGTTCTATATATGTTGCATTCATCGAAACACGGACAAACACTATAGCTCCTCCTCCTTCAGGTTGAATGTTATTGTACACAGATTATAATTTGGTTGCTTATTGGACACCAGGATTGCCATGATTCATCATTAGACTTTTGTTATTGACAACCTCGTGGATCATCTCCTGAAAAATGGGCATCTTGGTCCTTTGAAGTACACACCTTTTTCTTTATGCTTTTTGTTAGTTAAAGGAATATTCTATTCATCTCTTTCCTTGGCATGAGATGCCTTACTGTTTCTGAACAACTTTGAATTTCTGTTTGTCTTGCACTGCGCACAACTGAACTTCCCAAACCTTTTCAGAGGAGGTACATTTATGGCTGCAGCATCTTGGGTTGTGTTGTGAGCAGGGACCCTGCATTGTACTGTCCCAAGCACTTAGTACAGAGCTCTACACATCTACACATATTACACACTCTGAATTCTGAACTGAATTCTCACTTTGTTGCTTTGTTCTCTGAGGGCCTCTTTAATGGTTCCCAATTACTAAGGAAATACCACTGGTGTTACTTCAAAATAGTGAGGACTCAGTCACAACTCTATCCACAACCTATGCTTTTGGTGTATATACTTTGGTGGTACTTTGACTTTACTATCTTTGGTAATGAGGAGTTGCCAGATTCCTGAGATGAGCAGACGGGGTAGAAACCTAGCCATAGGAGACTGTCTCTGGGAAGTTACAGGATTTCTCTTGGCCAACGTGGTGGAGTTCAAAGGCCTATAAAAATGGAAATTGCACCCTTATTTCAAAATTGAACTGTGTCTTCACTTAATAGATGCCTGCTAGGAAAAAATGCCCAGGATAAATCAGAGCCAATAATGATCACCAATGTAAATGGAGAAACAAGACCTATTGAGCAGAATATTGTACTTGATGATTTGCCCAGAAGAGAAACCAAAATTGAGCTATCTTCCTTCATTGAATTGACTTAGGCCTCTTTAAAAAGGAAGACAGATGAAACTCTTAGTTTCCCTGTGGTAATTTGGAGCTGAAAATCGACTATAGTCTGTTTTGTCAGTCATGCAGCTCAAGACATATTCCCCAGTTCCTGTGTTTTTCACTCCTTTGTGGAAAATCTCTATCTTGGCAAGGTGAGGCAAAAGGAAAGGGAGAATACTTATTGCTTGTTCAGCAGGGAACCTATGATTTGTAATTCAGACATGTCACATTGTTGTGTTATATGATGTAATGCAATGAGGTGAGAGGTCTCCAAAGAGGGAAAACTTCTTCCTTTGGGACTGTCATTTTAAGAAATGCTCATCCATCACTTTACACCATGGACTTGCTCCAAAACAGAGCAGCAAATCCCAGGCAGCTCCAATATCTATTTTCCTGAATCGGAAGCAAACGTAAATGGAAAGAATCTTTAGGTTGAAGGTGAAATATGTGCAGTTTAGTGATGGAAACTTCAGCTCTGTAGTCATTCTACCTAGCCAGTTTATGAAAATCATGGCAATCCAAGTTGTGTCTATCTTCATAATGCAATTAATTAGCCATCTCAATTAAGCACCAAGGACAACAGTTCAGACTAAATGACAAGTCATTTGGTCTTGAAGCTGATCCAGGCCAGATGTGCTTTTTGCTTTATGGTTGATTGGCTGCACAGTTGCTTGGAGAGAGCCTTCTGGCTATTCATTAATGCAACAGACACCCCTTTTGATCCTTATGGCCAATTGTATAGAACTTATCTTTGGTTTTCTGAAGGGTAGGGAAAGAACAGTCCAGATGATATTTCAGGACACTGGCTATACAGCTCAGTCACATATCAAGGTGGGTACAAGGCTTTGACCATTTCACTTGAAATTTTTAGAAGTAATAGGACGGAGTACTTTCCCTTTAATACAAAGGAACTGGCCTCTGGGATGAAAGAACCTGGGAAAGGAGAAGGGCAGATGCCAAATCTGCAAACCCACCGAGAAAGCGGAAACCATGGAGATGATAAAAATGAACCAATAGCCACCTATTTGCTTTGGGATGTTGGCTATAGATTGCAACTGCCATCAAACAATCAATGGCATTTATTGAAGGCTTACTGTGTGCAGAGCACTGTACTAAGCACATGGGAGGGTACAGTATAACAGAGTTGGTAGACATATTCCCTTACAGCCTAGAGGATTGCAGTGGGTGAATGGGTGCGGCATCATGTTTAACCAAAGAGATGAGCAATCCATGGTGCAGTCCAGGTAGGAGCAGTGTATGCCAACAGCTCTTTCTACCATCTTTTTTTTTTTTTTTTTGCCTTTGCCTTAGCTCTTTCTCCCAGTGACCTATTTCTCTCCTGGAACCTATATCACCTTCCTGAATGACCACATCATTGTCTCATCCCCTTGGGCTGCCACAGCTATTCCTGAAATAGGAGGGCCTTTGCTTTTGCTGCCTTCTTCAGCAGCTTGGGCACTCACACTGCCACATATGCCAGTATCTGATTCAACCAAACATTAAGTCCCAAATAAACTGTCAGCTGAATTACAACTTTGGACAATCACTCTGCAACTATTTAGGCCAACAAATGGCAGGATTCGTCCTAAGCAATTTGGACTAGTCATAATTTGACCGTCCCTAAGGTTTCAGAATTATGTTAGAAGCCAAAATCTAAATGTTGAATAGATTTCTTACCCACCGTAGCAAGACCTAAATGAAAATAAAGGCCAGAAGGGTTTTTTTCTTGGTCTTCTTAATAGACTTTCTTTGGGTAGTTACAGTGGATGAGAGTCTGAAAGAAAAATTGGCAGGCCTACTTCATGTCTCTAACCTATCTCAACCATCATTACAACATACTGTAGAGCTTTTAGGATTCTAACATTGGATTGGAAACCAGTATATGTCAAGAAGTGATTAAAACCACCCTCTAGATACAGTCTGTTGGGGAATCACTTCTGGGACTAGGGAGAGAAGTCTTTTGGGCCTAGGAAGAGAAGTCCCATCTTATCCTACTCCCAACATGCGTATGTTCTCTCACAGGGTGGAAAACAGAGAAACTGGGCTAGTCGACCTTGCCAGAGAAGAATTAATCTCTCCTGGCCTCTTCTGACATTACAGAACCCTTGGCAGTTCTGTCTGAAGTGTTCTTTAAAGCAAACTCTAGGAATGAAAATCTTTTATAAAGGCTTGTCAGGAGAGGAAACAACCAACTCCAGCTGTCATCTCTTTCCTCTCCCATCTCATGGTGCTGTTGCTTCCCTCCCATCTTTATGGATACGAATTCTGCTAGAAATGTGGAGTTGATTATGTAAGTGCTATGCAGGCATTGCAATTTATAACACAAATTACTTTGAGGTTACTCTGTTAATGCCTATGATATGAGTACAGACTCATCATGATATGTGTATACATCTATAATTCTATTTATTTAAATTAATGCCCATTTACTTGTTTTGATGTCTGTCTCCTCCCTTCTAGACTGTAAGCCTGGTGTGGGGAGGGATTGTCTCTCTTTATTGCTGAATTGTACTTTCTAAGTGCTTCGTACAATTCTCTGCACACAGTAAGTTCTCAATAAATATGATTGAATGAATGAATCCATGAATGAATGAATGAAAGATGGAGACAATCGGAAGCGAGGAGAGACCCAAGATGGGTAGATTTTAGTAAGAAAACCCAGAATGTACCAGAAAATGTTAGGTGTCTAGGGCTGGAAGTGTTAAATGATTTTCTTCCAGTGCTGCTGGAGAATTAGGTGAGGGGTATGGTAGGTAATGGCTGGTAATTCTCTGTCTCCCCCTTTTAGACTGTGAGCCCACTGTTGGGTAGGGACTGTCTCTATATGTTGCCAACTTGTGCTTTCCAAGCGCTTAGTACAGTGCTCTGCACACAGTAAGCGCTCAATAAATACGATTGATTGATTGATTGATTGATTGATTGGTGAATTTATCCTATGCAAACTGCCAAATCAGGTCATTCAGGCTAATCTGAATTATTTGGGGAGTCTCAATTATTGACACTACCTGTCTACCTTGACCAAATTTGTCTGTTGTTCCCTTTGTCTGTTATACACAATTTGGGCAACAGGACTCGTGGTGGTTTTTGGCCTGACAAAATGACTGAACTTGTGATGGATAATAAAAGAAACAACTCCATATCCCACCAAGCTGGAGTGTTTTAGGGTTAGGGCATAGATCTTGAAGCTAGTGGGGCGAGGGGATGGGGGGCGGGGGAAGAGGAGGAGAGTCATTTCTGCAAAAATGTGAATTTGAAACATTTTTGAACGATTTGATAATCATCTCGCATGAAGTCAGAGGACTAGGTTAGATGATCTCTTGAAGTCTGTTGCAGTTCCATAACTCTACTAATTTCTTTATAAAATCTAAATGTTGAAATGTTTCTAAATGATTCTTGAAACATTTTGAAAGTGATTCCAAAGCACCCTCAAAATCTTCCCTTCATTTTAACGTTGGGATTGGTTGGATCTAGATTCAGTTTTAGATCATGAATGTGATTCTAGGAAGAGTTTTGACACAGTCAATATGGGGGAAAAGTGCAAATGGTGGTCTGGTAATTATCTGTTGGCGTAGATGTTTCCGGAAATAAACCAACTGTTCGAAGATTGGGTATTTCAGTTTTGCAATAGTACAAATGAAATTTCCACTAGTTTACTCTTCTCCTGGGTTAACTGTCTCTGGAGTGAATAATTCACTGCCTGTCACTAATTCCTCCAGGTACCTTCAAAGAGTATGAACTTAGAGGTACAACCTCTGAACTATTTTTATGCAATATGATTATAACTTCACACTAGGGCAGGAAACATTTCACTTCTTGGTCAAGTACCTTCCAATACACTTACTGCAGTGTATTGCACCCTTTGGTCACTCAATAAGTACGAGTTCTGCCATTATTAACCTTAGGGTACCATCATTCATTCATTCATTCAATCGTATTTATTGAGCACTTACTGTGTGCAGAGCACTGTCATCTTCCACAGAATCCATACACACTCTAAGTGAACACCTCCCTAGACTTATCTCCTAAATGAAGATATTTGCCCATCTGACCAAATATTTTCTGTGCTTAGGGCATCTGGAGTCCTGTTTCTAGACAGTCTTTTCAAATTGGACTGGAATGCAATAATGTCATGCACTTATCAGGTGCCAGGGGAGTCCGTTTAAATCTTGAAAGTTGAGTAGGTCTAGACTGCAAACATTTGTTCTTTGTATTTTTAGGTGCGTATGCATTACCATGGTGGGACGGCAGGAAACCAACTGCCACAAATATGACATATTTCATTTTCTACTAAAGCTGTTGTGAGACATAAAATCAAAATAAATGCAATGTATTTCACTTCTGACTAAAGCAATAGAAACCAGGACAGACTCTGAGGCAGAAGGTCCAGATTTCTAGTGAAGGCTTTCTACTAGTGGTCACTGCCTTATGTTAAGAGTATGACAAACAATAGCACGTTAATAGCATCATTGTTTAAAAATTAAATTCTGAGAGCCCAGACTTTTTGTCTGTAATCTTATTCTACACAATCTCACTGTTATTTCAGTAGCTGCCAAAATGTTAATAAGTATGACAATTAAGTAAAATTATTAAAACCTGCTACCCCACTGTTCTGGGATTCCTTAAGCAGATGATGTTCTACAACTACTGTAAGTTTTTCATCAATGAAAATTAATAACACGAGCATAAAGGGTGCTCTGATTCCTTCAGGAAGGGCCATATGAGAACCCATGATTCTGAAGTTTCCCATAATTAATTTCTAAGTTGACCATATCTTATTCATTTTTATACTTGTGAATTCTGGGAAACAAGGACTGGGTGGCACCCATCTATTTGCCCTGAGATCATTCCCTGTCGTACTAGGAGGGATAAAGTTGATAGAAAAGCGGAAGTGGGAAATGTTGATCCATCCCCATGGATTGCCCAACAGCAGTGGTCTCACTGTCTTGTGTGGTTTAGGGGCTGGAGTGAATGAATTAACTGCAATTTTGGTTGAATTGAAAATAATCCAATCCGCTTCTTCTGCGGGAGTTCCATGGAAATTCTCCCAAGATTTAAAAACGATTCTCTGTGGGCTGTATCAAATAGTTATACTTTTACGGAGAGTGATTGAACCTTGAGAGCAACACTAGACCAGCATAAAATATTGCCTGTACTGTACAGCTCAAACCCATTCTTGAATTAGCATGACCAGAATTCACCCCTGTCATCTCTGAAAAGCAGCCATCACCAATCAGTCAGTCAGTCAATGAACAGTGCTTGCTGAGCACCTGAACATCTCAATATTCTTTTAAGCACTTGGGAAAAGTTCAACAGCCTCTCCTTCTAGACTGTAAGTTCCTTGTTGACAGGGACTGTGTTGTATAAAAATAACAATAATATTTATGGTACTAGTTAAGTACTTACTATGTGCTAAGCACTGTAGGAGGAGCTGGGGTGGATACTAGCAAATGGGTTGGGCACAGTCCCCGTCCAACTTGGGGCTCACAGTCTCGATCCCCATTTTACAGATGAGGGAATTGAGGCACAGAAAAGTGAAGTGACTTGCTCAAGGTCACCTGGCAGACAAATGGTGGAACCAGCAATAGAACCCATGACCTTCTGACTCCCAAGCCTGTACTCTATCCACTAGGCCATGCTGCTTCTACCAACTCTATTGTGTGGTACTCTCCAAAGTGCTTAGTACAGCACTCCTTACACAGTGAGAGTTCAATAAATACCATCAATTGATTGGTAAACATAACAGAAGAAAGACACACATTCCCTGTCTTCAAGTACCTTATAACCTAATGGAAGCAAGGGACAACAATAATTTACAAATAATTGGAGAAGGGGGAAGAACAAGATTATAGAAGGAAGTAGTACAAATGTGTCAGGATGAAATAACTGAATAAACCATCAAATATATACACATAAATAAATACATATACAAGTAAAATTATACATTCATTCATTCATTCAATCGTATTTATTGAGTGCTTACTGTGTGCAGAGCACTGTACTAAGCACTTGGGAAGTACAATTTGGCAACATATATAGACGGTCCCTACCCAACAGTGGGCTCACAGTCTAGAAGGGGGAGACAGAGAACAAAGCATATTAACAAAATAAAATATATAAATATGTACAAATAAAATAGAGTAATAAATACGTACAAACATATATACATACATACAGGTGCTGTGGAGAGGGGAAGGAGGTAAGGTAGGGGGGATGGGGAGGGGGAGGAGGGGGAGAGGAAGGAAGGGGCTCAGTCTGGGAAGACCTCCTGGAGGAGGTGAGCTCTCAGTAGGGCCTTGAAGGGAGGAAGAGAGCTAGCGTGGCGGCTGTGCACTTGGGCCCCCGACCATGAGCAGCACTGGGGAGTGGTTATGAATTAACCATATGCTTGGTTAGGGATAAAATATGAGTGCTAAGAGTGAGAGTTGAGTCAACGTGACTGGGGTGTTGTAGATTAACTGGGGAAAGATTTGTGAAGACAGTAGAATTTTAGGAGGGTTTTGAGGCTAGGGAGGGCTACTATCTGGTGGATTTGGTGCCAAGGAGGGAGCTTCAGGTTGAGGTACTGCATCACTGAGGTGTTGGAAGCTGGAGTATTGAGAGTGAGGGTCAAGAGTGAGATACTGTTAGTAGGTGAGCTTGGGAGGTGCAAAGAGCCAACAATAGAGAAGAACAAATTAGCACTGTGTCTACTCCACCACATAGGGAACTCTGATCATTCAGTACTTCCATAATTTGTCATTTGAAGGATAAGTTCAGGTCCATAATTCTGTGATTTATGCATCCCTAAAGAGTTGAACTTCCATGTCCTTTAAAATAGAAGAAAGTCAGGATCATTATTTTTATGAATTAAAAAGCCACAGGTTGCTATGCATAGTCAGGAAATTATTGGCCAGGGGAAAATGGTTCAGCCCAAAGGGATTTTGGTGAAGACCTCAGGGACTTTCATCTTGGAAGTCCCAGTTTGTCTGCTGGCATGTCTGGAAGGTCTTCAGCCTATCAGGGAGGGACACGTACCATCTTTTTGTTTGAGCACATCCTCTGCCCATGGCAGACAACCCTTTCATTAGCATAATTTCATCCACAAGAAAAGAAATCTCTTCACTCCAGAGCCAACACTCCTCTTCAATCTAGATCCTTCTCTTTTGGTAAATGACTTTTCCAGGAAACTGAGTCCTCCTAAGTAGTCTAATTTTCACTGAAGGCCTCATCAATTTCAAGCCTAATTTTCTAGTTTGGATGCCAACTTATTTTCATCCAAATGGTTTGTCTATGATATGACTGCGCAGTCAGCTGGAGGTAACACCCAGAGGAAGATTTTGAGGTATTTCTGCCTGCTCATATTTCGCACCATCTACCATTAGGTTGAATTAATGTAGAGGGTAATCTACCATCATAAAGTTAATCATATTTCCAGGGCCCTTGCATACCTAAAAATGCATCTCAGTAACCAAGTACTGGGACTATAGGCTAAAGCAAAAATGGGCGTTATCCTTTCCCAGAGGAAAGGAAAAGTAAGATCGGTTTGTTTGGTTGATGTTCAGAAGGAAAGTATCTATGGAATCTCTTAGTTTGACTAATCACAAGATGAAAGGGTCCCATTATTTTTTCAGTGTGCAGGGTAAGCAACCTACTGATACACCATACAAATGAACACTACTCTGGGGTTACAATATTCCTAGGTTACAACCTGCATTGCTTGATGCTTTACCCCAGGAAACAGCCATCCCACTAATGAGGGATATGACTTATATGGCTTGATACCTTAACCCATTGTACACCTGACTTTATTATTAATAATAATGGTACTTGTTAAGCACTTACTGTGTGCTAAGCATTGTTCTAAGGACTGGGGTAAATACAAGTTAGGTTGGACAAAGTCCCTGTCTCACATGGGGCTCACACTCAATCCCCATTTTACAGATGAGGTAGCCGAGGCCCAGAGAAGGGAAGTGACTTGCCCAAGGTCACACAGTAGACATGTGGCAGAGTCGGAATTAGAACCTAGGGCCTTCTGACTCCCATGCCCGTGCTCTATCCACTAAGCCATGCTTATTCTAACGTTCCTAACATCCTGGCCAAACACTACAGGAAAGTCTCTCCTGATCCTTTGCATTTGGGCTGAGATTAAGCAATCAACAATGAATGGGACTTAGATGAAGCTTTGCCCACAGGTGGTGGTAGGTTTGCAAGACCTAAAAGAACCTCCCAGCAGTGAACTAAATGAAGTGTTAAACTGCTGAGCCATCTTAATTTAGAAATGGATGATGCATAATTTCAGAGGCAACTGCATGTCATTCAGAGGAATCATTGCACAATAAGGACCTCATCACACAGCACCAAGCTAAGGGATCATGACAAGATGCCAAAGAAAATGAAGAAGTTATGTTTCTCTACCACCAGTTGAAATCTTGGGATTGAAAAGTCTTCTATCAATTTTCAAGAAAGTGGATGGATTTATAATTATGATTGAAGAAGTCACCTCTAATGGAAAGAGGAGTTCAGAGGTGTACATATGTGTTCAGAGGAGGTCATTCACTAAAGTTGTCTGAGAGGAAAAGGTTGCTATTTGACTTAAATTTGATAAATTCTTCACTAAAGTTGAAAAACCACTACTAAATCAGCAAAATATGCTTCTATTTTTGCAGCCTCCTGCAAAGATTCCTAATCTACAACTTCTCATTTAATATTGTGATATTCTGAATTACTTCAATAAAAATTACACAGTAATTTAGTGACTTCATTGTCATCAATTATATTTACTGAGCACTGTACTAAGAACTTGGGAGAGTGCAACAGAGTGGGCACACATATTCCCTGCCCACAATGAGCTTATTGTCTAGAGGGCCTACAAACCCCTCTTGCCCAGCTAAGTTTATAAAGGTTCTAGACTCCAGAACATTTATCATTGTGGAGGAATTTCATTTCACATTTCCTGAGGTTCTGAAACAGATCCTAATTTACAAAGTGTCAGTCCATGGAAAAATCATCCCCTCAATCTAGCTGTTCACAATAAAACCACATTTTCAAGAAACATAGCCCCATTGCATTGCATCTGTACTAGGCCCAGGAAAACCAAATTGATCAACTGTGTTCAAACTTATTCTCTCCAATTTGGAGCACTGTAAGCTATGTTAATAAACACTCCTCCATACCAAATGGGATCTCTTTATCTTGGGCTACCCCATGGAAAGCTGCTCCTGTAAAGTTTTCTGAAAGTGTTTGCTGAAGTTTGTAGCTTTCATTCCCAAAAGAGAATATGTGATTGGAGTAAAAGCAGTGCAATGTTTGCCTAGGTACTCTTTTTGAAAGATGTATTTTCTGTTCCTTTTGGGGCTGTCAGCTCTTTTACCCAGTATGTTCTCATTAGAAAACTCAAATCTAGAGCAATTTTGAAAATGTAATAGGAAGAGAGTGGAACAGCTCATCTCCTGGGAGTCTCTGATGGGTCTTAACCTGCTTTAGGCAGGGAGAAGATTATACTTTAAAAATATTGCTGAGAACTCAATCTTGTCAAACTATTCGTGGGGTCACTTGCATGTCATTTAATCTGTGTTCTTGCTTTGATCAGGAATTTAGTGACCTCCTGAGCTTCATGCAAAGAGAGAGTAACAAAAATATGGGCAAAAGCAAATTGGGGATTTGATGGAATGGAAAGGCGCTGGTGTTCTCCAGAGCATTTTATTTATCTAATTTTTAATAATAATTCTAGACTCTCTGTAGACTGGCTGTTGGGGATAGAATTTCTGCTTTACCCAGAACAGTTTGGAAGTCAAAGAATTAGTGCATAGGGAAACACAACCTGAAAAAACACCATGTGACAGAAAGTTTTGGAGTCCCATGCTCTGGTCATGTGGCTTGTGATGTTTCTGATACTTTCTCAGCAAGGGGTTGTCTATCTTGCCCACTTCCTCCCTTTGGCCTGGAATTCCCTCCCCATTCGTATATATCAGTCCAACAGTCTCTCCACCTTCGAGGTCCTATTAAAATCACACCTTCTCCAAGAGGCCTTCCCCCTCTAAACCTTCATTCCCCTTTTTCCTTCTCCCTTCTGTATCATGCTTAGAACAGTGCTTTGCACATAGTAAGTGTGGCTTAAGATGGCTTAATTAATGCCATCATTATTATTATCTGTCCCTTTAAAGCACCTAATACTCACTCCATCCCCATAGCATTTATGTCTTGTCCTGCCTTATGCTGTCGAGTCATTTCCAACCCATAGTGACACCAGGGACATGTACATATCCATAACTTATTTTTGTGTCTAATTTCCCCCTTTTAGACTCTAAGCTCCTTTTTGGCAGGGAGTATGTCTACAAACTCTGTTGCATTGTACTTTCCCAAGCACTGAGTACAGAGTTCTGTGCACTGTAAACACTCAAAATAAATATGATAGATTGATTGATAGGGGCAAAATGAAACCAACCTTTAAAACATGAAAACATTAATTTAGAAACAAAGCACCAATGCCTGTAACTTAGTAACTCTTCTCTGGTCTTATCATCATCATCATCATCATTACCATCTTTATGTTCACGATCATCAAGTATTTACTAGGCACCCTTGGGTGCAGAGCAATGTATGCTGATGTTAGTTCTTGCAGGTGCAAATGTATGGGCACCCCCCTTCCCTCTTTTGAGATTGCATAACTGAGTCTCAGTATCAAGAGTGGAATCAAGAGTCTTATCGGTCCCAAGAGAGTGGGTGGCCAAAACAGGACATGAAAGTTATGTTATTATGATGGGAAATGTTGGAGAGAAATTTTATATAATCCCAGGATGAGATTTAAAACTACGTGTGTTTCCTAGAAGAAATAGTGAAGGAATAATAGTATGCAAAAGTAGGAAATGGGTGGGTTTGGGAAATTTCTCTATTTCTCTAATTGGCCAGCTTCCCGAACTGCATTACATAAGGCCACATCATTTGAAATTCCATATTTTTACTTCATTTCATTCTCAGAGGATTTCTTCTCTTCACCTCAAACATCCTCTTCCAAAGAATGGGGAGATCAGAGAAGCAGCATGACTTAGTGGAAAGAGCACAGGCTTGGGAGTCAGAGGATGTGGGTTCTATTCCAGGCTTCGCCACTTGTCTGCTGTGTGATCTTGGGCAAGTCACTTAACTTCTCTGTGCCTCAGTTACCACATCTGTCAAATGGGGTTTAAGACTGTGAGCCCCACATAGGACAACTTGATTACCTTGTATCTACCCCAACACTTAGAACAGTGACTGGCACATATGCTTAATAAATACCATTATTATTATTAGGAAAGGCCAATCCAACTGGTCCACTCCAAAAATGGAATCACATAATGACTTGGGTATAGTCATTCAGAACTGCTCTAATGCAGGCTGATGATGCTGAAATCTCCCCATATTTTGGAAGAGGATGCTTTAGGTAAAGAGAAGAAATCCTCTGAGAATGAAATGAAGTAAAAAAAATGGAATTTCAAATGATATGGCCTTATGTAATGCAGTTCAGGAAGTTGGCAGATTAGAGGAACAGAGAGAGAAAGTGCCAGAGAGAGAGGAGGGGTCTGCTGACTCTCAATTTTCATAAGTGCTCACATTAATTGAAGCACATATCTGCCCACCTCAAAAATCTCCAATAGCTCCTTGATGTTTCTTACAGAAAACAACATGACATCTCCTTATCAAACGTGAGAACACTGTTCCGGAGGATTTCATGCTACTCTTAAATCTGAGCTGGACCTTAGATGAGGCTAGCAATCTTCCTTCCTGATGATCTAGAAAGGTCTTTTGAAAGACTAGGAGACCCAGCTTGTACTGTCTTGGTGCTGCTCTGTTTTCCCCCTGCACTGAATTGGTCCGCACACATTAGCACTGCAGGCCAGGCCCAGTGTGATGGACACAATGTAGGGCTTTGGTCTAGGTTTCCTGACTAGCATCGGGGGGAGGCAAATACACAAATGCAGCATAGGCCACCGTCTGGTGGCATTCAAAGACCCTGCCTGAGTAAGAACTGGGTGGTCATCTGCCAAAAATGTCTCCCCTCATTTTTCCATGTTTCCTTGCGACTGAGTGAAGACGATCTAGATGAGTCAGATCCATTTGTTCAATGTTTTCTCAGCTGCTGTCAAGCAGCACGTAATTCGCTTTGCTTGGACAGGGCCCCACAGTGTTGTCGGGGCCCAGAGTTGAGGACAGAAATGCCAGAAGATTTCAAATTTCAGGGTCAGAAATAAAGCTGGAAACATATTTTCAGATGTAATTCCTTTCAAGCCCATAGCATCTCCATTCCTGCTGACCTTTAAAAAAGAATAAAAGGGCATTTACCTATTGGGAGGCAGGGGGCTGGATTAGATGAACTCTTGACATTCTTTCTAGCTTAATGCTGCTTATGATTCTAAGCCTAGGATGCTATTCTGAGTGATAATGGGATTGGTTGTTATCTTTCTTGAGATCAGCAAACGCTTGATTCTTTTAACCAGTAGACAAACGTTTCTTTCCTTTAATTGTACCTTTAGTGAAAGTCCAAACACATACACTATTTTGCAGGCAAGAAGCTGGATGTTCATTAGGTTTCTAGGACTACTTGGGTTCTTTGATGTAATAAACCACGGGACATTTGTGAGAGAGTTACAGCTCTCCATTGGGAGAATAGAGTTGTAGTGCTTGTGTTGGTTGCAGGTAATGATTAAGCCGCAAGAGGCAGGTGCAAAGAGGGATACAAAAAGTCAGAAAATACTCAAAGCCACAAGAATGCAAGGGCTTTTTTCCATGCTTCTTTCTCTCTCACCCTATCCATCCCAAATGTGTGAAGTAAAGGAATGAGCAGTGGACATTTTCAAATGATTTCTATTGTGGTAAAAAAGCTGAAGAAATAGCTTCATGCTTCAGTACGCATTCTGACTACACAGCTCGCCAAATCATGAGCTATCTGAGTTGGTTCTGCTCTTGATCTCACTTTTCTTTCATTGCTGAAAAGCTTCTGTGTGCAGTTGACTCTTTCCCCTCTTCAGGTCTTGTTCTGGACAGGAGGCTGGGTTAGTATTCAGACCTGCTGTTGGTGAGAGAAGGCTGTTTGAAAATACTTGCTCTATCAGCAGTGATTGATCAACTTTCGTCCTTTTGAGAGAATAAACAGATACTATTGCTCCTCTGGCAGAAGGGTAAAGATGCGGCATGGATTTGAGTGATGGGATAGATCTTTCTGACTCTTTTCAGTTGGTTTTTCAGATTTCAGCACCATAGGGACATCAATGACTAGGCCATTGAGACCCTCCCCAAACATCGTTTGCCAGAAATACTGGAGATTTTGTTGCTATTATTGATGGCCAGTGGGGAACTTCATTTTGTTCATTCCCCTGTTTCAGAACAAACCTAAACCTGATCCTCTATTAAGCATTGTAATATGATGATTGTTAAACACCATGTATGAGACATGGTCCCTATCTTCATGGAGTTTACTTTCTAAAATGATCAGAAATATTAATATAAATAGCAAAAAAATGATGCCTTGCATTTTTAGGACATCAATATTATTCTACTATTTTGTTTTCACTTCTACTCTCATTCCTCTTGGGAGAGGGAGCAAGGATAGTTAACACACATTACAAGTGTATTTATACATAAAGAACACCCAAGATGCTCAGTGGGTAGCTGTAAAGAATAATAGAAACTGGAACAAAATATTGTGTTCAGTGCCATTTGCTGGGAGTAGGAATGGATTCATTTCCAAAACTCTCCTTCAGCCTTTCATTATCCCTGCTACAACTGAGGGCTATTTACCCACCTGCATTACTGTAGGGAGCTCCTGGGGGCCTTGGGAGAGAAATTTCTGTCCAAATGTCGAATGAAGTGCAGGGAGGTTTCAGTGTACTTCTCTAGTGGAGTTATTAGAAGCAACAGTTGCTGCTTAACTCTTTTCAGAGGAGCTGCTGCCAGTGCCCCACTTTCAGTTTCCCAAAATAGTCAACCACATCTTCATGGGAACTGACATTGTCTCTCCCAAAGGCCAGTACCCTTGGGATTGCTTTTGCAGCCAAGAACCAAAAAAAGAGGCAAATCTCTCTCTTCTCTAAAAAGCCAAATGCAACTCGAAAATAGATCCTTTTCAAGGACCTAGAAGTAATGAATTCCTCATATTTTAAAATGCACCAACTAAGAACCTGTCTTCAATAAACTATCTCTGAGTCCAGAAACAGAAAGACCCTTGTCGACCAACTCAACACCAATGCCTTCATCTTTGCCACTCCACCTTCTTCTTCTCTCCCTCATCCCAGCAAAACACCAACTTCCCTGATGGAAATCTAAAGGATTGAAATTGGTGCAAAACATTCATCCAAATAGCCAGTTGCTGTAGAAGCCAGTCTTCTTTCCCAGCATTCCCCAGTTCAGAAGTGGCCCTAAGAGATTTATTTAAGGAACTTATACAATAGTCCCATGAAATTTGTCCCCTCTCCATCCTCCCCTACTCCCTGTCAACTTTCAAAAGCTGGGTAGGCTAGGGTCTAAAGGCAACTCTTGAGGGCTTTTGCCCAGCTTAGGTGAGTGACAGTGAGTGCAGACACCACTAATAGCAAGGTGATTTATTCATCCACCTTTTCCCCCAGTTTATCTCCCAATATCCTGTCCAAATGGTACTGGTCTTAGAGAGTGTGGATTTTTGAGAATGTTTTTTCAGTTCCCCTTACAAGAATCACAGTGAGGAGAGGTCCAGATCTGATGAAGTAAGCTAAGTTGGAATCACTTCTTCGGTCTCACTGTGTCCAATATTTCCTGAATAAAACTGCAAACACAGCTCTTCTCTCTCATTCCTCAGTATCCCTGGGGGACAGACTGTTTCCATGAGGAAAGGATTATTATGGAATCTCTCTCTAGTGAGGCTGACATTGAATCCAAATTGCATCTGCAGAAACAAATCCCTATGCAGCATAGACTCTTGAAATAGCACCTTTCTGGAAAGGTTACACCATGTGACATTTTTTTGGGGGGTAAGATAGTTTTCTGATAGAGGCTGAGAGAATGTGATGATGAAGCAGAAGTTTCTTAAATTAATTGCTTTTACCCGTGAAATGTCTTTCAGCTGTGGCAACATTATAGGTGAGTGATTTTTATAAGTAGTGGAGCCCAAAGCATCATGCTGAGAGGCTTTAGTTTTTTTCTTTCCACATAGGTAAAGACATGGGAAAGAGTAGTTCTAAGTTTCAGTAATATTTGACTTGAATAACTATGTGAATGTGTCTCCCACCTTCGAGAAAATATGTGCATAGCCTTGGGGGCCCTTCCGGAGAAGGGTGCTATGGAAATCCATGACATTAGCATTACTGAGAAGAGAAGACTGACCCTTTTCAAGCATATGTAGGATTTTTTTTTTTTTGAGGACATAGGCCAGATGTTCTTTTTGTCCACAAAGGACAGTGCAGCCTAGAGAAGCACCATGGCCTAGTGAATAGAGCATAGGCTGGGAGTCAGAAGGACCTGGGTTCTAATCCTGCCTAGACCACTTGTCAGCTGTGTGACCTTGGGCAAGTCACTTAATCTCTCTGTCCCTCAGTTACCTCATCTGTCCACCTCCCACATCAACTCAGTCAGTGGAAATTTCTAGACATCTTTTTGGGCAAGTAAGTGATTGTAGGGGGGGAAGTCAAGTTACCCATTGTGGAACTGCAGCTTTTGGGGGGTCGGGGAGGAGACAGGAAATGGTTTAAGGAATACAGCTATCTGCCGATTTAATATTACCACCCTTAAACCACTCTCCCCTTAAATCAATGTCTCTGCCACTTGTTGGGTGGGGGCCCTAGCAAGAGGGGTCCAGGGAAATTCCCCCAATTCAACATACATTAGGGTCAGTTCTAACACAAGCACACATTCTAAACCAAATTATCAACCTGTACTGACCTTGAGCTTTTCCTGGAACATATAGTCATATGTGCTCATTTTTGTGCTGAGATTGGAGTTGTTTTAGAAGCTAGTTCCTGAGAATGTATTGCTAAGAAGGCTCTGGGCTTGAATAAGTTAACCATAGTCTCTCCACCCTCTTTTGATTCTTACCCTTCTGCACAGCCTCAGAGCTATTCCCATTGCTCACATTACCACACTCAGCCTTTAGATGGTGGGGTCCCAAATATCCATGTGGCCTGTGGACTTCCAAAAACATTTACCATGAAGGTCTTTCATCTGGTTATTGTTTTTCTCATTTTGCAATTGAATAGCTAAATGCAAAGAGACTATAAATTATAAATGAACAGTTTCAATGAGGCTGCTGATGGCAAATGAGTGAAATCTAATTAAGCAGTTTAAGATCTGAGTGATATTGTTATTAAAGCATAACAGTAACAGAACACATTTGCTCAGCCTTCTAATCTGTTATATGAATTATATTTGTGAGAGTGTAGTTGTGATTGACACAGAGATCAATTTCGGATATGGAAGGAAACAGTAGTCAAGTATAAAAGTCTGAAATAAATTGATAGCGTTGGCTATGGAAACAACCATTCTTCCCTTGTCCTTGATTAATTGCCTCCATTTAATTCATAAATTGCTATGCACATTAATTGGCTTGGGTTCTGATTTGACATGACTGTAAAATGTTATCTCCTGGTCGATCTCTATACATTTTATTTAACAGCTTGGCACCTACTTTTGGCTCTGAAAAACTACATTCTGCCCCTTATTGACTCTGAAAAGCTGCTTGTATGTCAGATTAATTGGCTTGTATTTAGGAGAGCATCTAAAGAAACCATCTGAGACAGAGCACCCAAAGAAAGAGGAAAAGTTCTTGGTTTGGAGAGCCATTTATTGGATGCTGCTTAGACAGGGATTGCTACCATGCTGTACCATGTGAGTTCTCAGTAAATCCTTGAGGACTGATCAATGGTTTCTAAAATTCTATTTTGTTACAATCCCAGGACACAGGGCACTATTCCACTTATTCGACTGCACCCCTAAATGCAGGCCCTCAGCCCCTAAGAACCATCTTTTATTGCAAAACACTATTTAGTTTCATTGCTCTCTGAATTAAAAGGCAAACAAGATCCTGTTTGCCTGGCACATATACCAATGTTGAGACCATTTGTTGGAGAAAGTTATTATTTTCATCAGGGACAGTTTTTGTAGTTAGGATGCCTCCCACTTATTCTTAAACCTGGTCAAGAGATTCTCTCTGAGGGTTGGACTTGAATCGTTGAGTATCAACTGCTTTCCCCTTCACCAGTGAATATGGATATGAACAAATCACTTCAAACAGAAGGAGACATTCTACTTTTTGCTTAGGCTAAAAAACATTCCCAGATCTAGGTGTTTCAGGCCGATTTGCTTTGATTTGGAAGATTGACTCGCTAACCTCAAGCCAAATTTGAGATCTCTTTGAAGATAAATCATCTCATTCAATTAAGTTATTTCTTTTATAATTAGCAAGGATGTAGAGCTCACCCTGAGCAACAAACTATTCTTGCAAGTGTCCTTTTAATAAGGCCTAGCTACTCAAATCTGATTAGTTCCTGCCTTAACCTCCTCCCTCTGTGCCAGTGAATAAGACTGCCAGTGAATTGGAGAGGAAGTTCTTGGAAGGTGCAAAGTTTTCTGTGTAATCTCTGGCTTCTTCTTATTCCTGAAATTTGTTGTTATTCATTCTTGATGTCTTGTCACCACACGCTGCGCATCACAATCAAGTTTCCTGAACTCATTTGCAAATGCCATGCTGATATTTTAACAAATACCCTCCTCTCCTCCACCAGTTTTGTAACATTCATCCTTCACTCCCTCATATTTCATTTTAATTTCTTTTACTTGGTTGAGTCATATAGACCAATCTTCGTTTCATAATTTACATGTTTTTCCCCGCTGAGCACATCAAGCCACTTAATTTCCTTCCCTATTTCCCTCTGAGTCATTCTAGGTTGAAAATGACACTTTGTAAAGGTTTAACTCTTTATTCTGGGGGAAGTGATTGAACATTAGAAAATTATTGCAAATTATTAATACTGCAGTTCCATTTTTCATGGATCCACTTTTTCTAGTGTTTGTAATGGGAGGCAAGCATTATTCAGAGGACTTGTAGAAAGCTACTCAATGTGATTTTAGAAACCTTTTTCCACAGAAAACTAGGCTAAACATCTCTTTCTCTTTTATACTGCAGATGACATTTCATTGTATGATCTTAGCTTTCTGAAGAAACAGGCTTCAATAACTCTGCACATTAAATTTCAAAAATAGAACCCTAGACAACATCAGAGCTTAAAGATTCTCTCTACAGATTTTCATTGGAATGGGTTTTTCATCTCTGTCCTTGAAGCAACAATACTCCTCAAGAGACTAAGGATGTTTCATTGCACTGAATTTTCTGTCCAAAACAGAGATTTTTAGTAATCACCACCATACTGAAACCCCACTCCCTGAGTAAGACAATTGTTCACAAAGAGAATCATTCCTTCCCATCTTGAAGATTAGGAGATGCAGCATATTGATGACTTGCAGAAGGATCAGTAGGCAATATATATATATATATTAGCAACAGAAAAGGTTTATTGACCTGCTACAAATGATCTAAAAGACAGTGAAATCCAGTTGGTTGATTTGGCTAATCCTGAGCTATTCCTGATTATTTCTCATTACACCATCTTAAGGCTTCTAAAGAGCAGCCCACCTCTTGATATAATATACATTCAGTTTTGCTAGCACGTGCATTTTCATTTAGCATTGTGTTTTGAATGTGATGGCTGAATTAGGGAATATTCTTCCAACTACGTGCTTCTTAGCGGATACAACAGAAAATGGGGTTGTAAAAAAGGATTGTGAAAATGCGTGTGGTATTGGACAAGGGGTGAGCACAACAATATATCACTGATCAGAAAGGTTGGTGTGAGTCTGGTTGCACGCTCATACAAAGATTGGCCCTTTTCTCTAACTCAGAGAGCACTCAATGAGTACATTAATTCTCTGCTGGGCTACTTTCCTGGGCTGTTTTTGGCTTCTTGTTCTCTACCCTCTTGAAGATTCCACCTAGCAGGAGTGACGCTTTTCCCACTTACTGTACAGTTGTCTCATAGCTTTCGGCTTTATGCTTCACTCTTTGAAACTGCACTTTACCGCATAAGCTCATTTCTATACTGTAAGCTCATTGTGGGCTGGGAAGGTGTCTTTTTATTATTATAAATGTACTCTCCCAAGCGCTTAGTAGAGTGCTCTGCACACAGTAAGTGCTCAATAAATACAATTGACCAATTGACTTTACATTTCCTCTGCAACTTTTGTTCTTGGTTGCCCCGTTTTGTCTCTTCATATATCAGTTGTCTGGGGAGTCTACTGAAATCCATTCTCCCCAAATTCTTTCTCCAGTAAAGCTGTTCATTCATTCATTCAATCATATTTATTGAGTGCTTACTGTGTGCAGAGCATAGTACTAAGTGCTTGGGAGAGTACAATACAACAATAAACAGACACATTCTCTGCACACAAAGAGTTCACAGTCTAGAGGTAGGGAGGGAAACATTAATATAAAAAAATTATGTATATGTACGTAAGTGCTGCTGGGCTGGGACGGGGGAAGAACAGAGTTCGAGGTGAACATAGTTTCAGTGCTATTAGACTGACTTCTTGATTCCATTCTAGGACTTTGTTGTTTGTGACCTTTTCATGCCCCTTGATGTTGAAGAGGTCTCTATGTTATTGTGAGAGAGAGAGAGATGTAGGATTAATAGCAGTTCTAAATCTCACTGCCATATAGAAGGACGGATGGAACTAGATTCTGTAGACACTGTCTGGACTGAAACCTGATGTTACATTCCTGCCACACTCTAGCTGACACTCTCCCAGAGGACATGATGGTCTTTTTTATTATATTTTTATAATAATAATAATAATAATGATAATAATAATAATAATGCTTGTTAAGTGCTTACTGTGTGCCAAGCACTGTACTAAGTGCTGGGTTATTTGCAAGATAATCAGCTTGGACACAATCCCATTCCCACAGTCTAATAGGAGGGAGAAGACTATCTAATCCTCAATTTACAGATGAGGAAACTGAGGTAGAGAGAAGTTGGTGACTTGCCCAAGGTCACACAGAAGGCAAGTGGCAGAGCTGGAATTAGAGCCCAAATTCTCTGTCTCCCAGGCCCATACTCTTTAAACCAGGTCACTGGACGATCTCTTGGGTGCATCTCAACTGCATAAAGCAACACTTCAATTACTATCTCTGGGATGTTGGATGATTTTTTCAGCCTTTTAACTTGGAAGAATTTACCATAGGATCTGAAGTATAGTCTAGAAGCTTCCAAGTGCATTACTGTATCATCTAACATGGCTTTGGAGAATCAATTGAACAGTCCTGTTCTAGCCCTTCCCTGGGCTGAGGGCACAGGCCAAACTTCTTCTTATGTTTCTGGTATAAAATTCCTTTTGTAATCTATATTGGCATAGGACAAACCTAACTTTAGTCTGTAAGTTAATATTAGCAGCTACTGCCTCGTGCAGATAAAAATAAGTGCTTTTGGAGCTACATTCCATTCAAGTCTCCTTCAAGTCCAATAAGGGAACTGAGACAGTGTGTGGCCCTTTAGTTTTAGGCTTGTCCATATTTATCACCCTTAATGCTTTGCTCCTGATGGGGCACAGGGCAATTCTTGAGTCCACACATGCCACCAGGGAACCTCGGTAGGGAGGGAGAGAGGAAGAAAACCTTGTTCCTGGATTCCTTGATTGACAGTGATGTGGCAAGATGAGAGCTGAGGGAGGGCATTGAAGTCCTTTCATTGTGCCCATTGTAACTTCCAAATTGCCCAGTGATGGCCTTGAGGTTTGGGTTTTTTTTTTTAACAATTAAAGGAACAGGAAGCTGGCTCTTGGGCTGCTCTAAAATCTTCCTCCTACATAAGGTACTGCAGAACTTGGATTTGGGCTGGAAGACTATATTTACTGACTGCAGCCATCCAGTTGGGATCCAAAGGGCAATCATCTTTAAATATTTAATTAGTAATAATCTGGTTCATAAAACTGACTGGTTATGGAAGATGATGCTACACTCACCTACTGCTGCTGGTATGAGAAATGCAGTTAATTCTCTATTTCCAAATATAACAGGCCTATAAAAATTACTTCCAGTCCAAACAGACTCAACTTGGTATCACTCCACCAGTTTCTGGTGAAAAGTCTGTGTTCCTCCAGCCTCAGTCCCTACAAATGATAATTGCATGATGCCTTGCTCTTGAACACCCACACAGGTTTCCTTCACGATTATAATAATAGCAATGGTATTTTTTAAGCACTTACTATGTGCCAAGCACTGTTCTAAGCACCAGGGTAGATTCAAGGTAATCAGGTTATCCCACATTCATTCATTCATTCAATCATATTTATTGAGTGCTTACTGTGTGCAGAGCAATGTACTAAGTGCTTGGGAAGTACGAATTGGCAACATATAGAGATGGTCCCTACCAAACAACAGGCTCACAGTTTTAATCCCCATTTTACGGATGAGGGAACTGAGGCACAGATAATTTAAGTGACTTGCCCAAGGTCACACAGCAGACAAGTGGCGGACCTGGGATTAGAGCCCATGACCTCTGACCCCAAGCCCAGGCTCTTTCCACTAAGCCACGCTGCTTCTACATTATCATATATTATGCCACCTAGCATGTTTAACGAATGATGATGGCATGCCCTTAACCCTGTCTAGCTAACAAGACCAGTGAGCAGCTGTTTTTATGGTCACACTGAACTTGCCGAGTGGGTGCTCCCTAGGGACAGAGAAGTGGTGTATATAGGGGGCAGATTGGTTACAAAAGGAACAAAAGTCCCTCTTTGGATCCAGACCTACAAAGCAGGCAGGGCAATGGGCAGGGCAATTTTGTATTTGTGTTGGCATTTTTTCTCTCACCGCTATCCCACATATTTGACTCTTTTCCATTGGATCCACTCCACATCCATCCACCTTCGGTCTCCAATACTTTGTGTAGACTATTTGAGAGCAAGGTCAGAACACATCTAACTATTCTGTTTCAGCCACTACCACCTGATTTCCCAGTCAGTCGGTCAATGGAATTTATTGAGTAGTTACTGTGTGCAGAGCACTGTACTAAGCACTTGAGACTCTGCACAGAGTAAGCATTCAATAAATACAATGAATGAACTAACTTTGGAGGCTCAATTATAACAGAGTTGGTTGAAACATGTTCTCTGCCCACAGGGAGCTTACAGTCTAGAGGAGGAGATTTAATTTAATGTAAAATAAATTACTATATGTACGTCAGGACTGTGGGGCTGAGGGTGGGGTACTTTAGCAAGCTTGAAGGGTACAGTTCCAAGTGCATAGATGATAAAGAAGGGAGAGCGAGCAGGGAAAAAGAGAGTTTAGTTGGAAAAGGTTTCTTAGAGGAGATGTGAATTTAATAAGGCTTTAAAGGCAGGGAGAGTGGTGGTCTGATGTATATGAAGGGGGTAAAATGAAGAGTTCCCTTTTCTCAGTGAAGACCCCAATGATTGGTACAGCAGATGGGAGTGGGGAAGGTCTCACTCAATAACAATGTACATACTGGATGAAGGTTAATCAGGCTTTGCTGCTGAGAAGGCACACAGACATGTGCTCTTCTATGGGCACAGGTTACATTTGTAAATACAACCACCAGGCATGTTGTTGCCATTAGGGGTTTGGATGAAAGAGTACAGACATCTCCTAGTAAACTACCTCATCACCTGAAGAATAACACATGTGCCTGTCTTACTCACATTGGGTAAACACAAACCTGACACTCCCGAAAGGCCTGAGTAGGAAGTTCGAGATATTTGGTCTTCTGGTCACCGAAGAGGCAGCTGCCCCATTCACGCCCCAGACTTCTGAGCAGACCAATTTAGGAAGGCACGAATAGGGAAGGGTGCTAGAAAAGGTTAAAAATTGCCTATCTCACCCAAACTAAAATGGATCCACCTGTTGGCAGCCCTCTTAGACTTGCTATACAAAACAAATAGCGATATAAAGACAAAAAAGAAAATAACCATTAAGTCATAGACTAGTTCTCTTCCTCCTATTCATTCCCCTCCCACTGCAACCCAGCCTGCACACTGTTCCTCTAACACCATTCTACTTTCATTCATTCATTCAATCGTGTTTATTGAGCACTTATTGTGTGCAGGGCACTGTACCAAGTGCTTGGGAAGTACACATTGGCAACATATACAAATGGTCACTACCCAACAATGGGCTCAGAGTGTAGAAGGGGGAGACAGACAACAGAACAAAACATATTAACAACATAAAATAGAGTAGTAAATATGTACAAGTAAAATAGAGTAATAAATCTGTACAAACATATATACAGGTGCTGTGGGGAGGTTAAGGAAGTAGGGCAAGGGGGATGGGGAGGGGGAGAGGAAGGAGGGGGCTCAGTCTGGGAAGGCCTCCTGGAGGAGGTGAGCTCTCAGTAAGGCTTTGAAAGAGGAAGAGAACTAGCTTGGCGGATGTGTGGAGGGAGGGCATTCCAGGCCAGGGGGAGGACGTGGGCTGGGGGTCAATTGTGGGACAGGTGAGAACAAGGCACAGTGAGAAGGTTAGTGGCAGAGGAGTGGAGGGTGTGGGCTGGGCTGTAGAAGGAAAGAAGGGAGGTGAGGTAGGAGGGGGCGGCGTGATGGACAGCTTGGAAGCCAAGAGTGAGGAGTTTTTGCCTGATGCAGAGGTTGACTGGTAGCCACTGGAGATTTTTGAGGAGGGGAGTAACATGCCCAGAGCGTTTCTGCACAAAGATGATTCGGGCAGCAGCATGAAGTATAGATTGAAGTGGGGAGAGACAGGAGGATGGGAGATCAGAGAGGAGGCTGATGCAGTAATCCAGTCAGGTTAGGATGAGAGACTGAACCAGCAGGGGAGCGGTTTAGATGGAGAGGAAAGGGCAGATCTTGGTGATGTTGTGGAGGTGAGACCTGCAGGATTTGGTGACAGATTGGATGTGAGGGGTGAACAAGAGAGCAGAGTCGACGATGACACCAATGTTGCAGGCTTGTGAGACGGGAAGGATGGTAGTGTCATCAACAGTGACGGGAAAGTCAGGGAGGGGGCAGGGTTTGGGAGGGAAGATAAGAAGTTCAGTCTTGGACATATTGAGTTTTAGATGGTGGGCAGACATCCAGATGGTGATGTCTTGAAGGCAGGAGGAGACACGAGCCTGAAGGGAGGGAGAGAGAGCAGGGAACCAACACTTGGCTCACACCCTCCCTCTTGCCTGGAATTCCCACCCCTTTAACAACTGACAGACCACCACTTTCCCCATCTTCAAAGCCCTACAAAAATCACATTTCCTCCAGAAAGCTTTCCTAACCTCACATCTCCACTCCCAACCTTCTTCCCTTCTATCTCACCTATGCACTGGCATCCATACCTTCTAAGCACTTTGATAGTCATCTTAACTCTACTTCTTCTATGTACACATTCTTCATGCTCTTGCTTCCCCTTCCTGTAATTTATTTTACTGCCTGTCTCTTCCACTAGACTATAAGTGCCTCAAGGATAGGAATCCTGCCTTCCAACTCTACTGCACTCTTCCAAGTGGTTAGTATAGTGCTCTGCACATAGTGCACCCTCACTAAATATCTTGGATTAATTGAGAATGTCAGGATGCTATAAGAAGGTGAAAATAATCATAGATCTATAAGAAAAGCAGCCTTAATAATGCATTAACTGGCCAGTTCAGAGTCAGTGTCACAGCACCAAGTGGGAGTCAACAACTGGATCAGGTGCAGCTCACAGAAATTAGCATTAGATGCATCTCCTTTCTGAAACATCTCCCTTCATGCCATTCAGCATGGAAAAAAAAAAGAAAACTAGGATACAAGAGAACAGGGAAGGATCAGACCATTCTATCCTTTTGGAATATTATAAGAAATTTATTGTTTCTAGGACCCTGTATCCATTCTCCCATTTTCCAAAATGGGTGTTGCCAGGGAAAAATGATGAAAGCACCTACAACAAAGCTAGTGGAACTTTTGAAAATCTTAGATTCTGCTGTCAGTTGCCTGAGAGCCTAGTTCCTGATCCTTTATCTAAAGTCTTCGAACTAATAGCCTGGGGAAAAATAAAAGCTTAGTGAATTGTCCTACTGAGCATGGTGCATGGGTCTTGGATTGGCAAGGTGGTGTTCTGACATCTGGACTCCACTGATATCCAGGGCAAACTGTGGTTCCCGGGGTTTGACAAGCAAAGGGAAAGCATATATAATGGGAGACTCAGGAGCACCAAATTTCATATCCCTGAACTGGTGACGGAACTTGATCTAAGAACACAGAGGTTTCTCCTTTGCAGTAAACAGTAGCAAGAACATATGCAGTTCTAGAGAAAATCACCATTTTAGGACTAAGTTCAAATACCCTGGTTCTGGCCATGCCTAGGTGTTGCATATTCTCCCTATCTCTGTCAGTTTAATTTGTGGGTAAGTTTGCTTGACTCAGTCAAATCTGCCCACGTTATCATTCCAGTGTCAGTCCTACTTTTTCATGTTCATTGTTACAGAACTGTCAGCCATCTATGCAGCATCTGGGTTTCTGTTTCCCTTTTAAAGGTCAGAGACTTTGTTGTGGTTGATTATGTTCTTTGCTTTTCATTCAGGCAGGCTCTGCTTGGAGACTCAAACACCAGGTGGAAAGAAATATCAATGAGTCCTGTCCTTCAGGACCTGCAGCTGGGGTCCTGGAAAGAGATTCGCTTCATATTTACAATCAACTTCCTTTTGCCATTGCCATCAGTATGGGCCTGATGCTGTCATTTCCTTCCTGAACAAAAGGCCCCAAGGGAGCAGTCTGCAGATCCTATGGAGGTAAAAGGCAATTGTTTGAATATGAGCCTTCTTGCTGGGGTTGGATTTCCAATTTTGAAAAAAAAAAATTCAACAAAATCTACAGGTTGGGCTCAGATTTTCTGAGACACAAATGGCTCTTTGGAGCAGTAATGCAGGCAACAACAATCCTAGGTATTTTGATAGCCTTGAATTTAGAGTAAATCTGTGTTAATATAGCACTGACTTTCTGCCCAAATTATAGGCTGTGAATATCTTCAGTATCTAAATGGATGATTCTAGTTGAAGTAGAGGTGATCATGGGTTTAAGGATGAGCATAAATTATTTTATCAATCCCCATTTCTATCCCTAAAGGGTACTCTGCCAGTCCTCGACTCAGCCCACATACTCAGTTTAATCGTAGCCCTTCTTCCCTCCTCCAGCTTCATCAGCCTTTCTGCTGCTCTGAGCCCATCCAGCTATATACATATTTGCATTCATCTTCACATTCTCACTAAATTTCATCCCTAAAGCACCTGCCTGCCGAGGCTCCAGACGAGGCCAGACTCCAGACACATTTTTAGGATAATGCCTTCTTTCAGTACTAACGTATTTTCTACAGTGTTCCAAAGACTTAAGATTTGCAGAAATGGCTGGAGCATGAAATTCATTTCTCATTTCTTTCAGACTCCTGAAAATCTTTAATATATGGGTTTGATTTAATGAAAATCATCTAGATACTTCTAGAGAAGCAGCATGGCTCAGTGGCAAGAGCCCGGGCTTTGGAATCAGAGGTCATGGGTTCAAACCTCGGCTCTGTCACTCGTCAGCTGTGTGACTTTGGGCAAGTCAGTTAACTTCTCTGTGCCTCTGTAAAATGGGGATTAAGATGGGGATTAAGACTGTGAGCCCCCCCCAGGGATAACCTGATCACCTTGTAACCTCCCCAGCACTGAGAACAGTGCTTTTTTTTAAGCACTTAGTACAGTGCTCTGCACACAGTAAGCGCTCAATAAATATGATTGAACGAATGAATCTAGATGTGGATTCTAAATCTAGACTTAAATTTGATTATTTTAGTTTTGGGATGATTTTCCTTCTGTTAGCAACATTAGCAATGATTTCTGCCATAGGTCAAAGCAGCATTGGACATCATTACAATTGAACCTCCTGTAGTTTCAATTCCCCTGGAGAGACACATCCTTCCCATGTTGATGGGGTGGATTATTGTTTCTGAAGCTACTGATGTCTGAGTTCCCCACTGGACTCCTCAGTCTGGAAAGGAGCAGGAAGCAGGGAAGGTGTGGATAGGGCAAGATCAGCACTGTTTTTTCACTAAACCCAGAGTTGTCAGCCATGTGTAATCAGCCATGTGTAATTCACACAACCAGGCCCATCATAAGAGGACTGGGGCAGTGGGGCAATGAAACTCACTTCCATCTTCAGAAAGTGAAACAGTTTTGCAGCTTCTGTAGACACACCCATCTTGGCCCTTTGTATGCAAATCTGCAAAGAGCCAGCAACAGTGGCTCCATCACTTTTTGCGGGAGCCGCACTGGAACACAGCCGGCACATCTGTGGCCGGTTGCAAATCTTGACCAAATCCCACAGTACCAGGATGAGGGTAAACCTACCAAAGCTTGGATGTAGCAGACTCAAAACAAAGAAAAAACATCATCTCATACAGAGGGAGGTCCATAGATGGAATTCAGTACCACAGGGAGCTGGGCAGGAAGCATATTCAAAAAACATTTGGATACATTCATGAATGAGATGCCCATAATGGTCAATTGGAGGAAGGAGGGAGGTGAGGATGCGGAGGGAGAAAGAGTTAGAGCTTTATTTCATTTGGATGGATGGATGTCAAAGAGGGCAACCATTCCATGGCTCTTCCAAATGTTCTGCTGCCACTGTCAGGGAAAGACTATTCAGCTGATGGGGCCATTGGCCTGATCCAGGAGTGCCACTGCTTATGTTCTCAGATAATTTTAGGAGAAGTGGTAATGACGTGCTACCTTGCCACCTTGGGAAGCAGCATGGCCTAGTGTGTAGAGCACTGGCCTGGGAGTCAGAAGGGCCTGGGTTCTAATCCCTGCTCCTCCACTTGTCTCCTGTGTGACCTTGGGCAAATCACTTCACTTCTCTGTACTTCATTTACATCATCTGTAAAATGGAGAATGACTGTGAGCCTCAGCAGGGCATTTTCTAGACTACCGGATAGAATGCCCCTGTGGACAGGAGCCTCAGTTAGGAATAATAATAATAATAATGTTGGTATTTGATAAGTGCTTACTATGTGCCAAGCACTGTTTTAAATTCTGGGGTGGGGGGATGTTACAAGGTAATCAAGGTTGTCCCACGTGGGGCTCACAGTCTTCATAACCATTTTACAGATGAGGGAACTGAGGCACAGAGAAGTTAAGTGACTTGCCCAAAGTCACCCAGCTGACAAGTGGTGGAGCCAGGATTCGAACCATGATCCTCTGACTCCTTAGCCCCAGATCTTTCCACTGAGCCACACTGCTTCTCAAGGAATCCCTTGAACCCTTTCCATACATGGCCGTGTCTGCAGCATTCATCTGCTAATTTAGAGTGTCCAGAGCTACTGCAAGATGGCAGAGGGAGTTGAAAGCATTGTTGGGATAGGAAAGAAAAGCACTATTTTAGGGGCAGTAAATAATAATAATAATGATGGCATCTATTAAACGCTTACTATGTGCAAAGCACTGTTCTAAGCTCTGGGGAGGTACAAGGTGATCAGGTTGTCCCACGGGGGGTTCACAGTCTTAATCCCCATTTTACAGATGAGGGAACTGAGGCACAGAGAAGTTAAGTGAATTGCCCGAAGTCACACAATTGACTGACAATTGGCGGAGCCTGGATTTGAACCCATGACCTCTGACTCCAAAGCCTGTGCTCTTTTTGCTGAGCCACGCTGCTTCTCCACTTCTGGAAAATACTTCAAGATGTGCCTGTCATCATCTTAATAGCACTGCTCCCTCCCCTCTCCGCAAGCACCTGTAAGTACCATTTTTCTTGTGGGTGGACTAACACTTTATCAACACGGATTCTGTGGGACCACTGTATCTCTTGTTCAGATCATTAATGTTGAGTGTAGTGTTTTCTCCTTCTGTTCCTCTCTAGGTGCATTTCTGTTAACTTTAATTTTAAAATTACTCTTGAAAACAGTTCACTGTCACCTTCAAGAGTAGTGGAGGTTCACAGAATTTTCTAAGGAAAGAATGAAGGATGATGCAAGGAACAAACATTCCTGTTACCAGGGCAAAATCATCTTGTTGGCCAAAGGCAGGCACACACCTCCTCTTTTCTTCAATTTTGCTCTCCCGCCTCACTCACTCTCATTATCACTGGATGCACAGTAATCAAACCCCCTTGATGTTGACTACTTCACCACTCACATTAATGAGTGCATCTGATTGATTAAGAAAGCACATTGTATTAGGCATAAATTATCTGTTTTATTTTGGAAGAGAGGTTGAGCTCATTCAGAGGGGTGTCTTTTATCCACTTGACTCTTGGTTGCTCAAGAAGAAAGGAAAGCACAAGTGCCCTCATTTTCCTGATGGGGCCACTGAGGCATGGATAGGTGACTTACGTAAGGTCACTGAGTAAATCAGCCATAGAATCCAGGAGGCCCAGTCTCGGGTCATCTGATCAGGCACGGGTCATTGTTCGGACGGCTTCTCCATATGTCTAGCCAAGGGAATATTTTGTATACCTGGCCAGCTTTACAATTGGAAGTCAAACGAATGTCAGTTTGCCACTTGCAGCATTATGGGCTTGAGTGATGGAGTTGAATTCTATTGCATTGTCGCCACCATCAGAAGAGCACGAAGGCATTGTTCACATTCTCATTGTGTTGACTTTTATGCTGTTTGCAGCTTGGCCTTTGTAAGGATATGATGAATTGTTCTGCGTTCAGTTCAGGGAAGACATTTGAAATTATGACATAGTCCACAAAAGGCTGATGAGGTTGAGATGGAGACAAAACTGACCAAAAGGCACAGGGCTTGAAAGCTCTTGCATCAGTATTACCAAGTGTTCTCATTGGAGGTAATTAAGGCCCAGGCTTGACCTTAGGTCAGGACCATACCAACAAACTGAAGCAGAGAATTGAGGCAATTCTTCTATACAATCCAAGTCCCCAAGCTTGCTTTCCCTTCAAACTACCTGAATATTCTCCAGAGAAAGCTTTTTGCCTGAATCATCTTGTTAATTGTCTCCTATTCTGAATGTACTTATAAAGAAATCTTTTATCCATGTTACTCTTTGTCAGGAAGAAAATTCAAGAGCTGGTCAAAATTCAAGAGTTTTACTGACTGCAAAAGATCTAGTTCATAAAAAAACTCAGCAACAAAGCAAGTAACAGAAGCATGGACACTGTCATGATTTTGAATGCATAAAATTGGGTCTGAGGACCTTCCTCAGTGATTTATGGCCAAATGAAAAGGACGGTTTTAGGGCAAACCACAATTTCCTCGATCCTATAATCCTCAAAATGGTGAGGATCATAACTGAGAAACTTCACAAGTGAAGCAATAAATCTCAACAAAGAACCTCAGAGGCTCAGAATAAAGCACTTCTAACCTCATGAAATCACATTATGTATTGATCTTCACATGCGTATACATTTTTGCACTTGTCTTTATTTCCATGGGCTGACTGGATGTTTTAGTAGACTGCGTAAAATTCAAAATCATTCCTGTGTACTAAGCATGAAATTATGAAATAAGAGCTATAATATCAACATGCCCTCATCCAGATGACTACCATGTAGCCCATTCTGGAGTTGAAAAAAAGCAAAACAAAACAAAACACCAGATCTTCGTGAACTATAGGTATTCAGACAGTACATAGCATGGTTTGAAATGATCAAGTCTGTCCTCCTTATTGGGTTTAAAACTGATCTTTTCTTATTTAAATAGGTCACCATATGTAAATTAATATTGTTCAGGTGTGAAAATAGAAAAAGCTTGGAAAAACATATTGAACAGATCAATTTTGTGGGAACTGTATATGACTGCTTTAGAATGGTAGGAAGCATTTACCTGACATATGTGTTCAGTATGTCCTATATAGAATAGATTTGCTTACATAGAGTACAGAACTTCTCCTCTCTGTCACTGCAACTAGGAGATTTAAAAAAATTATCATTACCAGAGATGGAAACAGATTTTTGGCATCAGGTCTTGCATATGATTCATGAATCCATTATGGGATTAAATGCGACAACAGAGTAGGTAAAACAGATTTTTTTTCCTGCTTCACATCGATATTCAATGAAGGCATTCTGTCTGATTTATAGAATCCATAGGGAAGTGATAACAGGCAATAATGCATGGAAAAAATATCATGTTTACTGTACCCAAGTCTGGCTGTCTTTTGAATGGTGAGAACTCTGACCTGGAGTTGTGTGTAGGCCTGGGTGAACATGTATGCCTGCAAATTCTGTGTATCTCCTTGCAAAAACCCCAATAGGTCTGCTGCTCCACCCCCTGCAGTTCCCCAGTGCTGGGGACAGGAACATATCCAATTTTAAGTGGTTGCTGCTTTTTCCTGTCGGAAAGAAACACAAAAGCCCCAAGCTATGGCATCGTGAGGCTTTTTAGGGCTGCTTAGAAACCTGCAAAAGGTGTCAGAGATCATGGTGGCTTTAGAGAGTGCAAGGACCAGTTGGGATCAGGGCTAAAGGAGGTCTGTGGTTCTGCTTCCATGTGGAAAGCTTCTAGGGGGCTGTGATTCTGCAGTCCGGCTAAATCATGAGGAAAGTCTAAATGTTCCCCAAGAAACTGATTTTGGCTCAGGCAGAGGTGGCAGCTCAGGTGCTTGAAGGATGACTCTGCTCCCACCTTCTATGGGGTGTTTACTGCGCTCCACCAGGGTGTGGGGGGCAGGCATGTGTGAGCAGGAGGAGGATGCTTATGGGTGGACTAACACCTCTCTGACTGCCTTGTAGCAATAAGAGTGCAGGTGCATATCTGCTGCTGCCATGTTGGTCCTACTCAGTCTGGCAATAGCCCTTCCTCACCCTTGCCCTTGCTGTGACAAAAGGGCATGTTGTCTAGGAGATGCTTTTTGGCTACATTTACATTGGGGGAAACAGACAAACCCAGTTCGTCTTAAGGAGGATGCACACAAGGGTTTCTCTTTCCACTAGGCTACACAGGGAGGCAAACAACCTGGGTTCTAGTCCCCACTCTGCCAATTGCCTGCTTTGTGATCTTGGGCAAGTCACAACTTTTTGGTGCCTCTGTTCGTTCATTGTAAAATGAGGAGAAAACACCTACTTTTCCTTCCTCGTACACGGTGAGCACCATGTGGGACAAGGACTTGTATCTTGTATTTTCTTGTTTCTAGCCCAGTACTTCACACAGTGCTTGGCCCATAAGTATGATATTCTAGTCTGCAAGCCCTCTGTGGGCAGGGATTGTCTCTCTTTATTGCTGAATTGTACTTTCCAAACACTTAATATAGTGCTCTGCACCCAGTAAGTGCTCAATAAATACGATTGAATGAATAAACCCCATCACCATAATTATTTTTTTCTGAGGGAGACAAGGGAAGAGGAAGAGATGTAAATATGAGAATTCTAAAATATGAACAAGCTCAGCAGGCTATCACTGATTGACTTCGATTCCATAATGAAATATTCACATCTCCCTTCCTCTCCTCAAATTACCAGGATCTGGCAGGACTAGACCATCAGAGGCACAACCTCAATCAATGCTATTTATTGAGTGCTTTCTGTGTTCAGAGCACTATACTAAGTGCTTGGGTGAATACATAACCTTCCCTGCCTGAGTGCATTTTTCCCTTTCTTTAGCAAATAAAGCCACCCCTTCCTTTAGATCCACATCTAAATACATTTAATGAAATCATGGGTGGTTTTTGCATTTAGATGAGGTATTTATGTTCCACAAAGGTCTCTGTGATCCACCTCCCTTCTCCTTTCCGGTTGGTACGTATTTCTGGAAGAATTGGGAGCTGAGGGGAGCATTTCTATCAACACATGCTAGACCCTGCAGACTCACAAAGCTGCCCAGTGCCATTCCAGCAGCTGGCAGAGTGAGTCACTGCCATCGGCTCTGTAATCTAGCTCATTCAGTCCTGAGAAATAATGGCCAGCCAAGTGTGATAACAGACTATTATTATGGTTTTATTTGTGAAATTGGTGGAGTTGAGGTCAATCGTCTCTCACTGTATTTCTACACAGAGCGCTCAGCCGGCACTCAATAGAAATCTGAGCCCTCCCCTAGTATAAAGCTCCTGTACAAATTGCCAGTTAATTACCGGGCAGTGTTTTTAACATTTGATTTTGCCTTTGAATAAGACAGCAGGACACAGAACCAGAGGCACTGCAGAACACAGAACAAATAGAAGGTTTGATCTTCTAAACTCTAGGTGGTTATGAAGCAGACGTGTGTCATCAAAGATCAGCCCTCATTATTCTAAATGGTCCAGACATCGTGCCAGAGCCCAGGGGTTGTCAGTAGTGTTGCAGCGGGTGGTGGGCTTTGGGGAGGAGGGAGGGAGAGGCTCTTTCCCTATCAAAAAGCTGCGATCACTTTGGAGCTGGAAGTGAAGCCATTTAGAGGACCCATTTCATGGGAACTGCATGACAAAAGGAGAGGTGATAAACTTACAAAACTGGGGATACCAACTTATAAGATGAGCTGGATCATATTTGGATTACACTTCCTCAAAATGTTTTGGACCCAAATTCTGACCTCATGGATTTATATGTGGTAGGAGAGATACAAAATATGGGCATGCGAAGAGGCAGCATGACATAGTGGGGAGAGCACAGGACTGGAGGTCAGGAAACCTAACTTCTAGTCCCACCTCTGTCAATTGGCTTGTCGATGCCTGGATGCAAGTCAACCTCTCTGGGCTTCAGTTTCCGCATCTTTAAAATGGGAATAAAATTGATTGTTTATCCCATGTGGGATAGGGATTGTGTTCAATATGATAACCTTGTATCAGTTCTCAGTACTTAGCACATAGTAAATGCTTGATTAATGCCTCACCATTATTTTTATCTAGGTCTAGAAAGGCTACAGGGATAAAATGGATGAGCTGATTTTTCTAGGGTGGATAATTCCTTTGCAGAGGAAGCAGGGTAGGGGGGAGTGTTCCATTCAGAGTTGATCGCTCCATACAAAAAGCCTCAGCTGGACAGTACTTTGGTTTTTTATATTTGCTGATCTCAGCCAGTGGGTTGTGGGATCAAGCCCCATACATGATCCTTGTGTTCTAGGACCCTTTGGATTTTAACACTACACCCCATCAGGGTCCCAGAGCAGAGAAACATAGACTTTCCAATCGGTGCAATTGGATAATAATGAAAAAACATGGCTATTCCCTGCACTAACAAGAATTAAAAGACCTGTCATAATGAAAGAGTCCAACATTAGGACAATTGCTCTGCATCATGATTTTGATTCACAGTATTCCAACTAATATGCCTACCAATAAAACTCTGCCCAGTCTCCATTTGCAGCCTGAGAATATGGCAAGGGATGAATCAATTGATCAGGAAACCTTAATTTTCTCCAGGCATTTCAGCTAAGTGTTCTGGAATTAACATTAAGGAGAAAACATCCATCTTATGTTTTCTGAAGGAAGGGGTTAAGGCAGTCGTTTCCACTGAAACTCTTTCCCTCAACTTATACCAGTTTCTGTGGGGCAATTTCCCCATCTTATTTTCAGGGTTCACTGGCTGAGAGGTGATATTTGAATTGGTCTGTTCAGGTAAAGAGCTTTTTATCTCTCTGCTGTTCAAAGATGTTTAAGCTGCTGAAATACACCATCGCGTGGTTAGAGAAGCAGCATGGCTCAGTGGAAAGAGCACAGGCTGGGTCGTGGATTCTAATCCTGGCTCCGCCACTTGCCAGCTGTGTGACCTTGGACAAGTCACTTCACTTCTCTGGGCCTCAGTTCCCTCATCTGTAAAATGGGGATGAAGACTTTGAGCCCCATGTGGGATAACCTGATTACCCTGAATCTACACCAGTGCTTAGAACAGTGCTTGGCACATAGTAAGCACTTAAATACCAACATTATTAAACCACGGGAGAATCCAGAGCCCCTTTCCCAGGTATTGTAATAATAACAATATCTATTAAGTGCTTATTATGTGCCAAACAATGTGCTAAGCACTGTGGTAGATTCGAGAAAATCAGATCAGAGTTCCTGTCCCACATGTCCCACTGTCGAGTGTGCAATAGGGAGAGATCACCATCAGGATGGAGAGAACACCTACAACAATAAGGTCAGGCTTGTACCTTGCGCTGAACCATCCAACTCTGGTGCTGCTTTGGTTTGTTTGCCTTGAATGATTCTTCAGTGATCAAGCTTTAGATGGATGATGAAAACCTAGATGCTTCCTTCTGGCCAGACTAACTTTAGCTACTTTCCTTTAGGCAATTTGAATAACAAATTACAACTCTCTGAAACAAAATCCATATCAGTTGCTATCAACCTTTTAATTAGGAGAGGTTTCTGATTCAGACTGTGCAATATTTTCAGACCTCAGTCAAATCAAAATAAGTGAATGACTCATTGGAGTTCAACGATCTGTGCTCAAAGATGGGAGAGAAGGGGCCTATTTCTGAAGTTTGCTTGAGAATTTTCACTAGAATAATCAAACTGAGACCTTTAAAAAAGTCAAACTTGTCCATCTGTTGCAGAAAGGTTAATTGATCAATTAATTGTATTTATTGAGGGCTTGCTATATCTCTATCTGATCCAACAACACATTGACAAAAGATATTAAAATTTCAGAACGGGTAAATCTTTTTGATGACATTTGAATGCCTTTGATCAATTTTCCAACAGAAATTCTGGTGACACTATTAAGGTAACACTCAAAAATTTTTGTCTAGACTGTAAGCTTCTCGTGGGCAGGGAAACTCCTATTATATAGTCCGAAGGGCTTATTACAGTGCTCTGCACATAGTAAATGCTCAGTAAATGACTGACTGATCGATCTTCCAATAAAGGGAAAGTGCAACCCCACAGCTGTGATGAGATGAAAGGGAAGAGTACTGCCCTTCCTACCTACACATGCGGGTGTCTGCTGTCATTTTTAGCAACACTTAGGTGTTTTCATTCTGAACAATAAAAGTCACAGATTTGACTTTGTTTCTCTTTATCATGTTATCTTTTGAACAATGCTAATCTGTTCCCGCATTTCCACAGTACCAATCACAACAGAGCTTATGTTGGACATTTGACTCCTATCATGTCAAAAACACCTTTGCAAAGGTGGCATTAAGGTTGAGCTAAGGCTAATGAATCCTGAATGAAGCAAATGATAACTTATATGACACTGTATCAAATATCATTTGTCCCATTACACAGATGCTTGTTGAGATTCATTGGTTCAGGGACAGTCGTCTGTCCTCTGTGATAAAGCTGGAACTGAACATGGGAGTTTTAGTGCCCTTTACGATCTCTAGACCAATTTTCTCCTGGAAGAGACAAATTGATCATTCTGAGAATTTCTTTTTAGCTCTGTGACAGATGGAATTTAGCTAGATGTCAGATTAGAAACATAAAGCCATGAGTCTCAAATTAAAATGAGAAACTCCTTCTTGGATTAAAAATTGGGGGTTTTCTTTTCAGTTTTTAAGGAAAACTAGTAATGTGTTTAGAAGTCAGCAGGAAGAGAATGATCACTGGTATTTCCAAAGCAAGCCTCAGTATAAGCCACTTTGACATCTTCAGTGAGTTTGCTTTTGGGTTTTCCATAGAGTATATTGCTAATGTGGCCAAATTTAAACCAAAGACAAAAGATATCTTTTAATTTGTCATTATTGGAAGTTTAAGATTTTCTTTTTCTCCTGATGTTGTCTTAAATGTTTCATATTATGAAAGAAGGAATTAATATAACCCCAGAACATGATTCCGTTTTTACTGTATGCCTTTACTTACTTTCTATTTTGAGACTAGAGAGACATGAGCAGTATCCCCCAAGGAACATTTTACAGTATATCCCATCATGCAGTGTATGAAGAAGAGAAAATGGAAAGCAATATCTACCAGGGGATGTGGGGGTATCCATGGAGACAGAGAGACTCAGACGGATCCCACTTGGAACCCTAATTTACAAGTCAACGTGGGTATAAAGCCTGAGTACAGCTCTGTCACCCAGGTAGCAAGACTTTACCACAGCCTCACTTTAGATTTTCGATGCTTTTATTTCTCACTCTTCTATTCAGGCACCATATCATAAAAACACAAACAAAATGGGGTCCTCTTACCACCCTCTGATTTGGATTGTGACTGTGCTCAGATAATGAACTGGCCACTGGTGTTAACTTTGATTGTCAATGAGTTGTGCAGCCAGGATCAGGGTCAAAGTGTCAGAATTGGAAGGGGTTTCTGTTTAATTCATAGCAGAAGAAAAATATTGATGCTTTACTTCTTGAGGACTTGGACCTCACTGAGAAAATTTTCTATTTCTGAATTTTCTCTCCTGCCCCTCTTAAAGAATGACCCCTGACAGCCATTTAAGGTTCCAAGCAGAAGTAACTAAATTCATGGAATGCAATTTTCTGGCAACTCCCAACCTCTTCTACTTCCCAACCAACTGGGTGTCTAAGGAGGGAAGGCAGTTGCTCCCAGAGAACTGAAGCTCCAGTACCTGTAAGCAGGGAATGTGTCTGTTTATTGTTACATTGTAATCTCCCAAGCACTTAGTACAGTGCTTTGCACACAGTAAGCACTCAATAAATACAATTGAATGAATGATGGGCCAGACACTTGTTTAGATTGTGAACCATCACATCTGTTCCCCCTCATTTAATTTCCATTCCAGTGGGAGTTGTGGAGTTGGGGGCTGGGAAGTTTGGTGTAGGGGGGAGGCCAAGGGGACCTGATTCCAGGTGAATTACAAAATTCTAAAAACCAAAACACCAATTACAAGTAAATGCTATAAAATGTGCACACACAAAACCCAAGGATTCCTTCCTAGCCTACAAATTTCTGAATTTAGGTTGTCTGATTTTGGATTGGTGGGGCCTATCAACCTTCGAATCAAGCAAAAACTCCTCACTCTCGGCTTCAAGGCTCTCCATCACCTCACCACCTCCTACCTCACCTCCCTTCTCTCCTTCTACAGCCCAGCCCACACCCTCTGCTCCTCTGCTGCTAACCTCCTCACTGGGCCTCGTTCTTGCCTGTCCCGCCATCGACCCCCGGCCCACTTCCTACCTCTGGCCTGGAATGCCCTCCCTCCACACACCTGCCAAACTAGCTCTCTTCCTCCCTTCAAAGCCCCACTGAGAATTCACCTCCTCCAGGAGGCCTTCCCAGACTGAGCCCCCTCTTTTTCCTCTTGTCCTCATCCTCCCTTCCCCATCGCCCCCCTCCCTCCCTCTGCTTTTCCCTGTTCCCTTTCCTAAAGCACTTGTATATATTTGTACATATTTACGACTCTATATTATTTGTACATATTTATTACTCTATTTTATTAATGATGTGCATATAGCTATAATTCTATTTATTCTGATGGTATTGACATCTGTCTACTTGTTTTGTTTCGTTGTCTGTCTCCTCCTTCTAGACTGTGAGCCCGTTGTTGGATAGGGACTGTCTCTATATGTTGCCAATTTGTACTTCCCAAGTGCCTAGTGCAGTGCTCTGCACACAGTAAAGCACTCAATACATCTGATTTAATGAATGAATGAATCTTTCTGCTGCTCAAGGCTGGCATACGGTGTCCCTGCAGGAGAAAACTACTTCCCTAGCAATTAGGAAATTAGGTATGTGCTCATCCTATGTACCAGTGCAAGTGGGTGCACTCCCTTGGGTAAAGTTAGTATCTGGGTAGCTAGACCCTGCCAGTGGCTCCAAATAGACCTGTAGTCAATTCAGTGAATGTCCCTAGAGGGGAATACTTCTAGTCCTCAAGGCAACTGTGTATTTTACAATGACCCAAAATAACAGTGAGTGAAAACTGAGCCTCTCACAAAGGTGAATTCACTGGGTCATGCTAACCAAACCCTTGCATGAACTCTTCAATGAAAAAATTAAAACATCTCTCCAAACCCCTCTCATTTTATTTTAAAGATCCAATAATCGGGGCCTGAGAAGATGTGTATTTCAAGCTTAGGCTGAATTTGAACTGCTTCATTGGCTCAGCTGTTATTTTTATTAATAATAATAGCAACAATAATTTCTATTAGAGCTAAGTCTGGCAGACCACATCCTACCGCAGAATTCTCGTGACCACTTCATTTTCTTCCTATGGTGGATAGCAACAAAGATCTGAACAGTCTGGGACAAAAGCCACCTCCATCCTGATCAATCTTTTATTCACTTGGAAATTTTCCTTCTGCGAATCTAAGCGATTACTTGGTAAGTTAGCCCAACTTTTCCATTCAGGGTTAAAAAAACAATAAATAGGGCAATTCAGCAGTGGTCTCTATGAGTCAGATGAAGTTCAGAAGGGTGAGTGGTAAGAATTAGCATTTCTGTGTAATTGTGTCATTAGTAATTCAATGTCAAGGGAATGAAAGGCTGGCAGTGACAGACTAGGGGCTTAATTCAACATTGTTCCAGATAATTAGAATTTAGAAAAGTACTTTTCAACTTTGAAAACTTTTAAATAGGTTTTGAAATCAATCCTGGACATTTAATCCAGTTGTTCCTGGGATATATTTTATGGTGAGACTGGCTTTCTCAGTGTAAGCTTTTTGTAATTCGCTTAACAAAATCTTTCCCTCTTAATTAATTAAATGTAAGATAAGCTCCACCACTTGAGGCATATCTACAGTGTGACATGGTCTATACCAGCTGTGCTGGACAGGCTAGGGTTGGGATATGAGATTGCTTAAGCTGACATAGGACCTGGAAGAAAGCAGCATGACCCAGTGGAAAGAACAAGAGCCTGAGAGTCAGAGGAGCTGGGTTCTAATCCTGCTGTGGGACTTTGGGCAAGTCACTTAACTTCTCTGGGCCTCGGTTTCATCATCTATAAAATGGGAATTCAATACCTGTTCTCCCTCCCACAGACTGTGAACCCCACGTGGGAAATGGATGGTGTCCAACTAGATTATCTTCATTCAGTCAGTCATATTTATTAACTGCTTACTGTGTGCAAAGTACTGTACTACATGCTTGGGAAAGTATACTGAAACAATAAACAGACACATTCCCTGCCCATAAGGAGCTTGATTTGTAACTATCCTGTTGCTTAGTACAGTGTTTATTGTGTTACACAGTAAGCACTAAAATACCACAGTTATTATTGGATGAGTTCTCCCTTCTTGCCCCCTCATTCTTCTATCCTCATGTACAGCTACTGCGTGCCACCCCTTACATCGCTCACCGTGCATATTTACTTCCTTGCCTTTGCCCAGTACTGAGCGTCCTGCTTTGAAAATTTGAACATTATGTAGGGCCAGGACAACATATCTCAGAAACTCGGCAGGTTCAAGTCGAATAAATGACAGACCCAGTGGGAATGAATGTAGAAAATCATATTAAAACATGATGACGTAGGGCTTAAATTAATCTTCCATTATAAAACTCACTGCCTCAAAGATAAAAATTCCCTATAGGCTTGGAATCAAAGTCTGTAAAAATGTTCAGATGAACAGGCTTATTAAAAATGCCCACTCTCTGAGTGTGACACTAATCCTAGATTCCCTCATTGGCAAATACTTATTTTCATTTCACGGCATCATCGCTAGACATTCACTTTGCTCATTTCAGTGTAAAGGAGGGGATTGAGCTGCATAGTGTGATATAAGCCATTCTAAGAAGCTATAATACAAAACAATGCCATTTAAGAGTTTTTCTTGCTTAGATGAACTGACTGAAATCAAGGTTGGAAGGTGAAGGAGGAAATCAAAGATTCCAAAACACTGCCTTCAAGATCCAGCTCTGGCCACCAGGGAGATTATTGGAAGGGATAATTTTATCATGTTTGTAACTTTTAATGGATATCCAAATCTACTTTCTCTCTCTAGTAGCTGAATTTAATGCACAAAAATTATTAAGGAGAATAATAATAATTATTAGGGGAAGCAGCACGGTCTAGTGGATAAAGCTAATTCCATTGAGAGCTATTCTTCCACTCCCTACATTTTCTCTCTGGATACTTTAAGTATTTGGCAGAGCCAGGAACTCTTTCTAATCAATAAGGTAACCTATTAATGCTTTCCTACAAAGTGTTTAATCACCCAGTCATCTTAAATTGCAAGTAGCTAGCAAGGCTGCTCTAATGCATTCTGTTTTTAGGGCCAATAAATGACCAATCATTTAAATATGAAACTGTTCATTCGTTACTAAACAATCTCTCCATAGATAAATTTATTAGTCCCATCCTGTGGTCTGGTCCAAGACTTTCAGCGTCATCTACAGTAATGCCAAAGAAGAGAGAGTCTTCACTGTGAGATCAATTTTTCCTTATAGGATCTACTGGCTCCCCAAATGGGGAATGTCTGAAATCTCCTCTTTATTTCATGGATCGTAATTCCTATTTATGAAGATGCTGACCCGTTGCATAACCCTAAATTAGGCAGTGTATGTAGAGTTTCCACTTCTTTTCCCATTGGTCCAGAAGCATCACCTGATCTGGAACATGACAAACAAATACAAAAGTGAAGCCAGGCCATTCTGAGAGCAGTGAGTGTGGCAATGGCTGTATTTGAGTGCTGGGCTCTGAGGGATTCTGTTTATGCAGTTGGTGGGAGGGAGGGGGAAGGGGATGGAGAAGTAGGGTCTGGGTGGTTTGGATTGACTTGCTTCCTGGAGCTCATCCAAAAGGGGAAGGTCTTGGGGAAAGGCCCTAACATACTGTAGAAAGATTCTTCAAGATACATTTGCTGCATTATTGTTTTGAAAGAGGCAAAGTTGTGTGCAGTCATTTATTATTGAAGCCCACATGATTTCCCAGGGACTGAAGCAGCAGGGAAATAATGATTAATGAAGGCAGACAGTGTGCGTCAGTTCATCCCAGCATAGACTTGACTAACTTATTAGAAATATTCACTAGGCAGTGGAAAAAAAGTGAGAAAAATCTTCTTTTAAAACATTTCACTTTTGTTTAGAAATATATGAGTTGGGGCTCTGGGCTTTAGGTAGCTTTATTATTGAAATCACCCCTATCCTATTTGGAACCCCAGAAGAATCACTCATCATGTGGGCAAATACATTAGCCAACGTGGAAATGATTTAATGGAGAGGGCAGGCTGGGCTGAGGAAAGGAGAGAAGGAAGGAGTGATGGGGATTCAAAAATGAACTATATTCTCATATATCTGGGAGGTTTAAGTTGAGGTCCTGGCTAGGGGCAGGAGGACGGGCTCTTTGACCTCTTGGAGTCCCTTCAATTCTAACAATTATATGAGTTGTTTGGGCAGGGTTCATTAACATAGCAGAAGATGGAGATGTTTGTGAATATTACTTAAGAAAGAAAATGGCAACAGAAAGTTATCTGTCCTTTAAGATTTCATTTCTCTACCCTTTGGTAGTATAGACTGTCTCCAGGCAATCTTGTCTAATTGCTGCCTTAGGTGAAAGTGGTTTCTCCTCTACCCTTCCAGCCAAAATAACCTCTTTTTCCACTTGCCATAAAGAATGAGAGAAGGAATGGTGTAAACCTAGCACCAAGAAAACAGAAAATAAGGGAAGCAATCGACTTGGTGAAAGTGTCCACAATTTTCAACTGTGCACACTATACTTATGCTACACTTACATACAATTCCCTCCTGTGTTTTGCAGACAGACTTTTCAGACTGTTCCCTCTACAAGAAGAAACAAGGCAAAGCTATAATGAGGACAAACATACTGTTCTATCCCCCTACTTCAATAACACACTATTCAAAAGGCTCCAAAGAACAGCATGGCCTAGGGTAAAGAGCATAGGCCTGAATGTCAGAGAACTTGGGTTCTAATCCCAGGTATGACAGTTACCTGCTGTGTGCCTTTGGGCAAGTCACTTAATTTATCTGTGCCTTAGTTTCCTCATCTCTAAAAAGGGGATTCAAAACCTGTCCTTTTTCCTACATAGACTGTAGGAAATTTGATTAGCTTGTAGATCTACCCCAGTCCTTAGAACAGTGTTTAACACATAGCAAGTGATTAACAAATATAATAATAATAGTAATAATAATATTGACTTGAGGTATGCTATGTATATTAACGTCTGTCTTCCCTGCTAGACTGTAGGCTCACTGTGGTTGGGGAATAGGTCTGACAACTTTGTTGCATTGTACTCTCCAAAGCACATAATTCAGTGCTCTGCGCATAGTAAGCACTCAATAAATATCATTGATGATGATGATGATAATGATGATAATGATGATGACAACTGGAGAAAGCCAGGAAAGTCCTGGCAGGGGTGGTAGGAGCAAACACAGCCTGGGTCTCTCCCTGGTCACTTCTCCCAGTCATTTCTTCCCAGACCCAAACTCTGCTACAGCAGTAATTGACCCACAGTCTACACTGATGTGATAGACATGGTCCTTACATTTAATCATACAATCCTACAAATTCAGGCTTCTGAAAGCCTGTATCTGAGTAAACTAGGATTTGGCCAAGTGTCCGGAAATGGAAATAGAAAGGGGTGGAATAACTTTGAATAGACGCATTGAAGCTACAAAGATGAAGAAGAATATTTGTCAAACTCCAGTGGGACCCTGAAGAAGTGCCAGAGGCAGGTTTAATGCTGTTTGATACAAATGTTATAAAATTTTCTCTTTCCAGTGATCTTCTCACAGTATTTGTTCTCTTGGAATCCTCCAATTGCTGTTGATTGGTTGATTTATTTAACACTCTTCTAGCATGGCACCCTTCATGGCAGGATGAGAAATTTTCATGGCTACTGCAGAGTATTAGTGACAGGAATACAGTATATTACAGAGTCACAGAATCAGTTAATGGTATTTACTAAGCACTTTCCACATGCAGAGCACCGTACTATGAGCTTGGGAAAGCACAATACAATAGAGTTGGTATACACAATTCCTATCCACAAAGAGCTTGCAGGGGGAGATGGACTTTAAAATAAATTTCAGATAGGGAAAATGGCACAATATAAGGAGAAGTACATAATTGTTGTGGGACTAGGGGTGGGGTGAATATTAAAATGCCTAAGAGGTGCATACTGAAGAGCACAGGCGGCCCAGAGGGAAGGGAAAATAGTGTAGGGATAAAGGGGGGTTTGTGGGGGAGATATGATTTTAGGAGAGCTTTGAAGATGGAGAGAGTGGTGATCTGTCATATGTAAAGAGGGAAGAAGTTAAAGGGCAGAGGAAGGATGTGTGTGTGTGTGTGTGTGTGTGTGTGTGTGTATGGGGGGGGTCTGAAAAGGCTAGACCACACTGTGCACTTGAAATGGTTTTCCCTTGTGTCATTTAATGTTTGCAGATCTTAGGCCTGATTTCTTTTTCTCCTCCTTTTCTCTCGGTCTTTATGAAGTTTTTTCTTAAAAAGGCTGTAAGCTCCTCCTCTAGGCTGTAAGCTCATGAAGGCAGGGAACATGTTTACCAACTCTGTTGTACTTTCCCTAGCACTTAGTTTGGTGCTCTGCACACAGTAAGCACCCCAAAAGTTAAATTGATTGATTGTTAGCAGTGCTCCATGCTGGTCTGTCCTCAGCAATTGAATCCCAGTTTCCAACAAAGCCACAAAATTGTATATGTCCTTGTTCTATTGTGCTCTTAGTGGAGTACTATGAAGATAGTAGACAGGATTGGAGAAAGCTTGATAACAGGATGGCCACTGGCAGCATTCAGGATTCCAGACCCCACCTTTGCTACCTCACCATTCTCAAACATTTTTATTTAAATAACTATTTAAAATATCAAAAGTCTATCTTGTAGGAATGCCAATTGTTTGTACCCCTGAATATACTTTTTAAAAAATTTGAATGATAAGAAATCATCCATTCCCAAGTACATCACAGCATAAGCATCAGAACTTATGTAAAATGCTCTGTGGGATTCACAAAACCTACAAATTTTCTGTCAGATCTGTGTAATCTGTCAGATCTAAAGGTGTTGGGTGCCAATTCAGCCACAGACAAGGGGAACGCAAGCTGAAAAATAGGCTGTGCTATCTAAAGCTGGATGAGTGGTCACCCTAATCAGCAATGACGCCAGCATTTTGGCTGATTGTTCAGGGCATCATCACTTCGTTGGAGCGTGGATTATTTTTCCCCCCGAGATGCGTCACTTGCACTTGCTCACGCTGAAGTCCATCTGCCACTTTTCTACCAGTCACTTGGGATTGTGAGATGTTCCCACAGTTTATTTTTGTCAGCCCAGCAATTCATTGCTCAGCAAAGGGAATTGGTCATCTATGGATCTGGAGATCCCACCATACATTCCCTCTCCTGGATCATTTATAAAAAGTTCACAAACTGGTTCTAGCACAATCTCTGGGTACTGTTCATTCAAGCATCCCCATCCTGAAAAAAATGGATGTTTATTCCTCCTCTTGTTTTCTTTTTTTTTTATCTTTTAGCCAGTTTTCTATCCATGACAGAATATTTCCTCTGATCCTGTGAGCTCAACTGCTCAACGTTTGAAACAGTCTTTGATATGGAAGTTTGTTAATGACCTCTTAAATTCTGAATATATTTGTCAACTGATTCCCCTTCATTCACATGCATGTTAATTTTTCAAAGAACTCCAGCAAATTAAGTGAGATACAATTTCACCTTCAGAAACCATGTTGCTTTCTCCCTAGCAGATTGTGTTTTCCTTAAGTGCTCACTGATCCTAAACTTGACTATAAATTCTTCTAATTTGCTAGGAACAAAGTGTCTGTTAATTAATTGGAGCCAATATGTTTTAGTAGATCATGGATCTAGGAGCCAGAAGATCTTCCCACCCCTGCATTAGCCTGCTGTGTGACCTTGGGCAAGTGGCTTCACCTCTCTGCTCCCCAGTTTATCTGTAAAAGTGGGATAATACCTGTGATGCCCTACTTCACAAGAAATTTGTAAGGATAAAATGAGATCATTGACTTGAAAGCACTTTGGGGGAAAAAAGTGTAGCCTTTAAAGTATTATTATATTTTCAAGGGTCACTTCTACACAGGAGTTATACTGGGCAGCTGCCAGACCTCCAAGACAGTATCTGCTGGTAACATTAGGTTGAAACACCACTGCTGGGAGATGGGCACGCCCCTTCAGAGCTCCTGCAGAACTCTTTGGGAGACGCCATCTGGTCCTGGTGACCGCTTTACATCTAGATTATTAATTTGGTTTGACATACCCTAAGGGGCTATCTAAATTTGATATAATTTCTCTAACCTATTTGTTGGAGAATATTGGTGGTTTTTTTTTTTTTTTTTACAAAGGAACAATTTGGGTTGGCAGGGAACCTGTCTACCAACTCTGTTATACTGTACTCTCCCAAGTGCTTAGTACAGAGCACTGCATACAGTAAGCACTTAATAAATGATTGACTGATTGATCTGTCCAGGTACAGAACAAATAATCCACTGACAAATAATTCACTGGCCTCTCAGTCAATTCTTTCATTCTCAACTGTCCCTTCTACATCATGACTCTCATGTAACCACAGTGATTCCCTTTCTGGTTTCCAGATTTTGATGGGTCTGAAGAACTCCTTAGTACTCTTGTTTTGACAAATGAACGCTACATCCAGGGGCAAAACCACATTTTCTGAAATTGAATGGCATTCTATCCAGACAATTGTGTCTTTAGAAGAACGTTCGCTAATTCCCTGACAGTGCTCTAATTCAAAATGCATGATAAATGCACATAGCATAGATCTGACTTTATGTGCTTTTTCGTGGGCATTCTGAGACTTATTTGTACATAAGAATTTGTTCTAGCTTCTTTACACTTCTCATACTGACTTCAGCCAACCCACACTTCAAGCCATTAACGTGTGGATATAATTGGAAATTTCAGCGATTTCTAGGCCCTAAGCTCCTCGTGGGCAGGGAACATGTCAACCAATTTTATTACATTATACTCTGTCAAGTGCATAGTACAATGCTCGGCACACAGGAAGCACTAAATATTGTAGCTTCCCCAATTTCATCTTCCATTTTCTGCTCACTTTTTTCACCCTTTAGGAGGTTAACAGTACAGTCCTACTACATGATTTTGGTAGAAGTAGCGAGAAGTAGAGAGCATAGAGAGTGCTACTACAGAAAAGGACAGAAAAGTCTGAAATAAGAAGTAGGGTGGTCTAATGGAAAGCGCATAGGCCTAAGTCAGAGGACCTGGGTTCTAATACCAGCTCTGCCTCTTGCCTACTGTGTGACCTTGGGCAAGTCACAATTTAACTGTGCCTCAGTGTCCTCATCTTTGTTCTCCCTCCCTCTTAGACTATGAGCCCCATGTAGGACAATGACCGTGTCTGACCAGATTACCTGGTATCTAGCCAAGAGCTCAGGATAGTGCTTGACAGCACTTAATACCACAATTATTACTACTACTAAATGCTGTCTGTCGATCAAGTGGGCTTACTGACATCACAGTCCCTGGGTTTAGCCTGGACTGCATCATCTTAGGCATAATAATAGCATTTGTTAAAGTTAATGTGTATCAGGAACTGTTCTAAGGGCTGGGGTATGTACAAACTTAACTAGATCAAACAGTTCCTGACCCACATGGGGCTCACCAGCCTAATCAGGAGGGTCAACAGGTATTGAATCCTAATTTTATGGTTAAGGAAACTGATGCACAGAGAAGATATGTGACTTGCCCAAGGTCACCCAGAAGGCAATTGACAGAACTGGGATAAGAGCCCAAGTTCTCTGGCTCTTAGGTCCAGGCTCTTTCCACTAGCTTCCCAATAACTCAGCAATCCTCACTAGCTTTAGGTTGGCACACAACATTGGACCTAACTGTGACTAGGGAGACAGAAGTTTTTATAGGAAAAGGACTTTTCAAATTTCATGTTTGGCCCTTTTGCCTTGGCCATTGTGAGCTCACCACCCTCTCTCTTTCACTTCTCTGCCATAAACTCATTATCATCTGATTCTCCCACGCCTCCTTTTTAGCCTGTAATGCACTAAACAGAATGGATTTTGCGGTCCTCTCCTCTTCTTAATAACTGGGAAATTTAGCAATTCAGTCACAGTTCTTTTTCATATAATAATAATGGTAATACTATTATTAATGATAACAATACCATTTAAGTGCTTACTATGTGCCAAGCACTGTACTAGCCAATAGGGTAGATACAAATAACAAGATGGGATATAGTCCCTGTTCCATCCTGGGTTTACAATCTAAGTAGGAGGGAACATATGGAGAAATGAAGGACATGTGGGGGTGGGATAGAGTCCCAGGTATCTTTGAAGGAGGCGGATGTCACATAGTTTAAATGCCAGTGGTCTTGCAGGCCCTCTGGAAAAATGAATGAGATTTTTCAACATCCTAACTAGTCTGCATGAAAAGATTTCCTGAGACTCTTTCATGGTTGAGACCTCTAAGGTAAATTCTTCATTTTCTGACTGCCTAATTTTTGTAGTTCTTCCTATTCATTTTCTATGATATTTCATTTCATTGGTGAGTGGTAAAGGTTTCATAACAGTAAGTCATCTTTCCATAGTCAATTACTTAAGTATGAACACTAGGCCGAACTCTTTATGCCTACAGAAGAGTCAGGCCCACAAATCCACCCTGAGTTGAAAGCGTCCCCAAAGTGAGAGTGGTCATTGCTGAACCGTTCAAAAACATACTCTTCATATCAGGGTTTTCATCACTAAGAAATTCAGTGCTGTGAGAGCAAGCAGAAGCTGGGAGATAGTATCCAGAGCAAAGCAGATCTCAACAAATGACTCAATAGTTCATCTTAAATCATTTCAACTAATGGCTTCTGGGAAACAACATGAGAATTCTGGACATAATCAGCCCTTTCTTGTGGTCCTTTAGTGATATAATTCTTCCTAATTTAGAGAGGTCTTTCCATTTCCTTCCTTTTTATGAGGAAATTCAATTTCATTGAAGCAATCAGTCTCTAGGGAATTCATTTCAAGTTTAAGTTGGTTTGAGTACTTTTTGGATGGTCTCATTGTTCAGCTTCTTGCCTCATTACAGTGCCCAAGTTGCTCTTAGATAATTCCATAAGGATGCAATTCTTTCTTTTCTTCCTTGAATAAGCTTTTTCAGGTGTCTATAAAGAAGCCAAAAGAGAATTCAATTTTGAGTGTCAATTTTGAATCCCTCTGGTCAATTTGTTATTTGTGGCAATGCCCCATATCCCTGTCTACATTCAATAGATTCAGCAATTCTTTTTCAAAAAATTGCATTTTGGCAACTTGTATGATTCTTCATCTCCTTTATTAGTTTTAGTAGGTAGTAGGTGTGAATCCATTGTGTGTTTTTGAATGAGTCAATTCTGCCTCCCTTTAGTTTCTGAGACTGAGTACAATTAAATAGGAGAAAAAATTCCTGGTGTCTAGTAATATGGCTGTTAATTGTTGCAGTACTTTCATTGACACTGACAGCTTTTGATGATGCACTATCACTTGGGTGGATTTTGTGTCTCCTTTGCTTTGTGTGATTTTGGAAAATGCTGCAAACAGGTGCTCTGAGTGCTGATCATAATAAGTGACTAATAGGCTGGGTTTCATTCATCGGGAGTTTGCTACTGTTTTAGGTTCACTGAGAAGGCAAATATTTGATCATTGCTTCACGATTTCTGCTGCTAGGATCTTATTTCTCCTGCAAACTTGATTCCACGAGAAGTCAGTCTCACCGTGGTTTCCGTGACTGGTTCCCTGATTTCCCTGTAGAGGATCTGGGTCTGTATCTATGTGCGCGCGCACACACACACACACACACACACACACACACACACACACACACACACACACACACACACACGTACGTGCTCAAATTGGGGAGCCTTGTGGATGTGGCTGAGTAGGCCAATGAGAGACCCTCTGTCCCAACTGGGGTGATATTGTTAAAAAAAAAAGCAAGGTTTGGGTCAACCTCGACTCATTTTGGGGGGCAAACCCTAACAGCTGCTACATGACATGAAATAGCTGCCCTGGGTGACGTGGGGGATTCACTTAACTTCAGTCCTGACAACAGCCATTTCAGATTGGTTAGGAGCTTCCATTTTCCCACGTCTCAAGTACTAAGGACTCAAGCAGATGAAAATTGTCTTTTAGACAATCTTGGTAGTGATTTGGAATAATCATAACAACAATGATAATAGTATTTGTCAAGTGCTTACTATGTGTCAAGCATTGGGGAAGAGACAAGAGAATAACATCAGACACTGTCCCTGTCTCACATGGGACTCACAAACTAAAGGGGAGGCAGAACAGGTATGAATGCCCATTTGACAGATGAGGAAATTGAGGTACAGAGACTAAGTAGCTTGCCCCAGATCACACAACAGGCAAGTGATGGATCTAGAATTAGAATCAAGATCTCCTGGCTTCCCTGCTTCTTATCAAGATGGCTCTGGCTCAGAAACTCCAGACATTCCAGTTCCTGCAGATGTCTAGTTCCCAGAACCTTATCTCCTAGGTGTATTATAGATTCAGTTCCTCATGACAATGTCACGTTGGTGGAAAGGACTCAACTTTATATATGAGAATTAATATTTTTGTGAACCTCCTAAAGAGGGAACAGTCTTCCTTTGGTAGGGAGAGCAGGTCAGTCTTTCTTTGGGTTACCATTTTCATAACTGTAGCTGTTCGGTGTGAGATTAGATGCTCAGAGAAGGATCTATTCAGTATCCTAAATATTAATCGATTTTCAGTTCCTTCACATCATCCCCAATCCAGGTTACAGGGCAGACAGCTAGCTAGGCTTTAGGGGCTGAACCGAGCCAAGTATGTTCATGCTAGTTAATAAAAATCTGTCAGAGATGAATAAGTGTTGGAAAGTATCTAATCTCTTAAATCTCTCTCCCTCCCCCTTTTTAGACTGTGAGCCCACTGTTGGATAGGGACTGTCTCTATATGTTGCCAACTTGTACTTCCCAAGCGCTTATACAGTGCTCTGCACACAGTAAGCTCTCAATAAATACGATTGATTGATTGATTAAAGTTTGAAGTACATTTCACTTCCAAACATGGCACAGTGGAAAAAGCACGGGCTTTGGAGTCAGAGGTCATGGGTTCAAATCCAGGCTCCACCACTTGTCAACAGTGTGACTTTGGGCAAGTCACTTAACTTCTCTGTGCCTCAGTTACCTCATCTGTAAAATGGGGATGAAGACTGTGAGCCCCTCGTGGGACAACCTGATCACCTTGTAACCTCCCCAGCACTTAGAACAGTGCTTTACACATAATAAGCGCTTAATAAATGCCATTATTATTATTATTATTATTATTTATTCAGACTTACACAGTGGGGCCTTCCTTGGCCAAGATTGGAAAATCCTCGCTAGGAAGCAGTATGACAGTGGATAGAGAACGGCCCTGGGAGTCAGAAGGACTTGGGTACTAATCCCAGCTCTGCCACATGTCTGCTGTATAACCTTGGGCAAGTCACTTAACTCCTCTGTGGCTCAGTTACCTCATCTGTAAAGTGGGGTTAAGAGTGTGAGCTCCATGTGGGACAGGGACTGTGTCCAACTGGATTAATTTATATGCCCCCAGCACTTAAAACAGTACTTGGCACATAGCAAGTGTTTAACAAGTACCATAATAATAATTATTATTAGATCGTGGTCAAGAGCAATGGTGCATTTGCAGTTCTTGGTGGTGAGATGAGTTATTTATTTCCACATGCCAAGGGAGACCAGAGGATTGGCAGTCGAGAAAGGAGGTACTTCTCTTTTAGAATCATCTGCTTCTTCTCCCTTCCTCTTCCCTCCATTTTTTTTTATGGTATTTGTTAAGTGCTTACTATGTACCTGGCAATATACTAAGCAGTAGGGTAGATGCAAGGTAATCCATTTGGACACATTTTCTGTCCCACAGCTTCTGTCCTCATTTTACAGAGGTAACTGGGGCACAGATAAATTAAGCAACTTGCCCAAGGTCACACATCATATAAGTAGCAGAGTGGGATTAGAACACAAGTCTATGCTCTTTCCACTGGACAACAGTGCTTCTCTCCATCCTATTCTCCTTTCTCACCATCCCATCCTCCCAACATCCCCTGCCTGGGGCTTCAAAGACCCGTTGCTATTCTTCACCCTCAAAAGTTCCTCTCCATGCTCAAAATGAAAAAGTTGGCACTTCCGATCATGAGGATCAAAAGGTGATATCACTGAGATCATCTGACCTGCAAGAAATTGTACTAGAAAACACCATGGCAGGGAAAGGGTCATGTAATAGTAGGAGACTATACTCACTCATCTCACCTTCCCTCTTTTCTATTATTTTCCATCTTGGCTTCTCATCTCTTCTCACAATGCTAGGTATCATGCTGATACCCTGGATGAACCCCCAGCCGAGCTGTTCCTGGCATTTCCCACCCCTGAGTTCAACTCGGCCAGACAGCCTGGGTTCAGTCACAGTGGCCTGCTTTCTCTGGGCTTCCATGGGGCCCAGTTCAGGTCAAGACTTGCTTCCCAGCTCCCTGCTAGATTTCTTTATTAGCAATTCTGATGATGGAATGTCCCTCCCCCACCGGGGTTTGAATATAGACAATTATTTCCCTATAGATGATCACTTTAACGTCAGAAAGCTGGGATTCTGTGTCAGACAGGGCTCAATGATTTGGCTTGTCTATGGCCTTTTCTTTCAGGAATAAAGCACCCAAAGAGAATTAGCAGGTTCAGAGGGAGATAGAGCCTTGATGTGATACCAAGAGTTAGGGAGAATTCTGACAGAAATATAATAATAATAATAATAATAATAATAATAATAATGGCATTAGTTAAGCACTTACTATGTGCAAAGCACTGTTCTAAGCACTGGGGAGGTTACAAAGTGATCAGGTTGCCCCACTGGGGGCTCACAGTCTTAATCCCCATTTTACAGATGAGGTAACTGAGGCCCAGAGAAGTGAAGTGACTTGCCCAAAGTCACACAGCTGACAATTGGCAGAACTGGTATTTGAACCCATAACCCCTGACGCCAAAGCCCATGCTCTTTCCACTGAGCCACACTGCTTCTCTAAATATATATTTAATAGCTACTTTTGATATTCAGTTGATTGACAGATCATGAACTGCCTTCACTAAAAGAGATGAGATAATGAAACAAAGGAATTTTTTAGAATCATTGAAACCCAAGACATTTTTCCAGTTGGTGTCTTCAGCTTCCCAAGCCATTTGTAGCCTTATTTCCCTCTGTGGTTGAAGATCACTGCTGCCAACCTTTTGAACAAAGAACTTTCACCCCCTCCAGTAAATATCTAAATAGCTCAGTAAGCTGCAGAAGAGGGAAGCATTTAACACAATGAACTGTTCACTCTGCAGCCAGTGGGGTAAACGTAGCTCCCAAAAAGTGCATGTCAGAATCAGAGGACTGAACATCTAGTTTGGAATGGTAGTCTTAGGTTCACTGAAGCACAGGTATTTTTGGCCTGTAAAATGCCATCCCTCTTCCTATAGGTCTATTTCCTGCATTTGTTAGTTTAAACTGGTAACCTGTGTGCATTCAACAGTGTGTGGGCAACTACATAGGTACTGTGGCCAGCGCAATTCTATAGGTCCCGCTAGCTCAAAGCTGTTTAGGCAGGATAATCAGTAGGAGTGGTAAGCCAGCAGTGTGTTCTCAACTCCCTCCACCTCCAGGAGCTTGAGGCAGGGAGCTGAGACCTGCAGCTGTCCGTGGGCCCTGGGCAACACCCCTATCCAGTGTAGGGGACAGAGCACGTATTTGAGAATCAGAAGGACCTGGGTTCTAATCTTGGCTCTGCCACTTGTCTGCTATGTGACCTTGGGCAGGTCACTTAACTTCTCTGTGCCTCAGTTACCTCATCTGTAAAATGGGGAATAAGACTGTGAGCCCCATTTGGGACTCACAATATTATTCTGGGACCTGTGTATTGTATCTGATATGCAAATGCCACTGTAAAATTGAAGAAAAATTTGTCTTTGGTATCCTTTCCAAAGCTTAGTCTTTGGAAGACTAGAGATCAAACAGGATAGTGGAAATGATAATAACACAGAACACTGAAGCTAGCCATTTGCCAAGTAAATCTCTGTCCAGCCCTTTAAAAACAGTTCTGAAATAAGCAGCCCTCTGTTCTCAGGCAGGATTAAAACCATAAGGGATGAAACATTGCTGCTTGTAGCCATGACCCTCAGGGTTTCTACTGCCAAATTTCATCTAGTTCATGCTGCACAATTCCAAGACCTAAGAATAATGTGACCCATGGCAGCCAACCACCATGAACCACAGTGACCCTGTCAGAAGGTAAGCTCCCTGAGAACAGGAACACTCTTGTTCTGTCTCTGCACACAATAGGCCTTTTAGATTTACTGGTGGCTAACCCTGGATTGGAAAGCCTTGTGCAAATATACTGAAGGGGGAGAATTTTCACTTGCATTTACAAGGAGTGTTTGCAAGATTGTTTTTGGCTGTGGAAGGTGAAAATCCTGCAAGATGTAATTTGATGATATTTAAGCTTTTAGAAGAGTAGCCTTATGAAGGGCCCACCAGACAATTTTAATTAAATCTAAGATTTCAAAACCATCAAAACTGCCCATTTGGAGAGCCTACCTCATTTTAAACGGTCATAAATCTATTTTCCCACCCCAATAGGAAAAGCCAATATGAATCACTTCCAATCACAGTCACTCACTGCAATAGCAATGTAGCCTCATGAAATGAATTGCTTGGTGGGGAATCCAGAGATCTGGGCTCCTGTCTCAGCTTTGATAATGATCTACTGTGTGGTCTTATGTAAGTCACTTTACTTATTCTGTGCCTCAGCTTTCCAATTATACACAAAAGAAGTTATACCACAGAGATACTTGTGAAACCAAAATGGCACTATTGCTGGGAAAGTGCCCTAGAAATTAAAAGCACTATTTTTCCTTGAAAAGAGAGGCAAGGAGGCAAAAGAGAAAAAAAATGCCAAGCTCTCAAATATAAAGTTCAACAATACAGCAAAGGGCAACATTTTTGTGTGCCTAATGTGGCCGATATTTTTATATCATGTATTGGCCTTTTCAGCCACACAAGCCCTCTTAGGTGAACTTCACCATCAGTGGTGTCTTCTTCAGAGATGAGTAACAACTACATTACAACTGTGGCTTGTATGCCTGCCTCTAAGAATTAAGTCAAAAATTAGTTCCTCTTCTGAAATCTTATTGTAAATGGCTGGCTGGCTGATATGCCACCGCACTTCCAAAGTCTAAAGACTCACTTCCATGTTCTTAAAACAATGCTCCCCCGGTATTATATCTTGCTGTTTGGAGATACAGAACAGTTTTCGTGATTTTATCCACTTCTTTGGCCATCGTAAGGTCCTCTGGAATCAAACCCAGCAGTGTAGCCTAGTGGATAGAGCACAGGTCTGGGAATCAGAAGGATCTAGGTTCTAGTCCCAATTCGCCACTTGTCTATTTTGTGACCTTGGGAAAGTCACAACTTCTCTGTGCATCAGTTACCTCATCTGTAAAATGGGGATTAAGACTCTGAGCTCCAACTGGAACATGGACTATGTCCAGTCTAATTATCTTGTATTTACCCCAGTGCTTAAAGAAACAAAAAAACCCCTAAGGCCATGAGATTTTGCAGTGTTCCTCCTACTGACATAAAGCAAGATGAAAAGTCAAATTTCACTAGCGCTTCTAATACCAAGGAAGACTAATTTGATAGAGGCGAGGGTTAACTTGTAGAAGAACACTGCCAAGTTCTTTTTTCCAGATGGATGGATTTCACCAAGTGAAATATCACAGTACTACTGCACTGCGCTATGTCAATCACTTGGTTTACTATATACATTTTGCAATGCTAAGAGAAAACAACAATGCATCCTATTATGGAAAAAATGCTGCAGCACATAGCGTTATGTAATATGAGCAAATGTCACTTAAATAACCATTTTGCTAAATATTAAGATATTTGCCTGCCAAAAATGATTCTGGAAGATGGAATAGTAATCAACTGAGGTGATGAGAGACAATAAATCAATGTTTAGAAAATACTTGGAATTCTAAAATAAGGAATGGTTTGGAGTTTATGAATTTTACTAAGCTGAAGATTTTTGAAGGAGGCAGTAGGCCAATCATCCTCCATCATTAAGACTCATCAGCCTAGTGTCATGCCATGCCCACCATGGGGGCTCAGAAATACTTGATGATGATCACTGCTGTGAACTATCCTGCCCTGGGATTATCTCTGCTCTCAAAATAAAAAGAAATCCTTCACACAGACTTTGCAGAAAGAATGGCTACTGGAGTTCATCTGAGGTGATTACACTTGGAAAACTGCAGTCAATAGCAGCACCAGGGATGCAAAAAATCACCAACCTCATCTGAATTGATTCTTGCATTTTCTCTGATTGGTCTCTCCTGCTTTTGAGATTTATACACGTATCCTCTTTCAAATAGGAAACATAATTGAAAGGATCATCTTCCATTTTAAAATTCTCTTCTTCCCCTCACGTGTTGAGAGTTGAAGAAATACTCAACAGCAGTTATCAGAGACATATAAGAATAACAGTTCCATCTCTGTGCCTAGAGTTTCTTCTTGCTTCTTCTTTAGACCAGTGAAATTCTTATTGGTGGAGGCCGCTCCCTACATTGAATCCTTCCAATTTTGCATCTTTCTCCAGCTAAATAATTCCAGTTGGTGTTCCCAGAGTCTTGACACTCAAAATTCCAGGATAATTTTGCTCATGAGTCCTGACATCTTCCTAGCAGCATTTGAATAAGTAGGGTATCAAACAATGGAAACCACAAAGGTGTACTCATTTTCCCTTCCTGCTTGATGATCCTTTGATAAATTACCCCTAAACCTCTGCCTTTTGTCACTCACAAGCTTCAACATCAAAAAAGGAATCTAAAGCCTTTAGACTATTTGGCACTAGTGACTTTTCAGAAATTTCATATCCCAACCCAAATAAATCTCCAAACTCAGTATTCCTAATTGTCCCAAATCAGACCTATTTCTCATATACTCTGACCAAACTATATAATAATAATAATAAAGTTGGTATTTGTTAAGCGCTTACTATGTGCAAAGCACTGTTCTAAGCGCTGGGGTAGATACAAGTAATCAGATTGTCCCACGTGGGGCTCACAGTCTTCATCCCCATTTTACAGATGAGGGATCACCCTTCTTTGTGTTTTTCTGAAAAGCAAGCACTTTCACTTAGGTCAGACTATCAACACTACTATGCCTCAGAAATAATGCATTTTTCCTTTTTTTAAAAATGCATTTAGTTATTTGTGTCTATTATTTATAACTAGAGCACTTTACAATACTGCCTCTTCATTTATTTATGTCTCCTCGCCAACTAATTGTAGTCTCCTTGAGGGCAGACATCATACCTTAAATTATTTTGAATGTTCTGCAAACATACAGCCATGGTGTTGTGCAAAAAATGAAGCTCAATAAGTACTGCTGATAGATAAGTACTGTCGCTATGGTACAAGGACTTTTAAGTGTCAGGTCATTTGCCACAGAACCAACAGGTCAATCATCCATCTGTTCTCTGGTATTTGCCACTCGATCCTATTACGTGAGATGGAACAGGGGATTAGAACAAAATTGACTGTTTCTCTATGCAAGCACTCCAAAGTCTCTCTACTTAAGATAAAATGCTTTAGTTTGGAGCCTCCAGTTCCTTAGCTGTTTCTGAGTTTTGTCAGCCAGTTTGAGGAGTGTTCCACGGTCCACATGGGGGCGCCATTGACAGGTGGCCGCTCAGCGGCCTGAATCTGGCCTCTCCTCAATCCCTGAAAACCTGTCTGGAAAGTGGGACAGTCTGGAAAGGTGTACAGGCTCATTTGATTCTGGGCAATTTCCTGGGTTGCTTTCCTACTGGCATTGCTGCCGCTTCTGCTCAAGGTCCTGGTGTGGCTCTGAGGGACCAATCTTTCGTTTTCAAGATCTCTAGACTGGTTGCATTTTCTCGTATAGATCAAACACTCCTGATTTAGGAAATTGTTACTTGCGTATTCATTCAGTCGTATTTATTGAGCGCTTACTGTGTGCAGAGCACTGTACTAAGCGCTTGGGAAGTAAAGTTGGCATGTGTGTGAGTGTGTGTATTATCTATAAATATACCACCATAGCATAAATTATGATATACATGTAACACACATGCACATATATATATATAATTCATATCTTCCTCAGCCATCTAAAATTCATGGGAGTCACACTGACTTGTCTGAGACATCATCTTCAAATAGTTTTCCCAGCTAAATTTATCCCCTTTATCACTCTCCCATCTGATTTCTCCTTTCCCACGAAGAGCAAGAAAACACTGCAGCTTCCCGGACCTGGATCCCTCTTGGCTCATCAGTTTATCATCAAGCCCAGTTTAGAACCATGGAAAGGCCCCTCCCTCCCTACTTCTGGGAGATTTACGTGCCTTCTTCCTTTCCTTTGGCTCAAGCATCTGGCTTTTCCCCTTAGTTCTGGTTCTCCCTGGGTCAGGCTGATCCCTCGGGTTTTACTAATCCAACCAATCATCTGAGAGAGTGGCAGAGGCCAAACCCCAAAGAAAGGCAGCTTTACTCTTTCCCGGCCACTTAAACTCCTTTTTAACCCTGCAGAGCCTTCCTTTACCATTACAGCACAAAGTCTACCTTCTTCACAAACTTCTTTGAACTATTTTCTAAGCCACAACCCACCCCTTCCCCTACCTCATACTAGTAGTTTCTGCATTTCTCTGCACACATTATCTTCTGTCTACCCCAGTGCTTAGTACAGTGCTTAGCATTTGGCAAGCACTTAATCCCTCAATTATTTTTTATCATCATTTAAATTGATCCTGAGCCTGCTTTATATTCTTTAGTAAACTATAATTTCCTCGAGGGCTCAGCCACCAGTTATTCTTGACTATGCACTCCAAGCAACCAGCACAGTGCAATAGATGTCAACAGTAGTTGACTAAAAACGATGGAAATTCAAGTTAATGGCCTTGGGAATGGAACAACTTCAGGATTTAAAATGGGATAATGAACCAGTAGTCCCATCTGTGGATTCAGATGACCTTGAAGCAAAAATGAACTAGCATGAATAATAATAATTAAAAAAAAGACAAAATTGGGGCTTTATCTTGGGGGTGCCTTGTCCCTCATTCTGAGATGGAAGTGCCTTCCTGGGCTTTAGGAGTGGGAAGAGAACATCAGTTGTCTGTAAATTCACAATTTGGGGAGCCAAAGACCCATCACCCTAGAGAAATGGGGAAATGAAGGCCGCTGTATCAGGGGCCTATTCATTCAGTCAATCATCTGTATTTATTGAACACTTACTGTGTGCAAAGCACTGTACTAAAGGCTTGGGTGAGTACAATACAACAATAAACAAACACATTTCCTGCCCATAACAAGCTTACAGTCTAGAGAGAAAGGCAGACATTAATATGAATGAATAGATTACAGGTATGATAAATTACAGATATAATTTATAACTAAAGGCCAGAGAAATCCAATATGAAAATAATAACAATATTTGTTAAGTGTTCACTATGTGCCAAGCACAGTATTAAGTGTTGGGGTGGATAAACGATAATCAGACTGGACACAGACCCTACCCCACATGAGGCTCAGGTTCTAAGTAGGAGGGATTCCCATTATACAGAGGGGGAAACTGAAGCCCAGAGAAGTCAAATGACTTGCCCAAGTCACACAACGGGAATGTGGTAGAGTTGGGATTAGAACCCAGGTCCTCAGACTCGCAGGCCCATGCTCTTTCCACTAAACCATTCCGCTTCCATTGCTCTCTGCATCTGGGTACATGATGAGTATGTGAATTTGCCTAGGCAACGATTTACAACAAATGACAGCTTCTGGGAGACATTTGTTGGTTAGTCGCCTCCTCCACGGCACCCTGCATATATTTACACTAAAATCTATATAGTTGGCTGTAAAAATAGGTTGTCAGACAGTCCTTTCCACACACTGCACCTCCCCAGGTATCATTTGCTGAGCTGCTGCACTGACTACTTTCACTACTTGCCCCTAGTTTTGATTTTTCTTATTAATCAATTTATCATTGACATTTATTGAACACATTGTGTTCAGAACTCTGTATTAAATAAGGAGAGCACAAAAAAGAAAGTATACATGGTTTCTGCCCTCAGGAGGCTTACAGTCTAATGGGGAGACAGATTGGAACTTCTTTTTGAGGAGAAACCTGCCTATACTGATTGCTGAAATGCTAGATTGTTCAGTCTGTGCTTCCAAATACTGCCATTCTGCTGAGAGCCTCTATATCATCACCATCAATCATATTTATTGAGCATTTACTCTTTGCAGAGCACCAAACTAAGTGGTTGTGAGAGTACTCTTTACCTCTTAAATGGGAGTTTCTCCCTTCCTGTTCTGGGATGTTTCAAACCATCATCTGCAAGGAGGTGGGCATTTTTTTCCGTCTCCTGGCGGCCAAATGCCTGAAGCTGGTCCTGTTTCCAGAAGTACTTGCATGTGGGTTGTTAACCTCAAATATTAAATATTTGTTTCCTGTTGATGCATAATAATGGATGTCCTCTAGACTGTAAGCTTGTTATGGAAAGGGAATGTGTCCATTAATTCTGTGTACTGTACTCTCCCAAGCACTTAGTTCAGTGCTCTGCACACAGTAAGTGCTCAGTAAATACCATTGGTTGATTGATTGATGTCAGTACATTTCAGCCTATTGTGGGCAGGGAATGTCTGTTATATTTTTGTGTTGTACTCTCCCAAGCTCTTGGTACAATGCCCTGCGCACAATAGGCACTCCATAATTATAACTGATTCACATGGAGTCAATGATTCTTTAGGAGAGCAGATCTATTTGTAAAATATTTCTGATCACTCAGATCATCTAAGAGACTGAGCCACATAAAACATGATGAAGAAGTCTAATGATTTCACCAGAATGATGCTTACTAGAGTTTTACAATTTTATGAAGAACCTGGAAACCTTTATTAGTGATAGGCCACTTTAGCTGATCTTGGTTAGTGGCTATCATTTTTCCCTATTTCCAAACTCATTGTACATTTTTATAGAAAAGTAGCTATTATTACAGAGTCAAATGGAATAAAGAAATAAATGTTCTTTTAGAATTGAAAGAGTGAAGTGAGGTATAACAGGTGCAATTAAGGTTTTAGCTTCTGAGAGATGGCTACAAAACTATTCAGAGTCCCAAGACCCCCAACCCAAATCATCACAAATACAACAGACCATTCCAATGTTCTGCTCTTGCCTTAAGACAATGAGACTCAGACTCTGCAGATTCAGCCAAGCTTTAAGCTTAATTTTTTTTGCAGAGAAATTCTGATCCACTCTGAATTCCTCCATAATGGGAAACACCAGGCTTGGCCTTGTGTGCTTTCTCTCCCTGAGCCTATACCTTGAGCACAAATTAGTGGTGAAGACCATTCCTGCCCTCGCTGCTGCCAAATTCTTCATGCTAGACAAAATTTGGACTGTGAGTGTACTTTCGTCCTGCTCAGCAGAACCCAGAGACAATATCCTTAGGGCCAAGAAGTATTAGTAGCTCCACAGTCCATGCCCAGGGCATGTGGTTTTGATTACAATTCTCATGTATCTCCCTTTTGATACCTGTTCTTTCTTATTTTCAGCTGGTTTCATATGGAAAGTTTTCCATCCTGCAATAACCCCAATGCTGTGTTTTCCGCACATTCTGTGGCCATGAAATCTATAGAACCAGCTGGTTCTGATTCTAAGATTTTCTTTTTCCACTTGCTTCTAATGTGTCTTGTCAATTTTTTCAACATTTCCTGGTCAGGTTACATCCTCTCTGAACATTTTTCATTAGATCTTGATCCTGGGTTCAGACTAGGTGTACAGCATAGATGCACACGAAGGGCAGAAGCCACTTTATAGCTGGTCAAGATGGGTGATGAAATAGCAGCTGGCCATATTGGGCTTGTACTATTGAATGACCGTATGTGTTCCTCAGAGCCAGTCACTTGGGCTACCTGAGGAGACAGTGGGCCAGCTTCAGGAAGTGAGCCTGAAGTCTGATTACTTATACTGATGTCTGTCTCTCCTCTAGACTGTGAGCTCATTGTGAGCAGGGAATGTGCCTGTTATGTTGTACTCTAAGTGCTTAGTAAAGTGCTTATGCACACAGTAAGCTCTCAATAAATTAGACTGACTAATTTTTAAGAGTTGCAATTCCAAAATACTGCGGTGGCTCTATTAGAAGCCATAATAATTATATCTTTGAGAAGCCCCAGTCTTGACAATGAAATCCTAAACTTTCATTTTCTATCCAGATATTTCAGTCTAAAAAACAAAAGTGAGAGCAGAGATTATTTTTGAGCTTGAATTATTCAGATAACTTATGTGGTTAGACCATAAGCATTGTCTGAAAGGGATGGTAAAACAGACAACGATTTTGTTGCTTCTTCAAAACCTTAGGTAACCAATCAATTCCTTCTAATACTGGTCACCAAATGGATAGATTTTCTAAAAATAAAAACTAGGCACTTCCAAAGTCACAAATGAAACTCAGCCTTTAGCCCTTCAGTGATGATGATGATTATTACGGTATTTGCTAAGGACTTACTATGAGAAAAGAATGTATCCAGATGAGAGAATCTAAACTCTCCTCTCTTTGCTTTAGCAGGTGGCAGGGAGGAGCAAGTAAGATGATTCCTGGGAATGATCCCTTCATGACTCACATTAAATGATAATTACTGTGTGGGCAGGGACCATGTCTTTTTGCTTCTGTTGTACTCTGTCAAACATTTCAAACAAGTGCTCAATAAATACTATTGATTGATGACTCTGGTGGTCTTTCTTACTTTCATGAACATCAGATTCTAGCTCTGCCACTTGCCTGCTGTGTGACCTTGAGCAACTCACTTGACTTTACTGTGCCTTGTTTTCCTCACCCGTAGAATGAGGATTAAATACCCGTTCTCCTTCTCCAACTTGTGAGCCCCAAGTGGGACAGGGACTGGATCTCATCTGACTGTTTTGTATCTACCCAGGCACTTAACACAGGGTTGGACCCAGAGTAGGCACTTGACAAATACTACAAGTATTACTGGAGTGGTCTTAAGGATGCTAAACACCGAATGTGAACATTCAGAAACAAAGACCTTGCATTTGTTTCTGGACAGAGCACACAGACATCCTGGCAAAATAACTGAAACAATCAACTGAACGTGAAAATGTTATGAAGGATTCCACTGTGTGAGTGCCCAAGAAATGAGAGCACTACTTGAGATGTTCCAGGGTTCAGTTTGGGGGTAGTGTTGTGGTGAATGATACAGTATCTTTGACCCAATCAGTTCACTACCCTAATCACTGTCAGATGGAGGGGCAAGTGATGAAAGTCTGCTGTCAGAATCAGTTCAGTGTGAGTGCAATCATGTATGTTGTCTTCATTGACAAGAAGGAATTCTTTATCAGTGTTACAGACCACTGTCATCTTTGGAGTGTGCTATGTCTATACCGCATTGATGTTTAATATCCAATAGAAATTCTTTAATTTCTTTAAAGGGAATACATAATATTCATACAACCAAATAGATTTCCTGTAATGGAATCTGTAGAATACTAAATGCTAAGGAAGTCTTTTCTACAGAGAAAATGCATAGGCAGAATTATTATGGCAATAGTAATGCAGTCATCTCACTCCTGTCTGTAGAGAAGGGCAAAGGGTTTTATAGAGATTATTTGAAAGATCATCTTTGCTCTATTCCCACCAGGTGGGTCGTGGTTCGTTTTTATCATTATCTGGGCGATTAGCAGATGGAAAAATGTTAATACTGGGAGATTTCTTAAGGGCTTTTCCCAATCACATAGCACACTGGTGGGAAAGGACCTATCTCCCATTTCAACATTCCAGCTTAATCCGGCTATACCAGGTTTTTTCTCAGCCTCCTAGCACCCAACTCTCCTCTGGGCCAGGTGCTGTGATAGGAAATCATTTAAAAAAATAATCTGATCTGAGAGCCATCAATAACTTTGTGTTTTATCCAATAAACTCAGAGAGCTTTGTAAAGATTGATCAATCATTTTGAGCGCTTACTACGTGCAGAGCACTGTACCAGACACTTGAGCGAGTACAACACAATAGAATTAGCAGATATGTTCCCTGCCCATATGAGATTATTAAGGCTCCCAGAGCTTTTTGACAGATGAACTGAAGAAGGCACAGAGGTTAGATGGCATGAGTAGGGACTCACAGTGCCTTCATTGTAAATTCACAGGTGACTATAGGTTGATTTCCAAAGTCTTCACTTTATTCTGATTCCTTCAAACCAGAATCTGTTGGTATACCTCTCACTGTGATACCTTGTACATTTTGGAGGTCCAGGTAAATATAAGTTCAGGCAGTTAGATCTGCTCTTTTTAATTCACTAGAACTTTTGCAACAATAGCCATTGAGCCCAGGAGATCCAAGGCACCAGACATTCTCCCTGCTTTAGTTACTGACAAGGAGAAAGGCTTCAAGGCAAATGCTTCTGTTTGTAAGGATTTCTCTATAGCAATTAGCCACTTGGGAGAGTTAAACTGCCAAGAGTAGAACAATATTAATCGCTCTTAAAGGTGACATTCTTTTAAGTTGCTGGTGTGAGTAGGCAGGAGGATGAGAAATGGAAAAGAAAGTTTCTTTTCAAGTGGAAAATAATCAGAAAGACTACAGTAGGCATGGAAATCTGCCAGCTTGTTTTCTTGGCCTCCTGCTTGCTCATCTATATTGCCTTAGCTTTTCAGAGGAGAGTCTATAAATTAACACCAATGAAATTTTTGATAGCAGGAAGGCAGTTTTCCCTATTTGCTAAACTATTTCACTGAATGCCCAAGTGGTTTCTTTCCCAGAGTCATGCAATTTCTAGGGCCCTTATTTAGCACTCTTTCCCCCACCAACCCTGGGAGTCACATCGTCCAAACCTGTTTCTCTGGAGAGTTGACAAAGTTTGTTCAAGTATCACCTAGAATAAGGTAATTGAAACACTGCTTGGGTTTCATCATAGCTTCCCACTATCACCCTATTTCCTTCATTCTGTTCTTGTGCCTCAGAAGGGAGATATAAAGTCAAGGCCTCCATTTTCTCTTGGGCAGTTCTCTCCCAGACTGCTCCCAATAGGCTGATTTCAGAGTCAATTCTCACTGTGGCCTCCAGTGACCTCCTTTTGGCTCACTCTAATGGCTGATTCACAATTCTAATTCCCTCTAGACCAATTTGAAACTCTTTCAAAGACACAGAACTCTCCTAATTCTCAAATTCTCTCTACAATAATTCCTTCTCAGTTTTCTGTGTTCTTTCTCCCAGGGCTCTTTAACTGTGGATGCTCTTCAGGGCACAGTTCCTGACCTTCTGCTCTACTCATTTTTTATTCACCTCATGTGAGCTGATGAATTCCCTAAAAGCTTCAACTACCATCTGCTTAAGTGCAACTTCCAACCCACATTTCTAGTCCCAATTGCCCCAATGCCTGGACCAGCCTCTCTGCCTCCTCCCAGGCCAACGAAAGGAGAAAGTCCCTTGCATGCCCTGGAAGGTGCCCAAGTGGATGCCCTAAGCCTCTATGAGTCCAGGAGGGTGGAGCTTCCAGCAGCTGGCATACACCAGACCAGTCTCAATGTTTCCTGACAATCCAAGACAGAATCCTCTCTTCACATCTTTGCCAACCTGCAGAGGTTGCCAGGGTTTCTTAACAAACAGTGTTACCTGGACTGTGTTTACCTCTCAATCGATTGTATTTATTGAGCAAGTACTATATGCAGAGCACTGTACTACTGAATTGATAATGTCCCACACAATAGAGGTGATAGATAAGGTCCCTACCCACAAAGGGTTTAGAGTCTGCTTAGCATTATCTTGGATTATTTTGTCTGATTTTTGTTTTATTTCACCTATCCACCTCTGTCTACCTCCATTTTGATTGTTAGCAGAGCATCTTATCTGTCTACCAAGTTTATCCAATCCCTTAACATAGTGCTTAAACAGTAAGACCTCAGGAAATATCATGCCTAACAAGTCTCTCACCTACTCTCTGATTTTTGCATTTTCTTGTGTCTTTGGGATACTTTCACCTAAATGCAGTCCTTATGAAAGTTTAAAAATGCAAGAAAGTAAGAAATATGGATCCAGGGAGCAAGGGGAGGGCAGGGTATATTTTTATAAACTGTTTCCCTAATCACACAAGTAATTCTGCTGTTGCTGATTCCAGAGCAGTATTTCCCAGTGCATAGAGCACAAGCCTGGGAGTCAGAAGGACCTGGGTATAATCCTGGCTCCGCTACTTGTCTACTGTATGACATTAGACAAGACACTTCACTTCTTTGTGCTAAGTTAGCTCATCTGTAAAATGGGGATTAAGAATATGAGCTCCATGTGAGACAGGGGCTGTGTCCAACCCAATTTACTTGTAAACACCCCAATGCTTAGTACAGTTCCTGGCCCATGGCAAGCACTTAAATACTACAATTATTATTATTATTTCTGCTTACTTAGCTGCACTCTTCTGCTCTACCTCAACTCATGTTCACCAGTTCTTCCAAGCAACGTCTTCCAAGCAAAGTCTGTTTTCTTACTGGATTCTTCCACCTTTCATCTACTATCCATTCACCCTCACAGCTGGAATCTCCCTGATCCAGTCAGCTTCCATTTCACTCTTTCTAGATGAAATCTCTCCCTCCCACTCAACTTCCCTCCTTGAAAACTATTCCCTGATTAATCCCCGCTATGATTCCAGTCATATCATGACCTCAGCCATCTCAGGATTCATCCATCAGTTTATTTAACCAGTTGTGCTTGTTATTTTTTTACTAGTCTCATGGTCTCTAATTGTATGGACATCTTCGGTATATTTATCTTCCCCATGAGACTCTAAGTTTCTCCAAGGCAGTGACTTTGTCTTATCCTTCTGTCCAATCTCTATGTGTCTAGTTCAGCTTTGCACATACCAGGTTGTCAGTGTATAGCATCATTAACTGTTATGGCACATTGTTAACATTTTACTTCGTTTGATGTTGGCCATACTGCGTCCAGGCAGATGAGTGATGGCCTTCCAAATTGCTACCATGCTGATCCAAGATCTTATAATAATAATAATAATAATAATAATAATAATAATAATAATAATAATAATAATGGCATTTATTAAGTGCTTACTATGTGCAGAGCACTGTTCTAAGCGCTGGGGAGGTTACAAGGTGATCAGGTTGTTCCATGGGAGGGCTCACAATCTTAATCCCCATTTTACAGATGAGGTAACTGAGGCATAGAGAAGTTAAGTGACTTGCCCAAAGTCACACAGCTGACAATTGGCAGAGCTGGGATTCGAATCCATGAACTCTGACTCCAAAGACCATGCTCTTTCCACTGAGCCACACTCTTATCCTACCTCACCTTAACTACTACTGCATCTGCCTCCTCGCTGACCTCCTGGACCCCTGTCTCTCCCCACTCTAATCCACACTTCACTCTGCTGCATAGGTCATTTATAAACAAAAACATTCAGTCCATGTCTCCTCATTCCTCAAGAACTCCAATGTCTGCCCATCCACCCCAACATCAAACAGAAACTCCTTACCATCAGCTTCAAAACACTCAATCAGCTTGTCCCACCCTACCTCACTAATCTCCTACCACAGTCCAACCCACACACCCCTGCTCCTCTAGCTCCAGCTAACTCACTGTGCCCCAGTTTCATCTATCTTGCTGCCAACCCCTTTCCCACATTCTCCCCCTAGCCTGGAACTTTCTCCCCCTCTGTAAATGCCAGACCACCACTTTCTCCACCTTCAAAGCATTACAAAGATCACATCTCCTTTAAGAGGCCTTCCCCAGTTATGCCCTCTTCTCCCTAACTCACTCTCCCTTCTGTGTCATCTCTACACTTGCATCCATGACCTTCTGGCATTTGATCTTCACGCCACTCCCAACTCCACAGCACTTACATCTGTATCATTAAATCGTTTATTATAAATGATTTATTCATATTAATGTCTGTCTCCCCTCAAGACTGTAAGCTTGTTATTGGCAGGGAAATTTTCTTTTGTACTCTCCCAAGCATTTAGTACAGTGCTCTTTAATAATAACAATGATAATGATGGTATTTGTTATGCACTTACTATGTGTCAAGCACTGTTATAAGCACTGAGGGAGATACAAGGTAATCAGCTTGCTCCATGTGGGGCTCACAGTCTTTAATCCCCATTTTACAGATGAGGTAACTGAGGCACAGAGAAGTTAAGTGACTTGCCCAAAGTCACAGAGCTGACAAGTGGCGGAGCCAGGATTAGAACCCCACGACCTCTGACTCCTAAGCCCGTGCTCTTTCTAATGAGCCATGCTAGCGCTCAATAAGTGCAATTGATTGATTGATTGAAGGATGACATCTCCTGTTGAGAGCAACAGATGAGCCTTGATCCTGAGATTTCAGCAACAAGAAACATCACAAAGAAACTGATTGTAACAATAGTGCTTTGTGTAATGCCACTTGCACTCTCATTCCTGCCAGTCATGTGCCCACTGGAGCAGGGGTGCAATGTGCAAGTAGATGGCTTGGGGGGTGGTACACTGTGAAGTGCACTTAAGGACTTATTTATGGCCTTAGTGCCCACAGCCTAGTACCGATGCTGGACTGTGCTGATGTGAGCCAGCAGGCAGTTGCTGTGGAAAGTTGTGATCTTTGCCACTCATGGTAGCTAGGTTTTTTTTCCCAGGATTCCTACTGTGCTGACCACCTTTGCAGAATGCCCTAGGTGATTCTTCTGTTGGAAACCTTTCCACTCACAGCATGAAACCCAGTAAGTAATGGACTAGAACCCAGGTTTCCTGATACCCAGAGCTATTCTCTCCCCTGAACCAACAGGACTTAGGTAGAAGATTAAGAATGACATAGCAGTGAGGGGAAGATGTAGAGGGACAGCACATTTTACTCCTCTAATACCAAACTACTCACTATCCCTTACTCTTGTCTTACCCATTGTTGACCCCTTACTCTCACCCTCCCTCCCTCTTGGAACTTCGTTCCCTTTCATATCCAAAAGATTACCCTCTCCCCATCTTCAATGCCCTACTAAAATCATCATCAATCGTATTTATTGAGCGCTTACTATGTGCAGAGCACTGTACTAAGCGCTTGGGAAGTACAAATTGGCAACATATAGAGACAGTCCCTACCCAACAGTGGGCTCACAGTCTAAAAGGCTCACAGTCTACTAAAATCACATCTTCTCTAGGAAGTCTTCCCTGACTAAGCTCTCACCCACCTACCCTATTTTCCCTCCCTATCACTTTACCCATGTACTTAGTCCCAGCCCTTAATCACTTAAGTAACCTGCCCCATCCCACCTCCACAGCACTTACATATATATCCAGTTGCTTTCTTTACCTGAAATTCTTTTAAGTGTTTCTAACTGCTCTAGACTGTAAGCTCCTTGAGCACAGGGATTTTGTCTACCAACTTTATTGTATGCTCCCTGATGCTTCATACAGTTCTCTGAACAAAGTTCCCAATAAATACTATTGATTGATGGAGTGAGAGAGAGCACAATAGAGTGAAAGAGGGAGCAAAAAGGGGAGAGAAAGATAAGGGGAAATTATGTTAGTGTCCTAGCCTCAATTTCTTTCCCTTCATTTCAGATCTATTTTCATTCATTCATTCAATTGTATTTACTGAGCACTTACTGTGTGCATTCTGGGACTAGTTCCAAGAAGGAAATATTCCCACCTGACTAACAGGAGCTGTTTTCACATACTTGATGCAGGCCTAAAGTAAACTAAAAATAAAATAGAGATATCTGACTTCAGCAATCAATATCAAAATAAAATTACAACTAATTTATCCAAGACCTTTAGGTACACTGGGAGTTATTTATCTTAGCATAGTTTTTTAAAGTTTCAAAACAGACGACTTATATGGCTCATGAAATTTTTATGTTCAGCGTTGGCTAAAGCATCCATTAATTGTGAAGGGCTCTGAGCCCTGACCCACTTAGAAAATCAATGCAATAGACTGAGTTTTTCAAACGCCACAAAATTTTCTAGTTGTTGAACAGGAACTCCCAGCATTGGGTGAAGTGGTGAAAGTACTTGATATTTTATCCTGAGTCCATTTGGTCAGAAATTGACATATTTCCATGGTAACTTAGCACTTAAAAAAAAAGAACTCAATCTCCATAAACAGGTGTATTTAAAGATGGAACACTTACAGTCGGGACTAAAACAAGAAAGATGAATCGGTTCTCAGTGAACCAAATACCAATCACTGAATGGAAAAGATCCAATCTTAATATCTTGAAGAGTAGCCGAGAGAAGCTGGAGCCAAAATTCAATTCCCACAAATGGTATTAGTGATGCCAGGAGGTCACTGTGGGGATTTCATTTTTCTTTAGTTAATTGATGCAGAGAGGTAGCATGGTGTAGTGAATAGAGCATGGACTTGGGAGTCAGAAAGTCCTGGGTTCTAATCCTGGCTCCACCACTTGTCTGCTGTGTGACCTTGGGCAAGTCACTTTACTTCTCTGGGTCTCAGTTACCTCATCTGCAAAAAATGGGGATTAAGAGTGTGAGCCCAATGTGGGACAGGGACTGTGTCCAACCTGGTTAACTTGTATCTATCCCAGTGCTTAGAACAGTGTTTGGCACATAGTAAGCACTTAAGTACCATAATTATTATTTATATTATTATCCATACAATTACACTTCTGTGAAATTAGCTGAGGGGGAAGTTGGGCACAGCTAAACTTTGCCCAGTGCCTTGCAACATAAATATTGAGAATTATTTCTGAATATTTCTGAAAAAAAAAATCAACCTGATGTTGGGAGAAATACTCCATAATTCAGAGATACAGAGAGCCTTCAAGAACAGGAATCTACTGAAGAGGACTTTTGGCACTCATTTAATTAACTGGTGACATATGGCTCTAGCACAGACATCCTGATGCATTATCACAAACAAAAAATTAAAAACAAAACCAAAAAACTGCGATAGTCTGCAGTGTCCCAAGGCAAAGGAGGATTGCTTAGTAAAATAGTAGGGTTGACTGTGCGTATGCTTACTCCCCTCACCCTCTGGACTCTTCCTATCACGAAAGGGTTTAGGGACAAATGGAGCATTTTGTGTCAGAAAGGAGAGCCTTTTTCCCTAAATGAAAATGCATAAGGGCTTAATGGAGAAAGGCTGAAGTCTCCAATACTCGACCATTTGCATTCTGATCACAGAAGCTGCATTTTTCCTCATGATTTAAGAGTGTTTGAAGCCAGACTCAGAGCAATTTTTGGTGCCACTTGGTTTCAAAATGAATGCACAGCAAACTGTGAAGAAAAGGTCAAGCAATCAGATTCGATTCACATTTTAGGTTTCCATTCCTGAGATATACGATATATATTGACTACAAATAAAAGATTAGTCAAGCTAAAAATTATAGCTTGAACCTCTTAGGGAGGGGAGTTAGAGAGCCTTGTAAGTTTCAAATGCTGCCAACCTAATCCCTCAAGGGGGTATATTATACTGGGAAATTCTTGAAAGGTTTGTGGGGCTTGATTTTTAGGCAAATTTCTTATAGCAATATAATTTCATATGCATCTTCCATCTAGTGAGCATACTGTAGTTTGGGAATGGAGTTGACAAATGAGTAAAAAGAGGAAATTTCTAAAGACACGCATATGCAGGAGGAAGAGTCACAGTACCATCTGAAACATTCATCAGAGTCTAATGGTGGTGGGGTAGTGGGGCCTAATCTGCGAGAAAGACTTGGGGAAGGGTGGTAGATCCTTTTTTCAGATAGGGAAATTGAACTGACGCCAGGATCCATTCTTCCATTTCATCACTAGACATTTTATCATGGAGGTAGTGGCAGTTAGTAAGAATGGTTAAAGTCTCGCCTTGTTTAGTAACAAGAACTTGGACCTACAAGTTAAGAAGTCACTTACTTTCTAGCCCAGCCTGGCTATTGGCCCATTAGGTGGCCTAGACAACTTTCATCACCCTTCCATTCTTCAGTTTCCTCATTTGTCAAATGAGGATGATATCTGCCTCTCCTGCCACACAGGAATATTGTGAGGATAAAATGTGATAATTTAGGTAACGGTACTTAGTACGTAAAAGCACTATACAAATTCAAAGGTTCATTATCTTCCATCTATGAGTTCAAAAGAAACACATCCTGGACCTCCAAGAAATGGCAAATGACTACAATAGATACCATTGTAAACAAGAACAGAAGTTATAATGCAACTTTAGTATGTTGTTTACTAATCGATTACCAAATATATTAAAGGAGGAGATTATATTTTGCCCAAGATGTGCAATTTTGAATTGTTCCCCCTTTGTTACTTTACAATTTTAACTATATCAGTAAATTTGTGTCACTGTTTTGCATCAGTTGCCTCCCCGTTTTACCCCTAAGCTCTTTTCTCACTTGCATGTCCCACCCCAACAGCAAAGACGAAGGAGCTGGAGATATGTGGATTCTTCATTGACAAAAATGCTCAAATATGGGGTGTCTGAATTGTAATTATGTCCCTCTGTGGCTTTTCTTTTCACTATTTTCTCAACCAATACATATATTTGAAATTACATAAAAGGCTGTTACTTCAGGAGCCAAGAGTGATACTGACTTTCAAGAAAATTGTTTCCTTTAAAGCCTTCAGTTCCCATTTTAAGAAAGCTGAATTAGCATGTATTTTTATCTTCTTGATTTGACCACTTTTTTAATATGAACATTCAAGAATTCAGAAAAAACACCTTAACATACTGCAGTTTACCCTTGGTCAGCTTCTTTCATCTAATTGGACTGTTGGTTGGAAAATAAAATTTCGCCTTTAGCCATATACATACATCTATACATACAGCTATAGATGCATGCATTCTTATAAATATCAGTTGATTTTTCATCTTTTAATGGACTAGATAACTTTAACTACAATTGTTAAACTTACCTTGCCCAGCAGATTGTAGCACTTTGGAAATATTATACAACAAGCACAATTCTGATAGAAAAACAAACTCAGGTGATAAACCAAATGTTCAGAAACACCTGGCTTACATCCAGAAAGTGAAATCAGTTACAAATGGTCTCGTGCATAATCATTTTTAAACACCAATTTGGTCCATTAGATAAAGGTGTTGGGTTTTAGGAAAATTCAAGACTGCTCAGGGGAGATGGGAAGCCTGGGGAAAGTGTTTCATAAACAACAGCAATTTATGCTGCCACTCTGTCACCGCTCTTACAGTCTGTAAACTCACAACTATGGAATACTGGAAAAAAAGAGAAAACCAGAAAACTTTCCTGTCAATACAATGCCAACAGATCACCAGTTCAAGTGGAGGTATTTGGGCTCTGTGACAGGGGTGAGATTTGCATAACAGGCATTTAGTTAGCTTATGAATTTGCATGGATGTCCTATGAATTTTACCAATCCCAAAGTGAAGGGGTTGAACTCCAATCCAACGTGGCATCTCCCCCTCCATTGCCAGTCATATAATTTAATCTGACACCAGCCTGGAGCCTGCCCACAACACACTGTCCCAATGGGTCAGACAGGCGCCAATGCTCCCCAGTCTGGAAGTCGCCCCTGGCTCAGACCATTGCTGGCCATAGGGGATTTATTTTTTGTCACTTTCAAAAATAAATAAAAACAAACACGAGACTTCTTACAGGTATTTTCCTGCCTTCCCCATTCTGGGCCAAAGGAGAAATGGACCTCAGGCAGCACAAATCCTCCAGGGGAGCTGGGACAGAGCCGCTTCAGTTTGTGCTACTTTCCTGCTTCAGAAGGAGGGCAAGGGGGCTCCCTGCTCCAAAGCTTGAGCTGGCAAGTGGGGATCCCTCTCCCCAAGCTTCTACCCCAACAGCCTCTCTATGCCCTGGTTCAGAGGAGGAAACTGGGTGCACACACTTCTCCCTTCACCCACACAGCCTGGCAGCCATAGCAGAGGCATCTCTTGGTGAGTGGCTGGTAGCCACACCCTGGCTGTGGTGGCCCAGACTGGAGTTTCCCTTACCCTTATCGCAAGGTCAGCTCCCACTTCACCTACACGTGCTTTGATTTTTATTCATTCATAATGCATTTATTGAGTGCTTACTGTGTGCAGAGCACCATACTAAATGCTTGCAAAATACAATTCAGCAAAAGATAGAGACAATCCCTACTCAACAGCGGGCTCACAGTTTAGAAGTGGGAGGTCACCCCTTGCTGGCAGCTTCAGTGGACAGTCCACATGCCTGGAGGAGGCCTGGGTTCCTTCACTCACAAGCTAGTGGAGGCCCTAGTAATTCAAACTATGAGATCGATCAGTAGCCATTAAAACATGCTGATTTATATCATCGTAAAGAATTTTTCCCGAATAACTTTCCTTAGTGCAAAATAAGCCAACCCATCATAGAACAAACACACCTCTCCTCCCTTATAATCTCCCTCTGATGTGGGTAGGGACAAGATGATGTTGACCTCATTTGAAGCTGGGGAGTCTGTCCTCTGACTTGCCCAGGGCCATGTGACTAGTCAGGCTAGTGAGGCTACTTCTATCACCAAAGCCTTGGTTCTCAATGTGAATTTTCTCTGGCTTAGGCCAGCTGTGAAAGGAAAAAAACAAAACAGGAAGGTAGGAAGATGGAGAGAGGCATTTCTTTGTGAAATGAAAATGTTTTGCAATCCAGTGATCACAGTCCAATGTCCTCCACTGCATTAGAAATACAGCAGTAAATGATTTCCAAGGTCAAATAAAACAATAGAAGGCTAATCAGAGAAAGAGAGAAAAGTTTCAGGAGGAAGAGGAAGGAAGGAATCTTCTGAGTTAAATTATTCCTGTCATGATCTTGGCATCTCAACAGTGAGAGCACAGCTGCCTTATGTCTGCTGGGCTACAGAGAACTAGACAGGCATTAGTATTAACTGCTCTGAACTCTCTCCACTGATATTTCCCTTTTTGGTTTTGTTTCATCTAGTGTTCTTTCCAATTATGAACACAGCCATGTTCTAACAGCAGAGCCATAACTGGCTTGGCTTCTAAACATTTTCTTTTTAAGAGTCAGCCCCATGGAGACTTAGAGAGTATAATTTTCTTTCCACTGGTAAAGATTTTGTACGTCAGACCCAATTTCTGCCCAAGGATATTGGACAGCCACTGAATTATTCCCCTGGAATGGTGCAGTTTATGCCAGGCAAAACCCAAGTCAATATCAATAAATCTCTTTTTATGTAAAATCTCAAACTAGGCAATTATTTTTCTCAAATCGCATCTTCCGCATTTGCAAGTCCAATTAGCCTAGTCCTACATATTTTATATACTGAAAAATCTTTAGGAATTATAACTTCTGATATTCGGTTCATTAGGTCATGTACTTACTCTTTGAAGACAGTGTTCAGCTAGACTTTAGAACACCTGCAGAGCCTTCTAGATGGGAGATGTGGGAATTGAATCACAGACCACTCAGTTTTTAAAGCAACAAATAATAAGTGGATGGTCTGATATTTGTGGATGGCCACAGCATTCTCTTTCCTGTACAGTAAGGCCCATCCCTCCCCTCTCACAGCTTGTGTTTTCACTCCTTGTCTCCTGCAGACCCTCACCAATTAGCAGGTTGCCTCAGCTGGTCTGGTCTCTATGGAAGGAGTCTTAAAGCAGCATATCTTTGGGCAGAGTTAGTCCAAGATTTTAAAATCGCATTTCCATAGGCCATGATTTGCCTGTCTTCCAGCTGTCAGTGGGTCCCCGTGATTCATCTGAGCTTTGAGACCAGAGAGGTTTATGCTGTTGGGGGAAGGGAAGTGTGCAGATAAGAGCTATGACAGAGCAGGAGAAATGATTAAGGAACAGAAAGATATTTTCATCCTGTTCCAGAGCCCTGGTAACTATCAAGAGCCTTCACTATCTGGGTATATGAGGAATTGTTATTCCCCTTTCTCTGTAAATTCTTCTGAGTGATTCCACTATAGAAAGAGACAGTCTCAGGCTTTCACACCATCATGGATTATTGTGCTGGCAATAAAGAGTCTTTTGGGAAAGTGGGGTGAGAGGGTGGGGGAGAAGAAGCAAACAATATTGAGGTGAATGGAGTAGAAAAGGGACTCACATTTTCATTTGCTTTCTGCTCCCAATTCCCTCTGTTGTTGTGTTTGGCAATAGCCACTTCAGCCTGGCCAACACTGTCTGACTCCTCCGTGTTTGGCTGGGAAAGAGATTCCACCAGCACTCTTTCCCACCCCAAATTCGATCCAAATCCTGGCACCTGTGCTGCAGCCTGCAGCTCTCCTTATAGAAGCCAAAGCAATTAAGGTGCCAATGAAAACTCTTCTCTGGCTCTCTGCCTTTTCCATCTCCCGAATGGAAGCTCATCAGTTGGGCATTTCCACTGGGTGGCTAACAAGGGGCATGGAAGGTATTATCGGCAATGGACATTCCCAGATCAGTGGAAAACTATGATAGCAAAGCTGGAGTAAGCCTAAGAACTCACAGGGGCTGAAACTATTTTTTTCCCTATATCCTGTGCAGGTGGTGGGAGATGACTATCTCTTAGGTGGGGGGAGAGAGGGAGGGGAGGTACAAACCTTAGTGAGCTCACTAATTTATTCACAATAGTGCCTGTCTCCCCCTCTAGACTGTAAGCTCTTATGAGCAGGGAAAGTATCTGCTAATTCTATTGTATTGTACCTTCTCAAGTGATTAGTGCAGTGCTCTGCATATAATAAATGCTCATTAAATATAATTGATTGATTGATTGAAGCAGCTGTAACCTACTAGAAAGACTAGGGCCTGAAAATCAGAAGGCCTACGTTCTAATGCCAGCTACTCCACTTTCTTGCTGTGACCTTGAGCAAGTCAATTCACTTCCCTAAACCTCAGTTCCTTCGTCTGCAAAATGGGGATTCAATGCCTGCTCTCCCTCCTACTTAGATTGTAAGACCCATATGGGACCTGATGATCTTTTATCTACCCCAATGTTTAGCATAATGCTTGGCTCATAGTAAGTGCCTAAGACCATGATTTTTAACCATTAGTATTATTATTCTTAGCTGTGATTCATTACATCCTAAATACCAATTACAAATAATGTCACATGAAGGTGGTATTTAACTTCATTGGGTTATGGTTACACCTTTGGAGAGAGGGTAGCTGAAATCTAAGCAATTAGCATTATTCGCAGCATTGCTTTACAGTGGGGTGTGTGAGAGTAGATGCGAGTGTCACATGTATGTCAGCGTGGTTAAGGCACAGGCCTTTGGGAACATCCAAGCCTTTCAGACAAGCCAATGAAAAATACTCGATACTTTCCCGGGGCCTTTGTGGTGGTCATTCATGGTCATTCATGAATAGAGGTAGGAGGGAGAATTTCAGAAGTTGCTAGAACAGGTAGAATTTTTTTCTTAATTTCATTCTATAAAGCCAGCTCATTATAAAATATTTATGTTAGATACATTTGAATTTACAATTTTATCCTCATTACACCCTCCAAGAAATGATCACTTTTTCCAAGACCTCACACCCGCTCTTGTGTTTTCCTCCAGAAACCTCTTCATTTGACTCTCCCATACAACGTTAATTCCTCAGTGACAAGGTTCAGCTTCTCTTTCAAAGCCATTATATAGTTTTTGCTTGCATGTTAGATTCTGCGTTAGACTCTGCAGTCAGGGGTTTTTAAATTCTTCACTTCACCACCTTTTTAAATGAGGGTTTAGAATGAGTGATCTTTGGGAGAGGATACAGGAGATGAGTTCTTCAGGTTGGGATTCCTGAGAGAGGCTGAGAGGAATGGAGAACCAGAGGCATGTGGGCACCAGGACATTTATAGGGAAGTAGGAAGGGCCCTGGTGAAGGGAATGCATTAGAGAAAAGAGAAAGGTGTTTGTGGAGTGGTTTTTTTTTTTAATTTTTTACCTAATTAAAACCGTTTCAATTTTTGTTTTAACATCCCAGTTGGAGCTCTCTATGCTGCATGAGTAGTAGTAGTAGCAGTAGTAGTAGTATTTTGACTCCTGGATGCTGGTGGGATGCATTGCTGGGGAAGCTGAGGTAGTAGGAAGGAGATGAGACACCTCTGAGCTTCTGTCAACCAAACCCTGGGCATCTGTTGAGGGGGTGGGGGTGGGTAGCTGGACCCCAAATGATTGCCTTAGTGTTTGGGTTACAAATGAGAGAGCTAAGGTATGGTGGACTGGGGATTGGTGGAGGTCCCCATTTCTCTCCCATTCCTGGAAGGAAAAACAGGAAGGCTTCTGAATCTTGTGGACGCTATCAGGCATCCCTTCTCACTTATAGGGGAAGAAGTGGAAGGTGAGAGGAAGTGGGGGAAAGGGGAGAGAAATGGTGGGGAAGGGAGGGGAGAAGAGGAGCATAGCATGGACTAATTAGGATAGAGAAGCCCCTTTCCCTTTTTAACACTCAAGTGTCTTGTCTGAGTAATTGCAGCAAATGCTCATTCAGGTGGATATCCAGTGGAGCAGTTATGCAAAGAAAGCATCCAATGCCTCTGTCTAGACAGATAAAGGATGCCCGGGCTTTCTTCCCCCTCCCTCGAGTCTCATAGAACAGTCTGTGTCTGCTAATTAAACCGGAATTTTTCTATCCACCCCCAGGAGTTTCTTGAGGAAATTTAGGTCATTTGATTGATACATGTATTATCCAACAATCTAATCTCCAGTGAGGAAATTATGAATAGCAGCTTGTGCTGGAGTCTGAAAAAACATAACCAAAACAAAAATCCAACATATTATCAGAGATAGATCTGAGCAGCCTGAGTGTCACGGTCTTAAGGACGATGAATGAAGAAGTGGTAGTGGACAAAAGTGGCAATTTTAGACAAAAACCCTGAACAATTTTCAAATAAAATAATTGTTTTAAATTTGAGAGAAATCCAAAAAAAATCAAGGAATCCAAAGAGAAAACAAAATTAAGAACCACAGTGAAAACACACATTAGCAGCAGAAAATTTATTATCCTTCATGAATCAGTTTATAGATGTAAATTTTATAGACCCACACAAGTTCAAGAATCTCTGAAATCAAATAACTTGCACAGGCTTTATTACTGAAGAGAAAGAACAGCACTGAATATTTGTCATTAGAGTCAATTCTGCAGCAGATTCCAGATTCTCAGGAAAAGCGTACATTACCTAAAAGAGTAAATTCTCTAAGATTTGTAAAATATCAAAGGGAAGGGTGTATTTATTGGTGAATTATGTCAGCAAATCATTAAAGGCACTGTGATGTTACAAAGTTACTTTTTCTGTCCTTCAATAAGCCTTGTGTGTTGCACAACTATTATGTGCAGACAAATAAAGGAAACGTGAGAAGCTGGTTGAAAGGCCCTAGATTATATTTTGCTGTTCACGAGCTCAGTTGTGTGTTCAAGGAAGAGGTCGAAGCAGCACGGCTTAGTGGAAAGAGCACGGGTTTGGGAGCCAGAGGTCATGGGTTCTAATCACAACTTTGCCACTTGTCAGCTGTGTGACTTTGGGCAAGCCACTTAACTTCTCTGTGCCTCAGTTACCTCAACTGTAAAATGGCGATTAAGACTGTGAGCCCCACGTGGACCAACCTGATCACCTTGTATCCCCTTCCCAGCACTTAAACAGTGCTTCACACATAGTAAACACTTAACAAATGCCATTATTATTATTATCATTAGAATCCAAACATTGTTTATCTACAAAGTTTGTAAAGAAGAGTAGGAAGTTGTATTTCATACAATGATGACCCTGAAAAATGAATACTGTGATTCAAGATGACTCTATAAAATGTGAATAAAGAAGTGGTTCAAGTGAAAACTCATCAGAGCAAAAATTTTCTGACCACTGTTTAAGGAGCATGGCAGAGTGGATAGAGCATGAGCATGGGAATTAGAAGGTCATGAGTTCTAATCCTGGCTCTGCCACTTGTCTGCTGTGTGGCCTTGGGCAAATCAATTCACTTCTCTGGGCCTCAGTTCTCTCATCTGTAAAATGGGGATTAAAACTGTGAGCCCCACATGCGACAGGGGCTGTTTCCAACACGATTTCCTTGTATCCACCCCAGCACTTAGAACAGTGCTTGGCACATAATAAGCACTTAACAAATACCACAATAATAATAATAACAATAATAAGGAAAGTTCATGTAGAGTCTCCCATTATTGATTGTGATGAAATGCCAAAGAAATTGTTCCTGTGAAATTTGATTTACATTAATTCAATAAAGTTCTCACCATTAATCATTTCAATCAATCAATGAATGGTATTTGTCGAGTGCTTACTAGGTTCAGAGCACTGTACTAAGCACTTGAGAGAGTACAATACAATAGAGTTGGCAGACAAGATCTCTGCTCACATGAAGCTTACAGACTAGATGGGGAGACACTGAATACATTATTAATAAAGAAAATGATAGAGTGTAAAGATATATGTACATAAGTGCTGTGGGGCTGAGGGTGGGGTGAAATAAAGTCATATCATCTTGGAAAAAAGAGATGTATAAAAATTGAAGGTAATTCTGAATTTTGATACCCTTCTGCCTAAACCAGCCCCAGCATCCAGGGATCACTGTAAACACCCACTTATTCCTCAAGGAATATGCCAGTCCCAAATTTCAGAATGAGTTTACTGAGCCCCCATGTCAGTAACACATTTGTCACTGAAAAGAAAACTCCTAGCTCATTGAGAAGTACAATTTCTCTGGCTGGTACTAAAGAACTGAAAACATCAGACCAAATCCCCCAAAGATGTACTTAAATTCAATTCATTAAAACATTTGAAGTAAATAAATATCCACTATCATTCATATGGAGAAAGGAAACCCCCACTAAAAGAGTTGGGTTGAATACACTTCAGTGCTCACACAAAGAAATATTTACTTGACATTGCATATAAATTATTGCTTTATAATTAGCCTTTGTCTTTGAAAATGGCCTGAAGTTCTAAGGCGGGTTGGAGGTCTTTGAGCCATGTAATAGTACAGTGGACTGTGTTGTATTTTAGCTAATAGCTTAAGAACTTTAGTTTTCGTGCTTAATGACTCTTCTCGGGCCAACAGCAAACACACAGAACAGTAAACACATTAGAGAAGCAGCGTGGTCAGTGGAGAGAGCTCGGGCTTGGGAGTCAGAGGTCATGGGTTCAAACCCTGTCTCCGCCAATTGCCAGCTGTGTGACTTTGGGCAAGTCACTTAACTTCTCTGGGCCTCAGTGACCTCATCTGTAAAATGGGGATTAAGACTATGAGCCCCCTGTGGGACAACCTAATCAATTTATAACCTCCCCAGAGCTTAGAATAGTGCTTTGCACATAGTAAGTGCTTAACAAATGCCATTATTATTATTATTATTATCTGTCAATTGGTCATTTCAAATTATATTAATTATGCCCTGTGACAGGTTCGCATTGAGGTGATTTTCAATTTATGGCATTTATCGAGCAGCTACTGAGTGCTAGACTCTGGCCTTGTATCTGTGAAGGTCATTCTTCACCTCAATTGACTCCAGCAGTTTACCTACACTGAGTGACAATGAAGAAATCCCTCTTTGAAACTTGAACCCCAGGTACATGGAGTGGAATGGGACAAAGATGTCATTAAGTAAACCTTAATCTCATAAATTAAGTAGAATTAGGCTCATTAAAATCCTGCCAACCTGAATTTACAATTCTTCAAAATGTAGTCAATTCCATTTCCTTCTCCAGAAATAAGGATAAGGCCCAGGAAGGCACTCCTTATGGAATTCAAATTTCAATTTTAAAAAGTTGTTGGTAAAATAAGGGCTTGGAAAAGAATTAAGATGTAAACTGATTGAATGTCTTTTGCACATATTTTCACTAGAACAATGTGCAAATGAGTGGATGCACTTCAAAATATGTCTTGCAAGACCTGAATCCATTTACTAGCCCAAATCCATCATAGCTCCAGCTTAAGGAAGCTCTGCCTCTAGATTCTTTCTCCCTCTCCTCCAGGACTACAATGGAAACAAACATATCATTCACATTATGATACTAAACAGAGGTGCAGGCAATATAAATAGAGTATTTTCACCCATCACAGTAACATTGGCTTTGGAGGAAAAGTGAAAGTATTCAGTATTTATTACTGGAAAGCATGATGCTCAGCTTTAAGAAAAAACAAAAAAAAAATACAGCATAAGGGGCTTTGATCTAAGTCTAGAAGTCAGGTCCAAAAGGTCCAATTTTACCCAATCAATCAATCAATAAAAGCTATTTATTGAGTACTTACAGTGTGCTGAGCACTGTACTAAGGCCTTGGAGAACATCATGTAATCTCATTGTATCCTACTTTGAAGTCAAGACTAACACCTATGTCTGAGTGGTCTAGGAAAATATCTCAGAATACCCTTGACCTCAGTTTACCTCTTTGTACAATGAGCACAATCCTCAGAAAATTTGGAGGGTGATGTTATTCAAGAATCTGGATTGAACAAGTATCTGGATACATGGGAATTAACTCTTTTCTTAGGACAGACTTGGCTATTACTTCAGAAATTGGCTACTGTATTTCAATGAGTTCATGCCTGACTCAATTTCAGGCTTGTCTGTGTTGCCATCAGTACTTTTCAAATGGCTGGCATACTTCCTGAAGTCTGGGTGTAATTTAGTTCCTCATCATGTATTGGTATGTAAAACCCTTTATTTTTCATATCCAAATTTGTTCATGAAAAGAATCTGCAGCCAATATAAAACCTTTTTTATATTTATGAAGTGGGGCTAGACTTATAAAAGCAAAATAATCTATCCAGCGTCCATTCATTGGGTTTTCATATGTGGTTCACTTACCCTATCTATTCTTTTTGACATGCTCCTTTCATTGCTGAATTAGATTAACACAATACCGAAGAACTTATGGTTGTCATATGTTCTGTATCAGGCTTAATTGTTCATCTTGCCTTTCATCATGTCATCATATTTCACAGACCATGATTAACTATAATTCTTTGGAGACACACAGCTTGACTTTGCTTGCTACTTTGCCTCGTTCATTCATATGGTTCCTCCTGCCTTTAAAGTTTCTTGTTATTTTGCTACTTCATTTAATGCGATTGACTCAACATTAGTTGTTAACATTGTTGACTGTATATAGTACTCTGGTTTATTTAATTTTAATATCAAAGAAAAAACCCTTCTGGTAAACTCCCCAAAACATAAACAGGAGGGACAAGATGGGCTATTTAAGATTCCCATTTGCCTCTCTGGTTTTTCAAGGCTACTCATTTCATTGACCCCATAAATAGCTTATCTGGCAGGCTCTCTCTCTTTCTCTTTCTCTCTCTCTCTCTCTCTCTCTCTTTCTCTCTCTCTCTCTGTCTTTCTCTTTTCTCCTCCTCTTTCCCATCCTCAGTCCCACACTGCAAGAACAGTCCTCCATTCTTTGTTTCATACTACTGTTTTTCTTTCCTCCATCTCCTGGCAATGTAGGAAGAGAAAGACTTTTCCCAGTCTACCCATAACCCATTATTGCAAATTAACTTGATAAGAAAGAATTTAGTCAAGCTTACAGGAATAAGGTGATGGATAGAGAAACATTTAATAAAAATGCTAAACATGAAACATCTGTGACACTGACCTGCTTCTAGCTACTGTCACCAGCTATCACTGCTGTGATTTTTAAGGTAGAGAACTTATTTACAAGAGAGTTATTGACTAATGAGAACAGCTCCCTATGTTTTTACTCTCCTAGATTACATATATTTATCCCTTCATTTCTTACATATTAACTTTTGGTATTTTTGTCATTGTTCATTAAATTTAAAGTTCCCTGTATTTTTTTTTGGGGGGGGGGGATATTAAGAGTAGGATTGAACCCAGCAAAATGTAGGCACATCACCGTTAATCCAAAAGCTTGAGACACTTCCTGGACTCTTGGTATTTCTTTTCCAACTGAATATTTTGTTGAAATATAACCAGGACTTCTTTCCATACATCCCTGATGTAAACCTCACTGTGTGCTGCCACCAACAAACTTCTTCACCATGTAACTGATCAAACAGTCCCTGAATATCATTTGGCAGCTGGCTTCTTTGGTCAAGTGAAATAAACTACAAACTTACCTCTGGATCCTTTCAGTGGTATATTGGTTCTGGTTTGATTGCAATCAAGCCTATTTATACACACGATTAGCACTCTGCCCTTCAATAACAATGATGATAATTACAATTGCCTTTGTTTGCCATGGGCCAAACCACCAATAGGGAAATGTTTCAATATGGGGTAATCTTGGTGAGTCAAGCTGTTGCCATTTCCCAACCTTAAGAAAGAGCAGATGGAAATGGCAAGGATAGAGAAAACAGTGTAAGGACTTCTGGTGTAATCAATGTAAGCTCAACTTTAAAAAACTAAATGATCCATAAAGAAACAGGATGGTGCACCATGAGTGATACTGCAGATGAAATGAGGGAGGAATGTTAGTTCACCTTTCCACCTTGATTACTGCAGGAACCTCCTCACTGACCTCTTTGCCTCCTGTCTCTTCCCTTTCTGGGCCCTGAACTTTTCTACAGAAAGGTTCAGGCCACATCTCCCCACTTCTCAAGAACCTCAAGTGATTGTCCATCCACCTCCGCATCAAACAGAAACTCCTTATCGTTGGCTTTAAGACACTCAATCAGCTCTCTCCCTCCTATGTAATCTTGGGGATCTCCTACCTGAACCCAACCTGCATACTTCATTCCTCCTGCTACAATTTAGTGTACCCCTCCTCCCCTCACTTCCCCCATGTTCTCCCTTGGGTCCGGAAATCCTTCTCTCTGCAAATCTGACAGTCCACCACTCTCTCCACCTTCAAAACACTCCTAAAATTGCACCTCTTCCAAGTGGTCTTCCCTGACTAAGCCTTTTATTTTCCCTATCTGCCATCCCCTCTGCGATGACTATGAACTAGGCTTAATCTCCTTAAGCACCTTGAGTATGACTGTGATACTCCCCCCAGCTCCCAATACTTATGTAAATATTCTTATTCTCTACTAATTCCCCTATCCATAATTCACCATAATGTCTGCCAGCCCCCAATGCTTATGTAAATATTCTTATACTCTACTAATTCCCCTATCCCTAATTCACCTTAATGTCTGTCTCCCACCTTAGACTGAAAACTCTATGTGGGCAGGGATTGTATCTATCAACTCTGTTGTATTACACTTTTCCAAGTGTCTAGTACTCTACAAAAACTAAGTGTTCAATAAATATTATTGATTGATATAGCTCTTGATCCACTAAAGGTCTCCAGCTGAACTGGTTTTTATTTAAAATCCATTTAAAAGTTGATGCTATTTTTGTGGGCAGGGATCATACCTACCAACTCTACTGTACTCTCCCCAGGTGTTTAGTACAGAGCTCTGAGCACTGTGAGAATTCAATAAATGCCACTGATTGATAGATTCCATGTTTTTAGCAGATACCACAACCCAATCCTACTAATAAGGAATGAAAATCTTTGAGTGGGGGTCAATGTCAATGAACAACAAGCCCAACTCATCAATCATTCAATATTATTGATTAAGTATTTCTTATATGTAGATCACTCTAACAAGCATAAGAGATTAGTCTGGGGTGGCTTTAAACCCAAAACATAGTGAGGAAAAGTGGTCATAGTTTTCATAATTACCTCCAAACTCCATTCTGCCAAGTCTATATAGAAGATGTCTCATTCTATAAGGTTGAAAGGTAGCTTTCCGATATCTCATTATGCACAGGGCATGCCATAACACCTATTAGTGAGGAAAGAGATTTCCATGTCAATTTTCCTAAGGGGTTTGACCAACAGGAGATAGACTGGACCTTTAAAAGCCAAGTACAGCGACTTTTCTTGTCTTCGCCTCTGTCCATGTATGCTGATTGAAACTTGGGAAGCAAAGACCAAAATCCTCATTTCTTCTAAGATGTGTCTTTAACCTAATCGAAGTGTATCCACTGAAAAAATCACCATAATTTAAATGCTAAAATATCCAAATGAGGAAGGAAAAAATAGGGGTGTATCTATTGCAAGAGACAAACGTGCTAGGCAGTCATTAAATGTTCTTTTAAAGCTCATTTATTTTGCACAAGTCTAAGTCAATGTAAAGAGTTTATAAGAATTGTAGAGTGCAAGCCCTTTGTTGACAGTTATACTCTTCCAAGCACATAGTATAGTACTAGGCATCTAGTAAATTGACAATATATACTATTGATGATAATGTGGATGATGATGGGGATCTAGGTATAGAATGTGGATGAATATATTATGAAGTTTTTATTTCTGGGGGAAAACAATGAAGACATTAATGGAAATCACGGAGTTCAGTTTTTGCAAAGTCATTAAAAAGAAGAATCTAGCTGTCCCTTGAATTTGTTGGTTGTTGCTTAGAGAACCCCCTGAAAATGAATAATACTGCCGTTATTCTCTGCTCCCAGTGGTGAAGGTTTATTCAACAACTCACTGCCACCTGAACCTTCTCCAAAAGGTAGGAGTGGCCAGGTAGATGGTGAAGAGGCAGAACTGCAGTGGAAGAAGCATGGGCCTTGAAGTCAGAGGATCTGGGTTCTAATCCCAGATCTGCCACACACCTGTGACTCAGTTTCCTCAACTGTAAAATCAGGAATCACTACCTGTTCTCTCTTTTACTTAGACTGTCAGCCCCATGTAGGACAGGACTGTGTCTGATCTGATTATCTTTTATCTACCCTGTGCTTGGTATAGCATTTGGCACACAGTAAATAGCAAACATTGTTAATAAAAATAATGGTGGCATCTGTTAAGTGCTTATTATGTGCAAAGCACTGTTCTAAGCACTGGGGAGGATACAAGGTGATCAGATTGTTCCATGTGGGGCTCACGGTCTTCATCCCCATTTTACAGATGAGGTAACTGAGGCACAGAGAAGTTAAGCGACTTGCCCAAAGTCACCCAGCTGACAATTGGCGGAGCTGGAATTTGAATCCATGACCTCTGACTCCCAAGTCCGTGCTCTTTGCATTGAGCTACGCTGCTGCTCTAATAATTCTTATTATTATATTATTGATACACCATGAATTATCAATGTATTGTTAACATATTAATTATTTTAATATAGTAATTATTAATATAATAGTAATAATAATGGTGGTGATGAGAAAGCAGGCCCAAGGTCTGGGCCAGGGCCCACAATCACAACCCCTACCCCCATGAATATGGGTTCAGCCAACTACTGACAAGCAAAACGGTGAACAAAAAAATATCCATCAATGCCAAGGGACTACTGTACTAGGAAGAAATGAGACTACTGTTAGGTAATTATACAGATTCATAGAATACTTGGGAGACTGCTTTGCCTCCAAGATAAAGAGACTGAGACTCAAGCTCATTTGTGTTCATCCCTGAAACTTGGAACTGTACTTGTAGATTCAAATGATCCTTTTGCAAAAAAAAAAAAAAGATAAATTTTAAACTGTTACACATTTATTGTTACTGAGTTGGAGAATTTTGTGAAATGCTTTTATTACTCATATGTGTTTTAACTTTGGGGTAAAAACTTCCTAAAAGAGACGTAATTAGGACATTGGGCTTCCACATCTCAAAAATTTGCCAGAGCAAGCTGGAAAACAGCTGCATCAACGCTTTTGCTCTCTCTTTGCTTTTAATTACTCCCATAGCTTGTTAAAGGAAAATAATCTACAGTTTCACAACTGTATTAAAGGAACCGATCCTTCTGCGATTACACACCGGCAACTGTGACATTTCCAAATTTCCAGACGTGGTCTTAAAAAAAAAATTCCATCCAGATGTCTTCTGTGCAAACATCACTTTGAATAAATATTGTGTAAAAGCAGTTTATATTGGTCAAAACCCAAGCAACCTAAATACAAAACGCACATTAATGACACTTGCAGGTGCTGATTCACAGAAGGATAAATGCACATAATGGTTATACATGATACAGCCAGCATGCCCCTCCCTGCAGGTCCTCTATGCCCTTAAAAAGTTACTTTCCTAAATATTTTTGATGCAGATTCTCCACTGCCATTGAGGCCATTCTACCCATTTTTACACAAATGATTTAGATTATTGAGGCCAAAATATAATTGGGGAATTTCAAAAGGCGGTGGATTTTTTGACCTGAATTACCCGGATAATTGTGTCCTTCTCCGTTCTACTTGGTTCACGTAGACGCAGCTTGTGCCCAAACAGGCCAAGTGAAGAAATGGAGTAACCAGCCCCTGCACTCACCCAGAACCTTCACATAAGGAAACTGGTTTCCTTTGCCTCAGTGAAGCCAACTGATTGTTAACACTGGAGCCATTCCCTGGATGATACCCCAACTCTTCCCTTCCATTTGCTTGTGAAAAAGTGAGGGCTCTTAGGTTATGAGCCTCCTGAAGGACAGGGACCTTGTCCATTTAGAAGCAGAGACTAATTATTATAGTAAGGCAGGAACCCTGAAAAGTACACGGTTCTGGGATTCTTTTGGAGTTCAGATTCAGTAGAGGGGCAAGTGAGGTTCATTTTGGATTGGAGCACCCAGCCTTGCTCCTGGCCCATCCAAGAGTATAGCCACACAACTAGTCTGGCCAAACCTCACTTTTCCCGATGCCCTTTGATTGATTGCACTGAAGAAGAAAAATGATGCAATAGTCTTATGACTCCAAGTTTTCCCCTTCACACAACACTATTTGATTCTATTCCAATTTCCTTTGAACATAGATTTGCCCTGTTGCCTATGTTTTAAAACATTATTTATTGCTAAATAATAATTATAATAATGGTAATTATGGGCTTTATCAAGTGCTTATTACATGCTAAACTCTGGGGTAGATACAAGGTTATGAGATTAGATACCGTCCCTACCCCACGGGGATCATGATCTGTCTCACCCCTGTTTTACAGATGAGAAAACTGAGGTCCAGAAAGGCTAAGTTACAAGGTCGTAGAGCTGGCCAGTAGTGGAGCAGGGATTTTAAGTCGGGTCTCTTGACTCCAGTCTCGGGCTTTCTTCACTATGCAAATTGGAAGATGCCTAGTATCCTATCAAAGTATTTATTGAGCTCTTTCTGTGTGCAGAGCACTGTACTGAGCTCTTCAGAGAGTACAATACAACAGAGTCGGTAGGCACGTTCCTTGCCCACAGTGAGCTTAATTCGTAAATTCTTACCCTCACATTGCAGATTGTATGCACAGAGTTCAACAATTTTGAACCCATTTCAGGTCCCTCACAATATGGAGGATTACTTTCCTTGCATCCTCTTCAGGGCTGCAGACATAAACTCATTGTGCTTCTTTGGCATTACTTAAAAGCTGTAAAAGTTTTTAATAGATAAAATATGTTGGGTCTTTTATTTATAGCATGATTCTTCCTTGGGGAATATTACTGCTGTGGATGTTTTTTAGACACAAATACATAACCCTTAAGACATACTCTATCCTGAGAGTAATAACTAACAGATTTTATAAATTGAAGAACTCAAGCTATTTTTCAGAACTGAACTGCAAAGGTAGTACTTTGTAGATTTCCTTTAACAAATGGTCTCTGTTTGTAATTTCTAAATGCCTAATTGTCTTTACATTTACATAAGACAATCCAGAAATCTGGGAGGCCAAAAAGCAGAGTCACGTGGAAGTTATCCTAAGAGCCTGGGATCTTAGCTGAGATTTGAAATTGCAGGGCTGGCTGGACCTTCTAAGAATGTCGAAAAATCTGATTACAGAGAGCATAAGTGACTTTACCCCAGTGGGTTTTGTTTTGATGTGGGTTTGAGAAGGTAAATGGGGCATGTGGGATGGGTTAGGGGTGAGCTGCTAGTAAATACTAGGGGTAAACTAGAGGCTTGGCCTGAAGTAAATTTGGTAGTCTCTGGTGTTCAGCGTGGTTGAATCATTGATTTTTGTTCTGTTATTTCTTATAAGGGCAGGCCATTTGAAAAAAAATGAAAAACAGAAAATTTCATTTGGACTCAGCATTTCTTTTTTGGTTTCTTCTAAATCTACTCATTTCTGGTATTTCCTGATATTCATCAACTTTTCTCTCCAAGAATTGTCTACGGATGTTTTGAATACAGTGGCCATGACTTTTGCATTCCATTAGATGGGCAGTTACTGTATCTTCTCTATGCCAGGTTCAGTAGAGAAGCAGCATGGCTCAGGGGAAAGAGCACGGGCTTTGGAGTCAGAGGTCATGGGTTCAAATCCTGATTCTGCCAATTGTCAGCTGTATGACTTTGGGCAAGTCATGTCACTTCTCTGGGCCTCAGTTATCTCATCTGTAAAATGGGGGTTAAGACTGTGACCCCCCCGTGGGACAACCTGATTATCTTGTATCCTCCCCAGTGCTTAGAACAGTGCTTTGCACATAGTAAGTGCTTAATAAATGCCATTATTATTATTATTATTAATCACTATGTTCCATTTCAAATAGAATGACCAGAACTCACCATTGTCCATCTGAGACATCATTTAGATACCTCCCCCAAATTCTCTGGGGCATCCGCCTACATTTCTGACCTGAGGGAAACCTTGCCTTATATTCCACAGGTCAGTGTGTCCTTTCCTTTACAATGGCCAACTCCATAAGAGGTGACTTGGTTCCTGGATAAAAAGACACAATGACATTTCATCGTCTTGGATTAAGATGGATTGACTTGGATTTTAGCTGCTGCAGGGTTGGAAGAGGTAGCTGGAAAGGCAGCTCTTTGGACAGGATCAAAGGTTTCCCAGGGTTTGTACTAAGGGGTGTTTGTGTGTGTGTGTGTGTGTGTGTGTGTGTAAAGTGTGCTTATGCGATAGTGAGGGTTTAATAATGATAATAATAATAATGATAGTATTTGTTAAGTGTGCTTACTACTTGCCAGGCACTGTACTAAGCACTGGGGTGTATTCCAGCAAATTGGGTTGGACTCAGTCCCTGTCCCACATGGGGTTCACCGTCTTAATCCCTATTTTACAGATGAGGTGACTGATGCACGGAGAAGTGAAGTGACGTACCCAAGGCCAAACAGCAGGCAAGTGGCAGAACAGGTATTAGAACCCATGACCTTCTGAATCCCAGGCCTGTGCTCTACCCATTACACCATGCTGCTTCCCAAAGGTTTCTGACCAAAGAACCATCTTGTGTGGGCCAGGTTCAACAGGAATTCAGAATATAGGATTTTTCCTTTGCCCCCGGCTCATATTCATGGATTACTATAAACCAAAGCTTTTTTCCCATCAGAACATTCTCCCCCAACTCTCTCTACCAAACCCCATGCAGTGTCTCCTGATGTCACACTATCATGGTAGACCCCATTGCATCCCTGGATCATGTTTTAGTCTACCTTTGGCTTGCTGAAATTTCTGTTACAGGAAAAATAGCTTCCTGGGAAATTAAAGTCATCCCTTCCAATTTTGCTGCCAGGACTAGTGCATACTGAGCATAAATTGATATTGAAGTTGAATTGATATTTTCTCCAATTAGCTTCCCAGTCCTCAATAGTAATAATGTATAAAAATAATGTATTTTAGCAGAAAGGAACATTAGATCAAACTTGTAAAAAAAAGTCCCCTGGCTTGTAAAAAAAAAAAGAAAATTCCCTAGCTAAGCAATATTTATAAAGACAGAGCAAGAACACACCATTCCTTTCACTGGCTAAGGCCACAAAATGACTAAGACTCTGAGAACAACGACAATAGCAACAACAAAACTGAAACAGCATAAACAGTGTCATTCCTATTCCTAGATCACCATAACCTGTACATTCAGATTGTTGAATCACTTGTAGCTGGACAGAGGGTCATTCATCTCAGATCTCTATTTCCATGCTCCTTTGGGCTAGCAAGTTGTTTTATTCCCACCAGCAATGCAGATGTTTTCAATGAAAAAGACAACAATGATAACAATGTAGACGACTTTTGGAGGGGAATTATAAGGGAAGATGAGGGTTCAGTGTCACTGAACCTCTTTAAAATTCTTTCACTCCTGGATCCACCTAATTGGGAACAGGTAAGAACACCAAAACCCTCTCAGGGTCGCACCTGGAGAGTTTCCAGTACTCTACCAGGCTTGATTATGGGAGGGAGAGTCAAGCAGAAACACATCCATTCCATTTCTAGTTTAGGCAGTGGCTAGCGAATGGAAGGCAATCTGCTAAAAGTCAAAACTCCCCCGCGCTGGGCAGCAACAGCATGGGAGAGAGTCGAGGGTGGAGACTTGAGTTTACTGTGAGGAAGGAGGCAATGGTAAACCACTTCTGTACTTTTATCAAGAAAACTCTATGGATACGCTACCAGAACGATTGCAGATGGAGGTGGGGCGTTCTGGGAGAGATGTGTACATGGCGTCGCTAAGGGTCAGAGGCATAAAACAAAGGACAGAAAAAGGAAAGAGAAGTAAAAATATCAGGATGAACAAGCAATGTTAAAGGGATGATATTAACACTCTCCATGTAATTCTTGGTCTTATTAGTATTACTGTTATTATTATTAATAACACCAAGTACTCACAATGTCCAAAGAAGCAATATGTCGTGGGGTAAATTTCATGATGATCAAATGAACACTCAGTTCCCATCCCACAAGAAACCCACAGTTTAAATGGGAGAGGGCAGACTTATATGGCAACAGGAATATAGCCCAATCAACAGTGAAAACTGGTGAAAATTCAACAAATCAAAAATGCTAACAGTAAAATATGCAGGTCAAGCACTCGGGAGACAGCATGGTCTAGTGGATAGAGCACAGCCCTGGAAGTCAGAGGACCAGTGTTCTTATCCTGGCTTTGCCATTTATCTGCCATGTGACCTTCGACAAATCACCTGATTTCTCTGTGCCTAAGTGTCCTTCCAGTAGGGTGGGGATCAAATATCTGTTTCCCTCCTACTTAGCTATGAAGCCAAGACAGGACAAGGTACAGGATCTGGCCTGATTATGGTGCATCTACCCCAGTGCTTAATGTAGTGATTAGCACATAGTAAGCAGTTAACATAGTCCATAATAATAATAATAATAATGATAATAATGATAATCCCAGCCACAGGACTCCCTGCAACGCTCAGAGCTCTTGTGAAAGGGGAGCTGGGGTATAAACCTCCTGGCAGTGTAGGGGGCAGGGCTTATTCACCTGGTAATGAGTGTCAGGATGGGAGTAGCAAGAGTCCCTTTGGAGACTGCCCTCACCATTTTCAGTGGCGCCAGGCCTGACTTCGCATCCTGCTGCTTCTGAGTGTTTCACGGAGGTTTTTAAACAGGTCTTCATGCTCTGGGTCCCTAGCCAACTTCAGTTTTGAGGGTGTTCTTGGCTCCTAGCATCCCCAGATTTGGTTATGGCTGAAATGCCCATTTCTTCCTCCCACAGGCTACAGGTGAAAGCAGGGGACTGGGGCATGGGAAGCAACAGGCCTAGTGGGAGGAGGACAGACCTGGGAGTTAGAAGACCTGGGTTCTAATTCTGACTGTGTGGCTTGTCTGCTGTGTGACTTTGGGCATGTCACTTAAATACTCTATACCTCAATTTCCTCATCCAAAAAATGGGGATAAACTCCTATTCCTTCCTACATAGATTGAGGCTCCTCTGGGGACAAGGCCTCTGTTCCACCTGGTTATCTTACATCTACTCCAGTCAACCAGTGGTATTTACTGAGTGCTTACTGTAGGCAGAGAACTATACTGCTTACTTTTGGTACAATGCTTGGCACAAAGTAAGTGCTTAACAAGCACTATTATTATTGCTATCATTACAGGAGAGGGAATAGTGGTTGGGTGGGGAAGACACAGAAGGGAGTTCAAATAGGGGAAATTAGAGCTTAGCCAGGGAAGGTCTTTTGAAGGTTCCAACTCTGGGTCTGAACTCAGGGGAGACAGAAAGATCAAAAAGAGAAGTGGGTGCCCTAGGGGATGGAGCACGGGCCTGGGAGTGAGAAGGACCACAGTTCTACTCCTGACTCCGCCACTTATCTGTTGTGTGACTTTGAGCAACTCACTTAATTTCTCTGTGCCTCAGTTACCTCACCTGTAAGCCCCATGTGGGACAGGGACTGTGTCCAACCTGATTAGCTTGTATCTACCCCAGTGCTTAGTATAGTGCTTGGAATATAGTAAGTGATTAACAAATACCAAAAACAGCAACAGCAACAACAAAAAAGCCCTCAAGACTCAGAAGATGAGAAAATAACCACCACAAATGCTAGTCTGACCAAGAGCTGACAGCTTTAGGAAAAACATCTAGATTGTAGGCTCCCACATCATTTGTGCACTAGACACTGGGTTCAGTGCTCCCTTTACAGTAGCTAGTACAAGGTAGGCATTGAATATATACTCAATCACGCCAAAAGAGTGTCTATCCATGAGTCTGGGCAGGAGAGAGATGGAGGGAGGAATGGAGGATTGACACATCATTGACTTCCAGAGATCCTTTCCCAGTTCCACTTCAAAGATCAGCTACCTTCACTATGAACCAGATTTTTCTGGAGTTTAAAAAAAGGAAAAAAAAATCTCAAGTATTTTACACTTTGTTCTGAATTTAAAACACATTCAGAACAATTTTTAAAATGAGGGAATGCTATTTTCTGCAAATCAGTCATTTATCTCCTCTATGCATTTCCCATCCAAGATTTTACAGCGCTGGGTCCTGAGAAAGAACTGTGAAACTAAATAAAAATGTGGTACTGTTAGTTTTTATCACAAAACTCTACTTAGGCCAGAGTTATTATGGAAAGGCTATGCAAACCAAACAGATGCTAACATAAAACTATACTTCAAAATGATTACCCGAGCTGCAATATAATGGCTACTGTTGACAGATTTAACTTTGTAAACTATAGCTTTATGTTAATATGGTATCTGTACTTTTCTGGTTTTACTACAATATCAACAATCCATTTGTAATTTTAATCATAATGATAATATTTATTTCTGCACCTTTCTCTCCCAGCTGATGGTTATTTTTATCATGGGTAAATTAAATAGTAGTTCTGTCTGATACCAGACAATGTCTTAAAAGAGATATAATCCATTCCACCCCCATTTAGTAATTAAAATGGGTATGGGTTAATTGTAGGATTAATTAAAATTAAGAGCAAGCGGCTGACTAGCTGGGTGTTAGTCAACTGTTACACAGGTCACCTTTCAAAATGGAGGAAAAAACAGCCCAAAGGTGGTTCAACAACTGTAATGCCACACCTGAAATCGTGTGGTAAATGAAGTGGTTAGAATAAAATATTCTTCTGAAGTGCACCCCACTATTGCCCATCTTTTGCCCTATGTCCATTGATGTTTTCTCTTTGTAAGTTCCTAGGGCAGTGATCATCATCATCATCAAGCATTTATTCAGAGGTCCCAGGGTGCACAGCCCTGAAATGGGAGCTTTGTGCTCACATTAAAGAACAGGTATGGCCCTGGCCCCTAAGGCACTTGCGATGAAAAGGGGAGACAAGACAGAGGAACATACAATCAACCTAAATAATGACTTATATAAAGCAGTTAAAGAATGAGTCTTTAATTTGCTCTACCCGGTCCCCGGCACAGTTCCATGAGCCGGAAGGTGCTTATTAAATGCTATTTGATGTTGGTGATATGAGTTTTGCCATAGGTTTGAACTGACTTTCCTCCTGAACTATAACTGTCTGCGTAACTTGTGAAAAAACTCAGGGAAACAATATAAGAAACAGTAAGTAGGTTTGTTTAGAAAATAATTGCAAGAGCATAAATATAAGAACACAAAGCGGTAAATTGAATCGGATGTAACTGGTAGTTGCTGCTGCCGTTGTGGTTTCTGTAGAAAGGGGTAGAGTGCTTTAGTTTGAATGCACTTCTCTCATTCTTTTGCATTCATTCCTTTGGTTTTATAAATTCTCAGAATCTCCCAAAAGTCTCTTTCAGCTGAAAAAATAATCATTTCCTCTTTTATCCTTTACCCTTCCTCTATTTCCGTTTCTCCGCTTTCTCCCTTTGGACCTACTATGTGAAGTTCTTTATTTTGTTGTTTTCCCTCTTTCTCTTTCAAATGACTAGCATTTTTGTTATGTGAAGGCCCTGATGCTGCTCAGGATATACTAACAAAGTAAACCACAGCCAAAACAACTCAAAAGTTCATAATATCAAAGATATTTTTCTTGCAGCTGTAACTCTCTGGAAAATTCAGCTGCAAAAATCTTAAACTGAGAGAGAAATAGAGAGAGAGTTCATGTGCCCATGTCCTTGCAGTACACTTTTGAAACCTCAAAAGAACCTTCAAGCCAAAGTAAATTTTCCTCACTCATTTATGATAGCCCACAAATTTAACATGGACTCACAATTTAACAGTGCATATGGGTACAAATGCATTGTAATTCTCCAGCAGCTAAATTTGTAAAGCATATCACATGGTGGGAAATGCAAATCTGCATTTTAGAAAAGCACCCACATCTGCTCTTTACAACTCCAAAGAGACTGTCTCCAAATGAAGTGTTTCAACCAAGTGTCTCCATGTGAAAGAGGCCCCAGGTCTAACTCTGTGAAAGACTCGGACTGACTCCACCCATGACGACCTCCTTTAATCCAAGTCTGATCAGTCCAAACCCCAATTTTTGTCTAAATCCGGGCCAATGGCCCTGATTCATCCTGGGTCTGGGTCCACTCAGCTCATCTCCAAGATCTGCAAACAACCTCCCTTGATCTCCAAACCGCCAGATGGTTCAAAACTTTATTAAGTCATCAGCCCCAATCAGTTGCTTTGGCTGCTTTGAAACCTTCAGACTTATTTTTGCAACATTCTGGCATCTGCTATTGCCATGACAAACTAATGTAATAAGCAGGACTTGCCGTGGATTCCAAGATTTTGCTAATCTGGTCGTCGAGGGGAGTGCTTCAACCCTGGGGTTTCATGGCTGGCTCTGCTCACAGGGATCCTTGAAACAGATGATTTTCTCTCATTAGAGCTGAAGCTCAATTGAAATCAGATTATATCCTCATTGCGCATACGCAGTTAGGTACCCAAATGTGGGGCTGCTGACATAAGAAGGGAAGAGCTGCTGCTTTCCAGGGACTCAATCTTGAAAAAGGACTTGAAGCTAGGTATCTGCATCACTGAGGAGCATTGCTTAGTACAGCGCTCTGCACATGGTGAGCGCTCACTAAATACGATTGAATGAATGAATTCTGGGGGCCCCTAAACCTCCCCATTCACTCAGTCTATGCAAAAGCAGAGGTCAGTTGTGCAAATGATGGTATTTGTTAAATGCTTACTATGTGTCAAGCACAGTTTTAGGCACTGAGACAGACATGAGCTGATCAGTTTGGACACACATGGTGCTCAGTCTTTATTCCCATTTTACAGATGAGGCAACTGAGGCACAGAGGAGTTAAGTGACTTGCCCAAGGTCACACAGCAGACAAGTGGTGGAGCAGGGATTAGAACCCAGATTCTTCTGACTCTTAGGCCCATGCTCAATACCCTAGTCCATGCTGCTTCCAAATGCTGACAGTAGTCAATGAACCAAGCAATCTATTGCATTTTTGATTACTCAGTTTGTGCTTGGGAGAGTACGGTTAAGGGACACGGTCCCTACCCTCAAGGAATTTACAGCTGCATGGGAGAGACTAGCAGACACGGACCACTCACAAATAGAGGAGAGGAGAGGAGAAAGAAGCGAAACTACAGTTGTAGATCAATCAGCTTGGCCTAGGGCATAGAGTCCGGGCCTGGGAGTTAGAAGGACCTGGGTTCTAATCCCTGCTCCACCATTGTCTGCTTTGTGACCTTGGGTAAGTCACTTTGCTTCTCTGTGCCTCAGTTACCGCACCTGTACAGCGGGGATTAAGACAGTGAGCCTCATCTGGAACATGGACTGTGTCCAACCTGATTAGCATGAATCCACCCCAGCGCTTTGTTCAGTGTCTTGCTCATAATAAGTGCTAAAGAAATATTAAAAAACTCAACAATTGAACACTAATTCTGCACGGAACTGTACTAAGTGTTTGGGAGAGTACAGTATTATAGAGTTGGTAGATGAGTGCACTGTCCTGAAGGTACTTATGGTCAAGAGGGTGAGACTGACAGCAATATGAGTAAATGCATTGTGAATATCTACATAAGTGCTTGAGACTGAGGGTAGGGTAAATGAAGTGTGCAAATCCAAGTGCAAGGGCACTGCGGAAGGGATTGGGAGAAGAAGAAATGAGGCCTTAGTCGGGAAAGGCCTCTTGGAGTCATTGTGATTTTAATAAGGCTTTGAAGATGGGAAGACTGATCGGTGATGGTCTGTCAGATATGAAGAGGGAGGGAGTTCCTGGACACAGGCAGGATGGGACTGAGGGGTTGGAGGCAATAGCAAAAATACAGAAAAATAAATAAATAAATTAGTGCAAGTTAATATAAACAGAGAATATGCATAAGAACTAGTGGTAGGTAGATAAATATATAAACTAAAGCCTTCTAAGAAGGCAACTTAGCAAGGTGGAGCTCAATCAGGAAATGTTTCCAGGAGGAAGCAGGGTTTCAGGAGGGCTTTCACAATAAGAAGAGTTGTGATCTGGCATACTTGAAGAGGAGACAGGACAAAGGGAATGAGCAAAGATACTGAAGTGAAGAGTCAAGAGCACACAAAACAGAATGAGTTTAGCTTGGGAGCAATAAAAAGTATGTGCTGAGGTGTAATGGAACATTAAGAATTGAGTATTTACCAAACACTTACAATGTACAGAGCACTCAGCTAAGTGTTTAGGAGAGTACTATGCAACAGGGTTGATAGACACGTTCCCTGCCTACAACAAGCTTACAGTCTAGAGGGGGAGACAGACATTAATATAAATAAATTATTATTATTTATTATGATGGTATTTGTTATGTGATTATTATGTGCAAAGCACTGTTCTAAGCACTGGGGAGGTTACGAGGTGATCAGGTTGTCCCAGGGGGGCTCACAGTTTTAATCCACATTTTACAGATGAGGGAACTGAGGCACAGAGAAGTTAAGTGACTTGCCTGAAGTCACACAGCTGACAGTCGGCAGAACCGGGATTTGAACCCAGGACCCCTGGCTCCAAAGCCCGTGTTCTTTCCACTGAGCCACACTGCTTCTTGTAAATAAATAATTTACAATATATAATTTGTAATGATTGCATATACATTAATCTGTTAATCTGTCAAACTCTCACAAATTTAAGGAATTCCAGTGAAGCAGTTGCTGGAGGAGTCCAACTCCAGATCTAGACTTGCTTTACCCTACCTAGCAGGGAGATCCAACCCTCCCCTCTCTCCTCTAGTCAGTAAGCTCATTGTGGGCAGGGGATGTGTCTGTTTATTGTTATATTGTACTCTCCCAAGCACTTATTACAGTGCTCTGCACACAGTAAATGCTTAATAAATACGATTAAATTGAATCCTCCTTTGCAAAAGAAGCAGCATTCTGAACTGGGATGCCTATTTCCTGCCACTTCCAATGGAAATGCTAGGCATAGGCTGGGACCTGTAATGCCAGTGGAGCCATCTTCCCCGGGTCAGAGGGTGACATTGCTCCCAAGCAGGAAGAAGACTCGATTTCAGTAAACGGAAGATGTTAAGACACTTTAGGAGAGCCACCATTCTTTGCCATCCTGTTTCTGTTACAGATGTTTTGCTATTAGTCCAAGTGCCGGAAAAGACTAAGGAGCGTGGCCATACCATTGTTATTTCAGCTGTGGGGGCAAGAGACGCCTAATAAAAAATGATCAGGAGGGAAAGTTCTGAGAATTCACAGCTGGGTGCAAGCAGTTTCAGAATATGAGCTTTTCTGACTAGCAAGGTTTCCTTTTATGTAAGTAGGGGGGTGCAAATAGGGGCATGGCTTATGGAGGAAACTAGGGTGGCAGTCAGGGAGGGTGAACTTCTGTGATTGAAAGAGTCCTGCTCTGTAGAGGTGACTATCTTGAATCTCCCAATGCCTTCAACATTTGACATGAAATAGGGTTTTCCAGGCCTTAGTCCAAATTGCCAGTCAGCCCTAAATGATTCATATTGAGAGAGAAACAAGCATTCAGGGGCCAGGTACCAAGGGTTGGATCAGCGATTTTTACATGATTTACTGAAATGTCCAAATACCAGGTCTCCATTGCTGAAATCCTCACCCCCTTGATGTTACCCTTAGGTGGACGGATTTCAGAAGGTCCATGTTAATTTCTGCCAGGTCAAAATCCTGCCCCACGAACCTCATCCCCCACAACCTACAGTTTCTGTTTCAGTGAAAACCGCTTCATTTTTGAGACTGCAAAAGGAAACCCATCCAGATCGATATAATAGCATGAAAGCTAAATTATGGGTGAGTGGGAGAACTGCCAGCTGCCTAGCATTGTTCTCTAATCCACCCACTTCTGATCTGAACAGTCAATTGCTGCAATACAGTGGGGGAGTTCCAAATTTGAAGCCTACATGTCAGCAGGAAAGACCAGTCACAGATGTCAAATGTCTACCCCACATACAGTGAGGGAGAGACTATTTAGGTACAGTTTAGCTAAAACTAGTCGTTTTGCAGACATAAATATTTTAATATGACTGACAATTTATTCAAACAGTTTGACAATGCTCGCCCAGGCCCAACAGATGGCTCTGGGTGAGGGTGACTGTGGGCACCTTCCTCAGACAGAAAAACTGATCTGAGAAGGGTGGGGATGCTGCTTGCTAGGCACATGGACTGGGACAATAGCTTGAAAGAAGAAGAATCTTTCTTGTGGCCTAAAAGAGGCATTCTTCAACATTGGAAGGCACTGTTTTCCAAAGGAAAACCAAAGGGTTCCTCTGAGGTCTGATGATACATTGCAGTTCCTTGAGGGTCAGGCCCCCAAATCTGGAGGTAGTTGGGAAGGGAGGATGATGACCCAGACAGAGCCATACTATGAGGAAAAGAGCAAGCACTAGCTGTAAATACTGGGCAAGTTGGGAAGATTATGAAAATAACGTTACTGAAGCCTGAGAGGAAAGGAAACATAAAAATCACTGCTAAAAGGAGCTTTATTGGCATTAAATCAATCATATTTTATTGAGCGCTTATGTGCAGAACACTGTACTAAGTGCTTGGGAGTGTACAAAATAATGGAGTTGTAGGCAAGGAGCTCACAGTCTAGAGGAGTGTACAGTCTAGAGGACTTTTAAAAAAACCACCTTTACTTCTCTGCCAACACAAACCAAACCCCATTGCCCCCTGCCTTATTCATTTCATTCTTGTCCTTCTCACCCATTCTGCTTTGTTTCTGGAAGATAGCCTTGCAGCATGACTGCTGGTTTCTACTCTTGTTTTTTGCAACAATATAGCAAATTCTGCCTGATTTTCTCACCCTAAGCTCCAAATATATGGGCATCTCCAACTCAAAAAATGAAGAACAGTCATTAAGGCAACTGAGTTACTGTAAGTGTTTGCTTTCTAATTATTTTTCTCCAAATAGTCATACTCCTGTATGACAGCATTATTAAGGTCACAACTCCTCCAAGGGGCCTTCCCAGATTAAATCCCCTTTTCCCCAGCTTGTTCTCCCTTCTGTGTTGTCTATGCACTTGGATCTGTGATCTCTGGGCATTTGATATTTGCCCCACAGCATTTACATGCATATCTTTAAATTATATATTACAAATTACTTATTTATTCATATCAATGTCTGCTTCCCCCTCTGTACTATATGCTTGTTATGGGCAGGGAACCTGTCTGCTAATCCTGTTGCTTTATACTCTCCGAAGCACTTAATACAGTGCTCTGAATATAGTAAGTGCTAAATAAATATCATTGACTGATTGATTGACAAGAAAAAGACTTGGATTTAAAAAAAATTAAGAAAGTAAACTGTAGGGATATACAAGACATCTGCATTTTTACGAGCATGTTTAAATACCCAAACCCTTGACCATCGTGGTAAATATAGCCGATCATGTAGTCTGAACTTTCCTGGCTAAAGAGAAATAAATTCAGGGCCTACTCTTAAAAGAGAAAGAAACACAGGGCCTACTATTCTCTTACCAAGGATGTATCCCCCAGTCCTGATAGCTAAAGCGTAACTCTACAACCTGAGAATCTCAGGTCTGAGGTCATTAAGGTTCTGTCACTTAAGAGGTGGTTCCTAGAGAAATCCGTTCCAGGATCCTGATGTGTTTCCCCTCCACTATGCCCCCCTCCACTCGCCCCACACCCTTCAGGAGGGATGAGGAGGGAGGAGCTTGTCAAATCACTCTGGCCCAGCCAAACCATTCTCAACAGAGACCATGAATTGGTCTGTGCCTTTAGAGTGAACTGTCTTTCTGAATGTCAAATGAAGCAAACCCTAGTTCACTGGAGAGAAGGAATCCTGGTTGAATAAATTATTGCTCTCCCAATGGGTTTCTGAGAAATACATTATAAAGAACTGAAAGATACTTCAGGAGGTGCAGGAGTTTGGGAAGGGGGCAGACTCCAGACTTCAGCAAAAAGAAAGTACAAACACAGCCTTTTTCTGTAGCCTGTTCCAGTGTCTAATCACCATGATGATCTAGAAGTTGTTCCTTACGTTTAACTGAACTCTCTCCCGAGTTCCGCCATACGCCCTAATTCTGCTCTTCTGCCGTAATTGTGTCTTCGCTATATGTTTTGCACAGAATGCTATTGTGGAATAGAGATACATTCTTCCCACAAAGTGCTTCTCTCTGGATACAATGCTTTGTGATGTCAGAAGAAATGCTTTTGTGCTTGCATATGGTATTGGACAAGGAGTGAGTTTTACAGTGCAAGTTTTTGTGAATGCAAGATTCTTTGGAAGAACTGACTGTACCTGGGCCAGTGCAGATGGTTGTGACTTCTTAGGGTGAAACACAGAATAGGGAACAGAGCCCAGCCCCTTGATTAGCTCATGTGATCTGCTGTGCTACCTCACATTTAAACAGAGACGTTTTGTTTGATACTTTGTTCACTGCTCCCTATATTTATATTTATAATTTATTTCTGAATATAATTTCCCATCACCGTCTTCACCTACTTACAGCAAACAGAATGGTTTTGCGATGCATTCAATCATCCACTGAGTTTCCAAAATTAATTTCCTTTTAGGGATAAATATTGTACTATGAATTATAAATCCTATCAGGCATTAATTTACAATGAATCTGAAAATTAAAATTCAGCATGTAATGATGGTCTTTAGTATGTCTCTACCGAGTCCAAGGCACTATACTAAACGCTTGGCAAAGTACAACAGAAACACATTCCCTGCCCATAAGGAACTCAGATTCTTTGTTCAGTTGGAACTTGCCTTTCAGAAACAGTGAGTGCCTCTAAATAGTGTCATGAGAATAAATAATTGAATGTACAATTGAAAATGCATTCATATACAGGTGTTGAGAATGGGTATAAATAAATACATAAATGCTACAGTAGCTGTTAGATTGGTATGACTTTTAGGCTGTTGGAACTTAATCTGGAAATCAATCAGTCTATCAATGGTATTTATTGAGTGGTTAAGGTGTGCAGAGTCCCGCACTAAGTGCTTAAAGGAAAGCTTAGAGGAATAGGTAGAGTTTTAGGAATGCTTTGAGGAGGGGATTTGGCTTTGGTGGATTTGGGAGAAGATGTAGTTCCCATCGTGGGGAACAACATGAGCAATTAGTCAGAGGCAGGCAAGATGACAGCAGTGTACAGTGAGGGAGGGGAATTTAGGAGGAGCAAAGAATTCAGGTTAGGGAGGAGTAGATGAACAGTTCTGGTGTGTGAAATGGACAAAATTGGTAGACAGCCTATTGGCCAGTGGTAAGGAATTTCTGTTTGATGCACAGGGAAATAGGTAGCCACTGAAAGTTCCTGAGGCATGTAGAGATGTGTACTGCATGTCATTTCAGGACATTGAAACAGGAAGCATGCCCCCCGGCCCACGTCATCCCCCGGGCCTGGAATGCCCTCCCTCTGCCCATCCGCCAAGCTAGCTCTCTTCCTCCCTTCAAGGCCCTGCTGAGAGCTCACCTCCTCCAGGAGGCCTTCCCAGACTGAGCCCCTTCCTTCCTCTCCCCCTCGTCCCCCTCTCCATCCCCCCATCTTACCTCCTTCCCTTCCCCATAGCACCTGTATATATGTATATATGGTTGTACATATTTATTACTCTATTTATTTATTTATTTATTCATTTTACTTGTACATTTCTATCCTATTTTATTTTGTTGGTATGTTTGGTTCTGTTCTCTGTCTCCCCCTTTTAGACTGTGAGCCCACTGTTGGGTAGGGACTGTCTCTATGTGTTGCCAATTTGTACTTCCCAAGCGCTTAGTACAGTGCTCTGCACATAGTAAGCACTCAATAAATACGATTGATTGATTGATTGATTGATAAAGTATGGACTTGAGGTGGGAGAGGCTAGATGCAGGGAGACCAGTGAAGAGACTGTTACAGTAGGGAAAGAATCCTTGGCTAGGATAAGTGGGTAGGATAAATGACAATGCCCCAGAAAAAGAAACTAAGACACAGAAAACACTTTAGGAGGAACAATATTATTAAGTCCATCGAGTTCTTCTGTTAATATTCAAGTACAAGCGCCTAATCCTAGGTTTATAAAAAAGTTAACCACTTCCCTTTCCAGGATGGTACCACATTTTGACTTCAGCTTTCTATGGCAGAGTCTATGTTAAAGCCACCTTGGAAGTATATCTTGATGATTTATTTCATTTAGTCTCTCCTGACCAAGTGATCTCAAGGTACTTTTTAATTTCTGAATCATTGTCATGTGGTTCTTCGCAGAAACAACTGGGGACTCTCATAATAAATTATTGTAATCCAAATGCCTAACAATAAATTGTGGACAAATCAACATCTTATCTTCAGGTGGAGCTATTGGTAAGATCACCAATCCCCAAAATGTGGTCTAGCCCTAACCCTACACCTGACTCTAGCCCTAGGGCTAACGTTGTTTTTGGATTGAGTTGCTGATATGCTGATTTTTACTTTTGAAAGCATTAGGGATTTGTTGATGATTAGGCTTTTGGTTTTGGATGGTTTGTCTTTTCCCATAATTTGGGAACACTTATCCAACACTTGGAACAGGCTGATTTGGTTAATGGTTACCAACGGTGAAACAGGAAAAAATAGATAACAGAAAGAGAGTGAATGACTGTTCTCCCGTTGACAGAGGGTAATGGTGATCAACAAGAACACATTTGGGCAAGTGGAAGACATAAATAAAGGGAAACACAATTTTAGATCCAGAATTATTGCTGAACATTAGTTATGAATTTTACCCAACAAAATACATTTGCCATCCAGATCATTTACCCTGCTGCAGCAATGGAGTTTGTCAGCATGGAGTCTTAAGATTCTTGACAGGATTAATTTTATAGACTGAATAGATCAAGGTGTTTGACAAAATGCATTTCGTCCTAAGTATTTTTTGACAGAATATGTTTTTTCCACATAAGCGTTTTAGTTGAGCTGTCACTGACTGTTCATGATTGACAGCAAGCCCAGAGTACTTGGAGTACCCAGCTTGAAGACAGCACTGGAGAAGTCAGCTACTTGATGCATTTTAGACAGAATGGAAAAAAAAAAACCCTCTTTCCATGGCAATTTGAAAATTTGCCTTTAAGAAGCAAAGAGAATCTGTAGCTGGTTATAAAAAAGAAGTCAAATCTTTTCATTTTTACATATTAGGTGAATGATCTTTGGGGTGAATGACTCAGTGAAGTAACAGAAGCTTTGACCGTCAACAAATGCAGGAGAATTAGTCACTCAGGTTTTATTAGTTAATAGATAGACTTTTGGAGGAAAGGATGCACTCTATCATGTAAGTATGATGGATAAATTCCCCAGGGATCTTATAGTCTGTCAGACATACAGCTGGGAAGAACATCTGGTTTTCCTACAAAAACTAATTTTTTTTTCAGCTCACAAATTTGCTTTATTCTGTTCCATTTTTTTTTCCTAGTAAGAGCTCGTGGAACCAAACCAAATATTTACATGTGAAATCTTGGCTAAACTCAAGCTGAAAGTCTTCTTCAAAGTTAAGAACTGAGGCTGCCAATCCTCTCTGGGCCAAATGCTACAATCCCTGCCCCAGTCTATAATAACCAAGAGGTGTTACCATCTGAGAGCTGTTCATACGTTGACGAGGCTGATTAGGTAGTTAAGTCCAGCTGACAGTTGTCCACAATAAGTTGGGAACAACTTATTTGCTGTTCTCTCCCACCCTATCTGATAAACTGGAGTGGGTATTGTCCATGTCAGATTGTATCATATGATTGGCAGGTGTTTCAAACAAATCAGATCCCATCTTCAGGAACCAGTCAGAGGGTGCAGTTCATTTATGGGTCATAAACTAATCCCTTCAAATAGGCGGAGGTAGAACAGATAAGGGTGCATAGGCACATCCATTTTCCAAGCAAGTAAGTGTCTCATGAAAATAGCACCCCTGTCATGTACCCCATAGCAAAGTCAAAACTGGAGAGAAAAAGGGGCTAAATTTTAAGTCGGGTTCCAAATGTTCAGATGGTGTTCTTAGAGGAATGACTTCTGTACCAAATGTCAAACTGTGGGCTCATACAGACATAGTGCCCACAAATAACCCTGAAAAGATTATGGTTCTGATATAATCAGTCAATCAATCAATCATACTTAATGGGCATGTTAGCTCTCTTCCTCTCTTCCAAGTTAGCTCTCTTCCTCCCTCAAAGCCATACTGAGAGATCACCTCCTCCAGGAGGCCTTCCCAAACTGAACCCCCTTTTTCCTCTCCTCTTCTCCATCCCCCCCACCCTACCTCCTTCCCCTCCCCACAGCACCTGTATATATGTTTGTACAGATTTTTTTACTCTATTTATTTTACTTGTACATATTTACTATTCTATTCATTTTGTTAATGATGTGCATCTAGCTCTACTTCTATTTATTCTGATGACTTGACATCTGTCCACATGGTTGTTTTGTTGTCTGTCTCCCCCTTCTATTCATTCAATCATATTTATTGAGCGCTTACTGTGTGCAGAGCACTGTACTAAGCACTTGGGAAGTACAAGTTGACGACATATAGAGACGGTCCCTACCCAACAACAGGCTCACAACTTGTACTTCCCAAGCGCTTAGTACAGTGCTCTGCACACAGTAAGTGCTCAATAAATACGATTGAATGAATGAATGAATGAATGTTCTGTACAAAGAGTTTGGGAGAGTACAATATAACAGAGTTGGTAGACACATTGCCTTCACACAATGAGCCAGACACATTCCTTCTCACAGTCTAGAGGGGGAGACAAACATTAATAAACATAAATAAATTATGAATATGTATATAAGTGCTGTGGGGCTGCGGAAGTAGTGAGTAAAGGGAGCAAATCAGGGTGATGCAAAAAGAAGTGGGAGAAGAGGAAATGAAGGCTTAGTCAGGGAAAGTCTCTAGGAGGAGATGTGCCTTCAGTAAGGCTTTGATGGTAGGGAGAGTAATTGTCTGTTGGCTATGAAGAGGGAGAGCATTCCAGGACAGATTCAGGATGTGGGCGAGAGGTCAGCAGCAAGATAGACAAGATTGAAGTACAGTGACTAGGTTGGTGTTAGAGGAGCGAAGTGTGTGGACAGGGTTGTAGTTGAAGAGCAAGAGAGTGAATTAGGATGGGGCAAGGTGATTGAGTGCTTTAAAACCAATGTAAGGAGTGTCTGTTTGATGCCCGGGTGGATGGGCAACCACTGGAGGTTCTTGAGGAGTGGGAAAACATGGCCTGAATGTTTTTGTAGAAAAATGATCTTCATAGCAGAGTGAAGTATGGCCTGGAATGGGGAGACAGGAGGTCAGCAAGGAGGCTGGTACAGTAGTCAAGGTGGGATAGGATAAGTGCTTGGATTAACATGGTAGCAGATTGGATGGAGAGGAAAGGATGGGTTTTAACAATGTTGTAAAGGGTGAACTGACAGGATTTAGTGATAGATTGAACATGTGTGTTGAATGAGAGAGATAAGTCAAGGATAACACCAAGCTTAGCATCTTGTGAGAAAGGAAAGATGGTAGTGCTGTCTACAGTGACAGGAAAATCAGGGGGAGGACAAGGTTTGGGTGGGAACATAAGAAGTTCTGATTTGGACATATTAAGTATGAGGTGCTGGCAGGACATCCAAGAGTTCTGAAGGCAGGAGGAAATGCTAAACTGGAGAGAGGGAGAGCGATCAGGGCTGGAGATGTCTATTTGGGGATCATCCACATAGACATGATAGTTGAAGCCATGGAGCAAATGAAGGGAGTGGGTATAGATGGAGAATAGAAGGGGACCCACAACTGAATCTTGAGGAACTTCTTTAAGGAAAACTGTGAATAACACTAGCCTATACTCAGTTTGCCCCTTTCATTAAGAGGAATTTGAAACACTTTACTGGTATTATTTTAGGGAAAATCATTTCAGGAATTTATTTTATTTTATTTCACATTATGTATATATAGTATTTATTTATACATATACATGTATATAATATATTGCATATAATATATATGTATATATATCATTTGTATTTGAAAAGGTTGCCACTGCCAGTGAATTTGACTTCCCGTCCAAATATGACTTTGGAAGGGCTTTAAAAATGGGGATAGCTGTGGGCTGTCAGATTTGAAAGGAACAGGAGTTCTAGGTAGGAGGAGGGGAGTGAACAAGAGGTCGGTGATGTGAGAGATGAAAATGAGGCACAGTGAGCATGTGAGTTTTAGAAGAAACAGAAATGGGAATTAAAATGTAGTCAGAGAAGAGATTGGATGGGTAACATGGAGAGATGTGATTGAGTGCCTTAAAACCAATGGTTAGTAGTTTCTGCTTGCTATGGAAAGAAATAATAGTAATAATAATAATGGTATTTATTAAGCGCTTACTATGTGCAAAGCACTGTTCTAAGCACTGGGGAGGTTACAAAGTGATCAGGTTGTCCCACATGGGGCTCACAGTCTTAATCCCCATTTTACAGATGAGATAACTGAGGCCCAGAGAAGTGAAGTGACTTGCCCAAAGTCACACAGCTGACATGTGGCGGAGCCGGGATTTGAACCCTTTCAAATCAGTGGAACTCTTTCCGCTGAGCCACGCTGCTTCTCCTAAGAAATGTGGAGTTTTTGATGAGCAGGTACATGTATGCAGAACAATATTTTTTTCATTCATTCATTCATTCAATCATATTTATTGAGTGCTTACTGTGTGCAGAGCACTGTACTAAGTGCTTGGGAAGTACAAATTGGCAACATATAGAGACAGTCCCTACCCAACAATGGGCTCACAGTCTAGAAGGGGGAGAAAGACAACAAAGCAAAGCACTGGACAGGTGTCAAGTCATCAGAACAAATAGAATTAAAGCTAGATGCACATCATTAACAAAATAAATAGTAAATATGTACAAGTAAAATAAATAGAGTAATAAATCTGTACAAACACATATACAGGTGCTGTGGGGAGGGGAAGTAGGTAGGGCAGGGGAGATGGGGAGAAGGAGAGGAAAAAGGGGGCATTTTAGAATTTTAGAGCACAGACCTGGGAGTCAGATGGTCATGGTTTCTAATTCTGGCTGCTGTCACTTCACTTCACTTCTCTGTGCCTCATTTACCTCATCTGTAAAATGGGGATTAAGACTGTGAGCCCACTGTTGGGTAGGGACTCGTCTCTATATGTTGCCAATTTGTACTTCCCAAGCGCTTAGTACAGTGCTCTCCACACAGTAAGCACTCAATAAATACGATTGATGATGATGATGATGATTAAGACTGTGAGCCCCATGTTGGGCAGGGACTGTGTCCAACCCAATTTGCCTGTATCCACTCCAGCACTTAGTGCAGTGCCTGGCACATAGTAAGCACTTAACAAATAACATTATTATCATTATTATTATTATTATTATCTTGGTTAAGCCAGAATTAGATCCCAGGTCCTTCTGACTCCAAGATCCATGGTTTTTCCATTAGGCCTTGCTTCTGTTCAGATGACCCTAAAAAGCCCTCTTTATCTTGGGACACCAGATATTTCTGGAGATATCACTGTGGGCAGGGGTGCCTACTATCTCAGTTATATTGTACTCTCTGAAACACTTACTAAAGTGGTTTACACACAGTTAGCACTCAATAAATGCAGTTGATTTACTGATTGATCATTATACCTTCTGAAAAGTAAGCCAGGTGGATAAAATGCACAAGAGCACTTAGTGTCTGGAACGTAGTAAGAGCTTAACAAATACAATAATATTAATAAAATTTTTGCAGTGTCAGTATCTAAGATATGGGGTAACTTCGAAATATTTATTTGAAAGTCCAGCAAGGAGTTTGGAATCTAATGCTGGCAAAAGTGAAAATATTGACGTAGGCTTTGAATATCAAGTCCTTGTTACAACTGTAATTGTTACAATACCTGTAACAATCTCCTGTAACTGAGGAAGGCAGAGGAATGGGGAAGTGAGAGGGTAATGGAGGTATGGTTCTGGACATTCTTTTAAGAACTTTTTTCTTATCTATAGCCCCACAAGGTGCAACTCCTTCCCCCTTCATATCTCTGACAAACCACTACTTTCCCCAGCTTCATAAACCCTCCTAAAATCACATCTCTACCTAAGCCCTGATTTCCCCCATGGGTTGATAATGCATTTGGCTGTGTACTCCTTAACCTCTTTGTTATCCATCCTAGTCCCACATATCTTTATACTATACTATTTCCCCTGCCTGTACTTTATTTTAATGCCTGTCTTCCCGCTCTACAGTGTAAGCCCATTTTAGATAGGGATTGCATCTACTGACTCTGTTGTAATATACTTTCCCAAAAGCTTAGTGCAGTGCTCTGAACAGAGTAAGTACTCTACCAATCAATCGTTGATCAGTTGATCTCTTCTCAGTAGGTGAAGTGAGGTTGTGTCTGGGACATGTTATATATAAGTAAGCCACTTCCTTCAACCCCTTTCCTTCTGTTTACAGAAATCAATGGCAAGCAGGAATTTCTGGGTTATAAAAAAGACATTTAACAGACCTACTATACAGCTGACAATAGTTGGAAAGTGAAATCATGTTTCAGAGTTTATGTTGGCTAAGAGACTGGTGTTTAAAAATTCAAGTCTATGATTGTTTTTCAGCCGGTTTAGAAACCCCAGAAGCTGCCCAGCCTGACCCAGGAATCCTTACTTTCCCAAGGTTCCAGTTATACCAAGTCCCACGACTCTCTCCCTGGGAGATCTTATGAGATTTGCCCTCGAATTGGGGTTGCCTCTGCAACACTATACAAGCGAGTGTATCCACCAGCACTGGGAAGAACATCACAAATAACTCCGCCCTGAAAGGGTTAAATCAGTCTAGATACTTGAGTTTTTCAAAATTCACTTCCGAGCATCAGTGGGATTTGCTTAGTAGACCATGGGCCCTAAGCATAGCTTAGCAGTTGCAATCCTTGAGAAACAAACATCTTTAAAGCAGATCAAAACAGATTTGCAAAGTGTGACATAACCTGGTGCTATATACTGAGACCTGAAGGCTATAAAAACTAATTACCCTGCACCCGGTGACTCATTTAGCCAGACCTCACTCAAAGCATACTGCATTAAAGGGGCATCTTTTAAAAGGACCACCCCATGAATGGCACAAAGTAGAAACATTTCTGGCTGCTTAGATCGTTTTTGCAACAATGACCTCATTTCCAATTACTAAATGGTTGTTCAAAGTGTAGTTACATTTTGTTTCTCTGTGATGGAACCCCAGACTGGGGAATGATCTGACTCTTTCTCTTCTTTTGTTCTCTGCCTCTCCTTTTCCCATCCTTCCTCTCCTGACAACTGTGCCCTGGAATATAATGGAGGCCCTGTGCCAAGCTGACTTACTACTTTGGCTGTGTCTAGAAACAAAAATGACTCTTTCAGGCCCCGGCAGTCTTTCTGAGACTAAACAGAGGAGTGGGATTTTGGTTGCCTCAGCAGACAGGCATAAAATGTTGAGAGATGGTCCACTGAGCTGGAGAAAGATGAAAACAGAGAAGGTTTCATGGAAGTCTCTCCATGGAGCAGGAAGAAAAGCAGGGACCCAGGCCAGGAAAAAGAATGTCAGGAATCCCAGATGTCAGAAAATACCAGAGCACCTCCAAAGTGGATTAGTTGGCATGGCATTGGAGCTGCTTGATGCTCAAAAGAAGCACCATGACCTAATGAAAACAGCACATGACTGGAAGTCTAGAGAACTGGCCTCTAATCCCAGCTTTGTTACTGACCTGCTGGGTGACCTTGGGCAAGTCACTTACTTCTCTGTGCCTCAGTTTCCTCAACTATAAAAAGGGGATTAAATAGTTGTCCTCTGAAGGCCGTTAGCCCCATGGGGGTTAAGGACTGTGTCCAATATTATTGTACTGTGTCTGCCCTAGTGCTTAGCACAGTGTTTGGCACACAGTAAGTGCTTAACAAATGTCACGACTAGTAGAATTGCAAAGGGTCAATCAGGTGCGGACAAAGAGCTGAATGAGGCCTAAAGCAACTTTTGAAATTCAGTTTTGACTGAAAGTTTAGCCCTGAGGGATGTCATTGTTTATTGTTGTATTGTACTTTCCCGGAGTTTTAGTACAGTGTCCTGAACCCAGTAAGCACTCAATAAATACGATCAAATGAATTGAATGCATGAAGTTCCTTCCTGTCTTCTACAGACGGTCCTCTCAGGTTGGGACTCCAAAGAAGAGGCTGCATCAGACCTTGCCTGCTCGGAATGCTGGAAAGTGCAGTCTCTCCACTCAACCACAAGTTTGGAGATACAAAGTTCTGAAACAGGCTTGTTTTCCTAACCTGAACCATTATTTTTCCAGATCTGTTATCTTTTACTTCCAGGCTTCATGCCAGGGGCCATAGGTGATCCCTTATAACACTGGATAGGCTATAGTTAAAGAGAAAGAGAGGGAGAGAAAAAGACATAGGTTTTCTTCAGTTATCAGGTGATTTTTCAGGAAATGCCATGTTTAAGTTTGCAAGGAGAAGGTTTCTAGAGGCAATATCAAGCAGCAGGAAGCTGAGAGCATCACAAAAAGACATCTGTTCTTAGTGTCCCCGGCGGTTCTCTAAGATCTTATCTGGGTCAATTTTTTTCCCAGAACTGCTCAATTTGACTGTTTGTCTCAGTTTCCACAGGGCTGAGGTGGCCTTATTCATGAAAAGTGGGAGCCCAGTGAGTTTATCTGGAAGCCGTCTTCTCAGGATCTTCTCCACTGGGCATCTAACCCTAGACACTGATGAGCCAGTAAATTCTTCCTCACCTAGGTACCAGGAGCAAGTCTAACACCATATGCACATAGAGAAGAAGTTGTGTCCCTCTGGAAAACTTCTGTGTGCTCTCAGAAGGCAATTCCTGAGGTCTGAGCCTCAGCTGGGGCTGAGGCAAGTAATGAAATAGGGACAAGGATGAGGGGAAAGAGGAAAAGAGTGGCTAATAATAATAATTATGGTATTTGTTGAGCATTTACTATGTGCCAAGCACTGTTCTAAGCGCTGGGGTAGATACAAGGTAATCAGGTTGTCCCGTGTGGGCTCACAGTCTTAAATTAAGATTTAAGTTAAGAAGTTAAGTGAGAAGTTAAGTGGCTTGCCCAAGGCCACCCAGCAGACAAGTGGCAGCACTGGGATTAGAACTCATCTCCTCTGACTCCCAAGCCTGCGCTCTTTCCACTAAACCACGCTGCAAAGAAAGCAAGGAGGGTGCTCAGCAGTGAGAGGGTCAGAGCCCGAGACATTGTGGAAGGAGAAAGCAGGGGTTGGGGCAGGGCTCCCCAGTGACACCATAGCACCCCTGCTCAACTACATGAGCAGGTAGACTGTGAACTCCCTCTCTTAGACTTGAGCTCGTTGTGGGCATGGAATGTGTCTATTTACTGTTAGAATGAACTCTCCCCAGGACTTAGTACAGTACTCTGTCCACAGTAAAAACCGACTGCCTACCAGCTCTATTGCAATTCTCCCAAGAGCTTAGTAATCAATAAATAGTACAGTGCCTGACACATTGCAAGTGATTAACAAATATCAAGAAAAATCTAATAAATACCATTGATTGATTAATCAGTTGATGAGTAAAAGGGTAGGGACAAATGGTTGAAAATGGATCAACCGAACTTAGATAATTGAAAGAGAAATTGCTTAAAAGTTTGTTCACCGTACGACTAATATGGGTTCCTCAAAGTTAGGGGATATAAGAGGTCTCGAAGATAAATTTCCTCCAGGTGACCAATCCTCAGAGAGACGTTCTAGATTAAGCTACCGGGGGGACATGGAACCACAAGTTCCTGCTGGGAGAGCTCTGCCTGAGGTAGAGCTTGGAGGAGTTGCATCGGGGATCCGGCCTGATGGTAAGCTTTCTGGTAGAATTCCCTCACTCTGCCCTCCTGGGCACAGCCTTTCCTCACTTTGCCCTTCTGGCTGCAGACTTTCCCCTCTGTAAAGCCTCAGCCAGTCCGGAGCTGACCATCAGGGTTTGTGACAACAGGTTACTAGTCAAGCTGGCTTCAGTATCTGGATTCTTCTAAGATTTCAGTTCTTTGATGACGTCAATTTTCACTGCTTCAAATTTGTTAGCTTGTTATCAGACCCTTCAGAATGAGGGTGCCTCCTGCCATTCATTCTCTTCGCTCTATTTGAAGGTTTCCATATACATTAACTCCTTTCAGCATTCAAAATGAATGAGTCTATTTTTCATACTGAGATGTACAGTTTCTCTGAGAAGAAATCATAGGCAAAGTCATAAAGGAATGTGATGGATATAAATCTGGGTCTCGAGAACGAAATTGGACCACCCCAGAATCTTCTGGGATCCATCCTCCCCAATGCCTGTTTACCAAAACAGTTCAGTCAGTCAGTCAATCAGTCAATCATACTTACTGAGCACTTACTGTGTGCAGTGCACTGAACTAAGCACTTGGAAGAGTACAATATAGCAATAGAAAGACATATTCCCTGCTCACAACGAGCAAACATTCACCTTGGTTCGGAAAAAGGACAGATTGCAGAAGTGGATTCTGGTTCCAGTTCTGATAGCATTGCTTTTCTCTCCTTCCACACAGTAGTAGTAGTAGTAAGTGGCATATGTTGAGCCCCTGCTTGGTGCAGTATTCTGTACTAGACACTTGTGAAGTAGAGGATAAAGAAGCAAACATTTCCTGTCCACAAGAAACTTACACTCTAATAGTGGAAACAAAAAATAGAATAATTACACAAGTAGTGAAAATAATAATTGAGTGAACAAGTTTACAATAGTGTTGAAGGTGGGCATAAATAAGTACATAAGTGCTAGAGTTGGAGGATGTATGTATTCTCAGGTTAGAAGATGCTCCTGTCAAATGAATCTAGAGCTTACCAATTTGGGTGTTCTAGAATCAGAACAGATATTTTAAATCAGTGCAGGTGCTCAAAGGTATATAAACATAACAATAATAACTGATATCAGTTAAACACTTAGTGGGTGTCAAGCACTGTGCTAAACACTGGGGTAGATACAAGATAATCAGTTTGGACACTGTCCCTACCTAGCCCTCATGGGGCTCACAGTCTAAGTAGGAGGGAGGACGGGTACTGAAATCCCATTTTACAGATGAGGGAACAGATGAGGCACAGGAATTTAAGCGACTTGCACAAGGTTACCCGGCAGGTAAGTGGGGGAGCTGGGGTCTGAACTCAGGTTTTCTGACTCTTAGGTCCATGTTTTTTCCAGTAGCCCACAGTTATATTCTCTGGAGCAGTATGAGCTGCATGAGAAGCAGCACGGCCTAGTGGAAACAGCATGGTCCTGAGAGTCAGAGGACTTGGGTTCTAATCCCCGCTCCACCAACTGTCTGCTATGGGACCTCCGACAAGTCATTTAACTTGTCTATGCCTCTGTTTCCTCAACTGTAAAATAGGGATTCAATCCTAATCCCTCCTACTTAGACTGTGAGCCCCATGTGGGATAGGGACTGCACACAACACTTAGAACAGTGCTGAACACAATTGTAAGAGCTTAACAGATACCATAAAAAAGAATATGGAAATGCCACTACCTTTATGAAGGTGATGATGGGTTGTGCAGACTTTTAACTGTGGTTTAGGATTGCAGTGGTCTGCCTCTTCTAATTCGTCTTAGTCCACTTCAAACTGACGGACGGGCCTCACAGATTTCTTTAGAGCCAGTACAGGCCCGGCCCCTGGTCCAGGGCCTTGGGCAGAGTTGTTAGCTCAGGGCTCTACTCCATTTACATTTACCAAAATCCCTACAACCCTCTTGGGGGTTTTATTTCACTAGATGATGAACACTATTATTTGTTAGTGGCTAGATTCTTAGAATTCATCAATGGATACAAATTACCTTAGGAGGGTCTATTTAGAAAGGAAAGAGAGCTAACCGAAGCACCCACAGGTTCATCTCATTGCTCCCTCTTTGACCCACTGTCTCATTTGTATTAGGTTCTGTGCACAGGAGAGAATGCTGTTGTGATTGCCATGGCTGGCTTAGCTTTCTTGCAGAGGAGGTTGAGGGTGAAAGAAAGGAGTGGGGATTCAATCAATCAATAGTGTTCATTAAGCACTTGCTATGTGCAAAGCACAATACTAAGGGCTTGGGAGCGTACAATATAATAGAGTTGGGATGGGTCACGTCTTCTAGCCACTTCGTAGCAAAGCCATTCCTTGGGGTGGGAGCCTTGGGCGCAAGAGAGATTCTTGCATACAGGTTCAGCAGTCCCTGAAGCCTTTCATTTGCTCTGGACAATAACCCTCCAATAAATTTCTATTGAAAAAGGGAAAAGAAAGATTGGAACCATATTTGCTCCCTCCCCCACTCCCTCTTCTCTCTCATCTCCCGCCATCCCTCCCACTCCTCCTCTCTCCAACCACTCACTTCCTCCATTTCTACTTCCTCCTCAATTTCCCTTGACATCAAACAATTAACTGTCAGTGGTTTTAGTAAACAATCTGGGTGATCTCCCACAGTGGGGTGGAATAGCTGTAGACCAAATGAACTATATTTATTTGACTCTTGGGGACTGCAGGGTGAGACGACTGCTTATTATCAAAGTCTTCCACAATAATTTCTTGGTATTTTGTCTTCTCTTTTAGTATGTTCCTAAAGCACATCTGAAGATGTTAGTTTAATTCAATTCTGTAGATCAAAAAGATCCTGTCATCTGTTTCTACCATGTAGAATAGAAGTTTTGCATATGGATGCACTTAGCGCTAGCCTCTCTTCAGACCACTGTCTTCCCGCCTAAGGACAACTACTCATGTATCTTCATTTGTCTTGTTTTCCAATAATTTCTGGAAAAGGATTCTTTCTGCTATAAAGCATTCAAGCCTCAGCTAACACATTTCCACTCAAAGCTTTATTTACACTTGCTAAAATACAAACACAGCGTAGCCTCTTTGCTCCCCATCTCCTAACCTGTCTGTCTCAATATTAATGATTTCCAGAGTAAGAGATCTCAGCCCCACCCACCTTGATAATCTCTTCCACTGCATGGGTTTCCCCACTTCCCCCCATGCTGTCTGCAGTTCTTCCTTCCTGCTAACCCGAGTCCTTCCTAAATGCAATGAAACCCAGACACCCTCCAAATCTAAGAAGTCTGAAGCTTGGAGGCAATGTTTGCTTTTCCAATATCAGATCCATTAAGGCTAAACACCTCCAGACGTTGCCACTAGGTAACTGCCACCTGGTAAACCTAAAGATTCAGACAAACTGGTTTATTACTTGATGCCAAATTGTTATTTTCAGTGAAAGGCTGATTCTGTCACTCTTCTGTAATGCTGGACAAAGAAGGCAGTTCTTCATTGGGAGAGGTTAGTGGAAATTGGGCAGGGGTTTTAAGTTGGCTGGGGGGAGCAAAGAACATGAGTTTCAGAGGGGCAGGATGACTGCAAAGACTGGGAAAGGCCACATTAGGGAATTTTCTCAGACTTGTTTGGTAATTTGGCGATTTGCAGACATGCACAGAATTAGGCAGGTCTTGTTGAAGTTTTAGGACAAGTGAGATAGGAGTCAGTCTTAGAGAGCTATGGGGACAAAATCAATGACTCCACCCTTCAGCTGGAAACTCCTGGTGCAGTTGCCCCCTCAATCCCAGAAAATTAGGGCCAAGCCTGCTTAATGATGTTATTGCTATTTTATACATGGCAATAAAATCACTCCCTTAAATGGCTTCACAATGCTGGTCTGGTGAAGATGAAGAAGAATCAGTTCCTGTCCATCAATCAGTATCAGCTCATCGGTCAACCCATAAATTTCACTTAGGGAGAACTTCCTCTGTGCACAGCACTCTACTAAGCATTTGGGAGAGTACAACAGAGTGAGTACGCATGATTCTGCTCTCATGGAGCTTACATTTGAGGGTTGAAGAAGACAAGAATAAATTACGCTAGGTAGGCGAAAGCTATAGATATGTATGTAATGATAATTATATGATCATAAGTGCCCCTTGTTGTCACAGAGTAAGGGTAAGGGTCAGGGTCCAAGTGCCTGGGCAAAGGGAATGTGCTGAATAATAATTAATATAGCTGTGGTATCTGTTGAGCATGAACTAGGCACCAAGAACTGTACTAAGCGCTGGGGTAGATACAAGATAGACACAGTTCCTATTCCACCTGAGACTCACAGTCTAGTGACAATAGGGAGCTCATCGTTTAACAGGAAGCTGCTTAGGTGACACTAATAGAAAAGATGGAAATTTTAAAAAATTGCACTTGCTTGTATTTTTGGCTTTTTTTGTTTGCTTTCTTTCCTTCTCACTTCATTAACCTCTTCATATTCTATTGCGTTCTCACACCTGCTATTAGTAACTAGGCCTACTTTTTAACAGACGAGAAAGCAGAATTGGAGAAACCCAAGATGGCCAAGCAAATTAGCGGCAGAGCTCAGGATGAAACTCCACCTCCTTTGAATCCAGAAGAAATGAGGAATTCTCGATGGCAGAGAGACATTAAAGGGGCTTCCAAAGAGTTTGCTTAATAGAGTGGTCAACCACTAAGCCTGAGAGCTGCCAGTTCCCCTGCAATATTTTGTGCTCGTAAGGTCTCTAATGCCAGCCGGAAGAATAACTTTGGCAGGTCATTAATAATAATAATAACAACAACAACAATAATAATCATAGTTATTATTATTTGGTAAGTGCTTACTAGACAGAATTGGGACTAGAACCCAGGTCCTCTGACTTCCAAGCTCATGCTCTTTCTTTTTTTTCCCTAACGTTATTTACGTGCTTACTATGTGCCAAACACTATACTAAGCATTCATTCACTCATTCAATTGCATTTGTTGAGGGCTTACTGTGTGCAGAGCACTGTACTGAACGCTTGGAAAGTACAATTTGGCAACTGATAGAGATGGTCCTTACCCAACAGTGGGGTGGATACAAAAGATAATTAGGTTGGACACAGTCCATGCCCCACATAAGGCTCGCAGTCTTAGTAGGAGGGAGAACATGGGCCGAATCCCCATTTTACAGCTGAGGAAACAGAAGCCCAGAGAAGTTAAGTGACTTGTTCAAGGTCACAGAGCAGGTAAGCAGTGGAGCCTGGATTAGAACCCACATCCTTTGACCCCCAGGCCCATGTTCTTTCCACTAGACAATGCTGCTTCTCATAACCTATATCTACTAAACATCGAAGTGGGTGAATCAAAGCAGTCCTTTTCCCCATCCACTTCAGGGTTCCCGAAGGCCTTCAGGAAGTTGGAACGAGGACAGGATGAGAGTAAGACACAGGAGAAGAGGAAGCTACTGCTACAGCTTTCTCTCCTGCCTTTCATTCTTCTCTTTATTTGTAAATTCAAAATATTGGCTTTGCATAAGGCCTTGGTTCTTCCTCTTTTGATTTGGGCCACTTACATTCTGAACTCGGGGCATGGTGATAACCCATGTGGTAACTGGAAAGCGCAAGTAAACTGGTATTTTTTCTAGTAGAAGGAGAACATTTAGGAGATTTATTGACAGTGTGATTCTCAAATGACAACCTGAGATCAAAAAGAAACCAAACAAAAAACCCAAACAAACTTATGGTCTAGGGAATTTCACCACATTCTGTCCCAGATTTCTAGTGCACTTCCCTCTGAGAACACTCATTTCAAACATTGCTTCTTAAATGATCAAACCCAGAACTCTGAGCCTGATCTGGTTTTTTATTTCAAAAGAGTGGCGTTCTTGGAGATGAGTTTAAAGAAACCTAGTGGAAATGTTGTTTCATTTTACTGTTTAAGTGATTTTCCAACCCCCAACCCTCCCCACACACTGGCTCTGCTGGAGGACCATAAGAGAGTGAGCCTCTGCATTTGGTTCAGGTTTCTGCTTGGATTTAGTCTTAAAAGAAAGTCTTGTTAAATCTTTAGGACTAGGGCTTTCAGTTTGTAAAGTGTCTCTCTGCACTTCAAATAAGACAAAACTCTATGGTTGCTATGGTAGTTGGAATACATTTTAGAGCACATTATCAGAGTTGGGTACTGCAGCTGTCCAGAGGTGGAAGTGGCAGGAGTAGTAATAAGAATAGTAGTAGAAGCATTTATTTTGCAATGTTCTGTAATAAACAGTGGGTAGGTATTTCAAAAAAGTATGTGGAAAACCCTCCCTTCAGGAAGCTTACACCTGCTCGGGGCGAAGCAAACGTATCACATAGAATAATGTACAAAATCTTACGGAAACTTCCATACTTGTCCATAAATGTCAGGAAGATTCCATTTGGGGGTGTGATGCTCAAGGAAACAAGGGGGTAATTCAGGAAAGGTTTCACGTGGGAATCAGGTTTTTTTAAATATATATATATATATATATATATATATAATAACAATAATTATAATGATAATAATTGCGGTATTTGTTAAGCCATGTGTTAACTTTGTGCCTAGTATTGTGCCAAGCCCTGGAATAGATACAAGGTTATCAGGTTGGATACAATCCCTGTCCCACTTGCGGCTCCTAGTTGATTAGGAGGAAGAGCAGGTATTTATTTCATCCCCATTTTACAGACGAGGAAACTGAAGCAGAGAAGAGTTAAGAATCTTGCCCACACCACAGGTAAGTGGTGGAGCTGGGATTGGAACTCAGTAGGGTTTCAGCAGGGGAGATTTGTAGTTTGGGGAAGTGCAGTGAAGTGGGAGTTATCAGGATCAAGGTGTGAGGAATGGGAAGAAAGCTCATTCAATCGTATTCAAGCATAATCATATCTAGACTGTGAGGCCTTGTGGGCAGGGATTGTCTCTCTTTATTGATGTATTGTACTTTCCAAGTGCTTAGTCAGTGCTCTGCACACAGTAAGTGCTCAATAAATATGATTGAATGAATAAATACAATTCAACGAAAAAATGGGCACGGGCAGAGGGGCAGGGAAACATCAGGAACTAGGCAGGAAAACGGGGGCTAGGCATGGATGGAAGCACCTGGCAGGGAGCCTTGAACTAATGAGAGCACCACTGGCACCTTCCACTGTGCATGGTGCTAGCCCACCGGGCAATATGGATGGGCCACTGGGTGTCATCATAATTGAAAACATAGTCTCTCTTCTATTAAAACTGAAGCAAGCCAAAATTGCTTTGGAAGTTCATTAAAGGGAGTAACACTATCAGCAGCTGTGTCTTTGAAATGAAGGGCAAAAGCAAACATGTATAAATTTTGACATGAACATTAGGTGAGTGGATTTTAAGGGGCAGCAGTACTTCCTGAACACCCAGAGGGCACTAAGTACTGTATTAGCATTCTAATATGGGATTAAAAAGACATCTGACAAAACAGAGTGTCATTTAACCCAACTCATAAAAATAAAGTAAAACCTGGTACTTTAGAATTTGTTTCTTTTGCAAAATGAGTAAGACCATACTGTCCGGGACTGCTAGTGTAATTATTTAGTTGTCTTCCTAATTCCAGGAGACTGTGTGTGTGCGTGTGTGTATGTGTAAACTTTGAAGTGCTTCGGTGTTGGCAGACACAGATTTCTGTGGCAAAGAATTCAATGATTTACCCTGTGGGAGACCTCGGGCTGGCTAGACATCACTTAGGGACAGCGACCGGTCAATTCTCTCCCAGACCCAACAACTCATCTTCATCATCTTCCCCACTTGCCATCTACTAATGATCAGTCCTCATAATGAAGGCATTTTTCACCCTGCCAGGAGTCACAAGGAGAAAAATTGATTGACAGGGTTATCTGGATTGTAGTAATTAAATCAGGGGAAACAAATCCCTCTTCTCATTATATTTCAGACATGTCTGAACCATAAAAAACATAGGTGAGTGCTGGTTCTCTTCTTGCAGTTTCAGTGAGGGCTGTGCTCTGTGAATGTGTGTTGTGTAGAAATGCTAAAATGTTCCCATTCAGAAATGGGAGAGGGCCATATGCATGCAGAACATACATGCTGTCATGTTTTTGTATTAGAAGGGATCTTAGGTGATTGGGTCATTCTTAATTCGGCATTGATCAGAGTTCATTTTATGAGCATGCAACTAAAATGTAGTCTACAAGCGCTAAGGTTTAGAATTCCTGAGGCCCAGTGCTGCATCTGTGTTGTTTGTCAGTATTTAAGCAGGTCCACATTCCAAGGCTGACTGGGGCTTTTTTTTCCACAACCATGACACAAACTCCAGAAACCACACCTCATAAATAAGTACACAAACTACCCAGCACACAAACATTTGTCAGTCAGCCTGCAGTATCCCTGACTCCCCAGCCCTCATCCATAGGGAGGAACACAAATGGAATCAGTCGGCTTTTCTAATACCGAGACACAGTCACCCATGACGAGTAAACCAACAGCCACTTTCCAGACAACATAAGCTAAGAAAGAGGACGTTTTGCCTAGAGCTGGTTGATATTTTAATATCACCGATCTCTGAATTAGCTATATAATGACGATATTTGTTAAGTGCTCAACTGTAGAGCACCGTTCTAAGCACTGTTCATATCTGTTCATTTTCTTCCACTGCATATAGTGTATATTCTGCATGCAAGTTTTTATACTGCGAATAGGTGCTCCATTCTGCCACAACATCTCAATCAATCAGTTGTATTTACTGAGTGCTCACTGTATGGAGAGCACTGTATTAAGCACTTGGGAGAGTACAACAGAGATGCTCATGACTTGAGTAGGGCAAAATTACAGAATTAGGGCAGTCTGACATTCTGAGGCCATCTGGGCTCAGTTTGTGGTGTAGCCCAGTGGAGAGAATAAAGGGCTTGGAGTCAGGAGACTTGGGTTCAAATCCTATCTCCTCCACTTGCCTGTTGTATGACCTTGGGAGAGTCAATTCTATGTGCCTCAGTTTTCTCATCTGTAAAATGGGGATTAAATACCAGTTCTCCATTCCCCTTAGACTGAGAGCCCCTTGTGGAACAGGAACTGTAGCTGATCTTATTTTCTTGTATCCATCCCAGCATTTACTACAGTGCTTAACACATATTAAAAGCTTAACAAATACAGTAATTATTATTATTTTATTACTAAAGATGCTGTATGGGTGAAAATGTCAGTGCGATTTTTGCAGGAATGAAGCCCTTGCATTATAGGAAAACTGGGTGTTCTGTTATTATTTCACAACACCCTTTAAATGCAAAAAGGCTAACAAAGTTGGCACCTCTTCTAAGAAAGACACTTTTCCGCACACAGAAGCACTGCCTGGCTCTATGAGAAGGGATCACAGTTCAGCCACAAACTAGAGTTTGGATTTTATTGTAGAAACCCAGGAATGAAGTTTTTACTGTGGCTGCATTTTCTTTCCATAAGTTTTTCATCTCATTAGGCTACTTCCAACTGCCAAATACTGGCTTAACATATTTTGATCTTTCTTTTGGGGGATTAGAAACAGGTAAGAGATCCTGGAGTTAAGTGACACTGTCTATTTATTGCACTTGACAATAGGCATTAATGATTCAGGCATTCTGATAAAGGGGTGTCAAACTTGAAGAATCACCATTTCAAGTGACCTAGGAACGTGCTTTTCCCTCACCCACCCAGTTTCAAAAATCTTTTAGTTTGTGTTGTGTAAAGTGTGTGCTCTGAATTGAAATCCAGACCTCGGGGTCAATCAATCATAATTATTGGGCACTTACTGTGTTCAGAGCACTGTAGTGAGTGCTTGGGAGGGGACAATATAACAGAGTTGGTGGACATGTTCCCTACGCCCAAGGAGTTTACAGTCTAGAGTGGGAGAAAATACAATTAGGTAGACTGTAAGCCCGCTTTTTTGTTTTGTTTCTCTTATGGTACTTATTGAGCACTTACTATGTGCCAGGCACTGTTCGAAGCACTGAGGTTACACACCAGGTTATCAGGTTACACACTGGCCATGTCCCACTTGGGGCTCACAGTCTTAATCCCCATTTTACAGATGCATAACCGAGGAACAGAGAAGTTAAGTGACTTGCCCAAGGCCACACAGCAGACAAGTGGTAGAGCTGGGACTAGAACCTAGGTCTTTCTGACTCCCAGTCCTATGCTGTATCCACTAGGCCAAGGGCGGGGAATGTATTTACCAACTCTGTTATATTGTACTCTCCCAAGCACTTAGTATAGTGCTCTGCACACAGAAATCTGTGAGCCCATTGTTGGGTAGGGACCATCTCTATACGTTGCTGATTTGTACTTCCCAAGTGCTTAGTACAGTGCTGTGCACACAGTAAGTGCTCAATAAATATGATTGAATGAATGAATGAGTGAAATCACTCAATAAATATGATTGACTGACTGACTGACTGATTAATTGCCCTGTTCCCAGTGTTATCGTCCAGATCCAACCAAAATGGGGACTGTTACATATCCACAGAAATTGAACCATGTCAACAACTCTTCTGGACTGTCAGGATCAGGGAGTTAGTTCTAAAATATAGATCATTAAAGGGAATAAAGACTTGAAGGTTTTCTTGTAAGACATATTTTCCAGAGCCACCGGGTTCCTTAAGCCAGTCAGTGGTATGTATTCAATGGCTATTGTGAGTAAAAGACATAATCCCCGCCCTCAAAGTGTTTAGAATATAATGGAATTTATCATTTAATTTATAGTATTTTAATTATTTTAAAGCTTTGGATTTGATTCCAGCCTACTGTGCAGTTAATATAAACAGAGAAAATGAAAAGAAAGGCACAGATTGATATTTAAGGGTCTCCAAGTGATTGTTCCATTCAGACCCAAGGTAGTCTGTTGCAGGGTGGAGCTGGGGAGGCGTCTTTAATCCCTGACCCTAGATTGTTAACCGGCCTTCACTCTGAAGACTCTTGCAGATGATTCTAGACTGAGGCCCATCCTAGTTTGGATTGCACCAGGTAGAAACTGGGAACAAATGTTCCCTGGAGAATTAACCAAATGGATAAATTAATTTTCACAATGGACTTAAGTTGAAAAGTGAGGTAAGAACAATTGGACATCACTCAACTGCCTACATTGTCCAACTCTAATTAGCAGCGAAATATGTGGCAAGAAAAGTAATGTCCTGAGGTATAGCCAAATTTATATATGATTTTCAAAGTATTCTTGGTCCTAAGTGAAATAGAGGCTACCAAAAGGCACCCACTGAATCATTGCAGTAGTAATAATGGTGGTAGGAGTAGGAGTAATAGTAGTTTTTAGCGAGCACTCGTTCTGCTGTCCGGATCATTTTTCTAAAATATCATTCCACACATCCCATCTCCCCAATTCTCAAAAACTTCCAATGGATGCCCTTTCCTCTCCACATCAAGTAGAAACTTCTGACCGTTGTCTTTAAGGCACTCAATCAGATCTCTCTCGTCGACTTAGCTACTCAATTATTTCAATATACTGCAGCTCATACTATTCATTCCCCTCTAGATAACCTTACTCATCCTACCTTATTTGCAAAGTCCTTGCCTCTGAACTCATGTCCACCCCTTCTTCTCTGTCTGGAACTCCCTCTCCCCTCAAGTATAACACCTAACAGTTCTCCCCACCTTCAAGGCCTTTTTGAACTCACATTTCCTCCAGGAGATCTTTCCCAATTAATGTTTAATCTCTCCAGTTTATAGCCCGGCAACTGTAACTTTATCACTTCTGCACCACCTTAGCAATTAAGTACTCACCACCTCCAGGAACACTTTTACAAATGACTTACATCCACTATTTCTTAATTGCTAACTATAATATTCCCCATTACTTCTTTTCTCCTATTTGGGCCTGAAACCACATCCACTCATACCATTTCATTACCCCAAGCATTTAATACAGTGCCCTACATACATTAGGTCCTCAATAAATATGAGTGATTGATTGGACTAAATGTTAAGAAGAACAAAACAGAGAGGACACATTCTCTGCTCACAGGGACTTACACTCTAAAGGAGAAAAATGTATTAAAATATTTACAAATAGGATAATAAATAGAAATCATTGGATGTACAATTGAATAGCTATCTAGTCAAAAGTGCAGAGTATGGATATAAATAAGTATCATCAAGAGGGGACTTCAAAAGGTCAACTAGTTTTCCCCTATTTCCTGGCAGGCAGGTCTGCAAGGAATTGTCCCAAACAACTGTGGTAAGTGTTCTGTTTCAAGATCACCAAAAAAGCTTCAAGGATCTTACTATCTAGGGAGGGAGAAAAACACTAAAATAAATTACAAATAGGAGGAAGTACCTGAATATAAAGATATATGCATAACAACTATGATTATTGCACTTTCACCACCAACACAACTACATTAGTGCACTTATGCACTCAGATTAGTGCCACCGCAAATACTACTAAATCTGCTGCAATTTCAGCCCACAGTGAAATGACTGCTTTTCTGTGTGAGCCATCCAGTATGGGGTGCCACTTAATGCCTCATCATGAGCATCATCTTGGTCATCTTGATGATCATCTGATGACCTCAGATTAAGGCAACTACAAAACACTTGTGTCACTTCAAGTTAAAAAAGAAACAAAGCCATTGCAAATATTTGAAAATTAAAGCAGCAAAAATTAAGAAAAGCTGAGGAAAATATTCCTGTTTGAAGCAGACCAGGTCTCTTGTAAGCAAAAACCACTGTGAATGCATCATGATGTTTTTCTGTCAGTGAATTCCTGTTTCCATAGCCACATTAGCATTTTCACTCATAACCAGGGTAGATTTGGAAATCGGTGAGCTGCTCTGACAGAAATGTAAGCAAGGTGGAAGCTACAGTTTGCTACTGGTGTCAACTAGTGGGTTAAGGCAAATTGCTTGCACCTGGTAGGTCAGCTCACCTTCCTTTAGAGGAAAATTGCTGGTTGTCAGGGTTGACTGAAAAAGGGAAAGTCTGAGCCATTTTCTCCCCAGCTTCAACCACAGCTTTTAAGTGGACTGGGGCGGGGGCAGTGCGGGAGGGAGGGATGCTTACCTCTGAACTAAAAGCCTTACAAATATCTGCTCACCCACAGTGCATAGGAAATACTGCAGTGTATGGCAGGTGAACAGAAAAGAAAGTTGATTTCATTCTTCCTCTTTATGTTCTGAGGAAGGAGGCTGGTGATAAAAAGTTCCTAGCTGAAACCATTTTTGTTCTAAGAAGCAGGTGCAATGCCTAAGAAGGTTCTGCTAGGCGTTCTGAGGTCTTGATTTTACTGCAGGCTCTTTAACTGATTTTCTGGGTGACCTACGGTAAATTCCCCAATTTTCTTGTGCCTCAATTTGATCATCTGTAATATAGGGATAGGGTCTGCCCCTCCCTTTCTGACAGGTATATGACAGGATGAAGGAGAGCTACAGTGTGAAAGTAAGTTAGGAAATAAAAGCAGTTGGTAAATCCAGGTACGTGTTTATTGGCAAGGCTGTCATCATCAGCTAACCTTCATATGGCACTTACTCAGTGTGTGTCACAGTTCAAAGCACTCAGCTTATCTAGGCTATATGTGTCAGCCCCCAGGAGCCATTTTGATGACCAGATGTGTTCTTTCAGAAAATAATGACATGGCAATAGATTTGACTGTGGCCTGTTCACAATAAGGAAGGAAGAGGCTCTTAACAAGAATGTTGTTCACTATATACAATTAAGGAGACTATCAAATGAAGATAACAGTTAATGTGACTCTAAGCAAGGAAGACAAGTCTGTAGTCTCTCTGGGGAGAGTCCTGTTGTATACTATTCTGGGGTCTTCAGATTCCAAGTATTGTACAGTTGTCACAGACCTTATGAGCAGAGAACATGTCTACCAGCTTGTGGGCAGGTAATGTGACTACCTACTCTGTTATATTGTACTCTGCCAAGCACTTAGTACAGTGTTCTGCACACAGTAAGAGCTCAATAAATACAACTGGTATTTAACTCCTCCAAACACTTTGTACAGTGCTTTCCACACACCATGCTCTCAATAAATATGATTGATTGTGGGCAGGGAATGTGTCTGTTTATTGTTATATGGTAGTCTCCCAGACGCTTAGTACAATTCTCTGCACACAATAAGCGCTCAATAAATAACGATTGAATCAGTGAATGAATGTGATGCTAACATTGTGTTAAAAAGGAAGAACAGTGCTAAGTTTTACCAATGAGATTCCCCAAATAACAAAATGTTTCCTCTGATGGTAGTCAGGAAGATTACCACCAAAACTGAAACGTGGCTAAGAAAATTAAAAGCTGAAGAAACAAAGTGGAGGGGGAGTCAGGAGGTAAGGCAAAGACTCTCAAACAGTGAGACAGAAGTGAGCCAGATGCACTGCAGACAGAGAACATGTAAAAGTTTTAATGTGATAACGATCTTTTAATGCTGAATAATGTTGATGCTATCGTACAAGTTTATGCATTTGTTCCAAAAGAAAAAATTCAGAAGAGGGCCAATCCTTGTAAAATATGATAGGGAAATCCAGATGAGAATAGATAACTACTTCAATGGATTTTTTTTATTATACAAATGTCCACATATTATCAAGTTTGAAGAATAGCTTTTTTTTTAAAAAAAAAAGAGAATAGATGAGTCAACGGCTGTCTGCAAGGATGATTAATGAAATATAAATTACATTTGTATGTGGTCTTTCATACTGGAAGATGAACTTCACCAAACCTAAAATGATGTGGGAAGTTTAGGTAGGCTACCCTCCAACCTCCCTTGGGGAATCCTGTTCCTCAGAGACATATTGGGGTGTTGTTATGACTCCAGGAATGAGATAGAAATGTGGCATCATTAGGGGACTGCAACTTGGTACACCAAGGAAGTTGGACCATATCCAGCAAAATTACTGGTGTTTCAACCGGGATTTCCAGCTTACTGGAACAACCGGTCAAGTTTGATACAGTCTACACACACCTCTATTGTCCATTCCAAGGGCTACAAGGAATTTCAAAGACTGAGGGGCTCAGGGCTGGAAGATTTTGGGAATTGAAAGTTGGGATGATATGCTCAATGATATGAGCCTGTTGGTGATTAAGTATACACTTGTACGTTATGATCTGGAAAGTTTCTTCTTTCTGGGCCTCCATTATTAGACTGTTTCAGGACCAATATAACAAAACTGTAAGCTTTTTGTGGGCAGGGAATGTGTCTGTTTATTGTTATATTGCATTCTCCCAAGCACTTAGTACCATGTTCTGTACAGAGTAAGCGCCCAACAAATACAACTGAATGAATTGTCTGTATTCCAGAGTCGATCAAAAATTACATTTGTGAGTCAATCAGAAAGTGATCCTTTTAATGCCAAGGGATCCAACTAGGTTGACCAGAAAATCAAGAGCTCTGAAAAACATTGGCCATTGAGAGAAAAGCACCAGAGCCATTGAGATGACTGCAGTTTTTCTTGACTTCTAGTGTTTGCTCCAGTCTCTGAACTTCCACTAACAACTGTCTCCAGGGTCTCATACAGACCCTTGGTTGTTAGGTTCTCTTTGCTAGTTATGTTTGTAGATAGTGTCCCCTATCTGAAGGTGATGCTTCCATATTACAGAAGCAGAGGATCACAATGCCTGGATGTGATTTCTCAGGGTTTCTACTATGTTAGAAAAGTCAAAACAGTGTGACCACTGTTGTCCAAGTGTGCAGTTGACAAAAAGAACAGCAGGGGGAGAAGTAAATAGAAAAAAATAGTAAAGAAAAGCTCATGTTTGGTTTGGTTTGTTTCCCTTTTTCTTTACCAAGTGGGTCTGACTCTTTAATTAGGGAGGAGAATGACCTGACATGGAAGCCCCTTTGGCCCCTTGAAGAGTTTTCTAGAGGGATTCACTGAGGAGCTTGGCCCCAGTCATGCGTAGAAGACTTAGGAGTTTAATTACAGAGGCTGAAATGAAATGAGAACCTCGTAATTCATCTAAATTCTCCCTTTTCCCATTTCACAGACAGACAGACGGTAATAATCACTGGGCCCGGGGAGCTAATCTCTTGCTTTAGCAGTTCAATAAATAAGTTATTATTTTAAAAGAAAGTCTTAAGAAGAAACAACAGCAGAGTTCATCTGTTGTCTCTTGCCAACTCTCGTTTAGGTAGCTCTTACTCATCGCAGCAGCACACATTTAAGCACTTGCAATAAGCTATTATGTGCACTATTCAAACACTATGGAAATACCATAATCATGAGTTAGAGTGGGGCCGATTACTCAGTTGAAATGAAAGTGGCTAAGCAACTTTTTAGTAAGATATATAGTCATTAAGTTTATTATTCCAATAGGGAAGATTAAATTACACAGGTTCCAAGAATTGGAAATTAAAATAAGGATTACCCACGAGAATCTCAGTCTGATGGAACTTTCCAAAGGGCCTCTCTCTTTTTTTCCCTGTTTTTTTATTTTTTGTGAAGATGTTGTTTTTTTGTTTAGTCATAAACAGATGAATCCTATAACAGCCTCCATTTCCTTTGCTACAGGAGGTCTGTATGATGAATAAAAATCTCCTCACAATGAATGCCAAGCCAAACAGATGAATTTAAGATGCATCTGCTGTAGATTAAACATTTGGAAAAGCCATTTTATAAATATTTTTTCCACAACAACATATCCATATGGCAGGGAGCTCTGGTCTGCGTTTCGAATGTTGCATGTATATATTCACACATATGTATTTAATGTACACTCTAGAGAAAGTACTTATGCTGTCATTCCCCATAAAAAAAATTGGAACTGACTCTTCATCTACTTCCAGACAGCAAATCAGACTATTTGAAATAGCCACATGTGGCTGTTAAGCAGACAGACCCCAATTCTAGCCTGGGGTTAGGGTTATGCCCACTAGGGTCTCAAAGGGGGAGATAAAATGTCCACCACTTGTTTAAGCATTTCTCTCCTTCCACTTCTTCTACCCCCTGGAAATGTGTGGGACGATGGAAGGGTGGAGGAAGCAAAGAGGGTAGTGCAGATGGGAGCAATCATGAAAATTGTGGTATTTGTTGAGCGCTTATTATGTGCTAAAGTCCTGTCCTAAGTGCTTGGGTAGATAAAGTAAAAGCAGCTAGGAAACAATCCCCATCTTACAGGGGACTCACAAGTTCAGGGAGCAGCAGGGGCATGAAGGGTGGGCAGGAGAAGAGGAGAGAAAGGTCCTCAAGAGGGGGAAATGACTGAGAATGTAGAGTAGACACTGTCTCGCTGTAACCTTATGTGGCTCTTCTAAGGAAGGTGAGAGGGCATTTAGGCTAATAGGAGCCTAAAAAAGGAATCAGGGGCCCCAAAATGTAGGTAATGCCTCAAGGATCCAGATGTCACGTGGGAGTCAGAGGACCTGAGTTCTAATCCCAGCTGCAGCACTTGTCTGCCTTGTGACCTTGGACAAGTCATTTAACTCCTCTGTGTCTGTTACCTCATCTGCAAAATGGGGAATAAATATCTGTTCTACCTCCTACTTAGACTGTGAGCCCCACGTGGGACCTGATTATCTTGTATCTACCCCAGTGTTTAGAAGAGTATTTGGCACATAGTAAGTGCTTAACTAATACCACAATTATTATTATTATTCCAAAGTCATTAATTTCAAGAGCTTAACTTTCGCTTGGCAGTAGCAGCTTCCATGAGGCTATGACTTCAAGGGGAGCAGGCAGACACAGGACAACTGAACCATGTGAAGATGCTATTAGTCGACTGTGGGAGTCATCTACTTTCTACTTATAAAATGCCACTTGAAGCAAATTGTTATCTTAGTTTATAGGATAAAATACAGGAAGATGATGCTATTTGATTTGAGGAGCTTTATTTTCAAATAAAGGTCTATAATGCTTTTCTTCAAAGGAAAAGGAAGCGTTCTGCGAATGTGAGCTCATTTATCCTCTCCAGGCCTATGGCAAGGAGGTGGCAATTATGATCCTGCCAGTGCTTTGGAGTGATGGGGAAACAGAAGCCCTCTCTGCCCTCTGATCTACATTTTGCCATTAATCAGTGATGGAGTCAGAAGCAGAGGTCCACCTTCGAACACCTCTGCTGCCTCCATTGGGTGACTCTACCTCTAAGCCAGTGTTTAGGGGGAACTTTCCTTCCAGCCACCTCTACAAAGAAGCAGGCTGTGCATTGCACCACTCAATAAATACAGTTACCACCATCACTACTAGTACCACTACAGGTAACTGTCAGCATTCTTAAATAAAAAGAGAGCCGCAGGGCCTAGTAGAAAGATCACAGATCTGGGAGCCAGAGGACTTGAATTCTATTTCTGGCTCCACCAATCAATCAATCAATTGTATTTACTGAGTGCTTACTGTGTGCACAGCACTGTACTAAGTGCTTGGGAAGTACAAGTTGGCAACATATAGAGAAGGTCCCTATCCAACAGTGGGCTCACAGTCTAGAAGGGGGAGACACTTGCCTGCTGCATAATATTGGGCAATTCACTTGATGTCTCTGTTCCTCAGTGTCCTCATCCATAAAACAGGGTTAAAAACACCTGTTCTACCCATCTCTTAGACTGGAGCCCCTTGTGGGGCATTGACTGTGTCTGATCTGCTAATATTGCATCTACCCCAGTGGCTACTACAGTGCTTGGCACTTAATGAGCACTTAGAAATTATCACAAAAAGAACCCAAACAACTTTACGCATGGAACACAATTTACTCTGGCCTTCCATAAAATCAGAAATATCGATGATAGAATTCTCTATCAGAAAGTGCAGGTGAACTTGGGGAGTGAGACTTCAGGACCCAGAACTTGCAAAGACAAAATGCTTATAGTGCTAGTGAATCGCTCAGCACCACTGGCTCTCTCTCATCCCTGCCACTCATGTTCCGGCTCGGACTCGTCGTGCAGCGAGTGAGCAGGCAGGTTGAGGCATACCACCTTGTGACATGCATGTACTGCCTTCACCCACATTAGCCAGACATAAGCAGGCCCAGGGCCAGAATGCGGGTCTTCTGATTCACAGAGCAATGTGCTCTTTCCACTGGATAACAGCAGGGCTTCCAGAAATATATTGCAAGATGGAGAAATATGCACCATGCTGCTTCTCACAAAATCCTAACTGGCCCAACATTTTGCACACATCACTTGCAGGGGGATTTTGATCCCAACATCTCAACTCTAGGCATGGAACTCTATCCCAATCAGTCAAGAAGCTTTGAGCAGTAATTTAAAAAAAAAAACAGGGCCCAGCAACAGGTCTCTGACCTTCTGTCTTTTAAATTGCTCTTTTCTGGACCTTCCTTGGAAAAAGCATTGAACTCTTTCCATTTCACCCTCCACTCTCCTCCAGGGAGCCCCCACGTTTGATGAACCCCCTTGGGGGATTTCCTCTTAGTCTACCATATTTCGCTCTTGCTTAAAAATCCATTTTAGTCTTCTCTCTTGAGCCTTCCTTTTTGCCTGCTTCCCTGGAGCGGGGCTTCACTTAATTTGAAGAGCACCTCATTTCAGGAAAATATGCATTTCCTACTCTTGAGCTTGGCTTGCACAAGGGCACTTTAGATTTAGATAATTAGTAGAATTTAGAATTTTTTTCCACTAACTGCATAAGACTGTTCCATTTACATCTCTTCCTGGGGAGTCCCATTTAACATCCCGTCTGGACTACTGCATCAGCCTTCTCTCTGATCTCCCATCCTCGTGTCTCTCCCCACTTCAATCCATACTTCATGCTGCTGCCCGGATTGTCTTTGTCCAGAAACGCTCTGGGCATGTTACTCCCCTCCTCAAAAATCTCCAGTGGCTACCAATCAATCTGCACATCAGGTAGAAAATCCTCACCCTCGGCTTCAAGGCTGTCCATCACCTCGCCCCCTCCTACCTCACCTCCCTTCTCTCCTTCTACAGCCCACCCCGCACCCTCTGCTCCTCTGCCGCTAATCTCCTCACCGTGCCTCGTTCTTGCCTGTCCCGCCATCGACCCCCGGCCCATGTCATCCCCCGGGCCTGGAATGCCGTCCCTCTGCCCATCCACCAAGCTAGCTCTCTTCCTCCCTTCAAGGCCCTACTGAGAGCTCACCTCCTCCAGGAGGCCTACCCAGACTGAGCCCCTTCCTTCCTCTCCCCCTCGCCCCCGTCTCCATCCCCCCATCTTACCTCCTTCCCTTCCCCACAGCACCTGTATATATGTATATATGTTTGTACATATTTATTACTCTATTTATTTATTTATTTATTTATTTTACTTGTACATATCTATTCTATTTATTTTATTTTGTTAGTATGTTTGGTTTTGTTCTCTGTCTCCTCCTTCTAGACTGTGAGCCCACTGTTGGGTAGGGACTGTCTCTATATGTTGCCAACTTGTACTTCCCAAGCACTTAGTACAGTGCTCTGCACACAGTAAGCGCTCAACAAATATGATTGATTGATTGATTGATCTGGCTATATTGAACTGGGCCCATGACAGAGGAAAGAACAAAAAATGCTAATAGAGATGTGATACTAGTTCTAGAAGGGATACTGGGAATAAAATATAGAGACAGAGAGAGTATTCACAGGCCCCTACAGAAGAATAACAGACAAATTATTTCTCCAGAAAATCACAGAACTGGAAGTGACCACAAGACTTTCTGTCTCGTTCAGTCTGCTGTCTCTGTGCAAAACCACCCAAGTTGCACGGTTGTCTATACAATTTTAAAAAAGGAACACTGGGGAAGGTCACACAGAAGCTTGTAGAATTCTTCTCATTCACCAGAGTTTGTGTTAATGAAGCCAACACATTCTACGTGGGAAAATTTGGTCTTCTAGTGTGAGAGTCTGTTTGCTTTCTCTGCCACTCCCTGTAACTGGTGTTGTAACCAAGTGGGAACCTAAGGAGTGCTACAGTGGTGAAATATGTAGTGCTTTGGTCTTATTACCCTATCTGAAGACATTTAGGTTCATAGACAGGGCATCAGCAGGGTGGACTCTCAGAGCACCTTTGTTATTTTAGACCCTGCCCTTGACTTTGGAGAACTCTATTGAGCTGCTGGCCTAGCTTGTGTTCAGAGGGACAGGGTAGGTTTCCATCATTTGGAGGCCACTAGATTTGGTTGGGCAATGAGTGGTTTCAGGATAAGGTAGATGAAGTGGGAGTGGGAGGGGCAAGAGAGAGAGAGAGGCACCGTTTGAGGAAAAGATGGGTGGGAGTCATTGCAATGAAAACCTGAAGTGGGGCATTGAGTAACAAGGGTGGGATCTGAAATTTGGTACCTTGGATTGTATTTCTGATTAATGACTTTTCCTTTGCAGCAGGAAAAAGTAGCTGAAAAATGAGCAGTTACCTGATGAAGAGGGAAAGAGAAGCAAGCACAGATTAAAAGAAATTCTACAATGCAGTTACTTGGGAATAACTTGGATAGCCTCAGATGATGCCTCTGGCAGTGAAATCCTATCCCATTAGGTGGAGTTGGCCCAAAAGACGGATTCATAACTGACATCTGTACATGGGGGGCCGGGAAGGGTAGATCCTCATCGTGCTGCTGTGTATGGTACATGCAAGAGCTTTCTTGTCTCCTAGAATGGAATCAGTTAATTGATCAATAGTATTTATTGAGCACTTACTGTGTGCACGACACTGTTCTAAGCACTAGGGAGACTATGATTCAATAGAGTTGGTAGGCACAGTCTCTGCCCTCAGAAACTTACAGTTTGCTGAGAAACAGGGCTGAAACTATGAAAACCTCTTAAAAGGGAAGATGGAAGAGAAACCAACAGCAAGAAGTCTCAGATAAATACATTTGAAATTCCATTTGTTTTCCTGTCTTATTGTGGTGAGCTATTTTCAATCCAACTGTAGACATCTGCATTCTGTGCTACCAAGCAAAAAAATGATCGCTGCTTCTTTTTTTGCCCTTCTCCTTTCTGGAAATGAGGAACAGTGTGTGAGAGCAGTTGAGCTTGACGTTTAAATTGATTACTTGTGTCAAGAGGCCTCCGTTAAATTGAAGGAACACTACAGAGCCAAATATTAGTTATCACTACTCACTCTAAATAACATTTCTCCCTAAAGAAATTGGTGCTTTTAATGATTTTGATTCCTGATTCATTATATTTCTATTTAGAACCATTTTCTGATACCTGTGAAGGTAAGCTTTGGTTCACACATTCATTCAATCGTATTTATTGAGAGCTCACTGTGTGCAGAGCACTGTACTAAGCGCTATGCAAGCAGCACATGAAACTGAGCCATTTTTCCAATAGTGCGTGGATAATCAATCAATCAATGGTACATATTGAGCATTTACTGTTTGCAGAGATAAATAAAGAGATGGAAGACTCTTTATTATTAGATAGAAGACTGTGAACCCGCTCTTCTAGACAGTGAGCCCGCTGTTGGGTAGGGACCGTCTCTCTGTGTTGCCAACTTGTACTTCCCAAGCGCTTAGTACAGTGCTCTGCACACAGTAAGCACTCTTATTTATTTATTATACGATTGATTGATAGATTGATTGATTGATTGACTAGCATGGCCTTTGGGGGTCAGATGGACAATAGTGTGGGGCTAGCCTGGCATGAAGATTCAGATGAAAATGAAAACCTATGGAGCAACCTGTACAACCAGCCCTCCGTATGGCAGTGGGACCTGCCATTAATTGACCCAACCAACTGCTAACATTTCTATCATCCTCCTCTAGGCAATGGCTTCTGACTCCATGGCCCTAATTTCTCCTTCCACCTGGGCTCCAGGATCTGGAGGTGGACAGCCTGAGTCTGGCCCAAACATCCCACCAGACATTGTCGAGAGGCATGGGAAAAACTTTAGGGAAGTAGTGGTGGCTTCCTCCCAAGGAGTATAGCTTGCCCCTAGATTGTCTCTTACAAGTAGTGCTTAATTTACAATCTGAGGCATAAGCTGGGGTAGAAAAAGGAGAAGGGCCAAACTGCTCTAACAGTATAGCGAGCTCCTGCCTGGGGATGGGAATTTCTTCACTGAGTTGTGCAAACTCTGTGGGAGGAAGAGAAGAAGAGAAGGGGGTTTATCATAATTCACTGAGTACCTCTTGTGTGCAACACTTAGGAGAGTGCAATAGAAGAGACACAGTTTCAAGTGCCCACTTACTTTCCCCTTCCAGCTCCACTCCTTTCCTTCTTTTTTCTTCTCTTTCTCCCCATATTGTTAGACTCAAATTCTTCTATGACTCTGTGTGGTAATTCCATCCTTATTTTTGTATGGCAAAAATTACAAAAAGTAGGCAAAAAGTAGGACATTCATGTAAGTAAATATAATTTTCATTTTAAATCTTTTTTATTGGAGTATAACATTCTTACTGGTATTTGTGTCCTTTCATCTCCCTGAGGGCCAGAGACTATCTTAATTAACTTTCATTTATTCACCCCAGTGCTTAATACAGTGCCTGGCACATAGTAAGTGCTTAACAAATGCTATAATAATAATTATTATTATTATTATATTATTATTAATAAAGGCTCATTGCTGCAACACTGTGTTCTAAGATCTATGTGTTGGTAATTCTAACTTGACTCGATGCTGAGTATGGAATGTAGGTGATGATTTTTATGGGTCTGTATTTTATGACTAAACCTAACGATCTTTTATCTATCCCAGAGTTCAGGGTAGTAATTGACAATAGTAAGCCTTATCAAACACTACAATTATTATCATCCTTAGGTCCCTCTTGTCCAGCCACTATCTTGGGTAATCCATTACTTGACACTCACTATCATTCAAAGAATCACTACCCAAACACCAAAGAAAGCATGCTAATTGCATGGAGATCTGCAGAGCAAAGTGTTAACTTAGAAGAATAGAATGCAAATACAAAAACATGGGAACATTAGTCTGAGCACCAAAGTCAACAGATAATTTAGACATTAAAAAAAGTAGCACACCAGGTGGTAAACAATTAGGAGGGAGAAGTAGGAGAATGAGGAGGGAGAAAGAGCATGGCCTAGTGGATAGAACAGGGGTATGGGAGTAACCCATCTGTATCCCATCTATACAATTTGTCTGCTGTGTGACCTTTAGCAAGACACTTAACTTCTCGGTGTCTCAGTTATCTCATCCGGAAAATGGGGATTAAGATTGTGAACCTCATGTGGGACAGGGATTGTGTCCAACGAGTTTAGTTTGCATCTACCCCAGTACTTAGTACTTAGTACAACGGTACTTAGTACAGTGCCTGGTGCATAGTAAGCACTTAGCAAATACCATTTTAAAATATAGTAGAAGGCTGAGGCAGAAGTGATGGGGAAAGAAGAAACAGGCTGCTGAGTGGAAAAAATTTAACATTCTATCTTTTGCAAATATAGAATCAGTTTCTCAGGGGAGAAGTCTCAGAGATTTCAGCTTAACCACCAGGACAGTCAAGAAGTTCTTCTTCATGACTAATCAAACTATCTCTCTCACTGCAATTGGAACCCATTTCTTCTGTGATCAAAACAACCGGTCAGCCTCAAAACAACCCCTACCCAGCCTTGAACAGCTATTCAATTCATCCCTGAACATTCACACTTCCAGATTCACTAGCCCCACCCAGGTCCTTGAACTTTTCCTCAGAGAAAGACACTTGAAGGGGAATTTGTCCCAAAACATAGAGATTCACAGCAGTTTAGTTTGTTGTTTTCCCCCAGAAAATAATTTAGGGGGAAGTGCATTTTAAGGAGACATTTGCTTTCTGGAGGGCAAAATGGGACTGTGATACCTATTAGGACCACACAGGTCAAAGGCTCACTTGATCTGGCCAAGAAAAGCTGGCACTTGAAGCCTTGGTGATGCACCCAATCAAAAGCATCTTGCAAGAAAGAATTCTAGCCACGAACCCCCAGTTACTCATTAGAAAAACCACTTCAGGCAAGTCCTTTCATGGTAAAAGATGCCTATGTATTTTGATAGGGGATTGATGGTGCTTGTGCTTTTTAATTCATAATGAGTTTTTTTTTGGTAAATACAGTAAATAAAATGCAGTGGCATTCCCTAAATCATGGCAGTTTTCATACAGGGCTGCATACAGTTTTTTCTTTGCACTAGGAATAGAATATTCACTGTGTTTACTTGAGAAATTACCTGTCAACTCCTATTATTTGTTTGGAGTTCTCTTTATCAAATTTTGCATTAGCAGGTTACTCCTCACACAGAGCTTACAGTTGTGTTGCATACCCAACAGCCCTAATAAAAGTTTCTTAAAAATGTGTTTGAGAGGAAAAATACTCATTTATAGTAAACATAAAGTATTGTAAAATCATCTTCCCCTGAGATCTGAAGTGCCTATATCCAGAGGTTTTTACTTTCACAACTCCATGAATCTTATTCCTTTCCAACCTTTTATGCAGTCACCAGTTTGAGAGGCTTCAGGAATTAGAACAGAGGGAAGGCAACATGGAGGTTTCTTTTTTATTCATTCCTTCTACAAATTAATAATCCAGGTGAAATTGAATCCAGTTTGACCCTGAAAAAAGAAATCTCTGTTGCCCCCAATAAAATTAGATTTCAGAGTTGGATTTCACTGGGAGAAAGGTTCAGACCTATCTACATCTGAATACTCTTTAGATAATGTTACCAATCCAATTAATTTATGGTAAGCAAGAGGATTTGATTTGACTGTTGATCCCTTTCTGCTGGCTAAATGCAGCTGGCAGAAATTTATGTGTTTTAAATTCATGTTGCAAACAATTTCTGTCCTCTACTCCCTACCCCCACACTCCAGAAAAAAGGAATACAATTAGCAAGTCAGCAGTCTCATTTTGAAGAAAGCTATTATTTGTTTTTCTGTTGTTGTTTCTTTTAACCACTGTGTACAAAAAAAGATCCTGGAATGTTTGATTCTTCACTTGGTGCGTGGCCAGAAAACTGGAAGACTCCGAAGCGTTATGCGGAGGCGAGGCAGGGCGGCTCTTTAAAACAAAACCCACTCTTCAGGCTTTTCAGTCCTGCCTCACTCCTGTTATTCATTCATTCATTCAATCGTATTTATTGAGCGCTTAACTGTGTGCAAAGCACTGTACTATGTGCCTGGGAGAGTACAGTATAACAACAAAGAGACACAATCCTGCCCACAACGAGTTATCCATTCTATCTTAGACACCACAACCTCAGTGTCACCCTCAACTCTTTGCTATTGTTCAAATCTCACATTCAGCAAACTGCCAAATCCTGCCTTCTTTTTTTCCCACACATCTCCTGGACCGCTCCTTCTTTTCCACCCAATCTGTGACCACTTTGGCATCATGGATAGACTATGGCATCAGCCCTCCTTGCTGGCCTCCCAGCCTCCAGTCTCTCTCTCTTCCAAGTTATTCTACACAGTGCTGCATGGATCATATTCCTGAAACAGCACTCAACTCAAATCCCTACTCTCCTCAAGCCCCTCCACTAGCTTCCTGTGTCTCTCTGCAGCAAACAAAATGTCCTCACATCTGGCTTCCAGGCTCTGCACCATCTCAGTCCTCTTGATCTGTCTCCTCTTTTAACCTGCTTTTCCCACTCAGAGACGACAGCTCTCCCAACATTTAAAGTGAAGCAGCTTGGCCTAGTGGAAAAGGCACGGGCTTGGGAGTCAGAAGGACTTGGGTTCTAATCCTGACCTCTGCCACTTTTCTGCTGGGTGACCTTGGAAAAGTCACTTCACTTCTCTGTGCCTCAGTTATCTCATCTGTAAAAGAGGATTAAGACTATGAGCCCCATGTGGGACATGGACTGTGTCCAGCCTGACAAGCTTGTATCAATCAATCAATCAATCATATTTATTGAGCACTTACTGTGTGCAGAGCACTGTACTAAGCGCTTGGGGGCATATTACTCCCCTCCTCAAAAACCTCCAATGGCTACCGATCAATCTGCGCATCAGGCAGAAACTCCTCACCCTGGGCTTCAAGGCTCTCCATCACCTCGCCCCCTCCTACCTCACCTCCCTTCTCTCCTTCTACTGCCCACCCCGCACCCTCCGCCGCTAATCTCCTCACTGTACCTCGTTCTCGCCTGTCCCGCCATCGACCCCTGGCCCACGTCATCCCCCGGGCCTGGAATGCCCTCCCTCTGCCCATCCGCCAAGCTAGCTCTCTTCCTCCCTTCAAGGCCCTGCTGAGAGCTCACCTCCTCCAGGAGGCCTTCCCAGACTGAGCCCCTTCTTTCCTCTCCCCCTCTCCATCCCCCCGTCTTACCTCCTTCCCTTCCCCACAGCACCTGTATATATGCTTATATGGTTGTACATATTTATTACTCTATTTATTTATTTATTTATTTATTTTACTTGTACATTTCTATCCTATTTATTTTATTTTGTTGGTATGTTTGGTTCTGTTCTCTGTCTCCCCCTTTTAGACTGTGAGCCCACTGTTGGGTAGGGACTGTCTCTATGTGTTGCCAATTTGTACTTCCCAAGCGCTTAGTACAGTGCTCTGCACATAGTAAGCGCTCAATAAATACGATTGATTGATTGATTGATTGGGAAGTACAAGTTGGCAACATATAGAGACAGTCCCTACCCAACAGTGGGCTCACAGTCTAAAAGAGCTTAGTGCACAAATACCATTAAAAAAGTCCTCCTTAAATCCCATTTCCTCGAAGAAGCCTTCCCTGTTTCATTGCCCAGCACCCTAGGCCACATAATCCCATCAGCCACCTAGAGTAGTTATGAATTTAATATTATCCATCATCACGCCTCATGAATATATGTGTTTATTCAATTATTTGTCTTCAACACTCTTATAAATATTTTTGTTTATCTTGCCCAATAGTGTGCAAGTTCCTAGAGGGCAGAGAACTTGTCACTTTTTTTCTGTACATTTCAAGTGCTGATTACAGTATACCTCAGAAAAAAATACTTTGTACATACCACTACTATCACTACCACTGCTACTATTAGTACTACTATTTCTATTACTACTATTACCCCTACTATTATGTTGGTCTCAAACTTTTCCCAACAAAGGCACATTTCCGGGAATTAGGGACCAGTGCAACATATCATGTATTATGTGTTATTAATTCTTCCCTGCAATAGTTGTATGTTTAATCATTCATCACACTGTCCTAACCTAGACTGTATAGGTGCAGAAAATTTGGGATTCAGAACACCACAGTGGAAAATTATTTCCTGACTATAGGCTGCTGAAATCATGACGGGAGGTTTTACCCTTAATAACAACAAGGAGTTATTTTCTACAGGGCAGCACTGCTGAAATTTCAGTAAACTTTAGATGATCTAATCTAGAATGTACAGCAATCACTACACTAAGATGGCACCTCAGCACTTTTGAAATGCTAATGTTTTCAGACATAGGACTGTGTTTTTCAATATCTTGGATAATGTACTAAATTTGGATGTCAGTTATCTATTGATTTTACAGTTTCCTTGTTTTTTTTCTTCTCCATCTTTGATTTTATTTATTTGGGGCTTTATCATGTAACGACAGCTCGAGGCTGGATCTGGCAGTCTTTTCACAGACACAACACTATTTTCTTAGCAGCAGCCCTAGTTATGATTTCATTATTACAATTTATTCAAAAGAGGAGCCGCTTGGCCTAGTGGAAAGAGCATGGGACTGGGAGACAGAGAACTGGTTCCAATCCTGGCTCTGCAGGTTGTCTACTGTGTGACCTTGGGCAGACCACTTTACTTCTCTGTGCCTCAGTTTCTTCATCTATAAAATGGGGATTCAATATCTTTTATTCAATAACTTTTCTCCCTCCTACTTAGACTGTGAGTCCCATGTCGAGCAGGGCCTGGATCTGACCTGATTAACTTGCATCTATCCCAGCATTTAGAACAGTACTTGAAACACAGTAAGCAATTAACAAATACTAAAATACTTATTATAAACATTTACTAAGCCTTCATAATGTCCAAAGTGTGAAACTGCTAGGGTAAATTTGGAAAATTAGATAAGGCACCATTCCTGGCCCACAGAGTAGCAGGAATAATATTAATGTTATTTGTTATGTGCTTTCTGAATCTAAGGCACTATACTAAGTGCTTGGGAAGTGCTATAGTTCCCTACCTGCAAGGAACTTACATTCTATTGTCCTCATTACCTAATAGCAGAGAACAAACCCACCTAACAATAAGAATGTGATGCAATCTTGAAAACAAGTTTATCATTCTATAGTGGATTTGATATAGAAATGTGGTTCCGTAGGCCTCCGATCTCCCCCTTTTTGGAGGGGAATAGCGGTGACGTGTGTTCTGAATACTTCTGAGGAGTTGGATCTGTAGATCTTGGAGTAGGAGGGTTTTTTGTTATCCAAGGAGGGCTCTACTTCAGCACACCAATGGAAGCAGGCACACTTAGGATGGAGTTACTTCCATTGAAAATGGGATTAATTTGCAGCAAAAGAGAGTTCCTCTAGACAGGGTACTTAAACATTGGTTCAGCCTAACCAGAGAGGTTGTGGAATTCTTGATTGAGTTCAACAACCTCCAATCCAAGCTCCCAATATAAACCTGAGTCTCCAGGCCCGAGAATATTTTAAACATGGATAGGCCAATGGCTGACCTGGAAGAGCTAGTTCTGCTCATGTGAGGAGGCTGGAGGCTGGACTGTTTTTCCTATTATTCTTTGGTTCCCTTCATAACAACCCTAAAAAAACCCTACAGAACAGACCTCCAAAATTCACCTTAATAAGCAAGGAAAGAGCTGGAGAAAGTGCTCACTGCTGTTCTGTTTGACTGGCAGGCCTCCACAGCCACATTCATGGATGAAGCTGAAGAAAAAGGAAGGACAATGCTGAGGCCATTTTATCTTGGTAAGAAGATTCAAATTTGGGCCCAGTACTAAATTAGGGCTTCCAACAGATGGGCTCATTTGGACTAAAAAGTGACTTCACCAACTCGAGGTCTGATGGGATTTCAACCAAGCCTGCTAGAGGCAGCACTTGAGACTAGGTCCAATTTCATTCAAGTGTCGCCAAGTTAAGATCATTTGTGCAAAGTTCCCTTGCAAAGCAATAAGCCAAGTACACTTTCCTGTGGTGATCATGTTGTTCTATCTTCCCGAGACAATTATGAAGAACGTGCAGAGAAAAGTAATTACACATGAAATAAATTAATGACTACTTCTGCTCCACCTCTAATGATAACTTGTGCTTCTTGCAGGGCTTTCACCCGCCGAGCACAGTGTGAACTCAGGCTCTCCTTGAGCAAACGGCTCCATTAACTCATTAATCCACACACCATCTCAGGGAGGTAGATATCAGGCAAGTACTTCAAATCTAGTCTTGCATATGGTCTTCCATTTGCTTGGTTAGCAAGGATCAGTGAGCTTTGATTCTGGGGAAGTAGCACAGACAGCTCATCTCATTACTTTTCTGATCTATTTTATTTTTATTTTTTTCAAGTGTTAGGTATTATTTTATTCCAAGAACTATGTTAAACACTGGAGCAGATACAATCAGATTGGACACAATACCTCTCCCACATAAGGCTCATAATCCAGGGGGAGGGAGCTATTTAACAGATGAGGAAACTGAGGTACAGACAAGTTAAGTGACGTGCCCATGATCACACAGCAGGAGAATGGTAGAGCCAGGATTAGGATTTAGGTCTCCTGTCTCCTAGCCACACTGCTTCATACCAGGGGAGGAATCCTGCTGTCGAAAGATACTTGACTGTCTAATCACTCCTTTATATCTTTCTGGAAGACTGTAGTAACTCCATTTTGCATTAGGAGAAAACAAGACCCGAAAGGGGTTAGTGCCATATTTCAGGTTTCACTAAATTTGATCCAAGATTTCTGAGTGCAGCCACTCTGTTTATTTCTTGTTTAAAAATAAATCAGCTTACATGCATATGTTCAGAAATAGAAAAATAAGCAATAATAGGTTGTTGCTGATGCATTGACAAGCTTAGAAATCCCCAAATTGCCTAAAGACTCCTATTTTTCCAAGATTTGGCACTGAGCTGATGAAAAGCTCAGTGATCATCTTCTTCCATAATCCACTCAGGCACAACGAGCTCCCTGAATCCTCAGAATGAGTGTTGTGGTTGGAAGAGAAGGTGGATGGTGATCATGGGGTGTTTGCCATCGATAATCTGAAAAGCATATGATCAAAGAAAATGACCCTGGAAATACTTTCCTTTGACTGAGGATGACTTGTCTTATAAGACAACAGCCCAAGATGGAAGATAATTGTACCATACAATCAAATGATACATGCATGACATGCTTTTTACTGATGGCATCTAGAATAACAATTTAGTTATAAGCAGGGAATCTCAAAACACAAATATACTAGGGGTGAGCAAATAACTGTGTGCCATATTCTATTCTTGATCTATGCCTAAAATGTCCTTGACTGCAAGTAGGAGTGTGCAAAATGAATGATCTGAGCCTAGTTCATGTTGTAGTGTTAGATACTGTGCCCACATAAGGCCCCAGGGACCCTAAGCTCTGTCCATATAAATAATACATGCTAAATGGAATGGAAGTTGGAAAACTATTTTTCCCGAGGTGGGAAAATTCCCAAGGGTAGGCTAAAAATACCTTGGAGCTGCAAATCTCTTTAAGATCAAATACAAACTAATAACCCTTTGCATTTCTATAGCAATTTAAACTTGAGAAAGTGAGAACGATGAACTCATCCCTCAGCTCATTCTTCCTGGCTAGCTAGTGTTCTCATTTATTTCTTCTAAACTGAGGCCCATGGAAGGGAAATGCCATACCTCAAGTCACACCAAATCAGTGGTAGAAGCAGGAAGGGAGCATCCAAGAATTTAGACCCTAGTATTTATTAACTCCAACTGAGCCTATTTTTCTTCTTGAGACTGCTAGAGATAAGGGGTTGACGACATGTGGGGTAAAGAGTTAGGAGGTGGTGAGTCAAGCATTTTTAATGATGATGGAGAAACAGAACTTCCATTCTTCATGAGAGCAAACACTAAAATGATGGCTCTCTGAGTCCAGTTCCTCTCTTAAGTCTTCCAGTGTTTTGCATCCAGAGGTTACTATTTTTTCGATTAGAAGAGGGAAGCTGTTAGAAGGAAGAAGGAAAGGCCCTTGCATAAATATTAACCTAGTAATATTTATTATTAGTAATAATAATAATCATATTTGTTAAGCCCTTATTATGTGTCAAGTACTCTTCTAAGCTCTGGGGTAAATACAAGTTAATCAGGTCTGACACAGTCCCTGTGTCTGTGTAGAAGGAAGAACAGGTATCAAATCCCCATTTTACAGTTGAGGAAACTGAGGCACAGAGAAGTGAAGTGACTTTTCCAAGATCACACAGCAGGTAAGTCACTGAGCTGTGATTAGAACTCAGGTCCTTGGATTTCCAAGCCTAGGCTATTTCCACTAGGCTACACTGCTTCTCTTAGAGGCATTTTACAGCTATAATCATCCCAGGGTAGTGAAAATCATCTACTACCATCCACTCTGGGGCTTAATAATGATGGTATTTGTTAAGCACTTACTATTATGTGCCAAGCACTGTTCTAAGTGATGGCACTGTTCTAAGTCCCTATTCCTGGGTGTGAGTTCCTCTTCCTGACACTGCTAATTTTACCTCACCAGGGGCAGTGGTGGCCAGAAAGGGAGAGGAGACAGGAGCTGTCAGAATGATAATTAGTTAATTAATTTTGGTATTTGTTAAGCACTTACTATATACCAGGCACTTGTACTAAGTGCAGGGTGGATACAAGCAGATCAAGTTGGACACAGTCCCTGTCCCACACAGGGCTCACAAGTCTCAATCCCCATTTTACAGATGAGGTAACTGAGGCACAGAGATGTGAAGTGACTTGCCCAAGGTCACACAGCAGACAGGATTAGAATTCATGACCTTCTGATTCCCAGGTCCATGCTCTATCCACTATGCCATGCTGATAGTGCTGACCCCTCTTGATAGGGACCTGTCTTGGAGTATAAAAGAGCATTGTCACTTCTTTCTCTTAGCTGAATAAAAAAAGTACCTTGTCTTATACCAGTGGGGAACTCCTTCTTTCAGTGAACAGAAAGTAGCTTAAATTCATTTGTTTGGCTAGCAAGAATTAGAAAGTCCATGATTATGAGGCTACACCTGCACAAGTAGGAATTCATTACTCCCCCACTATTAAAATAATCGCTTTGTAACCTCAGTTATCCCTCTGGGATAGGAGGCTAGGGTGGCATTTATGACTGCGAGTGTTAAAGGCATTCTTTGCCTTCTCTTGGAGTGATTCATGCCACATATCCAGGGTGAGATGCAGACTCTCACTTGGAAAGTGGGAGGCGGGGAGAGTTTCTCAAGAAACCCTCTTCTCCTCACATTGAGTCACAAACCCTCCGACCCAGAAAGCAAGCAACCTGACATTCGCCCCTCTGGGTCACTTTGGTTCTCTGCACGGAAGAGAAGGAATCAGATATAAATCATCATCTTCATTATCCTCAGTTGACTTCTAAAAAATAGTCACTTTACAGTATAAATAATTTTTTAAAAAATATACACTTCACTGTAACTCAATAAAGTCAGCAAGAAACTCCTGTGCATGCAATCAAATGCAGTAGTCTGTGAGCAAATGGATTAATATGCCAAAAAGATAACTTGGGGCTAGGTGTGTAACATCACTCAGTAAATTAATATCAATAATTATAAGCTGTAAACAGTAGCAGATATAATTAAGATTTGAAGCCCAAGGGCTGTGTATGCCTTGCTGCAGCTGACATCATCAGGCAGTGCATTCTTGATGTCTGAATAGCCTCCGGAGACATCAAAAGTTCCCAGCGTTACACTACCCTGAAATAATGTGCCAGCGCGACACAAGTGTTCATGGAGTTTTCTTTTAAAGACAAAGAGCTCTTTAAAAGGAAAATTTTATTGTCCCAAATCTTCCTGCCCTAGATTACTTGGCACAGTGCCAGGTCTATCCTTAGTTACTTGTGGACACTTATGAGTAAATATCTCCAGAAGGCGGCTGTGGGTCAGAATTTGAGGAATGGCTATGTCTGGTAATTAGGAATTATTTTGAGGATCAAGTTTGATCCCTCAGATTGCTCAATGATTTCCCCCTACTCCCATTCCTTTCTGTATCGACCTTGCACTTGGATTTGCACCCTTCAAGCACTTGGTATTTCCTTCAGCCATACAGAACTTAATGTACTGATCCATAATTTGTTTTAATGTCCGTCTCCCCCTCTAGACTGTGAAGTCTTGTGGGCAGGGAACATGTCTAGAGGATAGTGCTCTGCACATAGTAAGCACTCAATAAGTATCAAATGATTGATTGATCCTAATGCCGTGGGTTTTTTTCATTTCATTCATTCAATCGTATTTATTGAGCGCTTACTGTGTGCAGAGCACTGTACTAAGCACTTGGGAAGTACAAGTTGGCAACATATAGAGACAGTCCCTACCCAACAGTGGGCTCACAGTCTGGAAGGGGGAGACAGACAACAAAACATATTAATAAAATAAAATAAATGGAATAAATATGTACAAGTAAAATAAATAGAGTAATAAATATGTACAAACATATATACATATATACAGGTGCTGTGGGGAGGGGAAGGAGGTAAGGATGGGGGATGGTGGGGGGAGGGAGAGAGGAAGGGGGGGCTCAGTCTGGGGAAATAGAACAATTTTCTACCCAAACATCCATAATCGTGTTCTCTTTTGCTTGCATCTCTAAACTTCTCCTCCCACTACTTTCAACTTCGTTGATATTGGAAGGTCTTTTTTTCTTTAAAAGAAAACAGGTAAAAATACCCACACACATTGTTTCTAGTGTTGAACCTTAATGGAGAAGGGATCTAGGTAAGTGGAGGTGAGGACACGTAGGTAGGCCTTGGGCAGAGCGGAATAAAAATCAGTACTAACACTAATAATGGTGGTTTTTAAGATCTTGTAAGTGCAAAGCACTGGGATGAATACGAGCTAATCAGATCAGGCACTATCCTTATCCTCGACAGAGCTCACAGACCAAGGGGAAGTGATATAACAGGTACCGAATCCCCATTTTACAGATGAAAAAACAGAGGCCCAGACAAGTTAAGTGACTTGCTAAAGGTTATATAGACGACAAATGGCAGAGCCAGGATTAGATCCTATGTCTCTTGACTCCCAGTTCTGAGTTGTTTCCTTTAGGCCATGCTGCTTAAGAGCACCTAAAAAACAAACAATCTTTCCTCACCTTCTCCTGAGGTGTTTAGAATGCCCCACCCTCTGCTTCCTGTCACACCTTCCTTATACTGCCAAGGCTTAGAGGTGAGAGAGGAAAAAATGGTGGCTTTAGGGCCAAGGTCTGATCCCTAGGTTCAGGGAAAACCCCAGGATTGATCTAGGGAGCAGCTGTGTAGCAACCTAGCAAACTGGGGGTCCCTCCCACTCCAGGTCCTTCCTCTTTAGCATTCTCACTATCTTCCTTGACTACTGCCATCATCGGATGGCAACCAAAAAGCCAAAGGCTCAGTGTAAGGTTAGGAGTTAATTAGTGCTACTCTGACCTCTAGCCTATGCGCTGCCTCTGGCCTGAAATGCCCTCCCTCTTCATATCTGACATTCACTCTCCCCACCTTCAAAACTTTACAAAAAGCACATCTCCTTTAAGAGGCCTTACCTGACCAAGCCTTCCTCTTCTCCCATTCCCTTCTGCATCACCCTTGTATTTGGATGTACACCCTGTATTCACCCCTTCCTCAGCCTCGTAGGACCTATGTACATATCTAATTTCTTTATATTAGTGTCTGTCTCCCCCTCTAGTCTGAAACCTGTTGTGGGCAGGGAATATATCTACCAACTCTATTATACTGTACTCTCCCAAGAGCTTAGTCCAATGCTCTGCACACAGTAAGTGCTCAATAAACATGACTGAGTGATTGATTGATTGAGCAGTTGTCTGAGATACTGGGAGATCCAGGTTTTCAAAAAATTATTCTTCTCCGAGCTGTAATGGTATCAGCGAACAGAATGGGGCCATGTAGTCCTTCTGCCACCCCCTCCTCCCTCTGCCCTGGGAGAGGGAAGGTGGGATAAAGCAAGGCACAAAGCAAGAGTCCTTGCCTCTGGCACAAACTGGAATGTTCTGGTCCTGATTGTTGTAACACATTCCCAAAGCCAGAGAGTCCACTCCCAAGATTTGTGCCTCAGGGAAAATGGTTCCATCAAATTTTAAAAATGCAATATTTGTGGGTTTTTGAATTATGATCTGGAAAAACACATTTTGTTTTCATATTTGGAAGATGCTTTCTTGTGTTTTCTTTCCAGAATAGAATCCAGTTGCTTTTCATTATCCATGAAACCTCTGCAACATTCCATCTCCAAATGCAAATAATTTTTTGCATGTATTACAGAACAAAGAAATATGGCTTTGTTTGCAAAGAGTGCAAAAGTATGCCAGGCATGTGCAGTAGTTTGAATCACTGGAAAATCCACAACCTCTTCTCAGTACATGCTCTCTGGATGCTGGCAGCGGACAGAAGCTTGTATAATGTTTAGAGGAAAATGTTTTAGAATATCCACTGGCAGTTCAAAAATAAGCTACTGATATTCCAGCCAAATTGCATGTAGCTTTTTTCTGTAACTCATGAATGTGGGGATCACAAATGACTGGCATCTCATGACGAGATATTCTCTAATTTATATGTCCTGAATTTGCTATAGCAAAGAGGCACCTTATTGAGTTTGTAACAAACTCCCAAGTGGGCAAACAAATCTTTAGTAGCCTCTTTATTCTCCCTCCAAGTACCTCTCGAGGTTCAGAAATTCCTCCCGTGAGATAAGATGGGAGCCTCTCTGAATACTTCGAGTCTGACGCTTAGCAATGGACTTGGGGTACTACAACCCAGGCTGCCACCTTACAAAGAATTACCTTTGAAGATATTCAACCTCAGAGAAGCCAGTAAGAAGGAATATCCACGGTTCACAGGGGTTTCAAAGCACTGAGGGAGCCTTGGGGGTTGGAGAAGGAGTGGGTGAGAAGTGCAATCATTCAATCAAAGCATAATAAGGTTCCCTTGACTAAGAGAGACAAAGTAAGAGTGAATGGTGGGTGGTGGGGCCTCTTTAGACAGGAAGCAGGAGAAAACTTTTTAGAAAAAAATTTCATTTGAGCTCAAGAGGAATTCAAATTTTCTATCTTTTAACAGGCCAGGGCAATGGCTATCTGGTATCGTGTGCTAAGAAGCTAGAAAGAACCTCCCCAGCTCAGACTGTCCAGGGTAAAATGGGCCAACCTTTTAAAGTACCTCCGAGTCAGAAACCTTCCACCAGATTTTTATTATCCATAAGTAGATGATGGCAGACAAGAGGAGGAAAGGAGGAGGAGGGAAAGTCTGATAATAAAGATCTCCAACTCTTCTCCTCTAGCTATCTCTCTAGAAAAGAAATCAGTCTGAAATGTGTGCTGCTTGCATTATGTATGATGGGGAAGTGTGTTGAAAGGGCTACTTAGCCACCACTTTACAAAGTGTGTTCTGTTTGACAGGACATAATAAAAAAAAATCTTTTAATCTTTGTCACTATGGGTAGGTGGGGAGGCCAAAAGTCTTAATGTTCTAAAGGAAAAATTTAATTAGTATGCAAATTTGACTTTCTGTATTAAAATGTCATTTACTAAGTAAATGTTGTTGCACTGCAAGTTCAGGTATTTCATCATGTTCTGTCAAGGTACCTTTACACATTTCCTGAATGTAATAACAGCATTTCAAAAACAAAATGAAATTCTCCCTTTGTTACAATGCACTGGGTTACAGCTTCTCCACCAGATACGTGACTAGAATATCTTAAGGCAGGCACAAGCACAGACTTGTGCTCTCCCCAGCTCTGCTAGTTCTTTCTCCCTTCTTTGCATGTCCAGATTATCTGATACAGGGAATCTGACAAGGACCTCGACATACTGTAAATCTGAATCATTCAAGCATACCAAGAAAATGATTTCAGAAGCTTTTGTAGTCATTAAAGTCAGAGGAAGTATGGTTTGAGTTATTGTCAATTACCGCTGACGGATACAACAGTGATTAGCATTGGCAGTATTCTGGAAAGAATGATGTACATTTTGATAATTATTTCAGTTTATCAATAAACTACACATAGTCCCATCTACAGAGGATGGATATGAAAATGATGATCACTGGGTAGAATTGCTTTTTTCTTAATTCTAAGATAAATGATCATTTTAATAATACCTACTCTAAAATAGGTAGATAATTGCCAGGCAAGCCTTGACACTTTTCCTGCAGTGCTTTTCATCTGCAGGTCTCAAAGTGCTTTATGAACGTTAATTAAGCTTCACAAAACATGCATTGGGGGAGCGGGGCTGTTAATTAGACCCATCCGCAGATGAGTAAACTGAGGCACAGTAAGCTTATGTAACTTGCCCAGGGCTTCACAATGACTTCTCTCTCTTTCTCTCACTTCTTTTTCAACCTTTTGAAAATCTGAATGTTGCTTAATGCATCATCTACTGTGAGACTTGAACCCACCCTGCATTCAATGCTTAGAACAGTGCTTGGCACATAGTAAGCACTTAACAAATGCCATTATTATTATTATTATTATTATTATTATTATTGTTATTATTTCTGTGCCTCATGATAGTAGGTAGCACCATTTAGGAGAGGAAGGAACTGAGAAGGGCAAAGAAATTGGGTTGTCTGAAAAACTCCAACCTCCTGGATTCCTGAAGAGGCAGCTCATTAATATCAGGAAGGTGCAGAGAATGAAGAGTCGCTTTGGCCTCATAGAAAAAGAAGTGACTGTTTGGTGTGGATTATCCAGAAGACAATGTAAACCCAAGGGAAAGTCCCTTTGGAGAGAAAAATATAATCACCAGAGTGGGTTGTCTATAATCGCACTGGCCATTGGACATGCTAAGCATAAAAAACAAAACAAAAACAAACTGGAACCAAAACCAATATAGTTCAGTTGACCAGTTTAACTGCTTATTCTGTTTCCAGATACTAAACTCAGTCAAACTGACTGCTTGCTACCAATGCGGGTAAAGTCGTGAAGCTAAGACTGAATTTGGTTAGAAAGACTGAACGCTCCATTTGTGTCCCTGCTGGGTCTGCCAAGGGAGAGGCTGGAACAGATCAGGAATCTTGCACTGGAATTCTGGGTAGTTGCCCATGACTATGCAGGGGATTTAGAAGCAGTTGGTGTCCAAGTTGCCATTTTTAATGAGCTTTCATCCTGGAAAAATGGGAAGGAAAATGATTTCTAAGAGCTCATTTTGCTCAATATTTGCTTTCTGGTCAAACGCTAACTCCCACTGCATTCACATCTTTTACTGCCTGAGCAGTTTGGGGAGACTATTGGCAAGCCTGTGTTGCAATGAAGAATATTAGTCTTTGGGGGGGTCCCTGGAGAGAATTGTAATTACGGCCTTGACTGCTGGAGCATGAAAAAACGAGAGAAAAAAAGAAGTCATTTGGCAAAATGGACTTCTTGGCATTCTCTGTTTCACCCTCCTCCTCTATGACTTCCAAGTCCTATTTGTTTGGTTTACTAGACAAACACATTGTTTGCTATTCACCAGTGCAGATGTTTGTTTAACGTGACACCTTCTGCTTTCTTCCTTAGGCTTGGGAAAATCATGCTGTCTCTTGGACACTTTCTGTTTACATCATTGCCATCATCAGTCTGAGAAGAGGAAAGAAAGGGACAATGAGCGTGCTAGATAATTATCGATTCGACAGACAAAACAGGACTGTGTTTGCGACAGTTTATGGGGCTTTGAATACACCCCACCTTCCTTGTAAATGATAAATTACACATGACAAAACCAACCGAGTGTTAACTGAATTGTGTCACTGTGCAAACACATCATGTCCGGTCACTGAATATTTACATTTCTAACCAAAACTCAGTCATATTTTAAAGAGCCTGGCAGAGAGGCTAGGTGTTGGATTTGACAAGGAAGAGCAGGAGATGTCTGTGAACAGGGCTGATTTCTTGCCTCTGAGATAAGGATAATTTGGCTATGGCCTAAGGAAAGATTTTTCCCAGAATGGTATTGCTGTTGATTTTGCCAGTGGAGCTGCTGAGCGTTTCCTGATGCTCATTTGAATGAAATCCCTCCCAGTCCAGTTTCCCGAATAGGAGCCTGAAGTCTGGAGACAGGCACAATTTCCCGCAGATTCATGCCACTTTGCCTTACCCACCCAACCTTAACCCTTCTTAAACAAGCTGGAAGCTTTTTTCTCTTGGAAGAAAGGGGGCTATTATTCTAGGCCAGTGCTTTCATTCTCAGCGTTGTAGATGTCTTGTAGACTTCCTTCAATCCTCAACAGCTTTTTCTTGAAGGTTTAAAGATAAAGGGGCCCCTTTGGAAGTAAGATGCCTGTAAATGATAAATGAGAAATATTAACCAAGACTTTTTCCCCAGGCAACATTCATTCATTCATTCAGTTGTATTTATTGAACACTTACTGTGTGCAGAGCACTGCACTAAGCCCTTGGGAGGGTAGAATACAACAATAAACGCACACATTTCCTGTCCACCATGAGCTTATAGTCTAGAGATGGGGAGCGCTTCCATTTCTCTTGACAAATTTAAATTGCAAGGGCATTTGTGTTTTTCATTCAAATGATTCTTAAGACAATGACCCTTTTTCAATATTTATAGCAAAATCTGAAATGTTATAAATACTGAAGTGTGCTTTGGACTGTTGTGCCAATTTTCCATAAATGCAGAAGTGTTGGGCACGTGGTTTGAGATGTTTGTTAAAAGGTGAACGGAGCTACACAGAGAGCCCAAATCTGTGTTAGGCTGATTGTTTAAAAGTGTACAATACTGCAAGGGAATTCTTCCTAATGGCAAACCCTCAATTCAGGATTTTTGCCCGATTTTATCAAAATAATTTGACAACATCGACATCCATGACTCTGGTGTCTACTTTAAAAATATTTGGCTGCCTAGCTTACTATGAGCAATATAGAGTTTACTCTGGTCCCTGAATTATGCTATCGAGGCATCAGTTTGCCCAGCGTAGCATGGATGGAGTAGAAGACCTAATCAAAAGAACATGCAAGACTTTCGAGAGGCAGTGACATCAGGGTGCAGACCAAACTAACTGAAGGTCTAGAAGATATTTGTAAAAGTCTAACCTTCCACCCAGTTGTGAGACCTTCTCCCAGACACCTTTGGGATGTCTCTGCCATAGGAAAATTCTGAGCATTTGTTCTGTGCTGCATTTTCCTGCTTCATGTGAGTACTGCTCAGTCTGGAAAAATAGGCCACTGCAGGACCAAACCAACCTGCAGAAAACGTGGCTCATGGAACAAGTTCTTTTATGGACAGTGTGGAAGGGATGATTATTATCATCATCAGTCGTATTTATTGAGTACTTACTGTGTGCAGAGCACTGTACTAAGCGCTTGGGAAGTACAAGTTGGCAACATATAAAGACAGTCCCTACCCAGCAGTGGGCTCACAGTCTAAAAAATGTGATTATTAGCACATCATTCTCTTCAGCCAAACCTGCACAGAGTTTCAATCTCCCCATCACTGGCACCATTATTAAACCAAAAGACAGTGACTGGTCCAGATATAACAATGATCCTTAAGATGCTGTTAAGCAAGTCTCCTAAGAACAGCCCCAATTTCCCCGCCCCCACCCACCCCACAGTGGCCAATGGGGATCTCCACCACAGATCCATCCCTCTCCACTGCACGCCCATCTTCAGAAAGAGGAAACACCTTCACTTCAAATCAATCAACAGGAATATGTACAACTCTGTCCCTTAGAGCTGCACAGAATTAGTGAGCCTGCATTCTATTTATGGCTGAAAAAAAGCTTCTCTAGATAATTCCCTTCTTGAAATAGGAAAAACCCCTGATAATTCTGGTCTTTTTGGAAAAAGCAAGTTAATGATGGATAGTGAAACTGATGAGAAAGTGCAAACCTTCCTAATGGCGGAACACAAACAGGATTGATGAGTCCCCGCATACCATCCCATAAACTTTTACAGGAGAGCTGCATAGCTGAGTGAAGACACAAACACAGCTGTTTCCAACTTCTGTTCTACTCAGCCGCTCAGCGTCTGCTAAAAGTTTATTTTATCCTGGCATTCCTGGGCTGGGTTTGTGCTCTTTCAGACTAGTATGGACTCAGGTGCAGTTGTTTCCTTACTTTGTTTCCGAAACTTCCCAAACTCTCACGCGTAAATTAGCTTTCTTCTATTAAAAACTATTAGGCTTTCATGGGTAATTCTTAAAAAGATTGATTGAGAGAGGGTCTGCCTGGTGTCCTAATATCTGACTCGATTGGAAATCATTTATTTCCTTAAAAAAGACCAAGGTAAAGATGTTTTGTATTTGCAATTGGGTCTGGAAACTGTCAGAAAATGTTCAGAGAACATGAAACTGATTGCTGATTGAGACTCCATCCTAATTGAGTCCAGGATTTTCCAAGTTTCATCCTCCTTCTTCTCCATCTTTTTTAAGGAAAAAATTAAATTTAAGAAAACACAAAGACACACACATAAAATAAGAACAGAAGAGGCAGGGCCAGCAAAAATACAGGTAGGGCGGGTGGTGCTGAGGAGCTTGCCATTAGGAAAATGTAGAAGAGAATAATAATAATAATATTTTTTAAGCACTTACTATGTACTAAGCACTGTTCTAAGCGCTGGGGTAGATACAAGGTAAGCAGGTAGGCTGTGTTTTATAGTATTCTCCCAAGTACCTGGTACTGCCCACAGTAAGAGCTCAACATACATTATTGGGAGAATGGATGGATCAGACTCCAATAAATGGAAGTGTAGTAAAGCCTCTAATTACATGGAGATCACTTCTTTGAAGAACTTCCTGAAGAATTTTATTTCTCATTAAAACCCTTGAACAATTGAAATTGTAATTTCAATTTTGGTCTGTTACCCTCAGAGTTTTCAAATTGCATCTCCCTTTTGCTGAACCAGGAACCCATCTCACTGAGGACTAATGACTGCAAGATCAGCCTCTGAAGGTAGTTCAAAATGAGTTTTTTAATTTTTATTTATGTTTCATCACCTAGTCTTCCCCAACCCAGCAGATCCTTATCCCAGGCTCCAAACTTTACTATGGTATCTTTTCAAATATCTTTCAACCATCTTGGCCAAATGGTTTGACAAATTCTCCTCTGTGGTCCCCAAGAACATTATTTTCACACTAAGGATGCTACTCCACTACATTTTCAAGTCATCTAGGGTAACATAACGTTAGGATTTTTCTGGTATTTAAAGTATATTAAGCAGATTTCTTCAAGATCACTGCAGATATAGACTAACTCTCCTCTACTCCATATTATCATAAATAGAAGGCTTGGCAGACTGCCCCAAATCTCACTTTGCAAAGGTCAGAGATGTTATGTGAGTGTGTGAATACTGAAACCTAAGGGTTTGTCTCCTCTCTGTACAGTTTAATAAATGGAGTTTTCAAAAATCTAAAGTCTACATAATGAAGGCAACATAGTCTAGGTAGGGATTATAGGGGAGGGAGAAGGTGGGGAACAAGGGAACGGATATGTCTCCCCGCCTCTTTCTTTCCCCAGGCCAGCACAAGAATGTGGTATATCCCCCTAGTATGAGGCACTCAACTGAGGGGCATAGCACTTTTCGGGGGGTGACCTGGAGCAGAGCAGTCAGTGCCCCCAGTCAGCAAATTCTACCAGCCACCCGATCACTACTGTCCCACTCCCTTGTGACACATACTCAGTGGGGTTTAAAGAGCATCACTGAAGGCAAATAGAACAGACAGCAAAACAAGCACTCATTTGTGGTGATTTCCAGTTGGGAGCACATCCCTGGAGAGTAAGGGAAAGACTCAGGGGGTGGTTGCCTTCTCTTCACTGCTTCCAGAGATATAAGGCTCAATGGACAGCAAAATTTCCAACTGACTTTCATCAGTCCCACTCTCCTCCAACTCCCCACCTATATTTCCCTGAGACATCCACATTTCCTTCTACTGTGTCCCAAATCAATCAAAAATATTCATTAAATACTTATTCTGTGCAGACTATTAAGCCCTTGGGAGAGTACACTACAGTTAGTAGACGTGATCTTTCCCCTCAAAGAGCTTACAAGCTCACCAATCTAAGACCAATCAAATATCTGCCTATAGAAAATGAGTGCAAAAATTCCCACAAATACAGATTCCAATGAAAAAAATCTCACCTTGATCTCCTATTACAACTGAACGTGCACATTCCACTCCTCAATTGCCAACCTACTCTCTGTACCTCGATCTGGTCCATCTCTCCACCGACCCCTCAGACCTGGCACTCCCTTCCCCTTCATATCCAACAGTCCATCGCTCTCCCCACCTTCAAAACCCTCCTAAAACCACTTCACCTCCAAGAGGAGTAAGACTGTAAGCTCATTATGGGCAGGGAACATGTTTGCTGATTCTGCTGTACTTTCTCAAGTGCTTAGCACAGTGCTCTGCACGTAGTAAGTGCTCAGTAAATACCATTGATTGATCAAGTCCTTCTCTGACGAAGCCATTTCCCCTTCCCGTTCTTCTCTTGGTGTTTCGTACATACTCGCATCAGTACCCCTTAAGTACTTGATATTCGCCCCACCCTCAGCCCCACTTGTGTATATACTCTTACACTCTGCCATTTCCCCTATATGTCATTTATTTCAAGGACTACTTGTCCCTCTAGATTTTAGGCTCCTTGTGGGCAGGGATAGCGTCTATCAACTCTATGGTATTGTACTTCCCCAAGTGCCTAGTACAGTGCTCCATACTCAGCAAGCACTCAAATACCCCACCAAGGAGATATCTAATTCATTTTAGGCTCTGCCTTTTCTGATCATAACTGCTGTCGTTTTTTTGTAACGGGTCCTGGATCCTAGGGCCTGTACTTATTTTCATGCTTGCTTTAACTGGAAACCAAAGGGCTGAATCTCTCTCCCTTCCCTAATCATCCTTTTAACTTGTTGTGACTGTTTTTCTAAAGCAGGTCTCTCCAGACTTCTCCTTACCAGATTGTTTGTGTTTTTAAAGCTTTGGGTAGATTGCTTGTGCTAATCTTTATATCCCCACTTAATCACATTGGCCTCTCCTGCCCTTTTCCTGTTTACATACAACTGGGCTGAATTTCAATTGCAGCTTCTCCTTTAATTCCCTCCGACCCACCTACTTTCTACTCTGATGGGAATTACAGGCAAAATTGCAGGAATTGTGGCATCTCGTGTGCTGTCAAAGCCAAGGTTAAAGGAATTAATTGTTTAGCTTGGAGAAGGAAGGCTAAAGATCGACTTAGTAACTATTTTAAAGTATATGAAGGCCTTTCATGATCCATGTCTATAAAGGACCAAATAAGAAGTAATTTGGAGGGTTATAAAAATAAGGGCTTCTAAAATCCAAGTTTTATAGATTTGGAACTGCCTACATCAAAAATGGTGGTATCTCCTTCATGGAGAGCTTTAATCAGACATCTGCCCTAGAAAGCGTAGTCATGCATCTGCCAGGGAAGAAGATCTCCCAATATCCCTTTTAATTATAGAATTCTGCCAGTAACTTAGCCTCAACTACAAGCTAGTTATCATGAGTGGACTTATTATTTTGACATTATTATTAACATAATTATTATTTTAGTATTTGTTAAGCATTTACTATGTGCCAAACACAGTGTTGAGTTCTAGGGTAGATACAATATAATTGGTTCAGACACAGACCTTGTCCCACACAGGACTCACAGTCTAAGAGGGAAGGAGAACAGGTGTTTTATCCCCAGTTCAGAGATGGAGAAGCGGAGACACAGAAAAATGAAGTGACTTGCCCAAGGTCATGCAGCTGGAAAGTGGAGAATCTAGGATTAAAACCTAAGTCTCATGACTCCCAGTCCTGTGCTCCCTTCACCAGATCACAGAGTTTACATTAAAAACAAAACAAAACAAAACAAAAAACAAGGCTACCTGGGGCACCACCCTCCAGACCTGACACAATCTACTCAACATTTTCCGGATTCTTCTGGAACATGAGGGTTCTCTTCTGGTTTAACTCCACATTAAGGCAAACTTGCACTGTAGTACTCTCTTTTTCCAAAATAAATATTTCTCCCGATGTTGTGGTACACCCTATCCAAATGTGATCTTGTGGTTGGGTGGTCATTCCCTATTTTCCAACAACATTCTAGCCCAAATGCACAGTGAAAACCCATTTCAATCAATCAGTGGTATTTTTTAAGCACTTACTGTGTGCTAAAAGCTAGGGAGAGTACAGTAGAATATTGTACTTGGATTTGCACCCCTTCCTCAGCCCCACAGTACTTATGTAAATATCCATAATTTATTTATATTAATAGCTGTCTCCCTCTCTAGACTGTAAACTCATTGTAGGCAGGGAACATGTCTACCATCTCTGTTATACTGCATTCTCTAAAGGCCTCAGTATAGCTCAATAAACATGTATGATTGATTGATTAGTTGATTAGTTAGTAGCCATTAGCCCTGCCCTAAAGGCTTACAACCTAGTTGGGGAGAGAAAAATTCAAATACACTGCAGAGAGGGGAAGTAATCGAGTATAATGCTGTGTATGTAAATGCTGAGTGGAGTTTTGTTTTGGCAGGCTGAGTGGGTGATGCTTATACCACCCCTAGGAGGGATCAAAAAGCTCAGGCCCTTAATGGATCAGAAAAAGGAAATTTTTTTCAGAGACAGCACTCTTTTACTGGGGATGCTTACTGCTCCAGGTTACTCAGAATTGGAGAATGATGTATAATGGGGCAAAAGTTGTCACTAATGTAACTATAGTGTGGTATGGCAGATTGGTGATTCGCAGACCCATATAACAAAAGAGGAACTAGTTAAATGAATTTTGCTGAAATAAAATGCTCTTGAAATATATATATATATATGTATGTATATATATATTTCAACTATATATATATATATACTTGCTAGTCAAAAATCAGATATTAAAAGCAACCAGCTGGAACTTGGGGGGGGCGGGGGGGGGGCATTTGTGCAGTCTTAAAAATTGGAAATTAAGAGTTGAGTTCAACATAGCATTAGCCAGCACACAAGTCCCCTGTTTGGAAAACAAAGGGGCTCGGTAGGTGGGGCTTAGGCCTGTCTCCTCTCTGGCAGCCCTGATTAGGACCATCAGAACATGATGGATTATTTTCCCTCCTTTTCCTTTGTGTGTTTCTCAGAAAATGAAAGTATTTGTTATCAGCTCTTACAAGCAGAGTGCTTTTCTCCTGTATCAGTCCCATGGGTAAATGCAGTTTGTCCCTCACTGGAGCTTCAGACATGAAAAGGCAGAATAATATTTACCTGGAACACTGATCTTCCTCAGTCAGAAGACCAAGGCCAAAAGCCATGTCTGGGACTAGTCCATTTGACCTGCATTTCAGGGACAAAAATTGAAGGCAGGTATGCTATGTGGGCTAGAAGCCCGAAACCACCTGCTGTCTCTAATAGGATGCTCAAAATAATCCCGCTCTTTTGTCAAAGCCAAGCCAAGCCCTCATTTGTCCCTAACTATTGAATGGCTTTACGCAGCATTACCTGATTCCACCCTGAAAGCTACAAGGTGCTACAGAGATCAGAATCTTCACTCACCTATAAAGATTTGTAATCTGTGGGTCTAATGTGCTGGGTTTTTTTTATTCTTTGGGGGTCTAAAGGAATAAAACAAAAAATGACCATTCCACTAAAACCACTGGGCAGGAGCTAAGTGGCCTGCATGCATAACTAATTATAGAATGATGACTCTTCTTCCCACAGCCCTTAGTGGCCCTAAAATGAGGGATTTTGGGGAGTGGGAAAGTGTTCCTATCTTCCCAACTCCACTTGGTTTGATTTTGGCCCAGCTTGATGACCATTGCCTCAGCCTGACCAGGCCAGGAACTCCAGGCTGACCCAATCCCTGACTAAGCTGTACCACAAATAATGTTACCTGCCCCATTACTCCCAGTCTTCCCACTCTGTACTACTTCAGGAGAAAATAAATAAAAATGAACATTTGAGCCAAGTGCTCTCCCCTGCATTTTGACTTTTCTCTGTGTGCCCACCTGGGGAACTGAGAATTGTGCTCAACTCCAGCATTTGGTATGTGGATATGGATTTTTATAAAAATATGCTCTTTGTATTTAAGAAAGCAAAAGCAAGATGGGTTACACCCAGGAGGCTATGTCCAAGGTCATGCAAATATTTGCTAACAGATGGAAGTCTGTTGTCTAAGGAAATCAAATTCCCTTTATTTGAAGTGTGTTTATCATTTCCTACCCCCCACAGAAGGAAAATGACAAGAGTAGTGAAATTTTCTGCATTTTGGTTAATGGGGAACCATGGGAATGAAAAAGCAGCAGACACATTAATCATTTGGCTGGTAATATATGACCAAATATCACAAAGCATTAAACCAGGAAAAGCATCGTAACAATCAGGTTGTCAGAAGGTGCCTCAAAGAAAACAGAATGAAAAATGAGCCCCAAACAGCCTCTTATAAACAAAAGTTCACTGGTCACTGTTTGGTCCGAATTAGGGGGGAAATAAAGGTAGACAAAATGCTAAATTTCATGAATTGCCAAATTTCCCCATCTAGAAAGCAGAGAGATTGAGATACTTTGGAGAAATAATTTACATTAGTAAGAAATACTAATCAAGTTTGGGTTTTAGAACAACCCTAACTGCTTGGTCATTCTTCCAAGCACCTTAAAATATTTTGAGGTGCAGGTCAAAAGCTTCATGATGGATTTAAGCCCCTCCCAAACCCTGGGGCTGAAGAATCAGAAAGGGCCACAAATGTCCCTTTTTAATAGCACAGAGTTATTGTCTGGGTCTACAAGAAGTCGATCATCTCTAGCTGAAGTTCAAATCCATTCCATAGGCCGGACAAAGCAAAGTATTGGCTTACCCTCTAATAAACCAATTTGGCTGCCCAACTTCTCTTTGCCAAGCCTGAATGGAACCAGTTTCAACAGGACACTGGTTTTTTTTAATGGTATTTGTTAAGTGCTTACTATGTGTCAAACGTTGTTCTAAGCACTGTGGTAGATACAAGTTAATCAGGCCAAATACAGTCCCTGTCCCACATGGGAATCTCAGTCTAAGTAGAAAGGAGAACAGGCACTGAATCCCCATTTTTGCAGTTGAAGAAATTGAAGCACACAGAAGTTAAGTGACTCGCCCAAGGTCACACAGCAGACAAGTGGTGGAGCTGGGATTAGAACCCAGGCCCACTGACTCCCAGGCTTGTGCTTTATTCACTAGAACACACTGTTCCTGAAACATCATGCCGCCAGAACTCGGGTTTGTTGTTAGCTAAAAGCCACTCTTAAACACACGTATTTCAAAATCAGTTTTGGCTTTATATGAATTCAGTCTCTCTGTTATGTTCCCATACTGACCAGACGACTGCACTCAATGCATAGTGTGTAAGCAATTGTATTGAGCTCAGGACTGACAACAGGTGGCTATCACCAGGCCTACAGTTCAAGAGGGAAGCTAGCTATGGGCAGGGAATGTGTCTACCAACTCTGCTAAATTGTTCTCGTCTAAATATGATTGACTGATAGATTGAAAAACAATAATAATAATAATAATAACAATGATATTTGTTAAGCACTTACTATCTGCCAAGCACTGTTCTAGGCGCTGGGATAGATACAAGGTTATCAGGTTGTCCCACTTGGGGCTCACAGTCTTGATCTCCATTTTACAGATGAGGTAAGTGAAGCACAGAGAAGTTAAGTGACTTGCCCAAAGTCACACAGCTGACAAGCGGTGGAGTCGGGATTAGAACCCATGACCTCTGACTCCCGCCTAGGCTCTTTCCACTAAGCCATGCTGCTTCTCAAAGAGAGACAATCCCTGCCTATACCGGGCTGTTAAGCACTTACTGGGTGCCAAGCACTGTTCTAAACTCTGGGGTAGTTACAAGGTAATCAGGTTGTCCCATGAGGGTCTCACAGTCTCCATCATCATTTTACAGAGGAGGGAACTGAGGCACAGAGAAGTTAAGTGGCTTGCCCAAGGTCACACAGCAGACAAGTGGCACCTGTCGGAATTAGAACACACGTCTTCTGACTCCCAAGCCTGTGCTTTTTCCACTAAGCCACGCTGCTTCTGTGGAATAGGGGCCCATTAGCTTCTAACATAATGGCAGTGGCCAGAAGTTCAGATTCTCTTTCCAGCTTGTTGAAGTGTTAGAGGGAAAGCGATGGGTAGGCTGTTAACAGGATACTCCCCTCACACCTCCCCCACTCCCAGCCACACCTTCTAATTTCACTTGGTGAAAAGGGTGAGAATAGTGGATGACTTCTTTGCCTCTTCTCAGATATAATCTTCACTGGTCTTTTGTTACCTAATCACTAAAAGTAGCAATCATGAACAAACAATTTAATTTTAGATAGAATTAGGGTTAGAGTTTGGAGGCTGACAACCCAAAGCCTGTGGATCATGAGCCTCAAGCAAAACACACTTTTAAAGAAGAATTTTTGGTGGAGAAGTGTGTTTTTGGTCCCAATTTTTCCCAAAGAAAGTGCAGGCGTTTGTTGGCATTGCACTATTGAGACAAGGAAAGCATTTTGGGAGTTACGAACCCCACTTCTACTTCCACAGATACCCAGCTGTCTGAAGATCCACCTGACTGGCTGAATGTCTAGAGTCTTTTTCCTCTTGTTCTCCTCACCACTACATTTCCCTCATCCCACTTGCCCTTTGGATGGCCTCAGGATAACCCCAAACCCAAGGAGAAGAGAAGTGGGTGGGGCCGGGAAGGGGAAGGCAGGGAGAACATGTCATCATTACTCCCAGTTGTCCATCCGGTAGATTCCTGAGCCAATTAGGAGACAGCCAGGAGGATGTGTTCTCATGGCAAGATACACTTTGGGCACGTTTAATTGTTTCCAGTCCTATTGTGATAAAGCAAAATATAAAAGCAATCTCCATATTGCTAATTTGACACCAGAAGCATCAATAAAATACCATGCCCAAGTAGACAAGGCCCAAGGCTCAACTGTCCCTTTCGCTTTTTGCATACACCCCTTCCTTTGATCACCGAAGCTCTCACTAGGTGGTGCCACTACATTTAAACACGGCCCCTATCTTATTCCGAAGGAATTCATCAAAATACTATAAAATAAATAGAATCTGTTTTGTTTAGGCCTTTTAAAATTGGATCATTTATTTGATCAAAATAAAATGACCTCTGGGAGTAAAATCTTGGGCAAATCCAAACTTTATTCTGAACAAAAAATAAAAATACTGGCAGATACTTCACGCTGTATTTCCAGCTGTGAAGTTTTCTGATGGCAAAGGAGTTCATACTAGAGAGATGAGAGATACTATAAAGTTTATACAATGAATTCATCATGAGATATAAATAAATGCTCACTTGGAATGCATTTCAAAACTCAAGCTTCAGTTTGTGACTGGTGCCTGCACTTTTCCACTATTAATCTACTGAAGCCACAACTCTATATACAGTGCACCACCAATGACACTATTTTGACAAGCCTAATGCAGTACAGTTTTGGAGACCCAGAGGTTCAGATAGTCTTGAATATCAGTTATCTCTCAGGGTTTATAATGTGGTCTAGGGAGAAAGAGTAGGGACCAGGGAGAGATGAATCTCAAGATCCTGGGATCTGTTCTGAGTTGTGCCTCTGTCTTGCTAGGTGGCTTAGAGTCATGTTTTCACCTTCTTTTTCCCAGGCAGTCTTTGTCCTCCCACCCTGTAGAGCTTCCAATGATAGATCCAGAAAAGAAGCTTGTTCAGAGTTGCAGCACACAAATTAACCACCACCTTCAATCAATAGAATTTATTGAGCACTTACTGTGTGCAGAACACTGTACTAAGTACTTGGGAAAGTACAATGTAATGATAAAATGGACACATTCCCTGCCCACAATGAGCTTACGGTTTAGAGGAAACCAGGCAGGGGATACCCAGGTATGAACCGGGGACCTCTTGATCTACAGTTGAATGCTCTACCCCTGAGCTATGCCCCCACTTCACATTAAAGTGCAAGTTTCTTAAAGCAAATGGATTCTCCTCACCCTCCTCCTTTAGAAGTGGCCAGGATGCTGCTTGGCTTAAGGGGATTGAACCAAGTATCAGTTGGTGAGCTTGATGTTCACTTTGGAAACTGGTTACATCAGTTGGAAAGCAGAAGCATAATAGCAAGGCATGCAGCTTGACAATGCAGCTCATGGTCCACGGATAAAAGTTGATGCATTCCCTCCCTAGAAGCAACCCCCAAACAACCAAGCTGAACCTTCTAGCAAATAGGAGATTTAAAAACCTAATAACTCCCAAAGAACGAAGAATGCAGTTGAAAAATGGCATGGTGGAAAACCCATTAACACTAACCTCACTGTGGTGTAGGTGAACAATTTAGTGATGCCCTTTGAAAAACAAGAATAATAATGTTGGAAACAATATCTCTTCAAATTAAAAAAAGCCCAAACTCCTTTGTTGTTGACTCTGGCAAATGCTAAATACCTGCTGAGTTAATGTTGGAAGCACAATAAAGAGTTGTTCTTTGGCTATGTAGAATTTTTTTTGTTTTATTGTTTGATACCATCTCTGATAGAGGTCAGATTTCTGGCTAAGTTGATAGTTTATTTGTTCCTATTCATTAAAAGGGACCCTGCAGCTATTTGAAGAGGATGCCTGGTTTTACGTTATTATTGCTCCAAAAAGTACAGGCAAGAGTTTATTGTAAAAATTCCAAGATTTTGGGTGGGAGTTCTCTGTTGTCTCCATAATAAAGGCATTTAGGCTTCTAGGGCGACTTTATGAGCTACAGTTTGATTTGGATATTTAGAGTGATGTGCAAAATACCAGCAGGAAATGAAAATAAAATAGCAACCTAGTCAATAGCTATGGACATCTGAAGTATGAGAGTTCAGTTGGTGTTAACATATTCTAAGTGATCGGGAGCCTATCAAATCACAAAGGTAATTCAGATTTAGCCCCCGGCTTGTTAGAACTCACTATAATGTGATTTTAATGACCTGGAAGCCTTTACAATTTTCCCGTTCATGAGAGAAAAGAAAATCACTTGCCACTCACGGCATTGTGCCTCATAGAGTGTTCTGCACACCATGGGAGCTCAATATGCAAAGGGCAGTTCAAAAGTAATGACTTATTTTATTTCTCACTAAATATCATTCCGGTGAAACTGAAAATTACATCGAACACTCATACACCCATGACAAATACAAAGTTGTTTTTCCAGCCTCCAGTCTCCCACATTTTTGGCAGGGTTGAGCCAGGCAGGCGGCATCATATTATAAAACTCCTTAGACTACACTGTATCCACCTGCGAACCAATGCTTTGCACACAGTAAGCGCCTGATAAATATGATTAATAATGACAGTGCCACCTTCAAAACCTTTGCTCATCCATCCTTTAGCGAGAAAAGAGGTGCTAATTCCAGGCTGCAGGGCAATAGGTCAAATCGGGGAGGATGAAGATTGGCCAAGGAAACTTTGTGTCCATCCATCAATCAATAGCATCTATGTTGACCTATTGTGTGCTGGCCATTGTACTAAGTGCTTGGGAAACTACGACAGAATCGTTTAGACACATCCCTGCCCTTAAGGAGCTTACAATCTAGTTGGGGAAATGGACATTAAAATCAATTACAACTAGGTGGAGGTAGTAGAATAGAAAGATACCTACAAAAGTGCTGTAGGGATGGGGGAAATGTGTGGGCATTTCAACTGTTTTAGGTGGCATGGAAGTGCTGACAAAGGCACCTGTGGGAATAAATGGTGGGAAGATAAATTCCATGTGTACAAAGCCAGGAATTATCATGCTGGAGAAGCATCTTATTCATGCTTAGGTCAGTCGAGTTTCATATATGCCATTTTCCAACCACTTCAACGTCTTGATGTTTTGCTCAGAATTCATTGTGGCACCCTCAGGCATAATGTCCCATAGCAAACTCTTCTGTTTCAAAACAAACATCCTAAGTCTTTGCCAGCAAACAGTTACATCCTGAACTTCTTTTTTGCTGCAGATGTCTAATGGTGCCACTGCTTTCAATTCAGTTTATGGTAATGTGAGATTAAAATTCCTCATTTTAAAATCAATCTATCAATGGTATTTTCTAGGCACTTTCTGCATTCAGAGCATTGCACTAAACACTTGGGAAAATGCAATACTACAGAGTTGGTAGACACAATCCCTGCTCACAAGGAACTTGCAGGCTAACGGGAAGACAGAAATTAAATAGATTAGGGATAAGGGAAATAGAAGAGTGTAAGAATATTTACATGAGTAATGGGGGGCTGGGGTGAGTATTGATGTACTTAAGGGGTGCACAGCCAAATGCATAGTTGGTGCAGAGGGAAGTGTGGTTAGGACAGATGATGTTGATAGTTAGGTGCTCAGGTGGATTTCTGATTATCTTCCCATCCATCAACATTCTTAGAATCTATTGAATACAAATGTTGAATTACTGGAATTATTCTATACTGTTTAGAACTCCTGATTTCCAAAATCCCCTGCCTCATATACCCCATGTGTTTAGATTTGGTGTTGTTCTCCATACTCAATGATTTTATCTTGCTAGTTCTACCTCCACTATATTTTCCTGGATCTATTCTTTCCTCTTCATCCAAAAAGTTACTGCCTTGGTTCGAGCTCTCATCATCATATTATGGTTAGACTACTGCATCAGCCTCTTTGTTGATCTACTAAACCAAAATTTTTCAATCAATCACATTTATTGAGCACTGTGTGCAGAACACTATACTTCCCAACAATGGACTTTTTCACTTCTCAAAATCTTCTATTGGCTACCCGCTTCTTGACATCACACAAAAATCATTTGGTATTGGAGAGTATTCCATCCATCTGCTCTCCTTATCCTTCATAGAGGCTCCCTTCCCATTCCCAAGCTCACATTCTTAAATACTCTCAAGTTCAGTTAGGAAACTATGTCTCATTCTTGATTTTCCTGCCTCAGACCCCTGCCATAATATTTCTCTCCACAAATCTGTTAGACCACATCCAATCCCTTCCCATCTACAAACTCCTCCTCAAATTTTGCATCAGACAAGCAGTACTATTTATTGAGCACCTAATTTGGGCAGAGCACTGTACTAGGTGCTTGGGAGACTACACTGAAGAAGACATGACATTCTCAAAGAACTAGGGGAGACATACATAATAATTTACAGATAAAGGAAAAATGTAGATAAATGCTTAAGGAATAGGGGTACCCTGATAAGTGCAGAAGTGGTATATGTAGATATGTATGAGTGCATAAATGCGTAGAAGAATCAGAAGGGCTGAAGTAGTTTGAGGGATATAACCAGGGGAAAATGAAAAGCAAAAGCCTCACAGAGATGTGCTTCAGTAGGGGTTTGAAGAAAGAAAGAACTGTGGCCCAGCGGATTTTAAGAAGGAGGGAGGCTCCAAATAGGAGGAAGGGTAGATAAGGGGCAGAAAGCGAGAGAGACGAAAAAAGGCCCAAAGGGAAGGTTTGCTACAAAGGAGTTAAGAGTGTGAGGTAGGCTGTAGTGGGAGAAGAGAGTGGACGAGTAACAGGGAGAGAACTGGTGAAGAGCCCTGCTTGATATAGTGAGGAATGGGTAAACTCCAGGAATACTTCTCAAAACTTAGAAATGTGTGTATATGCATATATAGTAATACACACATTATATATATATATATACACACAAACACATATGTATACTCAACTAAATATTGTTTATTTTACATATATGCTCTACTGTTTGCTATATCCTTTTTCTTCTACCTGCTCCCACCCTAGTACTGTTAGTCTGTCTTCCCCATTTGACTGTAAGCTCCTTGAAAGCAGGGAATATGTGTTTCACTTATACTGTGTTCTCCCAAATAGCTAATACAGTGCTGAAAACGCATCGATGCTCAAGTAATACCACTGATTGCTTGATTTATTTGTAGATTCCAAGGTGGAGGCTAAAAATTTATGATACAGAATTTTAGGTTTTGTCTTCTTAGGCAATTGAAGTGGATGACCAGGCTTTTACCCAGGGAATCTGAGCCATGTAGTCAAACAACCTGGATAATGGAATAGCATATTTTGCACCTAAATCATCTAGATAAACACTCAAGACTCCACTTCAATTTGCTTCATGTAGTTCTGGCCCCAGAATCACTGAATCTCAGGGCTAAAAAGGACTAAATGCACCCAATTGTCACACTGTATTGTAAGCTTAGACTCTGTTCCCTTTGCCATTTTTTAATGCCTTTAGAGCTTTCACTGGAAGGTTTTGGTGTCCCATTATCTTCATGTCAGTTTGGGGGTTAAAGATGCTATATCTGCTTCAGCCTTTCCTAACATTTTGGAAAGAAGCAAACCCAGATGTACCCATGCTGTCTTGAACTTCACATTTCCATCCACTCATTCATTTGGAATTTTTCCTTTATATGATGTAACTTTAAGGAAATTAGATTTGCCCCTTAGATGGGAATCTTTCTCTGGAGAGCCTGATTTCCTGAGTGGGGTTTTACAACGGGAGTAACACTTGGCAGGATGCATGAAAATGAACCCGAGCCAGGACTGAATCGAAATCAGGTGACCCTGAAGGAAAGTAGACTGACTCAAAATAAATAAATAAATCAATGGGACAGTAGGGTGAGGCCTATTTAGAAATCAGGCTGACTGAATGGCAATGAAGCAGTAAGCCCTAAACAAATGTAATGAATTCTGTCTCACCACCTAATACCTGCAGTTGGGTTCTCAAAGGAATTGGCTTCAGTGCCTGGTTTTATTTCCTCAGGCAGAGGCGTGGGACATGCAGAGCAGGAGGGGATGTGTGTGATGGAAGAGATAATCAAAGGGATGTGTGTGATGGAGGCTTCTCCACTCCTGTGCCCTTTCCCCGGCTGAACAGGGAGTATCTCCATGAGATCCTGGACAACTATCGAGCTTGGCTCTATGTTGATGGTAAATGATCACCTGAGAACCATTTCCAATTTGACCCCCCGAATGTTGATTTTGAACTACTAAGAATTTTGGGCTTTTGGTTTTAATTGTTCTGGCAGATATTTAATGCATTCAGTTAAACATTTGATGATTTGATTAGCGGTGAAGATAAACATGAATATGTAGATCCATTTCCCCCACCACCAAAGATGAGCCAGCTTTATCTGGCTTACTCTAAATTTTCAGCTTTCTTTGATATCTTTTGTCTTTTATGTCCCCTGCCTTTTCATCACCTTACACTGTCCATCAAGAATAGGGCTTAGAGCAAGCAGCGAACATTGGTCAGGTGAGTGCTGCTTGATCTTGAAGGAATACAATAGGGTAGTGAGTTACTGGGGATTGGGGAAGATAGAACTGTAGCATTTGCTTTTGAAACGCTGTCTGCCGCTGTTTCACCACATGAACAGGACACATCCTTAGTTCAGTAGGAAGCGGGGTAACTTCTGAAGGAATTATTTACCAGTTATTATTATTGGTGATGATGATGATGCCATTTATTAAGGGCTTACTATGTGCAAAGCACTGTTCTAAGTGCTGGGGAGGTTACAAGGTGATCAGGTTGTCCGCGGGGGACTCATAGTCTTAATCCCCATTTTACAGGTGAGTTAACTGAAGCCCAGAGAAGTTAAGTGACTTGCCCAAAGTCACACAGCTGAAAATTGGCAGAGCTGGGGTTTGAACCCATGACCTCTGACTCCAAAGCCCGTGCTCTTTCCACTGAGCCACGCTGCTTCTCTATTATTATCATTACAAACTGTATTTGAGCACTTACTGTGTGCAAAGCACTGTACTAAGCACTTGAGTGAGTACAACAAAGCATCAAACACATTCTCTGCCCACAACAGGCTCACAGTCTACAGTGTTTTGAGAATGGGGGTGCTTTGGATGGGTCAGTGTCTAATCTGGTACAAAATTCGCTTGGCTCCCAACCTTTGAGGGGCTTTTTCCATAATGACTAAAATGTGTAGGAAGCATCATAAATAAGGTGCTCTTGTCGGAGCTGCCACAAGATGAATACTTTAGAACTGTAGGGGACCCCCTGGCTCCCTGGCTTAGAAATTTACTCCTCACTCTGCTTTCAAAACCTGGGCCCAGCCAGAGCCACCTACCTGATTCTATCATCAAAGAGGTTCCACCCAGAAGGCCGGAAAGTCAAAGAGAGGAGGTGGTCTGAGGAAACAGTGTCTGGAGCCAAGGCGGAGTCAAGGAAACAGCCTTTCGACCCTGGAAGAACTGTGTCAGTTCTTGGCTTTGGCAGTTCAATAACCCAGCAAAAGGAAAATGAGAGCAATCTTCTCCTCGATGGGTGGGACTAATGGGGAGGAGGACAGTCTCAGTCCAAGAAGGGTGAGAACATATAGTTTTCAACATAACTAATCAGGAAAGGCCAGATCAGCCTGAGCATTTTTCCAAGCTTCACTTTTCGTGCCAAACAGCACAGCCTTGTGGGAAGGTCACAGACCTGGGATTCAGAGGACCTGGACTCTAATCCCAGCTCCACCAGTTAACTTCTGTGTGACCTTGGGCAAATCACTTCACTTCTCTGTGCCTCAGTACCCTCATCTGCAAAATGGGGACTCAAAATCTGTACTCCCTCCTGTTTAGACTGTATTACCTCAATGTTTAGTACAGTCCTTGGCACATAATAAGCATTGAACAAATACCACAATTATTGTCATTATTATTGTATGGATATAAGTTAATCCTGATTGTCCCTTTCAGCCTGGATGAAGAGCAGAGTGGCAGAAGGTAATGAAGAGGAGATTCCCCAGGCAAGAAGCAGGAGGCTAAGTGTTTCTGCTAACAAAGAGCCAAGGGAGTCCATAACTGATATCCCTGGTATGCCTAAAATGGATTCACTTAATAATAATAATGATGGTATTTGTTAAGCACTTACTATGTGTGAAGCACTGTTCTAGAGGGGATGATATTCTTACACATTCTTATCACCCTAATAATTTCTTTATGCTTTATAATAGATGCAGTTCTTACTTTAATTTACTCAATAATTCATCCATGAGGAACAGTATGGTCTAATGGAAAGAGCATGGGCCTGGGAGTTTGAGGACCCGAGTGCTAATCCTGACTCCACCAAGTGCCTGCTGTATGACTCTGGGCGAGTCACTTAAGTTCTCTGTGCCTCAGTTTCCTCATCTGTTCTCCCTCCTTCTTAGATTGCAAGCCTTATGTGGGACAGGCACTGTGTATAATCTGACTATCTTATATCTTATTATCATCATCATCATTATTATTATTGTTTTTTCTAGAAGTAAAGCAGTCCTAGAGGAAAGCACAGTACTCAGTGAACCAAAAAAGCCAAATGGAAATTGCGGTATAAATTAGGAAAAACAATATGACTTTATCCTTTTCAAATCTCCGCGTGAGCCTAAAATGAGCACTCTCTGGGAAGGATACCTTTGCAAGTAGTACCAGAATATTACTCTTATCATTATTACTGCGTGATGAAAAGGCTCTAAGCTTCAGTATCCCAGAGTTCCAGCACTTTGAAGAAAAGATGGATCGGTGCACAGATCAATTTGCCCTTGAAGCTCAAGAGTTGTTGTAGTCCTGGCCTATCAGGCTGGATTTTTAAGAGCTGATTATTTTCAGAAAAAAAAAATAAGCAAGTGCTAGTTCAGCCTCAGACCATGATATGATTTCCCCTGGATTTATGGGACTTGGCTAGATGGGTTAGATTTAAAGGTGGTACTGGTAAAGGCTTTTATAATTCTTAACATTACTGAATAGGAGGCCTGTGACTACGCACATAGCATACATGGCATATGTTTTGAACTTGAATATGGGATTCTGCCTTAAGTCTTGTCAGGGGGTCGTACAAAGTGTGACCATCTCATTTTAAGAAAGCGATTTGGTCACCTTCATGCACTGTATTTACTAAACACTTACTTTGTACAGAGAACTGTACTAAGTGGTAGAGTACACTATAAAAGAGGAGGTATGGATGATCCTTGCCCACAAGATACTGATAGACTAGAGAGGGAACAGTGCATGAAGGTGACCAAATTACTTTCTTAAAATGAGATGGTCACACTTTGTATGACCCCCTGACAAGACTTAAGGCAGAATCCCATATTCAAGTTCAAAACATATGCCATGTATGCTATGCGCATAGTCACAGGCCTCCTATTCAGTAATGTTAAGAATTATAAAAGCCTTTACCAGTACCACCTTTAAATCTAACCCACCTAGCCAAGTCCCATAAATCATATATTGATTATTTGATTGTTGACTCCCCTGACATGAATGGACCTAACAGTCTGTTCCTTCAGTGACCCTTGAGTTCCATAATCTTATCTCCAGGACTACTTACATGGAAAAAAACCCAAAATGACAAGGCCAGTCTCCCTTTGAATGGTGTCCAAGAGAAGCACCATTTGCAAGGGGAATGACTGCTCAGTTTGGGTGATTTCATTTCATCCACTTTCCTTCCCTTGCCTTTCTTTCCTCTTCTTTTAAATGCTCCACTGCCCACCCAACTTGGGGAGAACTGGAAAGGTTTAGTTGTGCGCAAACCGTAGTGCAAGACTAGCTTTGCTAACACAGCCCCAGTTGGCTGGAACTCCCAGACAACTTCCTGATACTAATGAGAACCTGGAGGAGTTAGCATGACAGCAATGTGGCAGAAATCCAAGTTGCAGAGGAAAGAAACCCCCCAAAACAGCACGTGGTCAGCTAAGGGGCTATGTAAATGCACTTGAAAATAAAGATTCTAGGTGCCGTGAGTGGATTATTTTGTAATTCGGGCTTTAATAAAAAATGATCATCTCTCCATCTGCTTTCTGAAAATAAGCCTCCAGTTACACAAACCAGTTACAGACAGAAATGGTAGGCAGAGAACATCTCAGAAAAGAGTAGCTCTTAAAATACGATGGAAACTATTGAAGACTGGTTCCTTTGGGTGATTCTGCACCACTGCATGGAGCACAGGAATGTTCTCCGGAAATGAAACGGGGCCAGTGGCTCATAGTTAAGTAAATCAGATGTTTAACAATTCATTAGACACTCTTTTGACTTCATGTGTCAATCTTTCCCTTCTCTCTAGGTGTTTGACCAAGGGAGACGTTTCTCCATCATTCTGGCATTTACTGTTTAACAGAAGGTAGAGAGATAAATTAGAGTGAGGTGGTGCCCAGGAGTTAGAGTGCTACCTCTGCTGTCATTCTGACAAAAGAAGGTATCAGTTGGGTACAGACTTATTTACTTTGAGCAAAATTAGCTGCAGTGAATGAATAAAAGTCAGGCTCACTTGCTGGAAAGAGAAGATTCAAAAGTCAAACAGTTGAAATAAAATAAACTACCTTAATTTCATTGTATTCCATATGAAATTCCAGCCAAGGCCACCTTCTTCTTGGGTCTGTGGTGGCTTGATTTGCACCAGTTGACAGAACACCAGGTCAGCCATTCGATACCAGTGCCGGGACAAGGGTGAGGGGAGATCCGGAAAATAGGCCTTTCCAGACTGAGCCCCCCTCCTTCCTCTCCCCCTCTTCCCTGCCTTACCTCCTTCCCCTCCCCACAGCACCTGTATATATGTATATATGTTTGTACGTATTTATTACTCTTTATTTATTTATTTTATTTGTACATATTTATTCTATTTATTTTATTTTGTTAATATGCTTTGTTTTGTTCTCTGTCTCCCCCTTCTAGACTGTGAGCCCACTGTTGGGTAGGGACCATTTCTATATGTTGCCAACTTGTACTTCCCAAGTGCTTAGTACAGTGCTCTGCACACAGTAAGCGCTCAATAAATAAGCACTCAATAAATACAATAAATATGATTGAATGAATCCAGAAGAGGAACATGATGGTGGTAGCCAGGGACATACCTGAAGAGGGTGAAGAGTGCTGCAGAGAGCCCCCACTGCAGTCAATGCCATACCTCAGGCTAGAAGGGCCACCAAAGTCATCCATACCTCACCTCACTGATCTGCTACAGCCCAGTCCGTGCACTCTGCTCCTCTAGTGCCAGCTTATTCACTTTGCCCTGATCTCTTCTATCTCACTGCCAACCCCTTTCCCATGTCCCCCCACCCAGCCTGGAACTCCCTCTCCTTCCATATATGCCAGACCCACTCTCCCCTCCTTCAAAGCCTTATTAAGGTCACATCCCCTCCAACAGCGTTCCCTCAATTGAGCCCTATTTTCCCTGGCCCGCTCTCCCTTCTGTGTCATCTATGTACTTGGATCTCTGACTTTTGGACATTTGCTATTTGCCCCACCCTCAAACCCATAGTACGTATCTTTAAATTACATACTATTAAATTAACTTATCTATTCATATTAATGTCTGTCTCCCCCTCTAGACTGTAAAGTCATTATAGGCAGGAAACATATCTGCTAATTTTGTTGTATTTTACTCTCCCAGATGCAATGATTGGTTGGTTGATCTACGCACCAAGGCCAGGACCCAGAGGTGAGCTTTCATCCCTGCTCCCCACCTTAGCCTTGTGCTAGTCTTCCTCTCCACTGGTAATTCAGAGATGCTGGACCAGTGTTGTGGTCTGAGCCAGTGCGCTTTCTTTGAACCATGTCCCTGGAGAATTTAATGGAGTCACGCTCAGCCAGTACAACTCAATGAAGTGGCTACTGGCCTGACCTCAGCCCTGGGTGTTTGCTAGGCTACACACGTGACCCTGGGGCTTCTTCAGTTCTCCCAGACTCCCAGCACCATCATCACGGCATTCACCGAACCCCTCTGGGTGCAGCACACTGAACTCACAGCTTGGGGAACGTTCAAGAGCCGGGAAAGGACCTGGTCCCTGCCCTCAAGAAGATTACAATCAAATGGAGGAGACAAGACTAGTCAGTTTGGGCTGGGCCAGCTCCATCAGGAACAGTAGGAGGTAGCAGCTTCAGCACTCCTCTTCCTTTTCCCAGGACCTTGGACAAGTCACTTAACTTCTCTATGCCTCAGTTTTCTCATCTGGAAAATGGGGATAATATATCTGTTCTCCCTCCTACTTTGATTGTGTCTGACCTGGTTATGATACCTATCCCAGCTCTTAGTACAGTGCTTGGCACATAGTAAATTCTTAACAAATGTCACAATCCTTAGTATTATTGTTATTATTATCATTATTATTATTATCCTTGAGTAGCACACCAGGATGACACCTCCTGAGCATCCCATCAGCTAATCCACTCAAGTAGCACAAAAAAGTGAGGCAGTTGAGGGGTGGAGGTTAAAATCTCAAAAGCCTCTGCCCAAGTCAGACAAGGTATCTATGAGAACAGGGACCTGGGTTGGGAATACAGTGGCCCTGGAGCAAGGATGGGGGCAGGGGAGCAGGGGTCCCCCCCCCGGAGAAACATTCTAGTTTCGGGGTTCCAATGGATATGACATCATCAAATGACACTATGCTAGTGCTGAAGTGACATCACGCGGAATATTGCATGCACACACAGTGTGACTTTAAATGCCGCCATACTGAATAGTTTCTTTTCTCAGGGCAGCTTCAGACATTCAGCTCTCCCTTCCCCACTAGACGGAGGGGTGGGTGAGGGCAGTGATGCTAGGGAAGAAGGGTACCCAAGCTTCCTTTGCATGGTCTCAGGGCCTATTGAAGGGAATGTGTTTCAATAACAGCAGCCCTGAATGGTAGGAACCCTTGTCCTAGGGAATTGTTCTCTAACTCCCGATGACCTACCTGTGATCCAATCTACCCCGACTCACTACCTACTGGCCCCACCAATGCCTTAGACCAGCACAATGAGTACACGGTTGTGGTACTTTATGTGGGTTTCTGTGGGTGTGCACGTGCAAAAGAATGTGAGCACTCAGGTTATGGCATTAACATGTCTGAATGAGAGTATATGTCAATAGGTATTCATTCATTCAATCGTATTTATCGAGTGCTTACTGTGTGCAGAGCACTGTACTAAGCGCTTATGCTGGTAACCATTTGTAAGTGAGAGACGATGCATGTTTGTGTGTTGGTTCAAGTTTCAGCCAGGTCACAAAGTGGGTCAGGTCAGACCTACCTCTCTTCTGCCAGAGTTTTTATGGGGAGACCTGGCTCTTCTCGGCCTCCATTGCTCTTCCCCCATCCCACCACACTCCTCGATTTAGAATAGGAGGGGGTGCAGGGAGGCAAGAGAGACAAAGATGAATCTGGGATGAGGGAGAGGAGTCAGAATACCTGCAGAAATGGGAGAGGAAGGTCAAGGTAGAGTTGTTCCTCTGGTAAGTTTGCTAATGTGCATGGCTTAGTGGAAAGGGCACGGGCTTGGGAGTCAGAGGACGTGAGTTCTAATCCCAGCTCCACCACTTGTCATTCATTCATACATTCATTCGTATTTATTGAGCGCTTACTGTGTGCAGAGCACTGTACTAAGTGCTTGGGAAGCACAAGTTGGCAACATATAGAGACGATCCCTACCCAACAGCGGGCTCACAGTCTAGAAGGGGAAGACAGATAACAAAACAAAACATATTAACAAAATAAAATAAATAGAATAAATATATACAAGTAAAATAAATAAATAAATAGGGTAATAAATATGTACAAACATATATACAGGTGCTGTGGGGAGGGGAAGGAGGTAAGGTGGGGGGATGGGGAGGTGGAGGAGGGGCAGAGGAAGGAGAGGGCTCAGTCTGGGAAGGCCTCCTGGAGGAGGTGAGCGTTCAGTAGGGCTTTGAAGGGAGAAAGAGAGCTAGCTTGGCAGATGTGCGGAGGGAGGGCATTCCAGGCCACGGGAAGGACATGGGCCGGGGGTCAACAGCGGGACAGGTGAGAACGAGGCACAGTGAGGAGGTTAGCGACAGAGGAGTGGAGGGTGCGGGCTGGGCTGTAGAAGGAGAGAAGGGAGGTGAGGTAGGCGGGGGTGAGGTGATGGACAGCCTATGTATCTTGTCGCTATGCGACCTCGGGCAAGCCGCTTAACTTCTCTGTGCCTCAGTTACCTCATCTGTAAAATGGGAATTAAGACTGTGAGCCCCACGTGGGACAACCTGATTACCTTGTATCTACCTCAGTGCTTAGAACAGTGCTTGGCACATAATAAGCGCTTAACAAATACCATCATTATTGTAATAATAATTATTATTAATGTGCATATTCAAAAAGAAGTGATTTTCACCTGGCTCATGTGAAACTATTTTCATCAAATCACCCTTAGTGACTTCAACTACCAGCCATATAAGCATATAAACATACTGGCCTTATCATTCACACACACACACACACACACACACACACACACACACACACACACACACACACACACACACACACAAACTTCATCAACAGCAGCGTCTTCCAAGGGGAAGAACAACTAGATAAGTAAAAAGACATTGACCAATGCAGCTTTCTTCAGCAAGATACATTAATCTAAAATTAGGAGAGGTCATTTAGACAATTCTACCTAGGGATTTTTCTTGTAACCCATACTTAATGAAGGTTTGGCATTTGATTATCTTCCTCTTCTTGTCAGAGGACCAAATTACAGGTACAAAATTGGTCATTTTCCTCAAAGGCATTTATTCATGTGAGTGAAATATTGCTTTTTACAGGCCTGTAATCTTGTTCAAATACTATCTAATTCAATAAGTTATATAGTGTTTTCATCAGTTCATCAATCATAAAACTGGTAATTAGTTCTGTGTCTCTCCATTTACTTTTAAAACCAGCAGTTATCATAAAGCACCTCTGAATATTAGTTTGGTACTGTATTTTAATTATTGTGATTGTAAAGGCAGATATCATATATGTATCTAATTAAATAACAGCTCATTATCCATGACTACTGATTGTTTTCAATGTAATTTAGGTGTTTGGCTAGTCAGCAAAGGCAAACAGAAGGACCTGCCTGAGGTCATCAGACCCACTGTTTCAGCAGATAACTTACCAGTCACATAAGCTAATTTTGACTTCCTACTACCTATCTCTAGGAACACACTTTCCCCATTTAGAAGGACCAAAATAAATGACAAATCACTCATAAGCTTTCCTGAATTCAGTCCAATTAGCAATTACTAAATATGGGAATCATATAATTCTCTGGAAGAACTAGAGCTGTCTTTCATCTTTAAAAATGATGTTGCTAAAAGTTAGATCTTATCCATGCTTGTGATGATGATGGAGTCTCCAGTCAGGAATGGAAAAGGAACCTGGTTCTGAGACTTCAGGACAAAGAATTTGTGCAGAAAATCTGTTAGAGTGCTACTGGCTTGTGCAGCATCACTTACTCTCTCTGGTCCTTATTGGTCATATTCCTTCTGGGTTGCTGGGGGCAACAAGTCAATAGGCGAAAGCACATGTGTGGTCTCCATCCACCTTAGCCAGTTACAAGCCAGACCGAAACTAGAGCCCAGGTCTTCTGATTCCCAGAGTGGTACTTTTTCCACCTGTCTATAAATGAAAAGTTCTATGTGCGTTTTGCCAATAATGCAAACAGCGAAGAGGAGATAGAAAACCAAATCAAGGTTAATAGGTCTGCTGGGAGACTGCCAGACACGAATGTGGTTCCAGTGCACAAAGTAAGCACTCAGTAAGTACCATTGTATGATTAAATTCAATGTGTCATCAAGATTAAGCCTAAATGAAGAGCTACAGAATAATTGAAGTATCCTACCACTGTCCTCAAAGTCCTGTCTCCTTTCTGTCCCTCCCCCTTGCTTTTCACCTGCTCTGGGTTGCAGGCTGGGGGGAAAATGGGCAGATCATTTTCCATTGTATTCATTTTCATTTTCTTTCTTTCTTTCTTTCTTTCTTTCTTTCTTTCTTTCTTTCTTTCTTTCTTTCTTTCATTCTCTCTCTGTCTCTCTCTCTGTCTCTGTCTCTGTCTCTCTCTCTCTCTCCCTCCCTCCCTCCCTCCACCCCCCCAAAATCCAGATCCTGCTTCCCCTCCTGCTGCCTCTGCATCAGACCAACCCTAGTCCTCCCCCTTTATTCTCTCCCTTTTCAATCCTCCCCCTAGACTGGAGGCCTCATATGGGACATGAACTGGCCCCAAGTCTATTAACCTGTATCTATCCCAGTGCTTTGGCACACAGTATGTACCACTGTTATTATTATTAGACTTCCAGCAGTTCTGTGGACTCCACATGTGTGCCATTCTTAATATCAAATGAGAAGAAAGGATCTACTGTAATTAAAGTACACCTCTATGTATCATACCCTGGCTTGGCAGGATATGACAGCAGGAGACCCTAGCAGCTGCTGAATAGTGAGGTGAAATGGAAAAACCAAAACCAGCATCTATATCAACAGTATTGAGCATCTGACTCTGAGCCCACAGTTGGGTAGGGACCGTCTCTGTATGTTGCCAACTTGTACTTCCCAAGCGCTTAGTACAGTGCTCTGCACACAGTAAGTGCTCAATAAATACGATCAATCAATCAATCATATTTATTAAAATACGATTTTAATAATGATTGATTGATTCCAAAGGTCTTTACTGAACACACAAAATCAGTAAAAGATGCTATTCCTGACCTTGAGGGGTTTATCATATGATGGGGAAGTAGGCAGACAGTGAGAAAATATATATTATATTTATATGAGAAGCAGTGTGACCAAGTGGAAAGAGCATAGGTCTGGGAGTCATAAGACCTGGGTTCAAATTCTGTCTCTGCCACTTGTCTGCTGCATGACCTTAGACACTTAACTTCTCTTTGCCTCAGTTTTCTAATCTATAATATGAAGATTTAATGCCTGTTCTTTTTCATACTTAAACTGTGAGCCTGTTTGGAAACAGGGACTATGTCTAACCTAATTATCTTGTATCTACCTCAACACTTGGTAAGTACTTGGCATAAAGTAAGCACTTAAATACCACAATTATGATCATTATTAAATAAAGGACAAATATCAGGAAAAGATTAAGTAAACTGAATAATCATTGATCACTTTGAGGAAATCATCTGGTCTTTTCCTGGTCTTGGCCCTCGACCAGTCTGTGGTTTAAAACAAAGATATTCTCCTTGCCTCACCACCGTTACACTATTTTGTTCAAAAATAAGTCTATTTGTTGAAGCTCTTAGGAACCAATATCTTGATGTTATACAAATAGTTAACAGATAAATGACAGATGGAGGAGCAGTAATAATTAGAGGATGAGAGCCTAAAATGGTCTCTACCTTAGCAGGATTTTATGAAAAGAGAAAGAGATATATAAAGATTAGTTTTTGAGAATGCCTGAGAGCAGTAGGTTAATTGTAAAGTGAAAAGAAGTGCCAAAAATGGGTGTGTAGATCTAGTCATATGAAAGTTAAGAATTGTTTTTTAGTGGCTTTTTTTCCTGCTCATATATCCCAGGAATTCCTTAATAGTTTAATATTGAATTTTAATATTGAATATTGAATATTGAATATCAATATTAATTAATAATTGATTAATATTGAATATTAAGTTTAATATTGAATAGTTTTAATATTGAATAGTTTAATATTGAATTTGCTGAATTACAGGCCTGACTGATGAATTGATAGTTCAATTCTCTACTGAATTTGAAATCTAAGTTTACATCTGATGTCTCCTCATTAGTCCCCCTCCGGATGCTGTCTCACCAACTCTCTGGAAGGAGTATTTTTATTTACATAAATATATCTTTAAGCTGGCTAAAACAAACTCTGAAGGAAGGAATCTGGGTCATTCTTAGTGACTGAATCAACAGTTTTTAAACTAAACGTCGTCTTAGGGTCTCCTGTTAGGTCAGTCTCAAATTCCTACTGAGAAAAGAAATAGACAAAATGTCCCCTGAAAATTTTTTAATGCAGTGATCAAATAAGTTCATTGCAACCTGAACCCTCTACCTGAGACTGCACCTGGGACCCTGACATCAGCACGTTCACTAGAGCGACAGATTCCACTGATCCCAGAGGCCAAGTTCTTTACTCTGTCCCTGAGGTGCACATTTTCCCCATTCTCTTGCAGGTTGGCTAGAGGTGGGGAAATCTTGGTTCTTGGATCACTTCCATCCTGTCTTCCCTGGTGACAAGGCAAAGGAGCAGACAGAAGAACAGAAGAAGCGTGGGAGAAGAGAAGGAAAGAATAAAACTGGAAAAGTTAAATGTCAGGAAAGTCAATCAGTGTTAAGAGTTAAAGTCCATTAAAAGGGATGTGAAGCAGCATATCCTGGCAGAGATCTAAATCTAGCAGCAGCTGTTTGGCCCTGGTGGGATTCAGCTAGAGAAGCAGCTTGGCTCAGTGGATAGAGCCTGGGCTTTGGAGTCAGAGATCATAGGTTCAAACCCCAGCTCCGCCAGTTGCCAGCTGTGTGACTTTGGGCAAGTCACTTAACTTCTCTGTGCCTCAGTTACCTCATCTGTAAAATGAGGATTAAGACTGTGAGCCCACCGTGGGACAACCTGATCACCTTGTACCCTCCCCAGCACTTAGAACCATGCTTTGCACATAGTAAGCGCTTAATAAATGCCATTTAAAAAAAGCTACAAAACCAGACAGCATTCCTATGTACTGGGCCATGGAATGTGGAGCCTTTAGCCTGAACCCTGGGCCCAGGCTGTAGCCTTGGTGATACTCTCTTTCTCCTTTCTGCATCTGTGTGTGGTGGAAGAGATGAGAAGCAGAATCAGGGATGTTATGAGGAGCCAGAGAAGGGACAGAGGGAAAGCATAGGTCACTTGAGGCCCTTTTCTGTGTCCCATTCTCCACTGCAGCTAGGATAACTTCCCCGCCTACATCTTCCCTCCCCCAAGGTATATCGCTGCAGGATGGTCCATCTTACCCCTCCCCACATCGCTGCCTATGTTCCCAGGAAGAATAGGCTTCTGCCTGGTTCACCAGCTTAGCTGGGAGAGCTCCAGGGTTTCTCCCTCGAGGGCACCAAGTCTCTGTCAACTACCGGAACAGGTCCCCCTCTTCTTTACTGAAAACTAAAATGAAAAAAATTAAGCCTAGCTGTTGAAGGCTTCTCTCCCTTTGTTGCTAAGCCCTTCTGTCAAGTACCAGGCCTGAAGGCTCTCAGGAAGCAGCTCCTCTATGAGGTGATCCATGCTGTCAGTGACCAAGACTCAGAGGGAGAGACAGGTCTGGCTTGAGTCAATGGATTTCAACATTTCCTCCCCAAAGAATTGAGTGCCTTCAAATTTGCCTACTCAAGTTGCTAGTAGGACCCTTTTGTGGACGAGCTTGACGGGAACTTTGTTCTGGAGATCATCCTTTAGGATTTCACACAGTTGTGGGGTGAGACTCGGGACCCACAGAACCAAGGCTTGAGAGTAAAACCCTCAGTGGCTCTCCTCACTGTGAATGCCAAGGATAAAATTTCCAACCTGGTCATCTGGTGCTCCTCAGAATAGTAAAGGGATCAAAAAGATCAAAATAACAAGATCTGAGCACCTATAAAATACTGTTGGATTAAAACTGGGCTTTATTTGTCATTCAGTTAGACAATTGGGAAATGACCTCCTCCTGTGAATACATTAACTTGCTGCAGGCTTTTTCTGATCAAGGCAAAGTCAATATCAACCTTTTATTTAACCTCCCACTAAGAGAAAGTTATTTTTGAAGAGTAAACATTCCAATCCACTGCCCCAAGGTATTTATGAAATAGTTACAGTTTGTAAGGACAGGGACTTGGAACACATTTTCTTGCATATATACTTTTGCCTCAAAATACGACATCTGCCAAACTCCAGTCCCATGGAAAAGTAAATATTATACAGAGAAAATGGGGCTGTCAAACACACACGAGGAAAAATATTTTAATCTGTGCTTTGTAGACAGTCCCAACTTGAACAATTCAACAAACTCCTCTGTGCACACTTGGAGAGTCTTTCTTGCTCAACTATGCAATAGCATTTGCTGGATTTTCTTATGAAGTGATGGATTTTTAATTATGAATTTGATGAGTTCTGACAAAAGAGCCTTCCAAACAATCAATTGCGCTCTCTCTCTCTCTCCTCCATCCCATCATTGCGCCACATGCACACATAATATTAGATCTGTATGGAAAGCGATACTTAATGTGTCTCTGTTATGCAGCAGATTTTTAAAAAATGCGTTGGTATATGCTGCCCACAGTAAATATTGTACACTCCCTGGCAATTTAGACAATCACTCTCCCCACTTTCAAAACCTTATTAAAAGCACATCTCCAAGAGGCCTTCCCTAACTAAGCCCTCATTTCTTCTCCCACTCCCTTCTGTGTCACACTTGCACTTGGATTTGCACCCTTTATTCAGCCCCGCAGTACTTATGTACTTACATGTAATTTATTTATATTAATTTCTGTCTCCCCTCCTAAACTGTAAGCTCATTGTAGGAAGGGAACGTATCTACCAACTCTGTTGTATTGCACTTTCCCAACAGCTTAGTACAGTGCTCTGCACACATTAAGTGCTCAATAAATACAATTGATTGATTGTCTGATTGAGTTTACCTGATGTTCTGATGGAAACAGCATAGGCCTGAGAGTCAAAGGGCCCAGATTTTAATTCTGGCTCTGCCGCCTGTCTGCGGTATGACCTCGGCCAAGCCACTTAACTTCTCTGTGCCTCAGTTTCCCCAACTGAAAAATGAGGATTAGGCACTTGTTCTCTCTTCCCATTAGACTGTGAGCCCCATGTGGGACAGGAACTGTGTCTGACCTAATTAATGGGTATCTACCCTAGTGTTTAGTACAGTTCTTGGCATATTGTGCTTAACAAATACCACAATTACTATTATTATTAATGATAATAATAGCAGTAATAATAGATAGATGGATAATAATAGATTAAAAGCCTGTAATTTAAAGAACAGCTGACAGATGAAAAATGGGGAGCTTGAACACTGAAAGTTCACCCTCTGGTCCCAGAGACCAGATCCCCAAATTATGGTCTGGAAGCTCCACTGCACTTCTGGATGCCGGGATCTAGCCAGCGCTGAGTCAGACACAATATCTCTCAATGCTGTTAAATGAACCTTTTGCCTGCAATCACACCCTAGGCCCACCCTCCCTTCTGGCATTCCCTCTTGCAGCAACTATTTGTGCTTGCGAATAGTAAAGATCTGGCAGGATTAGAGACCAAATGTTCTATTTTCTCTAGGGTTTTGGTTTCCAGAGCAGAAGTAGACTGTCTTGATGATGGAGGCAGCTCCAGCAATATGTACTCAGGCTGCCCTGCCAGTGACCTCCTAGCATAACACAGCCAGGGCCAGAAGGCCAGAAGTCAAGGGCCACCTGCCCCACACACCACCATTCCAATCCTCCAAAGAAAAGCCGATCACCCCGGCCTCTGATGAAGCCCTGGCAGACGCCACCCCAGGACGTGGTACAGTCTCCTTCCCTAGAGTTTTAAGACCACCTGGGTAGGACTGTTACATCTCTCACATGTTGTAGGGGCAGGCACAGGTTAGGGGACTTCTCAACATCCCTTCCAGCCAATAGTCTCTCATCTGGTGACATCAAATGGAAGGGATCAAGAGATAAATGAATCATCTTGGTCTTTCATTGGCTTCTCGATCCATCAATCAAGCAGTGGTATTTATTGAGAGTTTATTTTGTGTAGAGCACTGTACTAAGTCCTTGGAAGAGTACAATAAAATATAGTTGTCAAGGAGCTTACAGTCTAGTGGAAGAAACACATGAAATTAAAACAAAATCAGCTATTCCTGCTTCAAGGTTGTCCATTCTACCCCTGTCCACTTTCTTTTCACTCCCTTTGTTCAGTCTTTAAGAAATGAAGTTTATTAGTTTTGCTCCTTCCTCATTTCCAAACATGTTGGAACAATCAACAAAATCCCTCACTCCAACAGGACCATCACAACAGTAAGCAGAAATTTCTATTTTGGTTGAATTGTTATTATACTCAGTTAAAAAAAATTCATACTAAGGAGTGGCTAATGTTTAGCAGTAAACACTTGTATATTAAGCTTTTCCTCTCAATAACTGCCTTGTGAACCGTGAAACTGAGAGTTGGGTTGTAGTGAACACCATTAGCTATCCAATTGGCTTGAACTAGCCAGTCTTTGTTCCGATAATATGACTGTACTGAGAGGTGCTGGGGTGAGCTGAAATGGAGACAGGCTGGGACAGTGTGGATCTTACAGCTCTGCTCCATCTGCTTTCCATACACACTGACAGGTTGCTTTGGGATGCTGAGAGCAATATCCAAAAATACTGGGTGTGTTCAGCCCGTTACTCAAAGAACACAAACTCCTCATGATTTGGATAGGAGGGTTATTTCAGGCCTGTCCCCTGTTGCCCACTGCCACCTATGATCCCCATCTTTCCCCTCTTCCTCTACCCTCCTCCCCCCTGCCCCAACAGAAACCCTCTCTCCAAATGTTGGGTTGAGCATGAGATGGTTTTAATAACTACCATGTTTTCTCTCACTAGCACTTCTTATCCAGCACCCCAACAAGATCCCAGAAAAACCAAGCCCTGAAGGAAAGGGATTCATGTTCTGCTCACTGTCTAGCGAATCATGTCTGCTTAAAAAATGTGAATTCTAACAGTCCAACTAATCAGTTTTATAGAAATGACTATTAAAGCCCATTTCACAGTTGGGGAAATTGAGCACAAACAGTGGATGGAAATTGCCAAGTGTCACAGGACTCACCATTTTCTCAATGAGTCAACAGTGATTTCCTTTACTAAACCTGCATCCCACTAACATGTTTTTTTTTCTGATTTACAGGTGATTTTCAAAGTTACACTTCTCCAGCTAATCAGAAACATAACTGCATTTCAGAATCCTTTAATGCAGCTGAAATGCAAATTCTGCTTGTCGAACTATCACTAGAGTGCATATTTTTTAATGTTCCATTTTAATTTTTCTTTGGCTAAAAACCCTTCCTCCTGTCATAGTTATAGATTCAAGATGTGAGGTGGAGTCATCTGCACCATTCAGATCTCAGCAAAATCTACTGAAGGGTGATTGTGTTTGGGGAGATTACTCATACTCAAAAGCCACCCATCAATCTGTGTCTTAGGGGATTTCATTGAAATAAATATGGCTGGACTAAGTGTATTTCCTCCCTCTTCCCTCATTTTCCATATAAACAATTCTCCTTTGCCATTCTGTGATAAGGCCTCTAATTATTCTCCCATGTTCCCCCAGGGCTTGAAGATTTTGCAAGTGCCTAAAGGTAAGGATCACAATTTGAACATAGCTAATTCCCTTTTACATCAGTATCTACGCTGTATGGCTTTCTGGCTCACAAAGGCAGCAGGGGAGGTATTTATCACTACCAGCCTTAGCATACAGTTTGTGAAAATAGCAATAACCCGATCAAGGCTCTCCTTCACATCTTCGGAGCTGCCCTTGGTCTCACACACTCCCCTTCACTGCAAAAGCTTCCTAATCTGAAGAGGTTTGTCCTCTTGGAAGCTAGAGATTTAAGGTGGGCTTAACTGAGGGATCAAACCAAGAAATGGAAATCCAGAGCTTTGCTTTGGCATTCTGCTGTTTATTGCCCAAGCCGGGTTTCTCATTTCAAGGAAATTTTTTGCTCCTTCATTTTCTCCAGTGCATTTATAATATTCAGAAAGATTGAGCCACAGGGGACTGGCTTGTGTTGCTCAGGGAACCATTAAAACTAGTTTGGATTCATTGCACTTCCACCGATATAATCTTCCTGCAGCCTCCTTTAGAGCTGAGATGGGGCAGGAACATCTGGATTCTTGCCCACGGTCCTGCTCTGAGATGAGTAGGTGGCCTTGGGAAATGGAATCTTCCTGGAGAGTTTATGGCTTCCCTCCTGGGACACAGTTTAGTCCTGTCCAACAAGCAGCTTTGGAGTTTTCAAAAGTCATTTAGGCATTTGCCTACTCAGCCTGTCTGGCACTGTCCACAATGGAAAATGCTAAGAATGACAATAATAACAATAATAATAGTATTTGTTGAGTGCTTACTGTGTGCTCTGTACTAAGTACTGGGGTAGATATAGGATTATCAGGCCAGGTACACTCGCTGTCCCACATGGGACTCGCAGTCCAAGAGGGAAATAGAACAGGAGAGGAATCTTCATTTTACATGTGAGGAAACCGAGGCACAGAGAAGTTAAGTGAAACTGGCAGTGAATGAACCTGCTTTGCTAAAAGTCGAGTCCAGTTGGGCACTGAATGAGCTCCCTCCCTTCTCCAGCTCTTGTTGACACTAACGTGAACTAGTACGTAGGGGGAGATGGCTGTCTGGCTTCACCTCTTGCTCAAAGTTTCCATCCCAAACCCGTTTGTGAGGTCCCGCCTTATTCAGGGGCTTTACAACTGCGAGAAGGTTCAGGCTTGGGTCGCTGCTGAACCTCACCAAATCTGATCAAGCCAAAAGGCTCATGGACGTACCTTTCTGGTATGGCCCACAGATTTTCTGCATTGGTAACATGGAGAGAAGTGGGCAAAGAAACAATGATAAATATGAATAAAGCCTATAACATCTATGGTGGGGCTCTCGGCCTGTAGCAAGCTCCTCCTTGGCTGCCCTGCAAAGAGTCAGGGAATAGACCAGAATGGACACATCACTTTCAGATTACTTTCTATTTAGGTGTAGTGACCTTGGTCTCCCTTTGACCATCAGTCAATCACATTTAGTCAGAGCTTACTGTGTGCAAAGCAATGTACTAAGCACTTGGGAGAGTACAACGCACCGATATAACTGACACATTCCTTTCCCACGATGAACTTATAGTCTAGAGGGGGAAACAGATATTAATATAAATAAATTATAGATACGTACATAAGTGTCGTGTGGCTGGGAGGGGGGTGAATAAAGGGAACAAGTCAGGGTGATGCAGAAGGGAATGGGAGCAGAGGAAAGGAGCGCTTAGTCAGGGAAGGTCTCTTGGAGGAGATGTGTCTTCAATAAAGCTTTGGACTGGGGAGAGTATCTGTCGGATATGAAGGGGGAGGGCATTCCAGGCCAGAGGCAGGACATGGGTGAGAGGTCGGTGGTGAGACAGATGAGACTGAGGTACAGTGAGAAGTTAGCAATAGAGGAGCTAAGTGTGCAGGCTGGGTTGTAGTAGAAGAGTAGTGAGTTGAGGTAGGAGGTAGGATGATGATTGAGTGCTTTAAAGCTGATGGTAAGGAGTTTCTGTTTGACTAGAGGATCTTGAGGAGTGGAGAAACATGGCCTGAACGTTTTTGTAGAAAAAATGATCTGGGCAGCGGAGTAAAATATAAACTAGGGTGGGAAGGGACAGGAGGCAGGGAGGTCAGCAAGGAGGCCGATACAGTAATCCAGGTGAGATGGGATAAGTGCTTGGACTAATGTGGTAGCAATTGCAATCAGAGGACTATGGCAGCAGTCATTGCCTTCAGAGAAAGGATCTGCAGGAATGGATGAAAGGTCAAGGCATGCTGGGAATGCTTGACTGTTGGTGAAGAGGAGAGGGGGCAGTACATTTTTATAGCCCATAGGAAGAAAAGCAAATGCTTTGTGGGCTTTTCAGTTTAGGTTCTTTCAGTTTTTTGTCAATTTTCATTTTATCGGGTAATTTCAGATATCTGAAGCCTGGAAATTCCTCTCCAAAGCTTTCCTCTCCCACATCTTAGGAGTTCTACACAATAGCTTCATCCACAGACAGCACTTCTGGTTCGGGATGGTAGGGCTAAGGTGCTATAATGGCATGGTTTTTGTCCCAAGAAGAAGAGAGCCCAGCCATATAGATTAGCATTAATGATGTTGGTAATACTTCATTAAGAGTGGACTATAAGCCAAGCACTATGCAAAGCAATGGGATAGACGCGTGATAATCAGATCAGACCCAATCCCTCTCACTCAAAACTCACAGGTTAAAAGGGAGGGACAAGAGGCATTTTATCCCCATTTTACAGACGAGGAAACTGACACCCAAAGAAGTGATTTGCCTAAATTCACACAGCATGGAAATGACAGAGCCAGAACTAGAATCCAAGTCTCCTGACTCCCAAACTCGTTCTCTTTCTATTAGGCCATGCTGCCTCCACAAAAAGAACATAGGAGAGTAACTTGTGAAGAGAAACATCCTCCTTTTGATGAGAGGAATAGAACACTTTCTCAAAACATAAAGAAATAATTCTTGTTGCTGTCAAAAATAAAGCAGGACCAGAGCCCTGAAGGGGCACACTCGTGGTCCAGGCCACCATTTAATCACAGACCCCAAGAATTAGCCAAAACTGCTCCCTCAGCATGAGGCTTTTAGGCCAGCCTTATTCCACCTTGCACTGGATGTCGTGAAAGAAGCCTGTACGATTCTTCTGAATCCCATCCCAGCGACACTGCTGACTCCGCTCTCAGAGCCGGGCAATTATTCTGATGAATAGCAATTGCTTCGACGTGTGCCATTGTCAAACCGCTAATGAAAGTCTGGGCTTAAGCATTTTGACCAGATTTTCATTGAGCTCGGCAGAACCTGAGCCAGCCCCAGCCCCTCTCCTCATTCTTCATTCCCAGAGGAGCAGACTGGCACAAGCCTCCCATTGCCCTTCAAACCGTTGTTCCTGCTAAATGCCTCCTGCTGCAAGGCTGTTGCGCTTCTGCCACACTCAAAATACATTTAATAGCATTTGTCAAGTTTAAGTCATCGTGGTTTCTCTGCAAAATACACGCAGGATTCAGAAAACTCCTACCCACCCCCTCTGTCAGCCCCTCAACCGAGGAGAGAGCGAGGGAGAGGGTTCTACTTACTGGTTTTTGTTGTAACTGGGAGGAAGCTATTTCAATGGAAAAATCAATCATGTGTTATGAATAGCACCCCCAAGTTCCAGGAAAATATGGTCGCTTGCTTGAACCCTTCAGTTCTGCCAAGAGTTGATGATATCCAGCCAGTGCCATGGTGTCTGGGGTAATGTTATTTGGGTGATTGCTGGTGCTATATAAATTTGAGGTACCATTATTCTTATTATTATCTGTTTTCAGCAGATGCAAGAAGCTAGGAGGGTAATTTCCCATTTGCATTTCAAGGAATGAGGTGCATTTCATCTAAGGCTTTATGAAGAGAATATACACCTTAGGGGGCAGTTAGCTTCTTTTATTTATTAAGGAGATCTGGTGTGAAGAGAGAATGCTTTATTTTGTGGTGTCACAACAGGTGCACAGTTGCTGAAATACACATCTTTCCGCATCTCCTTCAAAGGCTACTGGGCTCTTTTTCCACAAGGTATCATTATGAAGGGGCTGTCAGCTTTTTCATTAAAAACCTTATTTTCAAGGGTTTATAACTCGGCTATAAAATGCTGCTCCAGGCAGAAACCTGGCATACAGAGGATCTCCACCTGGGAGCAGATATTTTTTTCCACTATTTTTAATGACTTTATCAGGTTGAACATTCTGGAAGATACCAAGGCCTCCCTGAGTCCTCGGGAGTTTTCTGTGCTTAGCAACTTGGAAAACAAGGCTGACGAGTTCATGGGAGGGGCAGGTTAAGGGGGGAGGAGATCTCTGTAAAAGCATTTTTTTCCAGTGACAGAGTTTGCAGTTTACTGAAAAGGGAGGATTATAATATTTATCCAGGAAGGTTAAATGTATTACAAAGATCTTGCAAGGACAAACAATACTGTTTTAAGTTTCCATTTAAAAATGCAATTACTTTGTTGCTCCATTAGAAACCACCCTTTTGAGGGTATGACCACCTCAGTGTCCTTACAAGCCATTATAATCTTTATTTTAATTTTTGCATCTGTTTCCTTTTTGTCACCCACTGCTGGCTTCACTAGGCACCAACGGAATAGTTACCCAAAGTGAAGACAAGGGGTTATTTAAGTTGCCAGTCACCTCTGAGCCCCTTCAGCCAGTGAACTAGGTTAGCTTCACTCCAAAAAGATTCAGGGACCTAAAGGCAGGAACTATCTACCCTGTGCCGAAGACAGCATGGAATAATAAACCCTAGGAGACAGTACATGAGTAGAATCCCGTGGCTTTATGGTTTGTTAATGATTTACGTTACGGTCAAGTGAGCTGATTAGGGCTGACCAGCTTCCAGAGAGTATAGCATCAACTACCATTGGGGGTAAGCTCATCAAGGGTAGTGCATGTGCTTCTTGCTACAGTTGTATCTTCCCAAGTGCTGTACTACAGTGCATTGTGCCCAGTGGACTTCCAACACATTACAGTAGTACTACTCTGAGAAGGGTTAAAATAAAGATCATTTGCCTGAACTCTTCCCAGAACTTAGAACTCTAAGAACGGAGACAGTTTCCCTCCAATCCAAAATTCATAATTGGAGTCCATGGTGTTCTGACTTTCACACGGAATAGAAGAGTCTCCTGTTTCTGTGTGCAAATTCCCCTTCTTCCTTTGGAGCAGGGAGGTGTCTCAACGGGTTTCAAGTATGTCTCAGCAATAGGACAGAATTTAGTCCACGGTTACCCATTGTTGTGGACAGAATGCTAAAGAACAATTGTCAAAACAATCCAGTAATGGCTTTCTTCAGCTGTTTTTCTGGCATTCTCCTAGGCACATTTACTTGTCCTATTCAAACTGTTGTGATGGGGAGCTTTTATGTCTTTTTCAGGAAACATGATTTGGGAAGAGAAGCTGGAAGGCAATCCAAATCCTCAACACCAGCCTAATATTAATAGTCTGAGCCATTTAGGCAAAACCAGAATTAGGAAGGCTCTAGTTTGTCTGTAAAACTGCCCCAAGAGTCCCATCAGAAGACTGACCTGATGAATGAGAGCACCACCCCCCACCCCCCAGGCATTTCCACCCCACCCCCTACACCTGCATCCTTACCCCACCTCTGGCCTAGGTGATACCCAAGTCACGGTGGTTGTGTTGGGTACCAAATTCTAGTCTGGATGCCCAAGAATGAGGAGAGGGGGAAGTGAAGGGCTGCCAGCATCTCTAGGCTGCAGCTCTCTATTCTACAGACTCTGGGCATAAGGTAGCCATCTCAGAGCAGGGCTCCCTGTCTCCATGGACTTGACCTAGCATTTGTAAGGTGAACCATGATTTGCAACTATCAATCTACCTCCCAAGTCCCCTTTTGTTAGATTAAAAGGCAACTGGCTACCAGTTGTGCCCTTAGGTGTACTTCACCTCCAGGACAGCTGTCTCCCATCCAAGAGAGACTACAGGGGAGAAAACTTAAGATGTGTTGGTTACAGAGCTGGATAATCTGCATAATGTGTGTAGAAGGCTAATTTGTCAGGGAGATAAAATGTAGAGTTCTGTTGGGATGATCAAAAGGGCCCAACTTCCAATTTAGTCCCAACTCTCAGACACTTTCATAATTGCACTGTCCTTCTGTTCAATCTTGAATTTATTTAGCACTTCATGTTCCAAAGTTCTTTCACATCAAAGATCACATTTGTTCTCACATATACTAAATAGGTAAAAAAAAAAAAGGCAAGGAGTGTGAGCCTCATTTTGCAAATACAGAAATTAAAGCACAGAGAGGTTAAGTGACCTATTCAAGGTCATACAGTAGTTCAGTGCAGAGCCAAGATTAAAACCTAGTACTTCTGATTATCAGCCCTGAATTGTCTTTCCCCTGTTCTAACAGCCCCCTCTCAAATACTCCCTGCTCTCCTGCAAGCACAAAGATTTGCATTATTGCAAACTTCTGCATTGAAGAACACCTGAACTGGAGTCCTCACCTATTGTGATAAAATGCACATGCATCGGCACAAACTGTCCCTGCTGATACCACGATTTGCCATAATCAAACAGCCTTGCATTTTTGGGTGAACATTCCCTTACAGCATTGTTGCCAAAATGCTTAGTGAAAACACATGTTATGGCAGAACTGAGTGTACACCCAACTGGCCCCAACTCAGCTCATGTGATATGAGTTTGGGAATGGAAGGGATTTTTTCTGCCAGGACCGATCATAAAAATGGGTGATGTAAAAGAATGCTCTAAGCTGCCCCAACGTGCTGACTGAGCAAGACTGTAGGAAATCTGATATTCTAGGATACATGGGGGCTCTTCCTTTTAGTCCCCATCTCAAGTGATGCCTTTGAATGATGGGGCAGCAAGCAGACACCCCAGATCCAAAGAACAACTAGGCTCAGGCCAATCACAGATGCTAAGTTTAAGTGGTTTCTGTCAAATGAACTCTGCCAGTGATCTCGGCAGGTGGAACCGAATATTTCATCAGGTTCAACATGGGAAGAGCAGCATGTGATCTTAAAACAACAGCCACAGGAATGAAAAATGTGGAAGAGGGGAAGGAAGAGAGAGAGTGGCTGAGTGTGAAAGACAGAGACAGAGAGAGAGAGAGAGAGAGAAAGCACTCCTGAACTTAAAGTCTCTTTGCCACTCACTTTCTTGCAGAAACCCTTCTCTATCTATTTTCAACAAGACAGCTCCCAGGGGTTGATGCTGAATTAGAAGCAGAGCAGAAAAAGCAAGGTTTTTTTTTCCTGACAAAGATAATATTCACTTACATTTTTTTTAGCTTGTTCTCTTTTGCTTTTAGATGTACAGCAATAATAGAAATGAGATGCAGTATCCTTTGGTTTACCAAAGTCTAAAAATGACATTTGTTAGACACTGACATGTGTGCAATCTCTTTTAAAGTAACATAGATGCCAGTCTATCTCAAATGCAGCCATGTCTAAAGTCAGGGGTGTGGATTTGTACTCTCTTCCAGCTCTAGGGATTCTGAGAATAGGAGAGGCTCAGTACCAACTGTGTTCCAAAACACATAGAAGAATCCATCTGTATTGCTGTGGTTTTCCCTTGGACAAGTGGACCAATGACAATTTTAAAACCTTCCACACCTTGGTTAAGAAGGGTTTTGAATACAGGTACCCACTTCTAACAAGCTATAAATCTACTTGGTTTCTCAGGAACATATTTGTTTAAATCCTTCTTTGGCCCTTGGAATTCTTTTGTGCCCCAGTGAAATAAGACTCCTGTAGAATTTCTTAAAATTCTGATAGCTGAGAGAATTATCCACATTTCAATTTAATGTATGTCCCATTGAAATAACTTGAAATAACTAAAATTGCTTCTGAAAAATATGGCCAGTGCTTACAAGACCAAGTATGAACTTGGTGCATTTTTAAATCTCTCTTTATGTATTTTGGAAAAAATATCAGTATTTGAGATATCTTAGATATATCTTCTGCAGTGGGATCCCTGCCAGAATAAGCCTACATCTAGTTTTCCATGCATCCCCGATGAGTCGCTTGACTCAGAATATAATGAAAAAATGTACCTGGCGTTCAATGTCTACCATGCTGTTTACTTGTTTGTACCCCAGAAGGTTTTAAGTATGCATTTGAGAAATTAAAGTTGAACTATACAAGATCAGGGGGCATCAAAACTTTCACTCAGTTTGCACAACTTGGATTCAATCTGCCCCATGAGCATTTGCTTCTTATCACAATGGCTTGGTAGGCAGTATCTCTGTTAGAACCTCCTAAATATGAAAGGCAGGGTCTCACTGGATAAGAAGTCAGACTTCATGAGTGCTATTCCTGGTTCATCATTACTTACTATTTCCCTAGCCATATTCTCTTGATGTGCAATGTTCAGGGTGGAATATGCCAAGAAATGTTAGTTTAGGCATCCCGAACTGGATTGCTGACAAATCATTACCCACAAAACAGTGGAAGTGTAAATGTCAGAGAGCAGCTATTTATTGGGCAAAGCAAGAAATCAAATCTGCTTGCTAAACAGATAGGCAAAACTGGTAGCATGGCAGAAAGAGAAGAAGCATGGAAAACAGCACAGGCCTGGGTGTCAGGAGGCCTGGATGCTAATCTCAAATCTGCCACTTGACTGCTCTGTGACCTTGGCCATGTCACATTTCCTGTGCCTCAATTTCTTCATTTCTAAAATGGAGATTAAATCCCTATACTCCCTTCACCTTAGACTATAAACCCCATGTGTGACAGAAACTGTATGCCACCTGATTATTGTATAATTACCCCAGTGCTTAGTAAAGTGCTTGTTACATAGTAAGTACTTAAATACCATAAAAAGAGGGATAGAGAGATAGAGAGAGCTATGTAGCAGACAGAGAAGCAGTGGAATAGGAGGAGGGTAGTGCCAACAAGAACATAAGGGCAAGAGAGAAGAAAAGGGCACTGATTCTGAAACAGTGAGGAGGAACTATGGATGTGACAAGTGGAGAAAGTAGTTGGATATTAGGACAAGTAGCAGTGTGGAAGCATTGAGGAAAAGGTAGGGAAGTAGGAGGCAGAGAGGAGGGAACCTCTCACTACCTCATCCCGTTCTCTACTCATATACACCTCTCCTGTCTTTCTGGAGCTAGTATCTTTCCTTGACTTCACCTCTATCATCTTCTTCCCTCAGTTTCCCTGAGTGACTGGAACCACTGATCTGGATTTTAGAGCATATTCTCTTGTGTCCTAGCTCCAATTTTGGTAGGGGGGAGGATAGAAAGCAGGCCCTCAAATGGAACAAGTCAGCTCCCTCAGTCAGCTTCGGATCTGAAAATTGATGTTACTCTACCATCAGGCCCCAGAGGCCAGCAGGAGCTGTCCAGCTCTTCCAGAACTTTGGGAAGTATCTAAAGTCTGAAGAGCTGGACAGCGCACAGTGGTCTTGGGCTGGGCAGCTGCAACTTCTCAAGCTTAGCTTTGGGGAGCAGCAGAAAAGGGGCTTTGTACCGGATAGGCCTGAGAAAGAGGATGTCTACATTAATCACTTATATTTATTTAGTGCTTACTGTGTGCAGAGTACTGTAGTAAGTGCTGAAAATGCAACATACCAATATAACAGAAATATGTGGGCAGGGAAGGTGTCTGTTTATTGTTATGTTGTACTCTCCCATGAGCTCAATAACACACTGTTCTGTACACAGTAAGCGCTCAATATGATTTAATTGAATGAATGCCCATAACAAGCTTACAGGGTAGAGGGGGAGACAGATCTTAATATAAATCAATTACAGATGTGTACATAAATGCTGTGGGGCTGGGTGGGGGGCAAAGGGGGGTGGAGAATAAAGGGAGGAAATCAAGGCAACACAGAAGAGAATGAGAGGAAAGGAAATGAGACTTAGTCATGGAAGGTTCTTGGAACAGATGTGCCTTCAATAAGGCTTTGAAGGTGGGGAGAGTAATTGTCTGTCGGATATGAAGAGGAAGGGCGTTTCAGGACAGAGGGAGGACAAGGGTGACAGGCCAGAGGTGAGATAGACAAGATCGAGGTACAGTGACTAGATTGCCATTAGAGGGGCAAAGTGTGCGGTCTGATTTGTGGTATGAGAGCGGTGAGGTGAAGTAGGAGGGGGCAAGGTGATTGAGTACTCTAAAGCTGATGGTAAGGAGTTTGATTCAGAAGTGGACGGAAAAACATTGGAGGTTCTTGGGCAGTGGGCAAACATGGACTGAGTGCTTTTGTAGAAAAATGATCTGGGCAGCAGAGTGAAGAACAGACTGGAGTGAGGAGAGAAAGGAGGCGGGGAGATCAGCAAGGCAGTTAATACAGCAATCCAGGTGGGATAGGAAAAATGCTTGGATTAATGTGGTAGCAGTTGGGATGGAGTAGAAATGATTAATTTTAGCGATGTTGTGAAGGTTGAACCAAGAGGATTTAGTCATAGATTGAATATGTGAGTTGTTATGGACTTGTGAGACAGGAAGGATGGTGGTGCTGTCAACAGTGATGGGAAAGTCGGGGGAGGACAGGGTTTGGGTGAGAAGGTAAGGAGTTCTGTTGCAGACAAGTTGAGTTGGAGGTGATGGCAGGACATCTGAGTAAAGATGTCTTGAAGGCAGTAGGAAATGTGAGACTCCAGAGAGGAAGAGAGAACAAGGCTGGAGATGTAGGTTTGGGAATCATCCACTTAGAGGTGGTAGTTGAAGCCATGTGAGCAAATGAATTCTCCAAGGGAGTTGGTGTAGATGAAGGACCCAGAACTGAACCTTGAGGGACACGCACAGTTAGGGGTGGGAGACTGCAGAGGAACCCATGAAAGAGACTGAGAATGAGTCTCAGTTCACTAGATATAAAGAAATTTCTCCTACCTCCAAAAAGAAGGTGGAGCTAGCACAGATAATGCCAGTCACAAGAGCAGTGCCAGTGGCTCCAGAGCCTGATGAAGACTGGTGAAAGAATAGGAAAACAGGGGTAGAAGGAGTGAGGTAGATCTCCAGGAAAGAGAAGAAAACAAGGGAAAAGCAGTAACCATTAGAGGGAGAGGAGAGAGAGAGAGAGAAGAAACATAAGGGCAGAAAGGAAGTTGGAAAAGTTTCAGTAAATCAGTCAATAGTATTATTGAGTGCTTACTGTGTGCACAGCACTGTACTAAGCATTTGAGTGAGTACAATACAACAGAGTTGATAGATATATTCCCTTCCCACAAAGATCTAGAGGGAGGAGCTTTAAGTCTAGAGTTAGTGGGAAGGTAGCCATTGGTCATGGGTGATGGGATGTGAGCAAGAGTACCCACCAGCTTAATGCTATGGATAATGATGATGAACGTGGCATTTGATAAGCAATTATGATATCCCAAGCACTATTCTTAGTGGTGGGGTACATACAAGTTACTATGAGACTCATAGTCTAAAGGGAGAAGGAAAACAGGAATTTAATCCCCATTTTCAAACGAGAAGGCAGAGGCACAGAGTAAGTCAAGTGACTTGCCTAGGGTCGCATAACAGGTAAATGGCAGAGCCAGAATTAAATCCACCCCTGTACACAAGCTTACAGACTAGAACTTTAAAGGACACACATACACACCCTGCTGACTCAAAAGAGGTGAATAAGCCATCAAAGACGTACCTTGGACATCTAGTCTTGAAAATCTCTACAGATGAAGATTCACAACCTCCTTTAGCAGCCTATTTCCACGGTTTATCCTTTGGATTGTCAGGTTGTTCTTCCTAATGTCTGTTCTTCCTTCTGTTCAGGTCTATGATTTTTGCAACTTTGAACTTAGGTCCCTTTGCTGTAGGTCAGGTGACAATAACACAGCCCCACAACACTTATATACATATCTATAGTCTATTAATTTGCATTAATGTCTAGCTCCCCCTCTAGACTGTAAGCTCACTGTGGGCAGGGAACTGTTTACTGTTATAATGTATTCTCCTGAGTGCTTAATACAGTAGGTAAGTGATCAATAAATCCCAGCTCCGCCAACTGTCAGCTGTGTGACTTTGGGCAAGTCACTTAACTTCTCTGTGCCTCAGTTACCTCATCTGTAAAATGGGGATTAAAACTATGAGCCCTCCTTGGGACAACCTGATCACCTTGTAACCTCCCCAGCACTTAGAACAGTGCTCTGCACATAGTAAGCACTTACCATCAAAAAATAAAAAAATTAACAAAATTGACTGACTGACACTGGGTGTCAGGAGCTCTGGGGTATAAATAATAATAGAAATTAAGCACTTTCATTCATTCATTCAATCGTATTTATTGAGCACTTACTGTGTGAAGAGCATTGTACTAAGCACTTGGGAAGTACAAGTTGGCAACATACAGAGACGGTCCCTACCCAACAGTGGGCTCACAGTCTAGAAGAGTGGGCTCACAGTCTAGAAGCACTTACTATGTGCCAAGCACTGTACTAAGTGCTGGGATAGATAGCATATACTCAGATCAAACACAATCACTCTCCCACATGGAGCTCACAGTAAGAGGGAGATTTCAACTCTGCCCCTTGTGCTATGCTATTGATGGGGAAGACTTCTGACTGGTTATTGGCCTTGGTTATTATTTTAGACAGACTCACCATGAATTAAGAAAAAAAAATAACTGGCTAATGTGGATGGTGAAGACCCTAGGGGCTAATGTCATGTGTAATGCCAACACCTGGCATTACAGCACAGCACTGATACAATGCTGGGGTTTCTTTAATAATGATAATAATAATAATAGTATTTCTTATGCACTTACTAAGTGCCAGGCACTGATCTAAGTGCTAGGGTGGGTCAAGCAAATCAGGGTGGACACAGTCCCTGTCCCAAGTTGGGCTCACAGTCTCAATCCCCATTTCACAGATGAGGTAACTGAGGCATGGAGAAGTGAAGTGACTGGCTCAAGGTCACATAACAGACAAAGGGCAGAGCCAGGATTAGAACCTATGACTTGGGATTCCCAGGCCCATGCTCTATCCATTGTGCCATGTTGCTTCTTTGGCCACAAATAAGCCCTGAAAATAAAAGAGTTTTGGCAAAGCCTTGATGAGGTGCCACAACCCTGTTTGCCTGCTCACTTATGCCACTGTGGGGCTCAGCGGTACATGACTGGCAGGGATGAGACAGTGTGAGTGACACTGTGCAAATCATCCTCAGCAGAATCAATTCCTCAGCACAGGTTTTCAGTACCGAAGTCCCAGGGCTGAGGCTTATCCAACATTCCTCTAGACTGCAAAGTTCTTGTGGGGAGGAAACAGGTCTACCAACACTGCTGTATTTTACTTTCACTAGTGTTTGGTACAGGGCCCTACACACAGTAAGCAATCAATAAATACCAATGATTGACTGATGCCTGCTAGAAGACTCCATCATCATCATCATCGTCAGGTTCTTGCCACCATCATTCTTCACCCGTCCCCAAAAGAACATGCCATCCATCTGTTCCAGCTATTTTGCCCAATGTGATATTTTATTTTTATCACCTCTACTCTTCACACTTCTCCCTCAAGCATCCTTTCCTTTTCCCCCCATCCCAAAGCACTACTTGGCACCTGCACCCCTTGCCTCTATTTTTTTGCCCCCTTGTCCATTGTTTCCACATCTTTGCCTACCCCACAGGGGTTCACTGGTGTTCGCCTCTCTTCCCAGGTCTCTGCCATACTCTTCCCCAACCTCCTTGCTCCACCACGTTGCACTTTGCCTCATGGGTCCCTGTTCCTTGCCCAAACTTTCTGCTCTAACTCATTTTCTCTCCAATGTTTCCCCCTTCACCACCTGTTCTGATGTGCTACCTGTACTTTTGCACCTCTTCCACAACGCTTTGCAGTGTCCCAACATTCCCTGTCCCTTACACACTTCCTTCAATTTATCCCATCACTTGATCTGCCTTCCCTTGCTTGGGAGTCAAGAAAAAAAAGATGAGTTAACTTTGGGAACACTGACTGGCATCCCTCATCTAGAAGGGAGGTTTTGCAGATCATTTTGACATGATTCATTTTCACTTGGGCAGGAGTAGGTTGTGTTGCCTAATGGAAAGAGTACAAGACTCAGAGTCAAAAGAATGGGATTTGAATCTCAGCTCTGCCATTGGCCTGATGTATGACCTTGGACACGTCACTTATTCCCATTTTACAGATGAATACACTGAGGCCCAGAGAGGTGGAGATCAACTGCAAGCCCTAGATGGGATGGGGATTGTGTTTCATCAGATAACCTTTAATCTAACCCAGGCCTTAGCACTGAAGGACCTGGGTTCTAATCCTAGATCTACCATTTGTCTGTTGTGTGACCTTGTTACACATTGTTAAGTGCTTAACAAATACCATTATCATTATTATGACACTTTAATAAATGCCATAGTCATGTATTGCCATAATAATGTAGAATGAAACTTTCACCAATTTGCTCTAGGTTATCTCCATTGGTATGTCACCCCATAACCAGTAGAAATGACAGGCTCTAGTTCTCTTTGGCTCCATCATACAGCCCCACTTTCAGCAGAAGGTAAAAGTGAAGGAGTTTTTTGCAGGTTCAAAGATAAAATACTTATGAAAAATAGGGGGAGGTTGGCTTTTAAACCCGATGAGAACAATTTCATTCAAAATAAACTTTCAGAGTTATGTGGTGGACTGGCTTTCAGAAAGTAAGATGGAAGGCCTACAAGAAATAGAATTTAAATATGTGCCATATTGCCAACCCAATGGTAGAGGATATTGATGAAAATCACCTCAAGAAACAGTTGGATCAATCTGTGGAAAAAAGAAGCAACAGGGTGGTGGAGCCAGTAGCAAGAAGGCTGGTGTTAAGATAGGGCCCTGTGTTGATTTGCTTAACCTTCAGAAAAATAGCTCGAACACAGCTATGTGGAAACACTGGGAGTGGATGGACTGAGAGGTAATCATCACTGAATCAGATTTGGTAGAAATGCTAGGGCAGGGTAATGGAATAATTGTCCCTGGGTATGCAGCACCTTAAGATTTTATTCCATTTTCTGGAAGTGATAAATTTGCTTTTGCAACATGAACTCAAAAAATGGAATGGGGCTGGAGATTGGTGGTGGCGGGTGGGGTGCGGGGGGGGGGGGAGGGATGGAATCAATTACAAACCAGATCAGACATTTAAGTTTAAACACAAAACTTTGCAGAGGCTTGCATGAAATCTTACTAGTAATATAAACAGACCCAGAGCCAAACTCACCACCAGAAGTATTCAATAATAAAATACAGCTGTCTCCACTGGCATTTCCCCACAAAAGTTTGTCATTTTTAGTATTAAAAATGCTGACAAAGGGAAAGCTGTAAAATGAAAGTTTCTCCAATCCCACTGCCCACCCTCACCCAAACCGGTCAAAGAGGGTGGTTTTTGTGAACTGCAACTTAAATATTCACTTAACATTTGAATGTTCCATGAATGTAATTTATAACATAAGTTCTTCTTGGAAATATTTTTTGACAAAGTACTTCTGAGAGAGACCTCAGCTGATCCTAGCAAGGGTAATCACATAGATCTGAAATTTCTAAGTCTTGATTATTGGAATACCCAATATATTATCTCCTTGTGAAGTGGGTCAGAGAATGAACCATCTTACCTCCAGCTTATTACAGACTCAGCTCAGAACTAACAAAGACATTGCTGAGTTGAAAGCAGTTGTTTCTGGCCCAAATGGGACATCCAAAACAGAAAGTCCAGAGCACAGACTGAAGAGATGGATCTGGGCCTAAATAGCTGCATCACACAAATGCCCTTCTCTCCCCCTCAGGACTCCTCCTGGACTTGGGAGGGGTTGAATTTTCCATACCGGAGCCATGGACTCATAGCAGTCACCCACTGCAGGAAAAAGAGAGGAAAGGAAGCAGGGGAGAATGTGATTTGCATTAACCATTGTGCTTTCAAGCTCTCTTGCCTGGAGATAAAGCATCCTGTCCTGTGGGGCTCCCGGCTTTTGATGGTGGAAAATCATTTCCATCTTTATCAGTTTATCTCATGACATCACTTAACTTTTACTTCCTGATGCCTTTCCAAATTTTAAACCCTGCCAAAATCAAGATACTCTTTTCAGGTGAGGAGACACTAAAATTGAAAGCAGATTGCATTCCTCAATCAGCTAAATGTTCCAAAAAAAAGCAAGAGTCCAACAATCCTTGGACAGATTTTGCTGTCCGGGCCCAGTAACCAAGGATTTGGAATGCCAGCTTCTCAAGGACAGAGCTGGGCCTTCTTCCATTATTCCCTAGCATTGAGTTTAGTGCTCTCTGCTCATGGAGAGCTGACTTGTGCACTGCCTAGCCTAAGTCCATCAGAGAAAAGCAGAGAAGAGCTTGTGATGAGCTTGTGATGTCTATTTCTTTGCCCTACACTCCTGGAAAAGAGGAAGGTCAGGGCTTCTGCCCATCTTGTCTTTCAGGATGGGACCAGCAGAAGCACAGAGGGCAGGGCCACTTGGCAGATTTTGCCTTTGGGCTGCATCTCTGTACCAAGATACAGAGCAGGGGGGAAGCAAGGCTCTCCATCACCTCGCCCCCTCCTACCTCACCTCCCTTCTTTCCTTCTACAGCCCAGCCCTCACCCTCCGCTCCTCTGCCACTAACTTCCTCACTGTGCCTCATTCTCGCCTGTCCCACCGTCGACCCCCGGCCCACTTCCTCCCCCTGGCCCAGAATGCCCTCCCTCTGCACATCCGCCAAACTAGCTCTCTTCCTCCCTTCAAAGCTCTACTGAGAGCTCACCTCCTCCAGGATGCCTTCCCAGACTGAGCCCCCTCCTTCCTTTCTCCCTCCCCATCCCCCCACCCTACCTCCTTCCCCTCCCTACAGCACCTGTATATATGTTTGTACAGATTTATTACTCTATTTATTTTACTTGTACATATTTACTATTCTATTTATTCTATTTTGTTAATATGTTTTGTTTTGCTGTCTGTCTCCCCCTTCTAGACTGTGAGCCCGTTGTTGGGTAGGGACTATCTCTACATGTTGCCAACTTGTACTTCCCAAGCGCTTAGTACAGTGTTCTAAACACAGTAAGCGCTCAATAAATACGACTGAATGAATGAATGAAAGAAGGTGGGATGACTATTGTTTCTCACAGGGAAGCTCTTGAGTACATCATTCACCTATGTGGAGAAGAGGGGCTCATCACACCCCAGATGCTTCATACTGGTGAAGGCCATCGAAAAGGCCACAGTGATTTGGCCTCCCAAATCATCTTAGACATCTGGAGACTGAGGTACCCCGGGCTTCTCTCCCAGCAAGCTCTGTGGTCTGGGCTCAGGACAGAAGATGGATGCGTAAGACCTCCCTATCAGTCAACAGCTGCCTTTGACGGGAACTATCATTTTTAACTCATCAAAACTACAGACATGAAGGATGAAACATTTACTTGGCACACAGTAAGCACTTAATACAACTGAATGACTTTCCAGAAAGCAAGTCAGTTTGTTGTGGGGCTTGCTTTGAAGCCCAGAGAGCTGTCCTCATGGCTGAATCAGAGCATTTCTTTGTCTGCTTAGATGTCTCTCATTATTCCTCACACCCTTCCACCCAGTGCTTTTCCTTTGCCCTTGGGGAGGGGTGTTTTACCCTGTGGCCACTCTCCCTCCCTCCAGCTTTCTCTGTCAGCTTCAGCCACAGCCCGCCATGGTGGAGGGGAATGGATTCAAGTGTTGAGAGTGATCAGGACCTTGCCCCTTCTCTTTCCACCTTACAAACTACACCTAACTAAAGTATGGTCAGGCTCTGTGACCTTGTCCTTGCCTTGTCATAAAGCATCTGGAACCTAGTCTACTAATTAAAAAAAAAAAGACTGGGAAAAGTAGACCAACCTCCACTCTCCCCATCCTCAAATCCCTATTAAAATCCTATTCCCTCCAGGAAGCCTCGCAAGACTAATCTCCTCACCCTATGTTCTCCCTCTCACCCTATGAACTTGAGTCCCTACCCCCAAACATTTCAATTTTCATCCCACTCCCTATCCCGACAGCACTTTCATGCATATCTTTAGATTTGGTTGCTTCCCTCGACCTGCATGTTATTTTGGTGTCTGTCTCTCCGACTTATTGAGGGTAAAGGTTGTGTCTTCTTATTCTATTGTACTGTCCCAAGCCTTATTCTGCACAAAGTGCTCAATAAATACTCTTAATGGATTGGCTGAGGCAACAACTTGCACATGTTTGAAGTTGGCTTCAGATTTCACTGTCTGCTACAGGGGAGCCTCATAAACCGTGAGCCGAACTAGGCCATGGCTAGGCTAGTCCCACTAGGGCTTGCTATCATTATAATGAGCACAAAACCTCAGGAAGATCCCCTCTGTTTGCACACCAAGTTACCCAGAGTGATCAAGGTTTTTTGTCTTCCTAGGTTAGAAACGTAGGCTGGGTCCCAATCTGGACTAGTATAGCCAGCGGAAACTCCGACAAGGAATAATATAGCGGATGACAGCTGGGTGGAATTTAATAGGGAACACCTGGAATGGGAATCAGAGCAACAAATGGGCATGGACTGTGGAATGCTTTGCTCACAACTTTTAAGAGCGGGAGTGGACTGACTTTGTGCCATTTGGTGTTTGAGGAAGGCAGAGGGAGCAGAATGGATGCTGTAAAAATGGCCATGCAAATTAACCTGAGTCTGCCAGCCTAGGCCTAGAAAAAAGTCAGCCTGCAAGCAAGAACAAATTGAGAGAAAATGACTCAACTGATCCACAGTAATCATGGCCGTTTTAGGGTTTGGGTGGACCCAGCAAATGTCTAGTTCAAAGTTTGCACTTAACTCCACAGATTTCTTCCCACCGTGGCTAGGAGTATACTCCCTGTCTCCCAAGCCCATAAATTTGGTGTTTTCCTTGACTCAACTCTCATTCAACTCACATATTCAATCTGTCACCAAATCCTGTTGTTCTACCTTCATTATATTGTTAAAATCCACCCTTTCCTCTCCATCCAAACTGCTACCATGTCTAATCCAAGCTTTCCAGCCTTGATCACTACATCAGCCTCATCAGGCAGAAACTCCTCACCCTCGGCTTCAAGGCTGTCCATCACCTTGCCCCCTCCTACCTCACCTCCCTTCTCTCCTTCTACAGCCCAGTCCGCACCCTCCGCTCCTCCACCGCTGATCTCCTCACCATACCTCGCTCTCGCCTGTCCCGCCATCGACCCCCGGCCCACGTCATCCCCCGGGCCTGGAATGCCCTCCCTCTGCCCATCCGCCAAGCTAGCTCTCTTCCTCCCTTCAAGGCCCTGCTGAGAGCTCACCTCCTCCAGGAGACCTTCCCAGACTGAGCCCCTTCCTTCCTCTCCCCCTCGTCCCCCTCTCCATCCCCCCCATCTTACTTCCTTCCCTTCCCCACAGCACCTGTATATATGTATATATATGTATATATGTTTGTACATATTTATTACTCTATTTTACTTGTACATATCTATTCTATTTATTTTATTTTGTTAGTATGTTTGGTTCTGTTCTCTGTCTCCCCCTTTTAGACTGTGAGCCCACTGTTGGGTAGGGACTGTCTCTATATGTTGCCAATTTGTACTTCCCAAGCGCTTAGTACAGTGCTCTGCACATAGTAAGCGCTCAATAAATATGATTGATGATGATGATGATGATCAGCCTCTTTGCTGACCTTCTGGCATCTCCACTCCAGTCCATACTTCACAGCTGCCCAGATCATTTTTGTACAAAGCCATTCAGTCCACATTTCCCCACTCTTCAAGGACCTCCAATGGTTGCCCATCCACCTCTGCATTAAAGAGAAGCTCCTTGCCATCATCTTTAAACCACTCAATCACCTTGCCCCCTCCTACTTCACTTCACTGCTCTCCTACTACAACTCTGTCCGCACACTCGGCTCCTCTAATGCCAACCTAAATTTCATCTATCTCACAGCCAAACTCTCACCCAGGTCCTGTCTCTGGTCTGGAATGCCCTACCTCGTCATATTTGACAGTCGATCACTCTCCCCACCTTCAAAACCTGTTAAAAGCACATCTCCTCATGTAGGCCTTCCCCAACAAAACCCTTATTTCCTCTTCTCCCACCTCCTTTTGGACTGAGGGTGACCCTTGTACTTGGATTTTCACTCACTCTAGGGGCTTGGGACTTCGGGTCTCAATTTCTACCCAGGAAAAATGGAGTTCACACTTGTAAGAACTTTGAGTTTTCAAGAAACTTGTTGTAAATATAATGTTTGTCTCCTCCATTAGAATGTAAGCTCCTTGTGGGCAGTGGGACATAGAGAAGCAGCGTGGCTCAATGGAAACAGCACGGGCTTGGGAGTCAGAGGTCGTGGGTTCAAATTCCGGCTCCGCCACTTGTCAGCTGTGTGACTTTGGGCAAGTTACTTGACTTCTCTGTTCCTTAGTTACCTCATCTGTAAAATGGGGATTAAGACTGTGAGCCCCACGTGGGACAATGTGATCACCTTGTATTCTCCCCAGTGCTTAGAACAGTGCTTTGCACATAGTAAGTGCTTAATAAATACCATTATTATTATTATTATTATATTTGGGAAGTAGTGAATAAAGTAACATCTAGTACAGTGCATTGCACTGAGTGGGGTTCAATAAATGCTACTTCCAACATATTTATTATTTATCCCTTGGTTGGGAAGGGAAGGAGGAAGATAGGTTTGTAAACTGAAAAACTATCAAGGACTTTAAACTCCTGAGAGGATATTTTTAAAATCCATAACTGTAAAAAGTCTCCTATTGTTAAAATTATGGTTGGTGCAGTGTCCTCCTAGTTAAAATATTTCATAGTCATAAAATTCAGCTTGGAAAATTATATGATGTTTCAAAAAGCAGCTATGATCAATAGTTCTCCTTGTCAGCTCTTTACTGTTTAAGGACTGATTAAATTCTACAAAGGGGGTCAAAAATGACATTTTAGCTTCGAGAAGTTGGGAGCTGGGATTGCTTTGAGGTTGTAGGTAATCTTCAGTCCAGCAACTATTAATGGGTAGCAGAATGACATTGCAAGCAATGAGAAAACACTGTAACTTTAAAAGAGTAATTTCTTTAAAGGCTAAGAGGGACTGTTATCACTTTTAAAAAATTCCATATTTATTCCTGCATAGCCCTTAACTCCGAATGGTGCTATGTAATAATAATGGAACTGCTCAGACAGCAATTTGCTAGGGTGCTTGAGGCCCTGTCAAAACCACATGGAGTGATGCCATAATCAAATTCATAATGTCTTATCTTCTTCAGATAAAGTAATCATCAAAGGAGTGCTGGCACAAGCAGAGAGAAGATTCAGGGCAGAGACATGCTCTAATAGATCGAGCTATGACACAAATTGGGTTGTTCTTATTTGCCTTTATTCTCCATCCATATTTCCAGTTGGGACCACTGCACAAAGCACTTTAGCTTTCTTCCCTGTACCCCATTTTCAAGCACCTCTGGACAATAAAAAAAAATGTGGATTTCTTTATTTTTTTGTAAACAGATTTTATTAGAAAAGGGTAAAGTTTAGATGAGACTTCCTAAAATTTGCTTGTTGGTTGGGAGCATGCAGAGTAAACCACTGACTAGACATTTTCAGTTAGATCAATAAAATACTGTTTAAAAAATGGAGTTAAGTGTACGATCTGCCCACTACTATATTATGGTTTGACCTCAGTTGTTGGAGACCTAAAGAGGACTCCCTGAGCCATCCAAGGTAAATCACATCTGTGGCTAACATGCACTGGATTTTTTTTTTTTTTTTATCAAAGTCCATTTGAAAAACACCAATCATTTTCAGTTACCAAAACAGAGATCATTTAAATGAAATCTTTTGTCACAAAAAAGAAGCAAAATATAGGAGTGGAGAAGTAAAATTCAACCTTTCAAATAATTTAGTGTAGCTCCAGCTGGCAAGGACCCAGTGGTAATATTACTGCCAGTGAGCTATTTCAGAGTTATTTGCATCAATTACCTCTATTTTCAAAGACCCAATTCATTAAAAAATATTTGGCTTCTGTACCCCAGACACATGTGGGCTCTAAAGGGAAAGCATTGTAGAATTCTGGTCATTCTTTTCAAAATCTGGCTAAAATGGAGACCTTGGAAACACTGAAAATACTGCAAATGCTTTCATTGTAAAGGCCAAGGCTTTCGGGGAAAGCATCCACATTTTCAGACACAACAGGCAGAGTGGGAGGCTTTGAGCATTTGAGACATATTTAATACGTGGTATTGACTGAGTGTCTAGCGTGTGCCCAACATTATACTGACTGCTTAAGAGAGTAAAATTGAAAGGAAAGGTTCCTGGACTCAGGGAGTTTATAATCTAGAATCTGGTTATCATTAAGAAATCAGTAGAGACCCAATGAGACCAGTATAGCCACATACTAATACAGATGCATGTTGGCCTAATGCTTAGCATTTGCTCCTCAAGAGAAAAATACATTCATTAAAATAGCTGCATTTGACTTGGTGAATTAATTCAATCAAAAGTTGTATCAAATTTGAATAATTCAACCCCCAATGTAGATTTAAAGCATTTGTCTTAAAACTATTTTAGGCTCGGTAAAGCCCACAAGCCTATCTATTCTGAGAGGAAAACACAAAAAGAATCAGTTAGAAAATGTACAGAGAAGTTACAGAATTATAATTACTCCTCCACGGAGAGAACATTCGTTATCACTCATTTTACAAAGAAGCTTTACCAAACCATATTTTTAAAATGATGGAAATCCTCTCCTCCAGAGGGACTTTGGGAATGATATATAATGCTCCCTCTTACATTAATCACAAAACATCCATAACACTGTGGGAGTGGGGGCAGGGCACCCACCAATGAGGTCAAAGGGAAAAGGAAAGAAGATGGAGAGAGGGAGATACCTACTTTAGAGGATGAAAGTGAGCTTCATAGACCACCATGGAAGAAAGAATGCTTATAAGGGGCATTTGTATATCATGTCAGAGATGGGATGGATGTTAAATGGAGAATCAACCCCCATCTCCAGGGACTGCAGAGTCAGTCAGACGTCTTTATTGAGTGTTTATTGTGTGCACAGCACTATCCTAGGCACTTGAGAGAGTACGCTATAACAATAAACAGACACATTCCCTACCCACAAGGTAGGGAGCCAAGGTGGACTTGGCCTACTTACCTAATGTCAAAATTTGGTGGGTGGAGAGGTGGGAGGTTTAGGGAAAGGAGGATGAGGAGGACGCCTGAGGTCTTAAAACCCCAGGCCAAGTGGTTATTGCTGTGCTGTCTGAGTGGGAGTTTACCGTGGAATCCTGGAGATGAATGATGTCCTTGATGCTGTCAATGGGGCTTTGAGAGAAAGCTAATAATAACACCTCACCAACACCGGTTCATCAATGTACACAATCCTGCTCTGAGGTAAGTATTGTACACAGTCAGGACACACAAAGAGACATGGTAGGGTATGAGGACAAGGAATGGCCTAAAACACATTTATAAGCCAAGCTACGAACCAATGCTACCTCTATCCTTGGGACCCTGGAATAGAGATTCCATTTTCCTTTCACTACACAAATAATAACAATAATAATAATTATATCAGTATGGTTAAGTGTTTACTTGTGTGGCTCAGTGGAAAGAGCCCGGGCTTGGGAGTCAGAGGTCATGGGTTCTAATCCTGGCTCTGCCACTTGTCAGATGTGTGACTTTGGGCAAGTCACTTAACTTCTCTGTGCCTCAGTTACCTCATCTGTAAAATGGGGATTAAGAGTGTGAGCCCCATGTAGGACAACCTGATTACCTTGTATCCCCCCCCCAGTGCTTAGAACAGTGTTTGGCACATAGTAAGCTCTTAACAAATGCCATCAATATTATTATTATCAGGGCATATATGCAAGAAAAACAAGTCAAACACATTAGCAGTCCCACATGGGGCTCACAGTTTAAGTAGGAAGGAGAACAGGCTTGAACCTCCCTTTTATATATGAGGAAACTGAAGTACAGAGAAGTTAAGTGACTTGCCCAAGGTCACACAACAGGCAAGGGTGGAGCCAGGATAAAATCCAAGTTCTCGGTCTCCCAGCCATGTGCTCTTTTACTAGGCCTTAGTGCTTCTCAATTTGAACAGACTGTGGGAAAGCCTTGTCTTAAGAAGGAGAGAGTTTTCAAAATTTACATTTGGACCCTGGGCACCAATTTCTCTTCATTACAACACTTGGAATCAAGCAACATAATAACTAGGAAAATAAAAGACTACCTCAATGGCAGTGCCTTGGAGCAGTCTTCTTCAGCATCCTTGACAAGGTAGCTACCTTCATTCCATGTTCTCTGATTCTTTTATTCAGCATGTTGGTAGCCTTATTTCCCCTGCTCACTTCTGGAGTCAATGCATCTATAAACCATCAGCCTCCAAATCTTTCAGCCATTGTGAGAGAGAGGAGAGTTCAATCTATGGTCTCTTACCTTCTGATGAAACCTAACCCTTCAGAAGATTGTTTCCTTCATCTAGGTTACTTATCAGCAAATCACTCTACAGCTGCATTTAAAATGTCAGCTGAGTGTGATTTTTTTTTAATCATCTTATAGGTCACTAGTTGTGGGAGTGGAAGATCCCAGCCAGAGCTCCAGACAAAAGAAACAAGAGCAAAGTACAACAAAACATAATCACCTATACTAAAGTAGATGAGCCACTTTCAAGAGAACCAGTAAAAAGGAGAACAAAATTACTGCAGTGTTCTTATGCAAATGCGATTTTAAAAGTCATCACTGCTTTAAGTGTTGCCTGCAAGTATAATCTGGGAAGTAAAAAAGGTTTAAATTGTGAAGATAGATTGTAAGCATTTTAAGGGCAGGGATTGTGTCTACTGACTCTACTTTTCTCTTGCAAAGTCTTAGTACAGTGCTCTACACACAATAAGCACTCAGTAAAAGCCAGAGATCGATTGATAAAGATATGTTCTTTAAAGAGAAATTTCAGGTCGTTTTTAATGCCCAGCAAAGTAAGTGCTAAAGAATTTACTCTCAAATCCGAATTGGGCTCTCTTCTGACCTGAGAGTCTGACCTAAGAAGAGGAAATGGGCTGGGATCAAGACAGTTTGATTGAACAAATGGAATAACTTTTTGGAAATAATAAGGCTAGACCTATGAGGGATGTTATATGGTCTATTGAAAAGAACAAGGGCCTGAGAGTCAGAGGACTTGTGATCCTGGCTCTGCCACTTGTCAGCTGTGTGAACTTGGACAAGTCATTTCACTTCTCTGCATCTCAGTTACCTCAACTGTAAAATGGGGATTGAGACTGTGAACCCTACATGGGTCAGGTACTATGCCCAACCTAATTAAATTGAATCTACCCCAGTTTTTAGTACAGTGCCTGGTATTTAGTATGGACTTTAGAAATAGCATAAAAAATAATCTCCAGCTCATTAAACACAGGCTAGGCAAGCCTCTGTGCTGGATGGATTAGACATTTACCTGACTGGAGCCAAAGATCTGGATCAGATGACCTGTTGGAGATGTTTCCCCTTCCAGTTTTCTCTCTTTTCTGGGAGGTTGGTTTGGTGCTCTGCCACTAGGGCAATTCTTGTCTTGTCTTATGCCATCGAGTAGGCTCTGACCTATATTCATTCATTCATTCATTCAATCGTATTTATTGAGCGCTTACTGGGTGCAGAGCACTGTACTAAGCACTTGGTAAGTACAAGTTGGCAACATATAGAGATGGTCCCTACCCAACAGCGGGCTCACAGTCTAGAAGGGGGAGACAGACAACAAAACAAAACATATTAACAAAATAAAATAAATAGAATAGTAAATATGTACAAGTAAAATAAATAGAGTAATAAATACGTACAAACATATATACAGGTGCTGTGGGGAGGGGAAGGAAGTAAGGCTGGGGGATGGGGAGGGGGAGGAAGGGGAGAGGAACTGGGAAGGCCTCCTGGAGGAGGTGAGCTCTCAGTAGGGCTTTGAAGGGAGGGAGAGAGCTAGCTTGGCAGATGTGCAGAGGTGTCTATAGAGACACCTATAGAGACACCATGGACACATCTCTCCCAGCAAGCCCCATCCCCATCTGCAATCGTTCTGGTAGTGTATCCATAGAGTTTTCTTGGTAAAAATATGGAAGTGGCTTACCATTGCCTCCTTCCACGCAGTCAACCTGAGTCTTCCACCCTCAACTCTCTCCCATGCCGCTTCTGCCTCACACAGGTGAGTTTTGACTTGTAGCAGATTGCCTTCCACTCCCTAGCCACTGCCCAAGTTAGGAATGGAATGCACAGACCTCTCCTTGACTCTGGAAGAGTACTGGAAACTCTCCAGGTGCCATCCTGAGAGAGGACTAGGACAATACTGGAAGGAGAAATAATGGACAAGTTTCAGTCGAGCACCGGAGGATCCTTCCTCATTTGCTCCTCCTCATCACATTGATTCTAAGAACTACACTGTTGCTGGCAGATTGAGTTCAGAAGAGGTTGTTCTATTTAGAATTTGTTGGGGATAATAAAGTGTTAAAAAGTGGACCAACTGCTTTTCCTCTTGTAAGTACATTTTCAGAAGGTAGGCACTGCAATTATTTTGTTTAGATTCTGATCCTGGAACCAATTCCTCACTCATCCCAATACTGTATTCTCTCAAAATGATCAGAATGTAAACCTGATGCAGTGTGGACAAAAATGCCCAATTTAGTGTCATGTGCCCACAGTGATGAGGCTACTACTACAAACCCCAGTGGAATGAGATGCCATCTCACTATAGTTTCATTTTTTCACTTGATATTGAAGGAAAACAAACCCAGTTTTTGGAGTGATTGGGACCAAAAGCATTATCTTCCATTTTATTATTATTAGTACTAATAATAATAACAATGATAGTATTTGTTAAGCACTTACTAGGTGCCAAGCACTGTACTAAGCACTGGGGTAGATACAAGGTAATCAGGTTGTCCTACTTGGGGCTCACGGTCTTAATCCCATCTTTACAGATGAGGTAACTGAGGCATAGAGAAGTTAAGTGGCTTACCCAAGGTCACACAGCAGACAAGTAGTGGAGCTGGGGATCAGAACCCATGACTTCTGACTCCCAAGCCCGTGCTCTTGCCACTAGGATATGCTGCTTCTACTCTCCCAGCTGTTTAGTCAGTGCTCTGCACACAGCAGGTGCTCAATAAATACTATTTGACTGACAACATTCTGATGTCTTGAAGCACTTTGTACTGCTAAAAAACTTACCACTTTTATTTAGCAATATTTTATTGCTTTATACCTTCTACATTTACTGGGGTTTTGCCCCCTTGGATTCCTTTGAGAATTCTATTGAGTTGATCTGATCTGGCCTCACTTTCTTTATAAATGACATTTGTTAAGTGCATACTATGTACCAGGCATTCTACTAAGCGCTGGGGTAGATACAAGCTAATCAGGGTGGACACAGTCCATGTACCACATAGGGCTTACAGTATTCTCAGCATGAATCCATTAAATTTCAGCAACAGTCTCTTAAAGAAAAAGAAGCTAAAATATCCCCATTTCACAGGGTGGAAACTGGAGGCCTAAGAAGGGGAAAAAAATACCTTCTTGTGGTCAGACTAGGAGCCAGGGCACAGTCAGTTCTGGGACTTCATTGTCAACTCTGGGTTGAAGACATCCCTTCACCTCAACAGGACAACATGCTGAAACTATTTCCATATATTTTGGTTGCCGGCTCATCTACTCTCCCCACTTCAATCCATACTTCATTCTGCTGCCCGGATTGTCTTTGTCCAGAAACGCTCTGGGCATATTACTCCCCTCCTCAAAAATCTCCAGTGGCTACCAATCAACCTACGCATCAGGCAGAAACTCCTCACCCTCGGCTTCAAGGCTCCCCACAACCGCGCCCCCTCCTACCTCACCTCCCTTCTCTCCTTCTACAGCCCAGCCCGCACCTTCCGCTCCTCTGCCGCTAATCTCCTCACCTTGCCTCGTTCTCACCTGTCCCGCCATTGACCCCCGGCCCACGGCATCCCCCTGGCCAGGAATGCCCTCCCTCCCCACATTTGCCAAGCTAGCTCTCTTCCTCCTTTCAAGGCCCTACTGAGAGCTCACCTCCTCCAGGAGACCTTCCCAGACCGAGCCCCCTCCTTCCTCTCCCCCTTCCCCCCCTCTACATCCCTCCCGCCTTACCTCCTTCCCTTCCCCACAGCACCTGTATATATGTATAGATGTTTGTACGTATTCATTACTCTATTTATTTATTTTACTTGTACACATTCTATTTATTTTATTTTGTTAATATGTTTTGTTTTGTTCTCTGTCCCCCCCTTCTAGACTGTGAGCCCACTGTTGGGTAGGGACCATCTCTATACGTTGCCAACTTGTACTTCCCAAGCGCTTAATACAGTGCTCTGCACACAGTAAGCGCTCAATAAATACGATTGAATGAATGAATGAATCTACCAAAACAAGAGGCGTGCAACTTGACAAGGCACTTTGTCAGAAAAACATCCCCATTGTTGGAAATTATTTTTGAGGTCACCTCTTCAAATATCTCAAAAACCTGAAACACCCAATAGAACAGAAAAAAAAAGATACACTATAAAACCATAAAACCAATTTCTAAAACTTTCTCCAAGTATTAAAAAAAGATCTGATAACCAAAGTAGCTTCCAAATGAAGCCAATATTGTGCAGATTCCAAGTCATGACATTTAAAAATACAAACATCTAGACAATTAGCAGAACTTGAAATCTGTCTTCATATTGGTTCAGGCAAGATGACATTGTCAGCTATTCTATTTTGTATTGATTCCCACCAAAGCTCAGTTATTCCCAGCCTCCCATTTCAGACGCAGCACCTTGTTTTCCTGTACCTTGAAGCAAAGAAATTAGATAAAAACTATTGATTAGACAGGCACAGAGAGCTGCGATGTGTCTGTAACCTTCCTTTGTCTTGCTGCTCTGCAGCTGAGACAGCAGTAATAGGATTCTGTGCTAGTAGATCCAAGATGAAGTCACTGCTGAGAAGGGAAGGAAAACGCCGCAGTCAGCGAGATCCCTTGCTTCTCTGAGAATTTTTGTTATTGTTTGTCAAATTCTGATTTGAAGGTTATTTCTCAAGAGGCTAAAGTGGCATTGTTTCTCTCTGGTCAGATGGCTGGATTTTTAAAAGATGCTGATCACCCAGAGGAAAATAATCCAAATTCTCCTCTTTCATAAGACAGTCTGACTTTTCAGAAGTCTGGAAGAGGGTTAGAAGTAAAGGGGTGAGGGAGAAGTAAAGGGGCATTTTCTAAGAACTCTCCTTCTGTCATTGGGCTCCTGCCACTTACACTTCTGTCACTGGATTCCACTGGGCTCCTGCCACCTTTTCAGAGGATCAGCAATGACCTCCCTTTCTCACTCTCACCATGCTGCTCACCGAATCCAACAGGTTTCCCTTCCTGTAACACTGGCAGCCTCCTTCTCTGCCATGTTGCTATAACATGAAATCTGCAAAAGACAATGGGATCTTCCTCAGAACTCTGCACCTTTCCTACTTGATAGGAAGATGGAGAATTCCCTGAATATCAGAAAGCAAATGGTCTTAGAGAAAGTCAATGGCAAAACAAGAATACCATATTGGTTTCTGGTCCAGTTCTACCAAATCTAGTAAAGTTTTACACAAGCTTTGCTTAAATCCCAAGTTCTCCCCATTCCTCACATTTTGCCTTGAACAATTCTTAATTGTTTAATAATTAATTAATGGTGGCTTTTATCAAGCACTTACTATGTGTCAGGCATTGTTCTAAGCACTTTGAAGGCAGGGATCATGCCTACCCACTCCCTTGTCCTCTTCCAAGTACTCTGCACACAGTTAGTGCACAATAAATACCATCGATTGATTGACTGACCTATCTTAATCTTACTCCTCATCTCTTTTTATCAATTGAGTGTCACTGATGCACTCATTCCAGAGTGTAAAGCAGAGGAAAGGAATAGGTAGCACAAGTTGGGTGGAGTCAGCCAATAAAAATAGTTTACTGTGACTACAGGCCATGGTTTGGAGAACACCGGTCTAGGTGACCCCAAATTCACTGGATGATTTGGCCAATCAATATTCCCACCTTGTCCATATAGAGCAGGACTTGAAAAGTACCTAGAAAACCAAGTTCAGTTTCTGATAACTATATTCCACTTGCGTTCCTGTTCCACTTGCTGTTTTTGTTGTTATTGTTGTTCAGGTCCCTCTAGCCAGTGGGTCTCAAGTATTCCCAGGGAATAAGACCAACTTGCTCATCCCTAGGAATTCTGATTTCTATTCTGTAGTAGACATTTCCTAGAAACTCACATCCATGTATGATCACACACACACACACACACAAAATCATTGAATTCAGAGAGTTTATCAACCTCTGGGGCCCACAGAAGAGGGTTGACGGAGCTCAAACAGAAGAGGCATCTGGAGGGTGTTCCGAAGCAGCTGATTCTGCTGAGCAACATGGACCCTTCTAAGAGCTATCAACACATCAACCATCCCTATCATGAAATATTACGCCAATTCTCAGCACTTTTGTGCATATAATTATTTAATTGTACATTTGATTATATATCTTAACAATTCTCTCTTTAAATAGTTCAAGTCTGTCTCCCCTATTAGAGTGGAAACTCTCTGTGGCCAGGGGACATGCTATTTTTTTTTATACTTACCAAGCCTTTTGAACAGTGCATTGCACTGAGGGTTCTCAGTCAATATGACTACTAATAACTACTACTATTATTACTGCTACTACTATTACTATCACTACAGGGTAGGCTTTCCCAGTTACAGAAGCCACTGCTGCCCCCATTTTCCTAAATCTCCTCTTCTTGCTTTCATTGTACCAAGTTCCACAATTAAATTTTTCTGCTATTGCCTGAATGTGGGCAAGTACATACCTATCCCCACACTTGCCACCTTTCATTTCACAATTATTTTCTCTCTGGTGGATATGAAAAGGAAGGGATATGTGCCAATTATTCCTGCCCTGGAAAGCCTTCAATATGGGGCCATAGAGAAGCTGGTATCCACTCTCAAAAAGGCTCCTTGTTCTACACTTTTCTTCAAGATGGTTTAGAAGAGTCACCTGGAATAGCTAATCTACAGACAAAGTTCTGGAAAAAGCAAGAGTTGAGTTGGTTTGTGACTTTACCTTCTGAAGTTCCTGAACTTCAGCGATCATTTGACCCATTTTTACTTTTGCAGGGTTCACAAATATTGAAACTGGAGATGAGCCATGGAGGGCCTCTTTTAAGCTCTGCTTGCTTTGGGTAAGAAGCCTCCCTACTCAGGCTCTTAATACTAGAATATTGATGCATGAAGGTATTGCTCCAGGAAACCTGATGGTTGGAATTTTCACTGGAGACATTTGCTGCATTGCTCTTTTAGGTACACCTTTCCTTGGGAAGCCAGGTTTAGTGAATGCAGTTGAAACTTTCTGACTCTGCCATGACTATTGACATTTCAGTGTCCTAACTGCTATTTATCTAGAACTGGAATAGGCTGAAGTCTCTATTACAGCTCTTTTAACAATTGTATTTTTAACAATGGTTTTCTCTAATTGATTGTAAACTCCTTGAAGGCAGGGATCTCCATTTATGTTTGTCCTGAGGGTCCCCCACTTGATTAATCCAGAGTCCTAGACAAGGGGATGCAGTAAATGCTATTAATGATGTGTTGTACATCAATCTCCACGTGCCTCGAACAGAAAACCAATCAGATCTCTTCCTGCTGTCAGTTTTAAGGCACTCAATCAGATCTCTCCCTCATACTTCTTCCTGCTCTTTTCCTACTAACATCAACCTAATTTCTGTGTGCCTTGATCTTGACTAGCATTCATTCAATTGTATTTATTGAACCCTTTACTCATGTGCCCCCTTCTGCACCACTTCATATCTGGCAGGCTTCCACACACCCCATCTTCAAAGCCCTAACTAGAGTGTAGGAAACTTTTCCTGACTCACCTTTCTCATCTCCCCCCTCTATTTAGCATCTCTTTCTGTATCACCTATGCACTTGGATCCCTACACTTGATGTGTAACCCCAGAGCACTCATGTACATATCCTTATACTCTGACATTTCCCCTGTTTGTAATTTATTTTCATGTCTGTCTCTTCCATTAGACTGTAAGCCCCTTGAGGGCAGTGATCGCATCTGCCAACTCTATTGTACTGTATTCCTCCATGTGCTTAGTTCTAAGATCTCTACATAGGAAGTGCTAAGTAAATACCCTTGAGTGAAGTGAGGTCATTCTAAGCAGAGTTTCATTGCTTAAGCCTCCACAAACTGGAAGCAGTCAGAACCTTTGACTCTGAGCTCTAATGTCAAACCCCCTCGAGAGATGTGTCATAAATACAAAATTATTTGGGGAATCAGAAAGTAAAAACACTGTTACTTTCATTTGTTAGGTCTCCAGTAGCAGAGAGATAATTTCACTGCGAAAGAAATACAATCTCTTTCATCTTAGATATGTCAAAGTTAAAGAAACATCTGACATGAGAAGGAAGTCAGATCTGTTTAATCCATCTTGGGTTTGTTGGGTGATATTTCCTGGATGCATTTACATGTCATTTCATTAAATTGGAGTTTGTTTTCTCGGGGCCACAGCTTCAGCTTTGGCTAATTTTTAATCAGGCAAGGATTTCCATGATGTCAACACTTTAAGAGACCTGAAAGTGTCTGTCAGATATTTTTTGGAAGGAGAATCAGAGATCTTCTATTGCCCTTAATCTCTGTCCTCGGGGCTTTTTAAAGGTGTCATCTCATTTCTCTCATTTGAAACATAAATTGAGAGTTTTCACAGAATATACAGCAATCCATCTGTAAGGCAGAAGGTATGGGGGGGGGAGCAATTTGTTTCTTTAATGATGATCATAAATCTGCAGCTCTTGGCATGATGTGCAAGGATGGGTTATTGCTTGCATCAATTCCTTAGAGAGCTGCTTTTCTTCCTAAAGGAACTCTGGTCTACAGGCGTATGGTGCTCATACTGTTCACTCCAGGAGAAAAAGGAGAAACTACTGTTTCAGATCTTGGATACCTGTTGTGATCCCCAGGACCTTCTTTTTCCCACTCAGAGCTGCATTTTGGGGGTCGGGTGGGGGGAGATTTACACTGACTTTTAGGCATCCAGAAGAAGACGGTAGGCCCATGGACTGATTGAAACACAATTCACTGAAGTTCCAGAAAGAGGAATTTTGGTTCCAAAAAATAACCTAATTATCAAAGGCTTACTTGGGATTCATCTCCCTCCTCATCAAAATCCTTATATCTTGTAAATACGGATTCAAAGAATCTGAGAAAAATCATTTCCTCTGAGAAGTCATGTTCTGGGTGTTAATCTAAAATAGCCCCTGACTAAACCATTTCTTAGGGAGGAAGGACAATGAGCTGTATAACTAAAGCTTTTAAAAAATAATTTGCCTGGCTTCCGAAGTTCACCTGACTTTAGGATCCCAGCTTATGAGAACTCCAGAAGCTTTGATGATGATAATGGTATTTGTTAAGTGTTTACTATGCTCATGCCACTACACTAAAAGCTGAGGTGGAATAAGATTATCAGGTTGTATACCGTCCCTTTCCCAGACGGGGTTCCTAATCTTAGGGGGCCAGCACGTGAGGACACTTATTAAATCTCTATTTTCAAAAACGACTCAATGGCACAATAATAATCATAATTTTACAGATGACAGTCCTGAGCCACCGAGAAGTTAAGTGACATGTCTAAGGTCACAGAGCAAGCCAGTGACAGAGGCCAGGATTAGAACCCAGGTCCTCTGACTCCTAGGCCCCTGTTCTTTCCATTAGGTCCCGGTGATTTGATTTTCTCCAAGGGGAATTAGGTAGGATCAGCTTTTGAAGACTGGATCAGGCTGCATGGAAATCCTATAAAGAGACTGATTTCTTTGAAAGCTTACAAACACTGTCGTCCAAGGAGTTACCCTCTGATCAATCAATCAATCAATCAATCAATCATATTTATTGAGCGCTTACTGTGTGCAGAGCACTGTACTAAGCGCTTGGGAAGTACAAGTTGGCAACACATAGAGACAGTCCCTACCCAACAGTGGGCTCTGATGGCATTTCACCCATGAAACGTCTATCATAGCAGGCCCTAATAAAGAGGAACCTGAGTTTTTTAATAAAAATGCTGCTGAGTTAATGAGGATGTGAGTGCTCTGCGATAAAGCAAGTTCAGGAAACTGGGCTATGTGGAGCACTGAGAATGCTGAGTGGAGATTGTTTGCTTTGGGGAGATTGTCAGATTAGCTCATCCCGGCCCTAGAGTTATCATGCCCTGGCTGAGTCAAGAGCCCAGGGGTGGAGCCCAGCAGGAAATGGGATGGGATGTTTTAATGAGAAGGATCGAGATACACAGATTAAAACTTCACCCCGGTGGAATGTTTTTCTTTTGAAAAAGAAACCGGCACACATGACTTCAGTCTCAGGAATGCAAACCAAGTCATTGAATGTGTGAGCCAACAACCCACCCAAAAGTTTCATGTGCCTCCCAATTCTGCTACTCAATTAAGATGCATATTTGCTATGGCAACCCGAGCAGCCCATGTGCATTTGTTAAAACAAAGAGCAAAGCACAGTCAACTATCACTGGGAAAGGGAGACCATTCTGGTGCAGATACAGCCATAGAAATTCGGATCCATTTAGAGATCAGCCCTGTCTGCAATGTTATTCATTCTTTCATGTTTTTTTTTCTTTCCTTCTTAGACTTCTCTTCCAGAAACTAAGTATTTTATAGAATGAAAAATGGATGAAAAAGAGATGATATTTCAAAGTGCTCTTTCTGCAAGGCTAGTGCCGAGCTGGGAGGAGGCAGCCAAAGTGGCTCAGGGCTATTGCAGTTCACGGTCATAAATTCAAGCCTTTCACCAGCTGTGCTTCTCTGGATGATTTGTGCTTCAGTGGCAAGGCAGTGGGATCTCTCTCTCTCCACCCTGAATCAATTTCTGTAAAGTAAGTTCACCAGCCTAAAAACTGTCCACAGTGGGCTCCATCCCATCTGCACTCTTTATTTTATTAGTGAGGAATAGGGGAGGTGAACCCCAGCCCAGAAAGATTGATTTAGAAGACCCTAATTGTCACAGAAACCTGAAAGTATAATACTCTCCCAAAAAGCTTATGGCTGATTCTCCTGTCTTCCATCCAGGCTCATATATGAGTGGATGATGAGGAAAAGCCAAGAAGCGCTACCATGAACTTCTTGTCACCTCCACACCTGAGGTGGGGGTACAATGCTCAGGGAGAAGTCACCACTAATGTCAGCATTTCCCAACCCCCTGTCTTTGCACCAATTCAGCTATTAGCTTTGCTGGAGGGATGCATGGCTATGCTGTTTCCACATCCACTGGTTTACTACTGCTGCTAATACAGTTAAACTAGAAAGGGCAACTGGAGGGGGAGTGCGAAGGAGGGAAGAGTCAGAACCAGGGATCTCTAAGAGATTTTGTTTTAGGAGCACTTTTGCTTAGGCATAGCCATGGACCAGAAACTTCTCCTCCTGATTGTAAATTCCTTGCAGGCAGGGAACGTGCCTACCAACTCTAATATTTTACTCTCTCACACACTTGGAACAGTGCTCTGCACACTGTAAAAGCTCAATAAATGATTGATTATTGCTAAACACCTTTTTTTTTGCAGGGAATGGAGACCAGATGTGCTCTTATCATCTAAATCACTTCCACCCTTAGTTTCCAAATATTGTTCTGGATGGATTGATAGGTGATTTTCCAACCTAAAGCTCCTGATTGGCTGAAATGAGTCAGTCTTGGCCAGATTCAAAAGCCAAAGCCAGCTTCCCACCATCTTAACTCTGAAACCCAGGCTAGTCAAACAATAGTATTGATTGAGTACATACTGTGTGCAGAGTACTAGGCTAAGCACTGGTGAGATTACTGAGAAGCAATTATTATAGAGAAGCAGTGTGGCTCAGTGGAAAGAGCATGGGCTTTGGAGTCAGAGGTCATGGGTTCAAATCCCAGCTCCGCCACTTGTCAGCTGTGTGACTTTGGGCAAGTCACTTCACTTCTCTGTGCCTCAGTTACCTCATCTGTAAAATAGGGATTAAGACTGTGAGCCCCCCGTGGGACAACTTGATCACCTTGTAACCTCCCTAGTGCTTAGAACAGTGCTTTGCACATAGTAAGCACTTAATAAATGCCATTATTATTATTATTATTACTGTAATGTTAGTAGTTGTGATCCATTTCCTCAAGGAGTTTACAGTATAGCTAGAGAGATGGTGAAATAATTTGCAAACAGGAAGAAGAAGAAGTGGAAGTGTATATGGCTCAGTCGAGATATTCATAAGTGCTAAGGATGGTTGTGAGTACATAAATGCATAGTTGGTACAGAGTTTTGAAGTGGCATTTGGGAGCACATAAACCCTGGTGGAAGAGAAAGCAAACAGGGAAGGCTTCCTGGGGGAGGTTGGAGGAAAAAAAATGTGGCATTATTAATGCACCATCTTTGTGAGACTTTGCCCAAGTCCTAATGGAAACAGAGCCTAATAATAATAATAATGATGGCATTTATTAAGTGCTTACTATGTGTAAAGCACTGTTCTAAGCACTGGGGAGGTACAAGGTGATCAGGTTGTCCCATGGGGGGCTCACAGTCTTAATCTCCATTTTACAGATGAGGTAACTGAGGACCAGAGAAGTTAAGTGACTTGCCCAAAGTCACACAACTGACAATTGGTGGAGCCAGGATTTGAACCCATGACCTCTGACTCCAAAGCCCGTGCTCTTTCCACTGAGCCATACTGCTTCTCTATACATTTATGAAAATGCCACCATGCTTCAGGGGAATCTATACATTTATATTCTTGTATTTTTTTTACAGTTTCTGCAGAATGAAGGATTTGAAACTCTTGGTCCTTGAAAGAAGTAATCGGAATGGCTATAGATCCAGGAAAATCCACGGTCAACTGTATTTGAAAAGTAGGATGGTGCTGTTCAGATCCATGCCAGTGTGAATCACCAGTTCAGGAAAGAAATTGCAGAACTCCAAGAGAAGGAAATATCAAACCTACCTTCTGACCCTCAAACCCATCACCAGTTACCTCAAGATCACTGACCCATTTGTCTCAGGCCTCCTGGAAACTTTATAGACGTGAGATAATCACAGAAATTAGAATTGGAAAAAGGAAATCCATGAGATGTGGTCTCTCCCCCAGGGGCCAACATTGAAGAAGCAGCTTATGTAATACTATCTCCTCCCTTCATACTTAGATTAAGTCATTCTCAGAGGTTGCCAGGAATTTTAATATTTTACTCAAAACTATCTGCAATCTTGAAACTGAGTCAATCTATTCCCTGACTTCAGAAAGGATTTGATGATATTTCCAGCTAATGATTTAAATCATGACCATCAGGTAACATGTTGCATTAATAGAGAATGAATATTCTACCAAATACAGAAATCCCACATGGAATAGAAAGTTCTCTTAAAGGAAAAGAGCAGGATTAATTCTTTGGGTAGGATGTCCTTTTAGAAAATTACAAAGCAGAATTTAGAAGCTTGCCCAGTGCTTTAATTTTAGGATGAAGCATATTAATTAAATTGTGTTCACTATTTTCCATTTTGCCTGAGATACCTACACTCTTTTCCCAAGTACATCAAGTCCCTGTTTGGTGGAGTAACCGTCTCTTGAGATGCTGGTCCGAGACAAGACTTTCCATTTAATTTAGGAATGGAGTGGCCCTACACAAAGGACACCTTGATTTGTCAGTGAGTGTCACAGACTGAGCTGATCCTACAATGTGGCAAATAAACATAAGATTCCTGACCACACACTCAAGGGAGAACAGGAAATGTCATGTCTTGGGGTTTCAGAAAGGATTTGATTCTGAAAAGATTTCCATCAAGCAATAGCATTTATTGAGCACTTACTCAAAACAAATCACTGTACTAAGTGCTTGGGAGAGTACACTAGAGTTAGTAGACATAATTCCTTTCCTCAAAGAGTTTACAGTCTATAAGGGGAGACGGATGCTAAAATCAACTAGAGGTGGCTAGGGAAAACATAATGATCTGTATACAGGGATAATGGGGGAGGGAAGTAGAGAGTGAGTATCCAAGTATTTAGGTAATGTGGAAGGCTGAAGTGGCATGTGGGAGTGGGAATAGGGTTTGAAAATGAGAAACTCCCAGCAATACTGGGTTTGGGAGTAGGGTCCCCTGATTCTAGTTGTCTTATATCCAAGCTTCCTGCTGATTCCCACATTTAGCAGCTGATGGAGCAAAAAACATGGGCCAATGACCAGTGAAACAGGAACAGGAAAGCCAAATCCTGTTTCTTTCACTGTCTTGATCCAGTCCCAATTCCTGACCCCAGAGCAGGAAACAGAGGCATAGGGTGTTTGTGTGTGTGTTGGGGGGTGGGGGTAAGGGAGGGTGCTGCAGAAAGAGACCTGGGAATCAAAAATGACCAGAAGCTGAATAGGAATCAGGACTGCCTTATGCCTTTCATTATTTTAAAAGTGCAGTGTTGGGATGTAACAACAGGATAATAATGTACAAGAGTTTGTTTTTTTTTGTATTTGTTAAGTGTTTACTATGTGTTAGGCACTGTACTAAGCACTGGGGTAGATACAAGCTAATCAGGTTGGCCACAGTTCATGTACCACATGAGGCTCACGGTATTAATCCCCATTTTACAATTGAGGAAACTGAGACCCAGGGAAGTTAAGTGACTTGAGAAGAAATGATACTGTGTTGATCAGACAGGACCACCTTCAGTTTTGGTCATCACACTTTAAAAAATACCCAGAGAGCATCAAGATGGAACAACAACACAGATTTCAGAGAGGAAAGAGAGTCCTAGGAAGAAAGGCTAAAGAAAAGAGGGTTACTTGACCTAAAGAAGAGAAGCTAAGCAGAGACTTAATAACTGTTGTCAAGTATATGAAAGGTTTTTATGGGAGGATTCTCACCAATTGTTCTCCATGGCAACTGAGGACCAAACAAGAGGAAACGGGTTTTAAATTTAAGCTGGAGAGATTTGGGTTGGAATATGAGAAAGGATGCATTGACTATTAAGATGATAAAATGCTGGTTTCTAAAAAAGGTTCTGAGAGGTTGTGAACTTTCCACACTAGGAGATCTTTGAGAAAAGATTAAGCCACCTCCTAGTCTGGAAGATTTAGTCATTTACCTACTTGGAGGCAGGGGACTGGACCTGGGGATCAGAATCAAGTTGGACAGACTCCATTACTGGAAATCAGTTCTCCTGTACTCTTCCCCGTATATTGCTATGTGATGGGCAAGTTTTCTTTCCCTCCCCTCATCCCCTGGACAAGAATATTTATTGTGGCAATTCTGCAATGATCCCAACACTATTGGATGAATCAAGACAAATCAAATCATGGGAAAAGGTTGCAGGTGCTTCATTCCCCACAGTGTCTCTCAGGCAGACAATAAAGCAGATTTGTTACTCAGCTGGTGCGCTCATCCATCAACATACATAAATGCAGTCATATTTTTCCTTGTGGTTTTGGTTGGTCTATGTGGAAGACTCAGGTTAAAACATCAGCAGGTCTAGAACAAGGTCAAAACAAGTTTAAAGGAGTGTGAAGGGTGCCATGAAATTTTTAGTTTGGACATAAGGGGGAAATTCCCTAATAGTGACAATTGAGCAATGGGAGCTGTGGTGTCTTTAAAAACTAAGTAGACTGTCATGTGTCTTGACTATTTTGAGGGTGGGCCTGCCAGAAGATAAGGGGATGGATTAGATGACCTCTCATGGTCCCTCTTTGCCTTAAGGACCACTGACTTTTTATTGTTTAAGATGCAAAATCCAGCACCTATAGGGTTAGGGAATTGGGAACTGTGGATGAATTTTCTTTGTAGTAATGAGTTTTCAGGACTAAAAAAAGCATTTGCAACCACTGTTGATTTCTTCATGCTTTTTGCTAAACTGGTGATTATGCTGCCTCCTGCCTCTTTTGTATAACCTTTAAAGCCTCTTGGTGACCTTTTGATTCCTGTGTTTATGGATTTTCCCCCCTGAGTGGTGCTTGCTGTTTCTCTTTGGTGTGCCTCTATTTACTCCAGTACCACAAGCCATCCAACCTATGGGAAATTGGCAACAGTTTGTGTGTTCACGGTTGGCTGTAGGACTACTGACCCCTCTGCTGACAGAACACGCTCATTTTCATTTTTGAAAAAAATCCTCAACCACAAACCAGGATTCAGTGACCTGGAAAGTCTCCACTGTGAGAACATACAGTTACAACGATGTACTTCACTTGGTGGTAAGGTTTCCTAAACCTGTCGCACATCTGGAACATTACACAGGGAGCATAATAATTGCTTGTTAAAGAGAACAAAATTAGACTCCATCATAAAATCCTATTTGGAGAGAAAATATGCTACTTACTGAACAGCCCACTTGTATGGAAAATAGACCCCTAGAAAAACAGCTTTTACAAGTAGTGCAAATAGAAAATGGACCTGCATTTGTATAGAAAATATACTACTACTGTTTATATAGAAAACATTCTAAAATAAATTGCATGGCTATGGTGTTTATTACTTTTTCTGGGTAAAGAAAAATATTCTCACTTCAAAGGACTTTACCTTTGCATTCTCCGTTTTCTCCTTCAAACAAAAGATAGCAAAGGGGGCAGACAGATAGATCACCAGTTTTCAAGATGCAAAAATCGTGTTTATTTCATTGCTATGATGGGTTAAATGAGTATGGTCTTAAAACTCTGACTTTTCCCTTTCAGTAGCATTCAGCCCTTCTATTGTCCCAGTAGAAAGAGCATTGCTCTGGCCATCAGGAGAGTTAGGTGCTAGTGCTTATTCTGCCTGTAGCTGGCAAATGTAGGCAAAGACCACATATGCATTTTGCAGTGTGCTGCACCCCTTGCCCACCTACTTTCTTGCTGCCCTCTATGCCCCAACAGAAACATGATTGAAGGAATGAGAGACTGTAAGTAGTGCTGTGCAAATCACTAGCACTAGAATCAATTCCTCCATGTAGATACTTGTTCTGAAGCCCCAGGACAGAGCCTCATCTCTCATTCCTGATGTAAGACTCCATCATCACCATCATCATCTTCATTATCCTGATTAAATCCATATAGCTATCCTATGTCAGTAACAATACTTCCAATAATCACAAGCATCAGAAGCTAAAGGAAGAGCAGTAGCTTTTGTGAATGATTGGCTCCTCAGTTTCTCTTCAATTCTTGCCATTTTAGTTCCTGTTTGATTCTTTCATGTCTGTCTGCTAATCTGGGTGCCCATGGAGCATAGACTCTAGAAGGATATTTTAGAAGATTGCTCTTTGGGAGGCAAAATGAGGTCCAGGAATCTGATCTGGCTTATATTTCATCTAGGTTTGGAAGATTCAGGGCCTCTTCTTTCAGCTGAATCCTGGGACTCTCCTAAAAATTAAAGCCTTACCTGTTCCCTAGTTCTACTCTAAGACTGTCTTCCTGGAACAGTAGTTATTATCTGACTTGTGCAGCCTGAAAGGGAGAAATGAAATAGATACTTGGGTGAGTGAGCTCCAGACTGTCTTAAAAAAGGTAAATCCTGCCTGGTGGTTGGTTGCCCTTAGATGCAAATCCAACTTGTTGGTTCCTGTTTATCACGATTATGACTGCAGGTTTCTTCTCAAACTCTACAGTTTCACATCTTCAACCACATGATTTGAGACATCTCAATGATTCATTCCTTAGTATTCACAACTTTGAGCTCCACAAAGATGAGTACGCTTAGACTGAATCTAATCTCTGGAAAATCAATGGAAGTCATGGAAAGAAGAGGGGCCTAAAGTGGTCAAACCACAGAAAATAAATCAACTGTGTAATTTTACTCAGGACTGGATTGGGCAGGCATTCAGATTCACTGGGTTATGAGAGACAAAATTTTCAGAAACTAAACAACATTGCTCCACATAACCCTTCAGAGTAAAGTGTGTATGCCCTTTGGGATAGGGAAGAGTCAATCATGTTTGTCAATCATATTTATTGATCACTTGTTATGTGCAGAGCACTGTACTAAGTGCTCAGAAGTGTACAATATGAGTTAATAATAATAATGGCATTTATTAAGCACTTACTATGTGCAAAGCACTGTTCTAAGCGCTGGGAAGGTTACAAGGTGATCAGGTTGTCCCACGAGGGGCTCACAGTCAATCCCCATTTTACAGATGTGGGAACTGAGGCACAGAGAAGTTAAGTGACTTGCCCAAAGTCACACAGCTGACAGGCGGTGGAGCCAGGATTTGAACCCATGACCTCTGACTCCAAAGACCAGGCCCTTTCCACTGAGCCATGCTGCTGCAAGAGTTGACAGAAAAGGTCCATGCCCACAGTGAGCTTCCAGTCTAGAGGACAAGCTGCCAGTACTAGTAAGAGCCATTGGTGAATTGATGTTTGGGGAACAAAAGCAGGGCCAAGGATGTTATTACTAGTATTACTGCTACTATTATTACTGCTATTACTAGTAGTATTATATTTGTTAAGTGCTTACTTTGTTTTCTAACTTACATTGAAATATTTCATTTGTCATTTGTTATATTTTAACTCAGATTTGCTTTTTTAGTGCTTACTAAGAACTGTTCTAAATTTTGGAGTATATACAAGTTAATCAGGTTGGGCACAGTTCTTGTCCCTCATGGGACTCACTGTCTAAGTAGGAGGAAGAATAGGCATTGAATCCCCATTTTACAGTTGAGGAAACTGAAGCACAGTGAAATTAAGTGACTTGCCCAGGGTCACGCAGCAACCAATTGGCAGGTCCTGAATTAGAACTCAGTTCCTCTGACTCCCAGGACTCCCAAGTCCTCTTTCCTCTAGGCCACTCTGTCTCTTATAAAGATGATATCCACCTTTTTGGTTACAATGTGGAATTTCTTTCCTATTGTATTTTTCCAATGGACTCCTCTCGGTTGCATATGCTCTGAAAAATAAGGAGCAGTTTGGAGCCATCATTTCCATTGATTGCCTGTCAGGATTTGTAGGTCCATCTTCCCAAGAATACAGTTACAGCTAATGAATACTCTTTCCGCTTCCTACACTCTTCGAGGTAAACTAAGACCCCAAGCTCTTCTGCCATTCAAGAGAAAAAAAAAAAACAGGGCAAGAAGACCAAGTGGAGTATGTGCCCTCTGAAGCAGTCTTTCCAACTCTTGCACATTTCCAAAATTGCTATGATTCATTAATGGTTAGAAGTGATTTGAGCCTACACTACAGAAAGGTCAATCTCAGAAGGAAAGTCCAAGGGTACTTTTTGCCTTGGCTCTATATAGTGCCTGGTCTTGGTATTGGCACATCCCTAGGATACCCAATATTGTACTAGGCCACTAGGATATATGTTCAAGAATAAGCAAGATTCTTGTCTTTAAACTTGCAGTATGTAGGGGAGAGAAGGCAGCTATACAACCAAGATTTACCTCTGTACCTTTAGTAGGATTTGGAGCTTCCTTCTTGACAAAAAGCTGAGGTGTTGCTATACTGCATCTTGGTCTGGACCTCAGAAGGTGGCATTTAATGGTTTGGCCACTTTTTTAGGGATCTTAGCATTAGGGCCTGATGGGAGGTGCTGGTATGGGCTCATCACAGAACTCTCAACACTAGCTATTGAACGTTGCACCTCATTTAATTTAGGAGTAGAAAGAAAGAGCATCAAACTGTAAAATATAATCTAAGAAACAAAGGCAATGTTCTTACTGTGTGGTCAAACTGAGCTGCAAATGCTAAAAAGAGGCAGCGTTAGGTGAATATTAAATATAGATGCATATATTAAATATTAAGATTGCACCCTTTATTCAGTTTGTCTTTCTTGGGATCCCTTTCACTGTTCCTAAACAATAAACCCAATACTACATTCCTTGACAGGAATGAGCTCCAGTTTTCTCTTTGTGTTAATGTTAGCAATTATCCATCTATCCATCAGAATGAACTGCTTGCACCACTGAAAGAGAATTTCTTGGAATCCGTCAATGGCATTTTTCATTAAAATTTTTTATGGTCTCTGAGCTGCAAATGAATACAAAAATATAGAATGTCTGCCTCTTAAGCATGGAGGCCCCTCCATTTCCACACTGTTCCCCAGAAAACACCAGAGATATGTTTTCCTTTAAAACACGAACTGCAGTCAAAGACACTTGAGAAACACTATCCAAAAAAGCAAAGGCATGTAACTCCAAACCTTTTAACACAGGTACTGATCTGTAACATTTGCTGGAATCCACAAGTCTGCTGCAGATGAGGAGTTTTATTACACCTTGAACTGTATTTTCCTACTACATCCCTTCAGCTGTGAATGGCTATTCTTGGTTCATAGCTGGGCAAGCCTCCAGTGACTCCATTCTTATGAGAAATGAATTTCCCAGTGTTTGATTTAATGATTTTCATCCAGGCTGAAGCTAATTCCTTTCTCACACTATTTTAGGCCCTGTGTGGTAAACCTCTGGACTTCCTTTCTGCTCAGATTCGGTGGGATTTGATTGCAGGATGAAAATGAGTTATGGCCCCAAATATCATTTTTTTCTAGTCAGAAGTGGACAGTTTGAGGGAGGGCACCTTCTTGTCCTTTGCTGAGGAGTGAGTGACCAGATCCCTGGTGCAAAGAAGTCAGAGCTGGAAATGTTTTTTCTACTGTGGGATTTGGTCAATAGGCAGTTAATAAGAAGCCACTCCTACGTGACTAGGATTCAAAATATCTCCTAGTTACTATTTAGAAATGAACTTTTCTTCTTGGCTGTAGTTGCAACAGCCATATTTCCTTGAACACATAAATGGGGTGTGTGGTGGACAATAAAGAACAAAATGTAGGGCTGAGATTCAGAAAGGTCCCCAATGAAGATGACTGCAGAGTAGCATAATTGAATAACGAAATTCTTCTGTGCTGCAACAGGCAGAAAATAAAATTCCAATGCTTCATGACCTTTAAGATGAGGGAAGGTGGGGTCCTCTGCTTCTTTCCTCTCTCCACCCTACTGGGAAGGTGATCTGAGAGTTTATTGCTGAGAAAATCTTCCCCAACATAAAGATGATTCACAACTGGGCTAAGCTATCAAAAGAGGTTATGGAAACTTTATAAAAAGAGGGGCCTAAAGAAAGAAGAGACCACCTCCTGTCTTGGTTGTTTTAGCTATTCACTGGCCTGGAGGAAGGGGGAGAGAACAGACGACCTCTCAAAATCTCTTTTAGTTTCTTGGGTTCTAAATAACTTTACTGAGAAGACCAAAGGGCAAAGCACACAAAAACAACACAAAACTGAAAATAGTACAGTCTCTGCACAGAGTAAGTGCTCATTGATGGATTGATTGACCAATCTCCTGATGCAATGAGTTGGGCATTTGTTAATGCTTCTGTGATGTTATTCAGTGGCTGTTTTTCCACTGGAGGTCAAGAGAGGAGCATCATGGCTAGAAATTCCCAGGTCCCTCACAGTCTTCAGTGGTTTGTGCTGGAAAAGGGCTATAAAGATTGTAGTGCCCTCCCAGGCCCAATGCCTATTAGTACAAGCAAAGTAAGGAAAACTTTGCAAATGTAGATGTTGTCTGCTTTAGACTAGATTTCCTTCTGGACTTTGGAGTAGACTCGGCTGGGAAGGAATATGTAGATGAATGCCTCACTCTGTCACTTGAAACTTTGCTCTAATTTTGTTTTCCTTCTTATATACTTGACTTTAGAATGGAAGCCCAATTTTCCTGCAAAATCTGGTTTCCACCACAAATTTTACAAACAAAAAAAATTCATACTGGGGATTGACCAATCTAGCAGTGCGGTGGGTTTGGCAAAACACACAACTCTGGGGGTGTTTTCCCCCAGGCTTTTCAGGAAACTTTCTATCTTTCCAGGGAAATTGAAGCCATATGTTTTCGATCCATTAATGCTTACCTTACCATCTTGAAGTTTTGCAAGCGCTATCCTGGTTTGTGGGGGAAGAGGGAGGATTCATTAGGTCTTTAAAATGTTCTTTCTTTGAAGTGGGAAGGCACCTAGGGATGATAACAAATGGGACCTAAGCTGACGGGCTGTGGAGTCATTAGGAGAACAGTCATTTTTCAGTCACCCATGGTCACTGGAGACAGTCGCTATGCAGATTATGAAAACCTACAAATAGTGGTATTTATGACCGAGATGTATCATGGTGCCATAGGTGGTTGCCTCGATGGCCACAGAAGTCTTTGTTGTCCAGATTAGCCAGCCAAGTTTCAGGATTCTGGCTGGATCTTGCCACCTCACTGAATGAATGGTCTAGGCCAGAATCTATCACCATTGATGGCACAGCCCCAGCAGATAGTCCCCTACTTATAGAATGAAGTTTAGAACTCAGCTCTCCTGATTCCCAGAGATGGACTTTCTCTCCACAGGACCAACACAGGGGGCTTAGAAGTGATATTAGTGAACACTTAAATGAGCCAAGGCCAGTAAGTGGGAGAAGGACAAAGGGAGGCCTGAATAATTCCCAAATTGGATACTTAGCTCTGAATCGATCGACCAATTAATCGTATTTATTGAGTGCTTACTGTGTGCAGAGCACAGTATAACCTAGAGCCCTGATGGGACAGGGACTGTGTCTGATCTGGTTATATTGTGCCTTCCCAGGGCTTAGCACAGTGCTTGACACACAGTAAACACTTAACACCACAGTGATTATTAGTAATAATAAGAGTTCATCATCTTCATTATTAGTGTTCATTCAGCTCCTATTCTGCTGAGCAGTGTACCAGAGATTAAGAGGAATTTAAGAAGAAGGATAAAAGATGGCCCTTGTTCCTGAGGAGTTTATAATAAATGAAAAATAAGAACAAAAATGCAACATGAACTAGATGCAATATGCATGAACCAGAGGCATAAAACTTCTGGTTAAAGGTATATATGCTGTAATGTCTGGAGTGAATAATATAACAAGGTCAGGACGCTTTTTGCATAACCCCTGGTCCACGTCATCCCCCTGGCCTGGAATGCCATCCCTTCCCACATCCGCCAAGCTAGCTCTCTTCCTCCCTTCAAGGACCTACTGAGAGCTCACCTCCTCCAGGAGGCCTTCCCAGACTGAGCCCCCTCCTCCTCTCTCCCTCCTCCCCCTCCCCATCCCTCCCGCCTTACCTCCTTCCCCTCCCCACAGCACCTGTATTTTTGTATATATGTTTGTACTTATTTATTACTCTATTTTATTTGTACATGTTTATTCTATTCATTTTATTTTGTTAATATGTTTTGTTTTGTTTTCTGTCTCCCCCTTCTAGACTGTGAGCCCACTGTTGGGTAGGGACCGTCTCTATATGTTGCCAACTTGTACTTCCCAAGCGTTTGTACAATGCTCTGCACACAGTAAGCGCTCAATAAATACGATTGAATGAATGAATGAATGAATTGAAGACAGGGAGATTAGCAAGAAGACTATTGCAGTAGCCTAGTTTAGAGGTAAGAGCTTTGTTCTAAGGCTATGTTGTACTAGACTAAGTGTAGGGCACGAGGCAGAGCCATAAGGACACAGTCAGTGATATTACTAGCACTGTCTGCTGTGTGACCTTAGTCAAGTCACTTAAATTCTCTGTGCCTCAGTTACCTCATCTGTAAAATGGAGATTAAGACGGAGAGCCCCATGTGGGACATGGGGCTCCAACCTGACTAGCTTGTATCTACCATACCACTGAGTACAGAGCCTGGCACATAGTAAGCACTTAACTGATACCATTAAAAAATTACTAGTCAGTCTAGTGTCACATTTCTGTGTCCAACAGAGTCAAGAAATAGATTTTTGGAGAATCGTGTGACATCCACCCAAATGGTGGTGGATATGCCATCCCTAACTTTCCTTCTAATGATTCACTATGAACCTCGTGGCCTAGTGGATAGAGCACAGGCCTGGGAATCAGAAAGACCTGGGTTCTAATCCCAGCTTCACCACTTTTCTGCTGTGTGACCTTGGACCAGTCATTGCATTCTCTGTGCCTCAGTTACCTCATCTGTAAAATGGGGATTAAGATCGTGAGCCTTATGTGGGACAGGGAACTGTGTCCATCCTGGTTATCTTGTATTTATCCTAGTGCTTAGAACAGTGTCTGGCTCATAGTAAGCGCTTAACTAATACCATAGAAAAAAACAAAAACCTGTCATTCAGGAATTATCGGACACTCTTTTGAACCTCTTAGTATTTGTTTTGAGCCTGTACAACTCCCTCGAGTAATAAATTCCTCAATAAATACCACTGATTGGCTGATTAATTTCTTCTTACTTATCACCCCATTGTGTGATGAGTTGTTTCCCTCTTTCTGTTTTGATCCCATTGCCTTTAGCTTCAATGGGGATCAGAAGCCTTAGTGTTTAGGGATGTAGTGAAGTTAGCCCTGCCCACAACTTTGATGATTTGTAAAGTTGAATACTCTTCCATCTAAACCTTCATCTTTCCAGGCCAGAGAATCCTAACAATATGAGTCTATTCTCTTCCCTCTGCATCCCTCCTTGTCCAGTTGGGATGAACTTTTCTGCTAATTCTTCAGCCTTACTGAGATGTGACCACCAGGCCTGCAGGTGACATCCCAGGTATGAACAAACCATGGTTTTACTTAGTGACCAAACTATGCCTGACGTTGGATTATTTCTATGTCCTTCCTGATAATGCCTAGCACTGTGGTGACCTTTAATAAATCATAAAATACTGCAGAGGAAAAGTCTGCAGGATACAGTAATGGACTGGGTACACACAGTAAGTGTTCAATAAATAGGATTCATTCATTCAATCATATTTATTGTGTACTCACTGCATGCCCAGCACTGTACTAGGTGCTTGGGAAAGTACAATATAATAATAAACAGACACATCCCCTGTCCACAATGAGCTGAATGATAGACTGACTTCAGTAAATGAGTGAGATTGATCAAAGGTAACTCTAAGATTATGAACATGGTATTTACAGGGAGGAGAAAATTGAGTGATGAGAGTTTGGGAAAGAAGATGGAAAGCCCGGCTGGGGGCATGCGAGGTTGGAAAAAGTAACAAGATCTTAAAGTGTATATATGTACTGGTGATTAGTAGATGGAGAGAAAATGAGACAACAGAGAAAGTTAAAGTTATCTGGACTTCTTACTTGGCAAGCCAGGGTTGATTTCATAATCGAGTCACTGGACCATTTGATGTTTTTCCAACATATCGAACAGATCAAAGGCACCAACAGAAGAAGCGTGGATTAGTGGAAAGACCATGGGCCTGGGAATCAGAGGATCTGGTTTCTAATCTTAACTCCACACTTGTCTGCTGTGTGACTTTGGGCAGGTCATTTAACACCTCTGTGCCTCAGTTTCCTCATCTGTAAAATGGAGATTCGCCCACCACCACAGTGACTTTGTCCAACCTGGTTACCTTGCATTTACTCCAGCACTTAGTACAGTGCTTGGTATGTAGTAAGTGCTTAACAACAACAACAACAACAATAATAAAAACAACAACAACAGAACTAGAGTTGTGCAAGTTCCACTGCATCCATGTTTTCTCCGCATAACAAATGTCATGGTGAAAATGCATCCAGTCAATGACCTCAGCCCATGAAGTAAGATGAGCATTTCATACCGGTTGGCAGCCAAAGTCATTGTCTGCAGACTTTCAGATGAAGAGTTCTTATACCAGGCTGGATGAGCATAGACGAGGGAAATTGATAGAAAGGAAAAGAAACTGTGGAAGATTATGTAGTGGACTTAACGTTAGAGAAGACAAATCATGCAAACTAAATCGGAATAATGATTTATATCTAATCTTGAGGAACCTTTAAACATGGTTGATGAGGAATTTTGTAATAACTCAGAACTATTAAAACCTAATCTGACAGCAGCAATCAGTTATTTGGTATTAAGAAGCAACATGTGGCAGAAGAGAGAGCAATGGCTTTGTGAAATGAATATAGTGTCAAGGAGATTTTCTTGTGTTTTAGCCTTTTTAAGAGAGAAATGGTTCAGCTGTCAGTGACTTCAATAAGTTAGTATACTCAGCATCAAGCTCCCCAGCAAATGTTTGAGTTTGTAGGGGAAAAGTTCCAGGAGCAGAGATTGGGGTTGAGTATAAGAAAGATATATCCAACTGTAAGCATTACAAAATAGTTGGCTGGATTATTGAGAGGGACAGTAGAACTTCCTTTTGTAGAGAGCTTTAGCAAATAGTCAATCAATCCTATTTATTGAGCACTTAATGTATGCAGAGCACAGAACCAAGCATCTAGGAGAGTACAATACAATGGAGTTGGCAGACATAATCCCTGCCCTCAAGGAGCTTATAAAATAGTCGGGGAGACAGATATTCAAATAAATTACAGACAGGGGAAGCTACAGAGTATAAAGATGCATACCTAAATGCAGTGGGGCTGGAGGTGGGAGGAGCATCAGAGTGCCTACGGAGTACAGATCCAAGTGTATAGGTGACACAGAAGGGAGGGATCTTCAATAATAGGATGCCAAATAATCCTGAGGGAGGGAAATCTGAACCTGAGCCTTAAAGAAATTGCTAAAAGGACTACTCTCCCAGAGCAGTTGTTGAACTAGTCCCATCCTTGGCCAATGGGGAAAGTGACTGGAGTGAGTAGGGCCTTCCAGACAATGCAGCGTGGCTCAGTGGAAAGAGCCCAAGCTTTGGAATCAGAGGTTATGGGTTCAAATCCCAGCTCTGCCAATTGTCAGTTGTGTGACTTTGGGCAAGTCACTTAACTTCGCTGTGCCTCAGTTACCTCAACTGGAAAATGGGGATTAAATATGTGAGCCCCACGAGGGACAACCTGATCACCTTGTAACCTCCCCAGCGCTTAGAACAGTGCTTTACACATAGTAAGCGCTTAATAAATGCCATTATTATTATTATTATTCTCCCCTTTGGATCCAGCACCCACCACCATCTAGCTAACTCCATCTGATTATTCACTGCCCCTTTCTCCCCTTACTTGGGTGTGACATGCTCCACTCAGTGACTTTAGGAATTTAGGAGGAAGGCGGCAAATATTCAGCAAACTGATTCTTTCAAAAATGTTACGTTCTGAAAAAGCCTTGAAAATAAGTCTTGCACATGGAGAGATCTTTAGTACCATCATCTGCTGGAGTAAGGAGAAGGCTTCAGGCTGAAAAAATGTGCTCTGGACACTGTGTTCGGCCCTTTGGAATAATGAAGGCCCCCTGAAGGTCAAGGACCAAACACAAAACAAAATACAGCCTCCAAAGGGGCTCAGACTGCATTTCATTGGCCACTAGTAATGGGAAGCCTGACACATCCCCTTTGCAATCACCAACGATGCAAAGGGGAAATGGAGGAAAGAAAAGTCCAGCCTAGAACACAGGCAGGCCAGGGGTTCAAGCACAAACAGTCATGGGAGCCCTCAGGGGTTTCAGTCCTGGTATGACTCTTAGAGAACTTTTGCATACAATTTTGGTCACCACATGTTGAAAAGAATGCAGAGGAGCTGGAGCAGGTCCAAAAATGAGCAACAAAAATGATTAAAGGGATGGAAAACAGGCCCTGTGAGGACAGTTGAAAGAATTGGATTGTTTGGCTTTGAGAAGAGAAGCCTATGGAGTGACTTAATAACTGTCTTTGAGTGTATGAAGAAGTTTTACGCTGACCAATTCTTCTTTGTAGTCACAGAGAGCTGGTGAAGAGGAAATTGGCTACAAGCAGGAGAGTTCTGAGGACAATCATCTTGACTACCAGAGTGGTAAAACTCTGGAATAGACTTTGAAGGGACTTTATGGAATCTCCATTCCTGAACATTTTGAAATAAAGAATGGGCAACCTTCTATCCTGGACATTTTAGTAGAAGCAGCATGTCCTAGTGGGAAGAACAGTGGCCTGGGAATCAAGACCCCTGGGTTCTAATTCTGGCTCTGCCACTTGCCTGATTTTTCACTTTTGGCAAAGTCACAACTTCTCTGTGCCTCAGTTTTCTCATTTGTAAAATGGGAATTAAATACCTGTTCTTTCTCCTTAGACTGTGAGCCCCATGTGGGACAGGGCCCCTGTCTGGCCTGATTATTTTGCAACTACCTCAATTCTTAGGCCAGTGTTTGGCACATAGAAAAGACTTAACAAATACCACAAATGTTATTCATTGCCTGAACCTGAAGGCCTTTCAACCCTATGCTTTTAGTTGGACTTGAGTGTATTTACAGTTTAGCAATGCTTATTCCGTATCTCTTTCCCATCGTGTAGTTTAAACTGGCTCTGTTCCAAAGAAGAATGAATGGGTTGTAAATTTTCAGACTACCTTCTTCACAAGCATTTCCAAGGAACAAGAGCAATGGAGGTGGACCATAATGCTCTTGCCACAGGAGACACTCAGTATATCCTGTTGGCTGAGTGACTGACAGAAGTTTGGATAGATTTTTGGCAGAGACCAGTGCGGCATTCATGCATCTCTTGCCAAAATCTGGGAAGTGTCATTGAGGGGGTCTGCACCAGGGTTTCCCCAGAGCAACAGGAGAGCTAGTGAGCGAAATCAAACAGGTTAGAGGGACTCCAAGCCTGTGAAGTATTTTCAAAGAGCCAAGGGCATCTCATTTCCTCAGCTAACCAGAATTAAGCCATTTGCGGCTTTATCCAGAAGCACTTTACTGGGAAAAATGCTTATGAAGGTAATAATAATACTAGAGCAGCAACCTCTTAATGAATCGGTGGTTGTATTAATTCCTGTTAATGGATGTTCTGAGGGCAGAAACAATTTCATTTTGAATACAGACTCAACGATGAAAGCGAAATTTGTGGATTTTCCCTTTCCTCCCCTCTTACCTCTTATCTCTCAGAATCCTGAATTGGCAGCATACAAAAGCCCTTGTCCCAACTAACTGATTTGAATTAATTCCCCCTTCTCTTCCCTGTCTCTGTAAGTTTATTGACAATAACTACCTCGTATGGTGGTAGTGCCCTCTCTCTGGAGAACTTAATGCAACTCCAATTCAAAATACCCTTGAGATCTGGGGAAGAGCTGCTGGTCCTAATCCTGCTTGAAAAACAGGAAAGTTAGTGCACAGAGAGGTTAAGTGACCTGTCCCAGAATACACTGTGTGTGTTTCAGGGACAAAAGAATAGATCCAATTTCTAAACCAATGTTTAATCTTTTAGATGAGTAAATGTCAACTGAAACAAGTTTACATAACTAAGAAAACTGAAGAGTTGTTTTTGAGAGTTTTTTCCTGTTCAAATCGCTGTATGTCAACATAAGAATTCTTCCAGGAAGTGAATTAAATTTTCCCTAGATTAATGATCTCTGAGAAAGCAACTGAAAAATGCCCACTCTGATATTAAATGAATGAGAATATGACACCTACATCTATTAAACCCATTACTACTGCACTGGGAGCTGCTCCTTTTACTGCTGACTTTAATAGCTAGGATTGTTTCTTACCAATTTAAAACTATGATAATATGCTTCTTTCTCATTTGTTTGCATTGTCTGTGTAACAATGTGATTGTGGGGCAACTGAACCGTGTGAAATTTCTTCAGAAAGCTACCTGGCTCACAGCTAAGACAGCCAAGTGGACTGACCCAGTAGAGAGGTGATTATAATAAGAACAGCTTTAGAGGGGGGATAATTTTAGGGCCATTGTAGCTTTAGATCACTTCCAATCATTCAAAACAAATGCAAATGATTTTTTTTGCATTGCACCAGCAAAAGCTACGCGTAGCTTATAATATTGCTTTCGTAAATTTCCCAAGTATGATGCACAATTCTGTAATTCACTAGGTTGTTCCCTAATAGAACAACCTAATTAAACATGATTAGTTTTCAAATTGCATTAAATCAGATCTCCTCCATATAAAAAAAAATTGAATATAATTAGAGGCCACTGCAATCATCTGTGAAATGAGCAAATACGACACTACTCTCTAAAGTGTAAATGCCACCTAAGATTCTATACTTTGTCTTGGAAATGAGAAATAAGGTAGGAAAAATCATGTCCTATAGTTACAATTTTTCTATCTAAACAAATAGCAACACACTTAAATGTAATTCCACATACTGGGGGAAATATATTTTTGGTAGATGCCTCAGAATGTGAACAGCAAGTGCTTTATCAGTGTTAGATGAAGATATGGGTACTCATTTTTTCTGTGATTCAGAACAATTCCATACCATTTAAGTTATTCACAGGAAGCAGCCACAATATTTATACAGCTATATATGTATACAAAATCTAACCAACTCATCCTACAATTCACTGTGAAAACCGGTGTGTGAGTATGTAAGTAGGTGCTAATGATATATCGCATTTTAAATTGGTTGCGCTGAAACAGAGTCCAGCTCTTCAGCATTTAAAAAAAAAAAATGAATGCCTTAATTTTCAAATTACATGTTTTGCTAATAAGTACTAAGTATAAGGCTGAAACCTACAGAAAAACCCCCAACCCAAAACCACTTCAAAACAGGAAAAAAGAGCTTTTTTATTACTTTTACCAGTTTAATTCCCAGAACTCAAAACTAATAAAATTTTCCTTTGATTTGGAGGAAATGGAAATCTTCTACTCTAAAAGACCCACCAACTCTCTCCCCATCTGAAGTGAAACGAGCCTTATCTTAATATGCTGACTGATACAATGTTTATTTTCAGCCACTCATCTTACTCTGTCCTCCTCACAGCCTTGTGAGCAGCGAGGTGATGACGAAGTTTCCAGTTGAAAACACTGGATGAGTCTTGGTCATAAATGGAAACTGTGTGAAGAAACTGGTTACAGTGATGGTGGTTTGTACACTTTTCCTTTCAGTAGTATTCCCACTGGGGTTCAGAGTGCAACAAGCAAGTAGGTAGGCAGGGGTGGAGCACATTGCAAGTTCACATAAAGGCAGTTTTATGGGCAAGACACATTTTCAACTGAAGAGACTGCAGCAGAGCACCGATACTATACCATAGCAGGCTGGCGGTTGCCTTGGTAGCCATTTCAGTTTACACTTTCCACATTAGCCAGCCATTTTTCAGAGTTTCTGTTGGGCCAGTTCCACTTGGTCAAAAACGGCTGATGCCACAGTCTCAGCAGATATTACCCGACTTATAGACTCAGGACTAGAACCCAGGTCTCCTGATTCCCAGTGTTGTGTTTCCTTTACTGGCCCAACAGTTGAGCTATCCCTGTGGGTGGAAGCTCCTTTAACTATTGAGCCAAGGGGCCCTAGGCCCACGGCTCTCAGGCCAGCTTGGAGAACCTCCCCAACCAACCCACCAGCCAGTTTGACCCTCCATTCTCTCCCCACCAAAGTCTTAGTCGCTCAATCATTCATACTGATTGAGCATTTACTGTTTGCAGAGCACTGACTGAGTGCTTGGAAGAGTACAGTAAAATAGAGTTGGTAGACGTGAACCCTGCAATCAATCGATTAATGGATTTATCCCAGGCTACAGCTGGGTTAAAAGTCCTTGTGTTATTCTGTCTAGTCATCTCCGACCCATAGCGACACCATGGACACATCTCTCCTAGAACGCCCCACCTCCATCTGCAATTGTTCTGGTAGTGTCTCCATAGTTTTCTTGGTTAAAATACAGAAATGGTTTACCATTGCCTCCTTCCGTGCAGTCAACTTGAGTCTCCACCCTCGACTCTCTCCCATACCCCTGCTGCCCAGCATAGGGGAGTCTTGACTTGTAGCAGATTGACTTCCACTCACTAGCCACTGGCCAAACTAGGAATGGAATGGGTATGTGCTTGACTTTCCCTCCCGTAGTCAAGATTGGTAGAGTACTGGAAACTCTCCAGATATGACCCCAAGAGGGTGGGTTAAAATTAGGTCGGGCAAATTTGGGGGGTGGAAGCACACCTACAGAGGCAGGGCATTTAAACAATTACTCAACTGCAAATCCACTTTTCTTTACTCAGCTTCTGTTGGTAAATTATTTTGTGTCTGCCTCCCCGGCTAGACTGTACGTTCCCTCTGCAGAGGGACTGTGTCTTCTAACTCTATTGTAGTCTCCCAAATGCCTAGTACAGTGCTCTGCATACATCAGGGGCTCATTGAATACTACTGGCTTATTAGAGCACTGAAATTAGTCCACCTCCAAAGTTGTTCTTATTTTAATCACCCCTCTTCTGGGCCAGTCTACTTGGCTGATTTAGTCACCAGCCAGGTAGCTTCCTGGAGAAATTTCACATGGTTCATTTGATCTACAATCATGCTGCTTCACATACAATGCAAACAACTGAGAAAGAAGCTTATTAGCATAATTTTACATTGGTAAGAAGCAATCCTAGCTATTAAGAGGAGCAACCCTCTCCCAACCACAACATAACAGCCACCCATTTTGCTGACGTAATAATAGTTTGGGGGTGGCCTCAATCTTAACACTGCTCTGCATCAGCTTCTTTACCCACAAATGGGCTCTGGGACCAACTGTCTAGGCCATCAAACACCTCAGCCCACCTTCCTCAGGATCCAGGCAACCTGGCACAGTGATGCTAACTTCTCCGGGCAGCAGCATTCACAGGTAGTCACGGTGGAGCACACAACAACAGACAATAATAACAAAGTTGTGGTATTTGTTAAGTGCTTATTAAGCACTGGGGTAGATACAAGATAATCAGGTCAGACACAGTCCTTGTCCTACAAGGGGTTCACAGACTAAATAAGAGGGGGAACAGATTTTCCTTGGGAATTAAAGAAACAACCTGTCCCAAAACATTACGACTAAATTGGCGGCCAATCCCCCTTGACATTCATTGGAATTGTGGCTGGAAGCGTTAATGCCATTAAGAAACTTACAAGTCCAGGTCTCGGTTTTGTTTGTTTGGGGAAGCGAGCTTTGGTTTGGCCCCAGGCAAACGTGGCCAGCATGTGTTTTCGGTTGAGTGACTACAAGCATTCTGTATCGCCTCTTATGATGCCATCCTCAGCCAAACTTGGGGTAGGTTTCAGTGTAAAGTTTTACACTGATGTTCTCTCCCACACCATAACATTAAATTATGCAGCAGCTGGGAGTGTCAGTCTCATTCGCTAAAGACGCTAAGATGGCCACACTTTCTGGAGTTTGAGGAGAGTATGGAGTGGGAACTCCAGAGAACAGGAAGACTAATGATTCAAGAATGGCAGCGCAATAAAAGTAAGGGCAGAGAAAGCTAGGTAGACAGAGAGTCAGACAGAGAGAGATAAGGAGTGAGACATAGGCAGAAAGAGACAGACACCTGGAGATAATGAGCAAAACACAGCAGAGAAATAAGAGGAAGAGTGAAAAAGAGAGAGACAGAATGAAGCAGAAAAATATAAAGTCAGAAAGTCATACAAGGAGGGATCACAGACCACGAAACCAGCCACCTAATGTCAGTATGGGGCAGATGGGATTTTCTCCAGATATTCCTGCCATGGAATGCTGGTGTTCATCTCTAGCCATAGCTGGAACCTGCAGGGAACAGGTGAGGCAGAAGTTAACAGTGGGAAAAGCAACCATGACAGAAACATGGAGAAGAAGGGATATAGCAATGGTTGGTTTTCTCCAGTGATCTGCTGCTCTCACTGCTGGCTGCCTTGTGCCGTGCTTTCACCTCTGTTACCACCTTAGTAGATTGCCTACATCTGACCCTTTTCCCCCAGCCAAAAGCAAGACTTTATGCAAGCACCTTCTTTTTCATTCATTCAATCAATTTATTGAGTGCTTACTGTGTGCAGAGCACTGTACTAAGGTAGTGGACCAGTCAGCTCAGTTATTCCTTCTGAGTGGGGGCCAGTGGGGTGGGTGGGCTCTGCCACTTGTCAGCTGTGTGACTTTGGGTAAGTCACTTCACTTCTCTGTGCCTCAGTGACCTCATCTGTAAAATGGGGATTAAGACTGTGAGCCCCACGTGGGACAACCTGATTATCATGCATCTACCCAGCGCTTGGCACATAGTCAGTTTTTAACAAGTACCATTAATATTATTATTGTTATTATTATTATATATGTGGGGGGTTGGGAAGAATGTGACTCCTTTCTCACACTCAATCACTGATCCCCAAATAGCGTGTGATTGGGTGACAGCAGGTATTGTCTCGAATAGTCCAGTTTTCCCTGAATTTGGAGGGTGAAGAGATATGCTTTGCTTCCTCTCCCTTTTTTCTCCCTTCTGCTTTTTCTATGCACTTGGAGGTGTGACCTTTGGACACTTGATATTCATCCCACCCTTACCACACAGCATTCATGTACATATCTTTAAGTTATATAGTGTAAATTATCTATTTATTCATAATAATGTCTGCCTTCCCCTCTAGACTGTAAACTCATTATAGGTAGGGAACATGTCTACTAATTCTGTTGTATTGGACTCTCCCAAGCACTTAGCACAGTGCCTTGCACTTAGTAAGTGCTCAATAAATATAATTGATTGATTGATTGATTCCTCCACCTGATGTTAGACAGTAGGGCAGCAGAGATCAGTGGACTGGAAATCGGGTAGAAGATCTGGGCTGGGGGACAAGGAGAGAAGTTGTTAAACTCCCATTTAAAGCAGGATTCTGGGTCATCATTCACTGTCTACTCATATGTGTCCTTGAAGAGTGGAACATTCTTCTTCCTGGAAGTCATGCAAGGGAAGACGGGAAATTGCAGAGACTTCAAAACCACTATCAAGGTAGAAAATCCAAAGGGAGGGGAAAAAAGACAATTCAAAGAGAAAAAGGAAGATGCTTTTTCAAGTTTAGGGCTCAGTAGATGGTAGTTTATCCAGGAATTTGAACCACCATATATTTGATAACATCTGTCTGATAGACTTTTGTTGCATTCCAACAGGTTTGAACATGCATCATTAATTTCATTGCTCAAAACCAAATAATTAAGTGAAGTAATCTTCTGAAATGAAATATGGAATCCTGTACAAATACCCAGTTAAGGACGCTGGGTGCTTTTGAAGATCTAGACTTTAAACACTTTTTTTTAAAGTTTTGGGATGTCCATTATTCTACATAATCAGGAAACAAGTACAATATGAGAACCATGAACTGTAAATACAAAGCCAACCCACTGGCAGAATATTCAAATTGCTTGCAGATCAGCAAGTTGAGTAGTGCTTTGAATAGCAGTTCAATCAAAATGTCAATTTCCAAAGAGACTCCAACTTCAAGCCTAACAACAAGGAAATCTGGCCCATATTAGACAAGTGTCAAAATAAGGGTTCTTCATGAAATATTATTTCTCATAAACAAGGAAATGGCCTGGACAGGCACTCTATCATTATAGAACCTCTTTTGGGATCCCAAATGAGGCTGTCAATTTTGGGTTTTTTGGACTTCCTGACTTTTATTTTTCCTCTGTGATACCAATTTAGGGAATGTTCTGGGTTTTAAATGGATGGATTTAGAGAAATTCTTGAGTTTTTAAAGTCTTATCCAGGCCAAGCATCTTGGGAGGAACCATCTCAACCTCACACACTTGATTAGCACAATTACACAGAATCATTGTCTCAAAAAACAAAAACAAACAAAACTGAAGTGCTTCCTGTCTTCTTATCTCTTGGGCTGACAAAGACATTTTCCTAGCACTACCTGGCTGTTGGCACACAACTGCTGATCTAGCAAGAGAGGAATATCTATCAGTTGGTTCCTTAATGTCTGGGTAGGAGGAAGAGGAGGAGGAGGTCCCATTAAAGTCCTCAGTCTAATTAGGAAATATTTTTATGACAGTGGCCTGAAAGTATCTCTTTAAGAGCTGATGACACGTGAGATAAATTCAGTCTGCACTTTTCACATTGCCTAAGTTAACCCTTCAGGGAAGTCCTCCATGGAAGTGAGGGGACTGGAGATATAGGAACACTCTGGCTTAATTTAAGACAAACCTAGACCTCTGGGAAATTGTTCTTTTAAAGAAAGGGCTGCAGGCTATGTCACTGTTGCTCCTTCTTTCCTTCGTTCCTTCCTTAGCCCCAGCTTAGTTAAGAATTAAGTTGCCTCTTTTCATCGCTGCGCTACCCCATCTGATTCCTTTACTGGCTACATTCCTTTATCCTGTGGATAGGAATGTGAACTTGAGGTTGCAAGGCAGCTGTAAGGAGCAGACACTGGGGAACTGAGAATTCATTCAGTCCAATTCTACCTTCTGGGTGGGGGGCAGTGGAGTGAGTGGGCTATTGTATATCTGTGGGTTGGGAAGAATGTGGCTCCTTCCTTTGCACTCAGTCAGTGACCCCCACAAATAGAGTGTGCTGGGTGAGAACAGAGAGTACTCTTGGGAGTTTCCCTGTCTTCCTGAATTTGGAGGGTGAGGAGATATGCTTTGCTTTCTCCACTTCACGCTATGCAATGGGCAGCGGAGATCAGCTTACTGAACTTTCAGTAGAAGATCTGTACTGGGGGATAAAGAGGGAAGTTTTTCTTCATTCTGACCCCAGGCACAGCAGGAAGACTAAGAAATGAAAGAAGAAAAAACAAAAGAGAGGGAGGAGGACTGGGGAGAAGAAGGGAGAGACAGAGGGAAGCCTAGGCAAACAATGCTTCTAGTGTAACTCTCCTGTTTAATGAATGGCTGAGCATAGAAGCAAAGGAAAACAATGGAGAGGATTATCATCAAGTGACTCTGGGGGACATGTTATACTTTGAGGAACATCCTGGTCTTGTTAGTCTCAGTTTAGTTAATGTGACTTGGGTGCCAGGAAGACGGCAGCTCAGCAATTACTGTCCAGTAATAAATTCCCTGGCCTGATTTTCTTTTATTTTATGCTGGTTTGATTCCAGCTTTCTCATAGTAACTTGGCTGTCCTGTAGTCCAAATTTTCCTTTATTTAAATAAAAGTCTTTTTGACTAAGCCACCAAAACAATTTCCTCCCCCAAACAGAAATTGAGCCCATCAAGCCAGAGAAATGCAGTCCCAAGTCATGAGCACCCAGGCCATGAGAGGGCATGGATCTGGAGCATGGTGAAATACTTGATCTCCCTGAACAACCTCTTTAGCTTTAATTAGTTTCTAATCTTAAGAATCACTCTATCAAGTGAGCCTCTAGCTCATATCAGGGCTTGCTCTTCCTGTTTGTGAATTATTTTCCTCCACTGAGGTTTCAAAGTTCTTTCTTCTGCAGAGAGTTCCACAGATTCTGCACTTTCAATCTGGAAATTTTACACTGATCGTGGCCATCTCTTTGCTCTGCATCTCTACCGGCAGGAACATAATTATTTCTATATTCCTTGATTCTTCTGTTTCAAATCCTCTCTTTACCAAAGAATAAAAAATCCTACCTTGTGAAGAAATAAAGAATCAATGAGTCAATAGTATTGATTGAGTGTCAATTGTGTGCATAGCGGTGCATTTAAATACTTGGGAGAGAACAATTGAGCATTCAAATATGATCCTTGACCTCAATTTGCTTACAGTCTAGCAGGGGAGTGAGATACCAAAATCATTTACAGATAGGTGGAGGAAGGATAAAAAATTAAACCTGAAAATTGATTTTCAAGTATTTACTCCTTGCCATGACCCAGACACAGTTTCTTTTCTATATGGGAAAAGTCCAATTACCTCATCAGGTAGGTTTCTAAAGGCCCAGATACTTAATCTTTTCTTTTGAGAAATCCAGTGTCTGGAATATTGCAAGAGCCCACTAAATAAATGACGATGATGATGATGATAATTATGGCTATGCAAAGGAAATAAGTACAGGGCCATATGCTTGTTAATAAGTACAATAAATGTTCATCTCGTTAGACAAGTTCTCATTAACTGAGTTCTCATTAGAATGGTCTGCTATTCAGTGGTTTCGATATTTTCACTATTGTGATAATCTGTTCCTTGGATATTTTCAGGAAGGTAAATTTATCAAACATCCTTAATAAGCTCTCACTTGCAATAAGTGAAATGATCCAGTTAATGACATTAATTAAAGGAGTGGAGCACATATATATATATATATATATATATAAAGATGTTCTTTGTGCTCCAAGCAGACACCACTGATGATGAAATTCAACTACGGGGGCGTATGTGACTGAAAAGGCCAATGTGGAACAGACAGTCATGACCCCAGTAGGCATGCTCAAAGACTGTCCTTCATTGTGTTGTTGTGTTTGTTATTTGCCGTGCCTGGGCATTTGCTTCCTTCCTTGTCTCAAGATCCTTTCAAAGTTTCTGCTTGAAAGAGCTGCTGGTTTCTGGACTGTGGTATGCCCTGCTGGTCCAGATGCTGCACCTGTCTCCCAGGATTCAGCTGAGATGTAATATTGTCTGAAGTTCAGTTATAATGCATCCTTAAAACATTTTCCGTGCCTCTTGGTTTCAGCTGCCAAATTTCAGCTGATCATTTATCAGCTGTTTGGGCAGCTTGCTGTCATCCATCCCTGTCATATGTTCCTCTCAGAGTAGATGTGTTGAGCTGAGTATAGTTTCAATACTAAAAGATTGACTTCATTCCAGGACTTCTGTCTGAGACCCTACCTTGCCATATGATAATGAACGGCAGGGGCTGTGGTTTACTGTCATTTGCAAATCTTCTTTGTATGGATCTCTAAAGTGCTGGCATCTTCTCAAGTGACTTTCCTGGGATTTTGCATGTTTGTAGGTGAGGTAGTTTAAAGCTTCGCACAGACCAAGTTTTGGGGACCTAACCTGACCTGGCTCAAGTTCTCCCTGGCCCTACCTAGCTCGGGTCAAGCCTGACAACCTTGGTAAAATGCAGGGTCTGACTTACCCAAACTCTGAATTTTTAAAGACTGTGACAGCTGCTGCAGCAGCACGGGTGATTAGGTGCAAAGCCCTGTGGAACGAAAGCTAGATGATTCTGGGTGAAAACGCAGTCTATAACCGTACTCACTGTGGTCCTGGGAGTGTCTGTAATGACCTCCCCTAGTTAGTTAGTGAGTTTGGGTATTTATTAAGCACTTACTGTGTATTACTTGAGTAAATACAAGGTAAACAGATCAGACTCAGTCCCTCTCACATATGGAGTTCACAATCTATATACAGCATGGCCTAGTAGAAAGAGCCCAACTCTTGCTATTGGAGGACCTGGGTTTTAAACCAGGTGCTGTCACTTGCCAGCTCCATGACCTTGAGCAAATCATTTAACTATTCTGTTCCTCAGCTTCCTCATCTGTTAAATGGGGATTCAATAGTTCCGACTGTGAGCCCGACTTGATTATCTTTTATCTACTTAGCACTTACTTATCTACTTATCTGCTTAGCACACAGAAAGCCCTTAACAAGTATTATTATTTATTCTATGGGACAAATCAGACATATAGACTTATCTGCTGTGGGACCTTGGGCAAATCACTTCACTTCTCTGTGCCTCAGTCACCTGTTAAATGGATATTAAGACTGTGAGCCCCATGTGGGACAAAGACTGTGTGGACAAAGACTGTGTAGAAGAAATGTCAGGGCAGAAGGATATTCATTCATTCATTCATTTAATTGTATTTATAATGATAATAATGATGGTATTTGTTAAGCACTTACTACGTGCAAAGCACTGTTCTAAGTGCTGGGGGGATACAAGGTGATCAGGTTGTCCCACGTGGGGCTCACAGTCTTAATCCCCATTTTACAGATGAGGTAACTGAGGCACAGAGAAGTGAAGTGGCTTGCCCAAGGTCACACAGCTGACAAGTGGTGGAGCTGGAATTCAAGCCCATGACCTCTTACTCCCAAGCCTATGCTCTTTCCACTGAACCAAACTCAGTGGAATAATAAATAATAATAAATAATAATTCTCTATTTATTGAGCACTTACTGTGTGCAGAACACTGAACAAAAGTGCTTGGTAGAGAACGATTTAACATAAGTGCTGTGGGGCTGAGGGTGGAGTGAATATCAAGCACTGAAATGTTTCAGATTCAAGTGCATAGGTGACACAGAGCAGAGACTATGCAGGATAAATGAGGGTTTAGTGGTGAAGGCTCTTGGAGGAGGAGAGAAGCAGCATGGTCTAATATAAAGAGTATAGGCCTGGAAGTCAGAGGATCTGGGTTCTAATTCTTACTCTGACAACTGCTTGCTTTATGACCTTGGGCAAGCCATTTAACCTCTCTGTGCCTAAGTTTCTACAACCACTAAACAGGGATTAAATACTTGTTCTCCCTCCTACTTAGACCGTGAGCCCCGTGTGGGACAGGAACTATGCCCAACTTGAATTAACTTGTACCTAACCCAGAATTTAGAACAGTTCTTGACACATAATAAATTAACAAATATTATTATTATTATGTGATTTTATAAGGGTTTTGAAGGTTGGGAGAGGGGTGGTCTGTCGAATGTGATAGGACAGGAGGTTGCAGGCCAGAGAGAGGACATGGGCAAGGGGTCAGCAACAAGGGAGATGAGATTGAGGTAGGTTGGGATTAGAGGAGTCAATTGTGTGGGCTGGGTTGTAGTAGGAATTTGGTAAGGTAGAAGGAGGAGAGCTAATTGAGTGCCTCAGAGCCAATGGTAAGGAGTTCTGTTTGATGCAGAGGTAGTTGGGAAACCTCTGGAGGTTTTTAAGGAGTGGAGAGACATGGGCTGAAGGGTTTTTTTTTTTTTAGGAAAATGATCTGGGCAGCAGAGTGAAATATGGACTGGAATGGGGAGAGACAGGAGGGAGGGAAATAGACAGGAGGGAGGGAGATCAGTGAGGAGGCTGATTTAGTAGTCAACAAGGGATATAATATGTGCTTGGATCATCATCGTAGCAGTTAGGTTGGAAGGGAAAGGGTGGATTCTAGAGATGTCGGGAAGGAATTTACAGGATTTGGTGACAGATTGAATTTGCAGGTGGACTGAGAGAGATGAGCTGAGGATAATGTCAAGGTTATGGGCTTGTGAAATGAGGTGGATGGTGGTGTTGTCCACAGTGATGTCCTTACTATGGTGCACTTATTAAAGTAACTCTTTTTAATTCAGTTTAATCGTGATTCAACCATCAACAAAGATTGGAAAAGATCCACTTAGCTGTCAACCAGTCTGTCCATTTTAACTTAGCTGATTGGCACTGAGTGATTGTTAAATGTGAATGATAGTTCAAGGTTAAAAGTCATCCTTCCAAAATGAAAATCAAGCACCGGACTGTTGTAACAGACCTCCATCACTTACTTCTGTGCCCTCCCCGGTCAGCTCAGAGGGCTTTTCCTTTCCTTTCCCATTCTACCCAAAATAAGCCACCCTAGCAAATCAAGTGGCTGAATCTGCCATCCTGGACAATGCTGCCTAATTTCAACTCTAACCCCTGGGAAGAATGCAGCTGCAGAGAAAAATCTGAACTGAAGCTGTGGGACTCACTTCCATCATGGAAGGTTTTGTCATCCTTTGCCTCTTCCCCCTGAAAATCTTTGTTTGGGATAACAGCAAGCCCCCTATGAAATCTAATAATAATAATGATGGTATTTGTTGAGCACTTACTATGTGCAAAACACTGTTCTAAGCGCTGGAACACTGTTCTAAGTGCTACAGAATCATCATTATATATTAGGGGACATGCCAAACTCCAAATCCTAAGAAGCTAAAAGAAATGTTGAGGGAAGAAATAGAAGCCATTTTTTAAAAAAAATTAAATCACAGTTCATATTCTTTAGCTGTCAGTTGAGGCAGCTGAAAAGACCATCAATTCAGTGCTCAGTTAAATTACTGGACTGGAATAATCTTGATGGGTACATAAAGAAAGGAATGAAATGTTTTGGTTGACCCATTTATGAAGACCAACTACTTTGGGCTGTGCTAGAAATGGCATTACTTGGACTGGTATGCTGAAAAATAGCTGGATTTCGTGTCTCCCTTACTAACCACAGATAATACTGGGTTGATGTTCTAATTCCTCAGTGAAGGACTCCACTGATAGATGTTTTAAACTAACAAAGGCAACACCACCTTCATCTGTTTTTTAACTGAGAAATTCCTTTTCTTTGCCTTAGAGCATCAGGGAACCAAAGACCACCTTTAATCAACAGCCAATATCTCATAGCCTAATCAATACTAGATTGGAGATAGTCTTAGGCTCCAGAGACATCAATGGGAGTATTGATTAAAATCGAATCAATATACTGTTTGGATTTTTAGCTGGTATTCGAATTGCCCATTCAGCTAAAAAAGTGAACCAAGAGAGTTCAAAATATTTCACTGTCAGAGAAGGAAATAGACATGGAATTCTCCCAAGTACCTCCATTTTCCTCATTCTTGTGGCTGCCATGTTGAAACCATAAGTCTCACTAATGGGCTTATAGTAGTGATCCTTTGCCGCTTACTTTTTACCTTCAGGAAGAGACTATCACCCAATCAAATTTGGGGCTCCCCTAGTTTGTATTCTCAACAGATATCTCCAAACTTATCTTTCGACAACTGTCCCTTCCTCCCTCTCCACCCTCCATCACTAGGGAAAAGATTCCCAAAGGAGTACGGAAAGGCAGACAGTTCTGTAACCCAGGATTCCTCACAACCAGCCATCCAGTGCTCTTGGGGAGACTTTAGATGATCCAAGTGTACATTTCATTTTTCCTTCATCTACTATTTAAGCACTTAATTTATTCAGCTATTTTTCCACTCTCCTTTCCCCCTTATGTAAAGTAATGTGTGCCTGACTCCCCACTGTTAAATTTTAATTTGTTTGAGGACAGGGATTGTGTGTCTTTAACCTCCTAAGTAATTAGCATGGTGTTCTGCACCCAGTAGGCATTTACTGAATGCTATTGATTGATTCACTGTGGTATCTTCCCAGTCACTTCCTGCCTATCATTACTAGGGAGACAGAAGTTGTAGTAATGGTATTTATTGAGTGCCCACTAGGTGCAGTGCACTGTGTTAAGCACCTGAAAAGGTAAGAAGCCCCAACACTTCAGGTTAGGCTGGCAGAAAATGGCACTTCCATCTTTCAGAATGTTGGTGAGGTTGGCACAGTTTACACTTAGGACAACCCTGCCTGGAGCAGTGAGGAGTCTAAGGGCATTTTTCCCAACAATAATGGTCTGATGGTTTTATTGTTCTTGTTACACTACAATAATATAATAATTTTTGCATTTAAGCACTTTCTATATGTGCCAAGCACTCTATGAACAGCTGGGATAGATACAAATAATCAGAGCAGACACAGTTCCTATTCCACTCAATAATAATAATAATAATAATAATAATGGCATTTGTTAAGCACTTACTATGTGCAAAGCACTGTTCTAAGCGCTGGGGGGATACAAGGTGATCAGGTTGTTCCGCGTGGGGCTCACAGTCATCATCCCCATTTTACAGATGAGGTAACTGAGGCTCCGAGAAGTTAAGTGACGTGCCCAAGGTCACACAGCAGACATATGGTGGAGCTGGGATTCGAACCCACGACCTCTGACTCCAAAGCCCGTGCTCTTTCCACTGAGCCACTCTGCTTCTCTGCTTCACCTGGGGCTCACAGCACAAGTAGGGGGGATAAACAGGTTTTGGAGCCCCATTTTACAGATGAGGAAACTGAGGCATAGTGAAGTTAAGTGACTGACCCAAGGTCACACGGCAGGCAAGTGGCAGAGTCAGGATTAAAACCCAGATCCTCTGACTCCCGGGCCCATGCTCTTTCCACCAGGCCATGCAGCTGTGTTTTACTGAATTTCCCTATGTAGGCATTGCCAGTCCCTCCGTTTTGATTGTTCATGCCTGTGGGTTGGGACTTTGTCTGAGGTATTATCCATGAACCTTTCCCTAGTACCTAGTACCTTTTATCTTAAATAATAATAATAAATAGATTCTGACCAGGTCTATTTGGAAAATGCAGAGAGGAGGGTCTTAAATATTATGCTCTTAAAGTGACCCCAAGCATCCCTAATTATGGGAAATCATTCGGCAGTATGAAGACTCACTAGCATTTCAGATGCAGGTTCATGAGTTCTGGGAAAAGGCAAATTCCAGGCTGGAATCCTAACTGCCTGACTTAAGGTGGGATTTTGGAGGTCTTATGAGACACTAGAAACTACTACTGCCTGGGATTTTAAATAACCTCAAAAGCTTTAAATTGATTTCTCTTTCACCCAAACTGTTTATAAAATAGATTGACCTGGGTCTTCTGATCCCACCAAAATAGATGAGCAAAAGTGATGATGTATGATGGAGACACCTCCAAGATGAACTCAAAGCATTTGCTCGAGATCTAAAGGAAAGAGGAGGATTGATCCCGACTGGCCATGGACAGAATGCTTTTAATTTCCAAATGTAATCTCTTAAGTCAGGGGTCAGCAACCTTTTCCTGCAGACGAGCCAAACAAAATTGCCTCATGCTGCACCCAGCGCAGTGCGATAATGATTAATTATAATAAAGATGGTGTTTAGTTACTTTCTATGTGCCAGACCTTGGGGTAGATACAAGATAATCAGATCGGACACAGTCCTGGTCCCACAGGGGCCTCACGGTCTAAGAGGGTGTGAGAACAGGTACTGACTCCCCATTTTACAGATGAGCAAACTGGGGCTTTCAAAGGTTATGTGACTATTTTTTATGATATTTGTTAAGTTCTCAGTATGTGCCAGGCACTGTACTAAGTGCTGGGTGTAGATACAAACTAATCAGGTTGGATACAGTCCATGTCCCATATGGGACTCACTGTCTTAATCCCCATTTTACAGATGAGGTATCTGAGCTTGGGCAAGTCACTTAACTTCTCTAAGGTCTACAGGCAGGTGGCAAAGCCAGGATTAGAACCCAGGTGCTTCTGATTCCCAGGCCTGTGCTCTGCAAGTTTGCATAGCAGACCAATTTCAGAGCAGAGATTAGTAGTAGTAGTAGTTGCAGAAGTAGTGATAATAGGATTTATTAAGATTAGAACCTAGGTCTTCTGCCTCCCAAGTCCCTGCTCTTCCCCCCCATACCACACTACCAGTCCTGCTATATCCACAAACTTCAACTACTTCAGAGCAACAGCTGTTGTGGCCATTGTGACTGGTTCCACCACCTCACCCAACCTGTCCCAGCCCAAGCCCTCCTGAGCCCAGTCTCTTCCCCGGAGAAGTGGAATGGCGATGGTGGGAGGATGAGGGGGAGAGAGGGGAAAGTTGAGGTGGCGCATCAGTGCATCCCTGGCCAGCCCCAGTCTGCCCTGCTTCCTACTGTTTGGGCTGGGAAGGGGGCAGGAGTCTAAAAGTGGGCACCGGGATGTGGAGTGACAAAGGACATGATCCCAGGCCCAGTCCAAGGCATGTAGCATTCCAGGAAAAGTTTCAAATTGCCATCTCTCCCCCAATCTGGCTCATGGGGATACTTGAGGGGTTCAGCACCCCCATTCTGTACCCAGTCCCTCTGCAGCACTTGCTGCTCCTGGAGAATGCTGCAGAACATGTCCCGTCAGTGGGGACGAGGAGCAGAAGGGAAGTGGGGAGGAGAGGTGTGGGGTTGGGAGGGATGGGAGAGGAGAAAGGTGCAGAGGAAGGAGGGGGAGGGGAAGGAGGTGTTTCACTCCTCAACTGTACCCTTCAAGAAAGCAGCAGGCAGCTCCAATGTCTTCTGCAGCCACAACCTGAGGGTGGGGAAGGTGGACGAGAAGGAGCCAGTCAGCTAGAGGAGGCTGTGGGCTTTTTTTTGCCCTAAAAGCTGGCAGGGAAGTTCCCCTGGTAGTAAAGTTAGGCCGATTGACCACCATTACAACAGCCCTATAAAGATGTGGCGCTTCCTCACAGAGAGGCTGGGCCTCACAGAGCCAACTCAGGTTGTAAATTCCCCATACTGTAAATTCCTTGTTGGCAGGGATTGTGTCTACCTACTCTGTTATATCATTCTCTCCCTTAGTACAGTGTTCAGCACACAGTATGTTTGATAAATACTATTGATTGATTTAGCTACTTAGTTCCAACAAGAGCTAGATATAGCTCTCAGGCTAGTTTGCTGATCCCTGTCCTAAGGCTAGGAGCCAATTAGCTTACTATGTTAACAGGTTTCCTCCGTCCGGGTGGAGGCCAACGAATTCATCTGATTCTGGAATTAAGCTCCACGTCAAGTTGAATCATTTCCCATAAAGTACCCATGTCATTGTAAAAAAATACCTCATTCTCTTGGCAAACCTGATGAAAAGGAAAAGGCAGCACTCCCAGGATTCTTCCAGACAAAGAATTGCTCATATTGCCCCAGTAAGAGAGTTGCTTTAACAATGCAGCATTTCTTCTAATGATTCTTGTTAAGGCAAGAAAGATCCTATCTTGGTCAGCTGCAAACCATGGCCCCTCTGACCCACCCTCCTCCAGTCTGAACTCCAGCTCCACTATCTCCAAGTCAGACCTCAAAGACTGGAACTTTCATAAGCTTTCCCCCTGCCCTCCCAATGACCTGAACCCACCTCCTGTATAGGGAAGGCAGCCTCATTCAGGGTAAAACAATGTGGTTTACATGCTTGTTTAGTCAAGGGCCTCTCAGTGAGAGACAGCTTCCCTGCACTTTGCTGAATAATTTGGGAATATATGAACAGGAAGTGATGTTCAGTTTGTGTGCAGCTAAAAGCTACACAAATAACCAGTAGGGCAGAAGCATGTGAGAGTAGAAGATCCAGCTTTGCTTCAGGGAGGGTTAAAAATCCAGTTAGGCAGAAAAGGAATAAGTGAGGCCGAGGAGAGTTTTTAAGTCGGAAAGTTCACCAGGGTTTTCCGGTGAACCTGGGCTGATATCCGTAATCCCAAGGCCAAATTACATAATTGAAGATGTTGGTCACTCTTTGAGAAGTTGGGTGGCTCACTGATCATCTGTGCACATTAGGGAAATCAGTAAGAAACGGAGACTTTGGGAGAAGTCATTAGCAAGTGACATCTGGGGAAATGCTCTCAGGCAGGAGAAGGAATTGGAAGGGGAATATCATCTGGGAAAATGCCCTACAGAGATCATTTGATCCAAACCCTTCCAGACCTGATCCTCCAAAAGCCACCACCTCCACTTGGGGCATGTCATCAAGGCAAGGCAAGGAAAAGGCCCCCTTTACTCCTCAGTGTTTGTGCTAATCAGGGTCCCTCACCACCAGGAACCACTAGAGGCCAAGCTGAGAGTAGAGATTCCTAAGGGTGCCCAGCTTGACCAAGTGGAAAGAATGCAGGCCTGGGAGACAGAAAACCAAGGTTCTAGTCCCAGCTTGAGCACTGGTCTGCTGTGTGACTTTGGGCAAGTCATTTAACCTCTCTGGGCCTCAATTTCTTCACCCATAAAATCGGAATAAAAATTCCTGCTATCCCTAGATTGTGAGCCCCCATATGGGCCCAGGACTGTGATTGCCTATCTCGCCACTGACCCGTCACCCATGTCCTGCCTCTGGCCTGGAACACCCTCCCTCCTCAAATCCAACAATTACTCTCCCCCACTTCAAAGCCTTACTGAAGGCACATCTCGTCCAGGAGGCCTTCCCTGACTAAGCTCCCCAATCCTCTTCTCCCACTCCCTTCAGCATTGCACCAACTTGCTCCCTTTGTTCTGCCCCCGACTCAACCCCACAGCATATATGTGCATATCTTTAATTTATTTATTGATATTGATGTCTACCCTCTCTAGACTGTAAGCTCACTGTGGCCAGGGAATGTATCTGTTTATTGTTGTACTAATGCCCAACTGTGTACATTCAGGAAATCATTCCAGGTTACCCTAAGGTGCCTGGAAATTAGTACATTTAGTACTGTACAAGCATATAGTACAGTGCTCTGCACACAGTAAGCACTCAATGAATACAATTGAATGAACTGATTTTATTATCTGTATTTACCCAAAGGCTAAGCATAGAGTATATGCTTAATAAATGTCATTATATAAAGTTGCAGTATAGAAGCAGCATGACCTAGAGGAAAGAGCACGGGCCTGAAAATCAGAGGACCTGTGTTCTAATCCTGGCTCTGATACTTGTCTGCTGTTTGACCTTGGGCAAGTCACTTAAGTTCTCTGTGCCTCAATTTCCTTACCTGTAAATTGGGGATTAAATCCCCCCCTCCTCCTATTTAGACTGAGAACCTCATGTGGGATAGAAAACGTGCCTAACGTATCTTGCATCTACCCCAGTGCTTGGCAAATAGTAAGCACTTAATAAATACCATTTTTATTATTACACAGGTATGGCACTCCATTTTCCTCTCAAGTGGCTTAAAAGGGGCAAAGTGGAGCTTTAGGTTTCTTTCCCAAAACTTGAATCTTGATTCAGGGTCATATCTTCTACCTCTATTGCACTCTCCCAGGTACTTAGAACAACACTCTGCACACAGTAGGTGTTCAATAAATACTATTGGTTGATTGAGTTTTCTTGCAGTACTGTCAGGCACCTTGGGGTAACCTGGAATGATTTCCTGAATGTACACAGTTGGGCAAGAGAAATAATTGTAAATGTCCCCAAAATGGGAAAAGACTAAAAACAGAAGCCAACAGAGATTGCTTTGGTCATCATTTAAACCGAGCCAAATTTGTTCTCCCAGAAGTTGTTCCAGACATTTAACTCCCTCCTCAGGCCCCCTGTTCCTCCCCTTCCCCCATCCCTCACCCCCGGTGATCTGGCCACGTACTCCATTAGTAAAATTAACACCATCAGGTCTGAGCTCCCCAAAGTCACGCCTCCCCCTTCTCCATCTTCCCTGCTCTCAACCCTCCCTGCTACTTTCCCATCCTTCCCAGCAGTATCTTGGGATGAGATCTCCTCCCTCCTCTCAAGTGCCACCCCATCCACCTGTGCTTCGGACCCTATTCCCTCTCATCTTATGAAAACTCTTGCCCCTTCCCTCCTCCCCTCCTTAACTTCCATCTTCAACCACTCACTCTCCACTGGTTCCTTCCCCTCTGCCTTCAAACATGCCCACGTCTCCCCCATCCTAAAAAACCCTCTCTTGACCCTACTGCCTCTTCTACTTATTGTCCTATCTCCCTCCTACCCTTCCTTTCCAAACTCCTAGAACAAGTCATCTACTCTCGCTGCCTCGAATTCCTCAACTCCAACTCTCTCTTAGACCCGCTCCAGTTTGGCTTCCATCCCCAGTACTCCACCGAAACTGCCCTCTCAAAAGTCACCAATGACCTCCTTCTTGCCAAATCCAATGGCTCCTACTCAATCCTAATCCTCCTCAACCTCTCAGCTGCCTTAGACACTGTGGACCATCCCCTTCTCCTCAACATGATATCCAACCTAGGCTTCATGGACTCCATCCTCTCTTGGTTCTCCTTTTATCTCTCTGGCTGTTCATTCTCAGTCTCCTTCGCAGGCTCCTCCTCCCCGTCCCATCCCCTTACTGTAGGAGTTCCTCAAGGGTCAGTTCTTGGTCCCCTTCTGTTCTCCATCCATACTCACTCCCTTGGTGAACTCATTCACTCCCACGGCTTCAACTATCATCTCTACACTGATGACACCCAAATCTACATCTCTACCCCTGTTCTCTCGCCCTCCCTCCAGGCTCGTATCACCTCTTTCCTTCAGGACATCTGCATCTGGATGTCTGCGTGCCATCTAAAACTCAACCTGTCCAAGACTGAGCTCCTTATCAATCAATCAATCAATCGTATTTATTGAGCGCTTACTATGTGCACAGCACTGTACTAAGCGCTTGGGAAGTACAAATTGGCATCACATAGAGACAGTCCCTACCCAACAGTGGGCTCACAGTCTAAAAGGGGGAGACAGAGAACAGAACCAAACATACCAACAAAATAAAATAAGTAGGATAGAAATGTACAAGTAAAATAAATAAATAAATAAATAAATAGAGTAATAAATATGTACAACCATATATACATATATACAGGTGCTGTGGGGAAGGGAAGGAGGTAAGACGGGGGGGTGGAGAGGGGGACGAGGGGAGAGGAAAGAAGGGGCTCAGTCTGGGAAGGCCTCCTGGAGGAGGTGAGCTCTCAGCAGGGCCTTGAAGGGAGGAAGAGAGCTAGCTTGGCGGAGGGGCAGAGGGAGGGCATTCCAGGCCCGGGGGATGACGTGGGCCGGGGATCGATGGCGGGACAGGCGAGAGCGAGGTACGGTGAGGAGATTAGTGGTGGAGGAGCGGAGGGTGCGGGCTGGGCAGTAGAAGGAGAGAAGGGAGGTGAGGTAGGAGGGGGCGAGGTGATGGAGAGCCTTGAAGCCCAGGGTGAGGAGTTTCTGCTTGATGCGCAGATTGATCGGTAGCCATTGGAGGTTTTTGAGGAGGGGAGTAATATGTCCAGAGCGTTTCTGGACAAAGATAATCCGGGCAGCAGCATGAAGTATGGATTGAAGTGGAGAGAGACACGAGGATGGGAGATCAGAGAGAAGGCTAGTGCAGTAGTCCAGACGGGATAGGATGAGAGCTTGAATGAGCAGGGTAGCAGTTTGGATGGAGAGGAAAGGGCGGATCTTGGCAATGTTGCGGAGCTGAGACCAGCAGGTTTTGGTGACGGCTTGGATGTGAGGGGTGAATGAGAGAGCGGAGTCGAGGATGACACCGAGGTTGCGGGCTTGTGAGACGGGAAGGATGGTAGTGCCGTCAACAGAGATGGGAAAGTTAGGGAGAGGACAAGGTTTGGGAGGGAAGACAAGGAGCTCAGTCTTCGACATGTTGAGCTTTAGGTGGCGGGCGGACATCCAGATGGAGATGTCCTGAAGGCAGGAGGAGATGCGAGCCTGGAGGGAGGGGGAGAGAGCAGGGGCAGAGATGTAGATCTGGGTGTCATCAGCGTAGAGATGATAGTTGAAGCCGTGGGAGCGAATGAGGCCACCAAGGGAGTGAGTGTAGATTGAGAACAGAAGGGGACCAAGCACTGAACCTTGGGGAACCCCCACAGTAAGAGGATGGGAGGGGGAGGAGGAGCCTGCAAAAGAGACTGAGAAAGAACGACCGGAGAGATAAGAGGAGAACCAGGAGAGGACGGAGTCAGTGAAGCCAAGGTCAGATAACGTGTTGAGGAGAAGGGGGTGGTCCACAGTGTCAAAGGCAGCTGAGAGGTCGAGGAGGATTAAGACAGAGTATGAGCCGTTGGATTTGGCAAGCAGGAGGTCATTGGTGACCTTTGAGAGCGCAGTTTCCGTGGAATGAAGGGGACGGAAGCCAGACTGGAGGGGGTCGAGGAGAGAGTTGTTGTTGAGGAATTCTAGACAGCGCGTGTAGACAACTCGTTCAAGGAGTTTGGAAAGGAATGGTAGGAGGGATATGGGACGATAACTAGAAGGTGAGGTGGGGTCAAGAGAGGGTTTTTTTAGGATGGGAGAGACATGGGCATGTTTGAAGGCAGAGGGGAAGGAACCAGTGGAGAGTGAGCGGTTGAAGATGGAAGTTAAGGAGGGGAGAAGGGATGGAGCGAGAGATTTCATAAGATGAGAGGGAATGGGGTCAGAAGCACAGGTGGCCGGAGTAGCACTTGAGAGGAGGGAGGAGAGTTCCTCTGAGGATACCGCTGGGAAGGATGGGAGAGTAGCAGAGAGTGTTGAGAGCCGGGGGGTTGGAGAAAGGGGGGAAGAGACTTTGGGGAGGTCGGACCTGATGGATTTAATTTTGTTAATGAAGTAGGAGGCCAGATCGTTGGGGGTGAGGGAAGGAGGAGGGGGAGGAACCGGGGGCCTGAGAAGGGAGTTGAATGTACGGAAGAGCTGGCGGGGGTGATGGGCATGGGTGTCAATAAGGGAGGAGAAATAGTTTTGTCTGGCAGAAGAGAGGGCTGAGTTAAGGCAGGAAAGGATAAACTTGAAGTGAACGAGGTTGGCATGGTGTTTAGACTTTCGCCAGCAGCGTTCGGCAGCTCGAGCATAAGAGCAAAGGAGGCGGACAGTGGCAGTGATCCAGGGCTGTGGGTTAGTGGTGCGAGAGCGGCGAAGGGAAAGGGGAGCGAGCGAGTCTAGCTGAGTAGAAAGGGTAGAGTTGAGAGCAGTAATCTGATCATCAAGACTGGGTAGAGAGGAGAGGGCGGCGAGGTGGGGTGTGAGGCGCTCCGAAAGATGGGTGGGGTCCAGAGAGCGGAGATCTCTGTGAGGGAGTAAAACGGATTTACAGGGGAAAGGAGTGTGAGTGAGGAGGCAGGTGAGAAGATTATGATCAGAGAGAGGGATCACAGAGTTGGTGAGGGTGGACACAGTGCAGCGGTAGGAGATGATGAGGTCGAGGGTATGACCAAGTTGGTGAGTGGGTGAGGTGGGGTGGAGGAAGAGGTTGGCAGCGTCAAGGAGAGATAGAAGGCGGGCGGCAGAGGAGTCGTTAGGGATATCCATGTGGATATCTTGGATATCCTTATCTTCCCTTATCTTCCCTCTCAAACCCTGTCCTCTCCCTGACTTTCCCGTCACTGTAGACGGCACTACCATCCTTCCGTCTCACAAGCCTGCAACCTCGGTGTCATCCTTGACTCTGCTCTCTCATTCACCCCTCACATCCAATCCATCACCAAAAACTGCCGGTCTCACCTCCACAACATCGCCAAGATCCTCCCTTTCCTCTCCATCCAAACTGCTACCTTTCTGGTTCAATCTCTCATCATTTCCCAACTAGATTACTGCAGCAGCCTCCTTTCTGATCGCCCATCCTCCTATCTCTCCCCATTTAAGTCTATACTTCACTCTGCTGCCCGGATTATCTTTGTACAGAAATGCTCTGGGCATGTCTATACCCTTCTCAAAAATCTCCAGTGGTTGTCTATCAACCTTCGAATCAAGCAAAGACTCCTCACTCTCGGCTTCAAAGCTCTCCATCACCTCGCCCTCTCCTACCTCACCTCCCTTCTCTCCTTCTACGGCCCAGCCCGCACCCTCCGCTCCTCTGCCGCTAACCTCCTCGCTGTACCTCATTCTCACCTGTCCCACTGTCAACCCCCGGCCCACGTCCTACCTCTGTCCTGGAATGCCTTCCCTCCACTCATCCGCCAAACTAGCTCTCTTCCTCCCTTCAAAGCCCTACTGAGAGCTCACCTCCTCCAGGAGGCCTTCCCAGACTGGGCCCCCGTTTTCCCTCTCCTCCTCCTCCTCTCCCCATCGCCCCCCCGCCCTATCCCCTTCCCCTCTCCACAGCACTTGTGTATATTTGCATATATTTGCTACTCTATTTTATTAATGATGCATATATAGCTATAATTCTATTTATTTTGATGGTATTGACACCTATTTACTTATTTTGTTGTCTGTCTCCCCCTTCTAGACTGTGAGCCCATTGTTGGGGACCTTCTCTATATGTTGCCGATTTGTACTTTCCAAGCGCTTAGTACAGTTTTTTGCACACAGTAAGCACTCAATAAATATGATTGAATGAATGAATCAATGAAAATAGGCAGGCAATCCCAAAAGCATTCTCTGACTCAGCATCTCTTCCTCGTGAGAGCCTCAGCATCCCTTCCTTGTGAGAGCCTCGGCATCTCTTCCTCATGAGAACCTCAGAGTCTCTTCCTCATGAAAGCCTCAGTTTACTTTTTTGTGAGAGCCTTAGCATCACTTGCTCATGAAAGCCTCAGTTTTTCTTCCCTGTGAGAACTTCAGCATCTATTCCTCATGAGGGCCTCAGAGTCTCTTCTTCAGGAGAGCCTCAGTTTCTCTTCCTTGTGAGATCCTCAGCTGCTTTTCCTTGTGTGAACCTCAGTTTCTATTACTCACGGAAGCAACAGTGGAAGAGACAATGCTTTTGGACATTTTCCCTGAGCTTGAGAGATCCCCTTTTTTAATGTTAAAATGTCTCTCTTGCCTTGAATTCAGTACACCCATGTGATTCTGTACCTTGAAGTGTTTTTTTCTCAGCTTATAATAAAACATATTGCAAATAAAGTACAGAGTGAGATATTATGAATCTAAATTCTCTGCAATAAATACAATGGCAAACCATCCTTTACATTTTTTCTCCCTTGAAAACAAATTTGCAAGACAATTACTGTGCTTAATGATTCAATTTGTGTAGACTTTGTCACTATGACAATGAAAGTGGCTCAAGTATGATAAAGCAAACGTACTAATAAACCTTGTTTTTATTGATTCGTAAGAAGCTCAATTGTCTGGGAGAAACAGAAAGAAAGCTGACATCACTCCCCACTGGAATGCAGTGATAAGTGTCAGACTATTTTTCTTACAGGCAATTTCTCTGGCTATGTGATGTCTGGTTGCAAATTTAAAGTAAATGACATTCCATAATCTGTGAGGTAAAGTCTGCATTATTTTCTTGAGCATTTAAAATAATTTTGTGTCTGAAAATTTCTCCAATGTCTAGACAAGATATATTACTTGCCTACCTGAAATATTAAAATTTGCTGTTCTACACCCTGCGTGACCGCTTCTGCTGTAAACATAAGATTCAGTTTTAGATTTCTCGACTTTTTTTTTCTTTCTGCAGCTCATTCTGTTCCTCTTTCAGCTGGGAGAGGGTGCTTGAGCCTAATTCAGGGAGTCAGGCGCATGGCTGCTTTGGGCAGGTTGGATTATTGCCGCTCTGGTCATCCTCCCCCCGGCCCCTGGTTCCGGGGGGATCGGCATGTGCCCGGCCAGCCCTGCCCGCTGCTGTCAGCCCGCATAATGGGAGGCAGCCAGGCCCAGCTGGCTCGTCAGATGTGAGGGGAAAACGGCAGGGAATGCAATGCGGGGCGAACAAAAGCTGAGCAGATGCAAAGGGTCTGAAGGGCTCTGGCGGCCGCTTCATCTGTCTGGGGACATGTCTGGCCCCTCGGGTGGCGTAATCAGAGTCTGGGGCGGGCTGGGAGTTCTTTCTTGTTATTTGACCACAAAGGCCGGGCCGTCCGTGGCACAGGCTGTTAGCGGGCCAATTTCACAGCATCCCGGCTCCGTTACCATTTGAAATATGTTCTAAAAATGAGCTGGGAGAGGAGCGACTTAGAAATCACTCTTCTTTGGGTGGGGGAGGAGAAGGGTCATAGATAGGGTCAGACTGTCCCACTGGGAGGAGAGCAGAACCCGGGGACGGGGAGGGGCATGGTCAGTCCCTGTGTGGGCTAGTCTGAGCAGGCTTGGGCCATTCTGGATTGCATCTACCTCTGAGTGGCTTCCTGCTTCCGTGGCCCTCAGAGCAAATGTGGGGCTTCTTGGAGCTATTTAGGAAAACACGATGTAATAATAATAATAATAATAGTAATAGCATTTGCAAAGTGCTTACTATGCATCGAGCACTGAGATACAATACAGAGAATACAGTCAGATCAAATACAGTTCCTTTCCCAAATAGGACTCACAGGCCAAATGGAAAGGAGAACAGGTATTTAACCCCCATTTTTTTAACAGGTGAGGAAACTGAGGCACACAGAAGTTAAGTTGCTTCCCTAAGGTCACACAGCAAACAAGCAGCAAAGCTAGGATTAGAACTCAGGTCTTCTGACCCCAATTCCTGTGCTTTTTCCACTGTTACGCTGCTTACCTCATGCGAGAAGCTTCCCCTCTTCAAATCCTCACCCCACCACCTGGCTCTGAAGCATTCAGGATCTTTGGGTAATGATTTGGGAACCAGTCCTGTCTTAATCACAGAAAAAAAAAGGAACTTAGATCAAGTAATTTTGCCCCCCTGGTCCTCCAAATCAAAAGGTTCATTCTCCTTTTATTAAAGCTCTGGGGAAAGAGACGTTTCTCTCTCCCTTTATTAAAGCTCTGAGGAAAGAGATGTCATGTACTCTTTTGGTAAGCTGTTCCAAGCTTCCAATCATGGCAAGGCATTCCTTCTGTCTAATCTGAATTCCTCTTTCTCTAATTTAACGACATTTCCAGTCCTGGTATCAGGCTAGATGATCCTACCTGTAGGCATAAATAGGCTGGTTATTCACCTATTCTCAATGCCTGCCAATCAAGAACAGTAAATGCTTAACAACAGAAGCTTCTACCTTCTAGGAGAATCCAGGAACTTTGTGTGGTAATATTTATGACTTCTTAGGATCACAGAAAAAATCACGTCAGGCAACCTAACACCCTCTAAGAACCTCCCTTCTCAGGGTCCATTTTTATCGGTAGTAAAGATGAAAAGGAGGGAGGAATGTTCGAATGAACAGAAGGAAATTGGTGAATGTGAAAAAGCAGCAGACTGAGATTAACCCAGGCCTTAGGAGAGAAATGGCTAAGGGGCATGCTGAGGAGGGCATGGAGGACAGTTATAAGGAGGGAAAATTAGACTGCCCATCAATGAGGAAATGGGCAGGTAGCTCAAGTGGACAAAGGCAAACTCAAAATCAACAAAAGCTTCTGATCTAATGCTAGAAACCGAAAAAATTGAATGGGTGAAATGGCACTCTTAGCAACCAGACAGAGACTGGAGGGCTTCCTTGGAAACTAGATGATGCCAAGTTCAAAACAAATAGAATAAACACTTTTTCATCCAGCAGAGGATGAGTGTAAGGAATGGTTTGGGGATTTTTTTGACTATTTCATTCTTCCTTATGTTTGTAGTATGCATTCCCCCTCCCCTCTTTTATTCTTAGGTCATAAGTACCTTGAGAGCCAGGGACCATGTACAATTTTCACCTGGTATTTTTTCCCAGGGCTTAATTTAGTACTGTGAACAAAGTAAGTGCTCAATAAATACCATTACTACTACCTAATAGACATTGGGTGGAACATTGACACTGCTTACATTTTTTCTTGGCTACTCTAAAGAACACGAGAACAGATTTGTTTTCGAATGGTATTTGTTAAGTGCTATGTGCCAGGCACTGTATTAAGCACTGTTTTAGATTTAGATGATCCTAGAAGGAAAAATCCAAGGTAGGTATTCATTCATTCATTCAATCAATCGTGTTTTCTGAGTGCTTATTGTGTGCAGAGCACTGTACTAAGTGCTTGGAAAGTACAACTCAGCAATAAAGTAGGAACCTGAGAAGCACCTCTTCATTCTGTTCCATAGTTTTCTTCTCTCATTTTTTTATAGTATTTGTTAGGCGCTTACTATATGTCAAATGTTGTTCTAAATGCTGGGGTGGATACAAGTTAATCAGGTTAGAGATAGCCCTTGTCCGATATGGGCCTCAAAAACTGAAAAGGAGAGAAAGCAAGTATCAAATTCCCATTCTGCAGTTGAAGAAACTGAGGCACGAAGAAGTTAAGTGACTTTCCCCAGGTCACACATCTGGCAAGTGGCAGAGCTGGGATTAGAACCCAGGTCTTCTGGCTCCCAGGGCCTGTGCTTTATCCACTAGGCCAGGCTGCTTTCCTACACTGCTCATTCAGCAGCATTGGGAAAGACTCCGGACATGGCTGGATTTCAAGAGTGTCGGGATCTGTCCCAGAGCTCCTGGGATATGAAGAAAATTCTAAAATGGAGCTTGCTTAACAGGCTCCTGAAAAGCCAAGGGTCCCACAGGTCTCAAGACACCAGGCCTGACTTGGGCTGGCACAAAGTTGAACCTGATCAAGTAGCAGTGAGTTAACTATACCTCCACATACCTTCTCAGAAATGGGGGCTTCACCTGAGAGGGAAGAAGGGGAATCACATCATGAGTTTGGGGTACTGACACCCAAGGGCCATAGTCAGGCAGCAGCCCCAGCTAAGTGGGAGCAAGGTATGTACACGGCAGCATCACCCCCAGGAAAGCCCCATGCATTTTCCGGTCCAGCTCAATTATCCGTGCTGCAGCTGGAACCAGTACTGGACCAGAACCCAAACTCCTGGCTGGGCCCCGTAATTCATGTCAAGGTAGTCGACAATCTTGGGGACCCTGCTGCCTAACTCAGTTTTCCTGTCCACAGGAGGGAACTCATGTTGACTTATCAACAGTCCTTAGACTGTAAGCTCATTGTGGGCAGAGAACTGTCCGTTATATTGTACTCTCCCGAATGCTTAGTACAATGCTCACAAATCGAGCAATCAATAAATATGATTGATTGACTGACGGTGATCAAGGAAGGATGAAGATTTATTTTGAAGTCCCATTAACACTCACCAAAAGTCCCATGACCCTCAGATGAAAGGCAGTGGGGAAATGCAATGTGTTTCTGTGGCCTTTGCAGCTCACTTGTTCCTCTAAGGGCAACAAAAGCTGGGTAAACATCAAAAGAATGATTTAAAAGAGCAAATAAATCAAGGGAAGCCTGGTTCGAGTCAGAGATTCTCATTCTGCAAGGCCAATATGTCGGCAACAAATTACAGATTGTTCAGAGACCGGGAAGGGGGTGTGATCGATGGGGACGACCGAGCGTCTACATGGCAATAGAGTCAGAAGGGGCCTCAGATACAGAGCCATGGCCTAGTGCATTCCCTGTAGATGGGGATGCCTTCTCTCTCAAGGGGACTTAGCCATCCTCCTCTGACCATATTTTTTCCAGAGCCTCATCCATCCCTAGCTACATATGTTTCAACAAATGAATAGATTTCCCCCTTAAAGGCTGCTGAAGCAGAAAGGTTAGTCAAGGGAACGTCCCATAAATTGAGACCTCACAATGGACAAGATGGGTACTATGTGGGAGGGAGGGAGTAAAAGGGCAGTCTAAGGTTTAGTAAATGGGTGGAAAATCTCTTCCTTTTTAACTAGGCTGCTTTGCCTTGGCAGCAGGCATTGCGGTGGCTCAGGGACTTCAGATAGCAGTTCCACCATGTTTGACCACAGCAGAAAAACTATGCATCTCTCTGACGTAGGAGGAACAGCCAGGCAGCCCTGCTCCATATGGAACGCATACTGGAGACATTTACCAGGAAAATTAATTATTCAGCCAGCATGAGTTGAAGCTCTCGTTATAAAGCAGACCTCTGACGCTGCCTCTCCGGCTTTGAGAGGAGTGAGAACAGCAGCTTGGTGAAGCTAACGGAGCGCCTCTGAGAGAGTGAGGAGTTTGAATAATTTAAATATCAGACATTGCTACAGGGTAGCCAGGGCTTTTGCACTGGGGCAAAGCATTGATAATAAATGATTCTTTTTACTGCAGTTCAAAAAATGACAGTGTAATACAAATGTACAGATGTCTTCCTCAAAGTTTGGATGAGACACCCTCCTGGGAGAGCCTCTTTCCATTTTAACTTCAGGCTTACTGATCTTTCCTAATAACAGAGTATATCTATGAGAAAAATGAAAACAGAAGCACAAACATCATTGATTAATTAACCTTTCACCCCCCACCCTCTGCCCCCTCAAATTACAGTCTGAATCTGAACTGAAAGATCACTGGAAAAAAAATCAGTCAACTTGGACAGAATTTGGAAATCAAGTTAAAGTAAATATATAACATGTGGTAGGAGAAACAGGAAAGTTATCCTCCGGTTCGCAGGTAACACTGTCAGTGGTGACTTGGCATCTATGAGTGTCAGCATCTTTGAGCAAGAACGCTTACCCATTTGCAAAGTGGGTCCATGAAAATACCACAGTGCCCCTTTGCCAATCACATGAGCATTGTTTGGACACAGATGCTTAAAAGGGGAAAAGTACCAATCTATCAACAATAATAAGTACTGAGGTAGCTACAACACAATCAGTCAGCTACAATCCCTGTTCCACATAGAGTTTAGAGTCTAAGGGGGAGGGAAGTCAGGCCATTGAATCACTATTTTGCAGATGAGGGAACTGAGGTACAGAGAAATTAAGTGACTTGCCCAAGGTCACACATCAGGTAAACAACAGAACTGGGATTAGAACTCAGGTCCTCTGACTCCCAGGCCTGTGATCTTTCCACTAAGATACACTACTTTCTATACGGATTAGAAACTCTTTTGAGGGTTATTAATTGAGACACTATTTGGCTAAATAACATTACAAGAATTGCTACCTTTCAGAACGTCTTGATTGAGGTGCAGTCAATATGTGAGGATTAGTCTGGACATAATCCCCTTGAGTCAGGGACAATGCCTAATTAATTTACCTTGGAAATTCCCAAGCACCTTTTTCAGTGCTACACACAAATCGGTTGCACAAAAAGAAATCTGATGGATCAATCAATGAATAACATAATCCAAGAGCCAGGAGAAATTTCCTTTCAGAGAGTAGCTTGGTTTCTAAATCTTCCTTTCCCTCCTTCCACTTCCTTCCGCTTCACCCAATCCTGGACTGAGGCTGTGAGGCATTGGTTGTGGGTGGCAGTTGTCTAGACCATGCTAAAAACAGCCCTGGCCTTACCTTAATTACCAAGAAAAAAAAAATGACCATTACTTTCCACACAATCTAGGCTCAAATGGGAAGGCCTGGAAGTTTTGATTTTAAGACTATAGCTAAACAGCTTCAGCCTAGGACAAAGAGGAACAGCCAAAATGGTCCTTTGATCTTCCAAGGAATTTAATTTTATCTTTTTTCAATAATAATAATAGTAATAATCATAATGATAATAATTGTGGCATTAGTTAAGCGCTTACTAAGAGTCAAGCACTACACTCAGCACTGAGGTAGATACAAGATAATTATGTCCCACATAGGGCTCACACTCTAAGTAAGATGGTGAAAAGGTACTGAATCCCCATTTTGTGGATGACGGAACTGAAGCACAGAGAAGTGACTTGCCCTAGGTCATACACCGCAGGAAAGAGGCAGAGCTAGGATTAGAACTCAGGTCCTCTGACCCCCAGGCTCTTTCCACTAGGCAATGGAGCTGCCAGCTCTTGCATGAATGTTGCCTCCACCTTCCAATCTTGCAACTCCCAAATTACAAGGGTGACCTTTAGTATTATTGTAGAAAAGATTCCCATATTTCTTTCCATAGTATGCCATTTCCATTGAGGGATGATTTAATTTTGGCATAATAGGGTTAATTCAAAAGTACACATAATAATCCAAAATATAAAAGTCATTGCACTTAAGTGAGACTACCGATAGAGACTGCTGAGACAGCCTCCTGCTGTTTCAATATGTTCCAACTAGCTATCATTGGACAAATCTAGGACACCTACTGTACACTCTGTCCCTACATCAGGAAGAGGGATTTCCTGCCTCAAGGAAAGGGGCATCAATACAGCCAGACCATTGGCCCTGCAATGAACCTGAAGAGCTGATAAAAATTAGTTCACTCTTTGACGCCATTAACTTTCTTGGCTACCAGAAAGATTCATTAAAGGACTCTCAATATCAATGCTGTGGTGAGATTCCAACAAAGATAATGAGATTCCACCAGTCTGAATCCCCCCTGGGGTTTAACACAACAGAAAAACACCCAAGTTACAAGGATTACAAGTTAAATCAGTTTGCAAATGCTCTTCCTTGGAGTCAGTGGTTGAGATCTAGGTTGGATGACACAGAGGAAGCCTTTCTTCAGCTGCCCCAGTTTTGGCGAGAGAAACACTTGCCCATCTTTCTGAGCAAAGGCAACTGCTAGCATTCACCAGCCTGGAATCTTTTGTTAAGAATCATAAGAATCATGCAGCTATGAGCACTTTTATTCTTTTCAGAGCCTGTCCAATCAGTTATCTTACTTTATCCTACAACATCCTTATGAAGTAGACACAGGTTTTATTATCCCCATTTTTCGGTTAACAAAATTGAGGCATCTGTAGAGACATTAAGTGATTTGTCTGAAATACACAACATTCCAAAGTTAGAGTCACACCTAGAACCCAGATCACATCACTCTCGTACCAGTTTCCTCTCTACTAGACCACAGAACTTCTTAGAAGAGTAGTTGGGAACTGAACGAGGACCACCAGTCCTTAACTTCATTCTCGGGGTAAGTGTCCGGCAGTGTCCATAAGAACTGAACTTGCAACCTTCCACAGGTAAATAGTGAGGTAATTTGCCATTGTGAATTTCTCTTTCATTGTTACACTTCGTTTCATCTCGGCCCTTCAAGACTCTTCCTTTGGACTTTATTTTAATAAACTCTTGTTTCAAACACAATTTGCCTTTGAGATGTATAAACAGTGGTGGCTGTGAAAGACTTATTAGTAGTGCCTATTAAAGTCCTGAGCCAGTCAGTTCTGAAGAGGCGAAATACATATTTTCATCTCTCCCAAATAATTTTCCAAACCCAACTAATTCTCACTATACAACACCTTGCAGGTTGGTTTCCTACTTTTTGTGTTTTACTCAATTGTAAAGTTATTGCTTTGATGGGCATCATTCTTTGTCTTGTCTCAATATATTTTATTCTTTTTTCCCCATCCTTTCGTGTTGTCCCCCCACTTCTTCTTGCAATGTTATCTTGCTCCACAGATACCACTGATTTATTGATTGAATGATTGTTTTCCATTACAAATCCCTTCACTCCAAGCAACAACAGCTAAACTCTCTTAAAGCTCTTGGACCCTCTACTTTCACCATTATCATTATTTAGTGCTCTGCATACAGTAAGCGCTCAATAAATACAATTGAATGAATGAATTTGTTGAGCACTAGCTTTGTGCAAAGCACTGTATTAAGTTCTCAGGAAAGTTATAAGGACAATACTTTAATGTAGGGTACCTAGTTTGAAGATTCCCACATTGTCCCCTTGATTATATGCTCCCTCTCACCTAGAACTCCCTCCCACTTCACATCCGGCAGGCCACTACTCTCCCCATTTTCAGTTTTGCTAAAATTACATCCCTGATGAGAAGTCTTCCCTGATTGATTTATCATCTCCCCACCCACTTTCCCTCCTATTGTGTCACTTATGCCCTTGAACTCTCATCCCTCTAAATACTTACCTACCGCAACTTCTTCCCCTACAGTATTTATGTACGTACCTTTAAACTTGATTCCTTCCCTCTACTTGTAACTAATTTAATACCTGTCTTGCACGCTAGACTGTACACTCTTTGGAGGCAGAGATCATGTCTATGAACTCTGTTGTACTCTCCCAAGTGCTTAGAACAATACTGTGCAGAAAGTATTTGCTCAATAAGTGCTATTAATTGATTGATTATAAAGGAAAGATGTGTGCTCAGGAGAGCATCTTCACTTCTTTGACCCCTATGTGAGCATTTATGTCAAAAGCCCCCAGAGATCTGACTAGTTTAGGGGTTGTCTGGTTCTACATTATTTCTGGATCACTAAGATTTGGGGCACCTTACTTTTTTCCAAAGTGACATGTCTCCTTGATGGCAGGGAATAATCTGAGAACTTTAATAGTAGTGCTGTCTGCAACATCTAAGCATAGAGTCTTTCAACACCAACCTCAAAAGAAGGGAATGGAAATAGAGTCAGCATTTTCTTTGTTCTTGTCAACTTTGCTACCCATTTTCCATCTCAGCATTTCCAAAGTCCAGAGTGTCTTAAGTCCCTTTCCTGCCAACTCCACTGAGCCCCATCTATACACAGAACACTTCAAGGTTCTTTGTGTGGAAAATTTCCAATAAAATGTCATTCTTTGCTTTTCGTTATTCAACTAACAATTCACTTCCAACTCTGTGGTAACAGAGCTTGATCCTTGGATAACCTGGTTCAAAAGAGAGCATGCATCAGGGGGTTTCGGTGAGCATCTGGGTCTTTATCCACACTCATACCCTGGGAAGGCAATGACTGCCAGGCACATCACCTTTGAAAATGAAGGGCAGTGATATCTACCTATAGAGATATAGCTATATGAGGGGGTTACAAAAAGAAAAATGAAATGAAAAATGAATCACAAAGAGAAAAGTATAAATCCTGCAGTTCAAAGGTTAACATGAACCAATTCATGCTAATCATTGAGGCTAAAGGAGATAGAAAAATCAGTGACATCAGAATGTTGTTTGACGACTTTCCAACTGGACCACATCCCATCTCTTTGGGTCGCCACATTGTACATAGTCTTCTCTCTCAGCTAATGAAAAAGCTAATGCCAAAGACTAAAGCATTTGTTTTCTCCTGGAACCTCAGGACAAGAACCCAGAACAAGGATGAGAGGTATTGGCTGGGGCCAGGAAGGGGTGAACAGAATTTTTCAATGCTCAGAATATTCTATCTTGCCCTGCTCACAAATGTTCAAATTCCCAAAAAGGCAAATTAAAAATTTCTAGTCAACCATCCTTTCCGGTCTTCTTCCCTCAATTATTCTCTTATACCTTCTACTGACAGATGGGACAGAGTATTTCTCATTTATTCATGGGGTGATTTTGCAGCTTGTGAGTTATGTAGACACTTTACCTCCTTTTCTCTCTTTTCCCCTCACTTCCTGGACAGTTTGAGGTATGAAAACCCTTCAGGAGGAGATGTTCAGTAGAACAGAGGTAGGCGATGACCCCAAAATTAGTCAATGTTGCTACCTACTAGTGGCTCTGGTAAAACACTAGATGGGGAAGAAGTTGACATTATTGGTTAAAATTAATTGTTGGATTTTCCATGGAGTTAGTTACTCTCTTCCCCTGTTTCTGTGTATCATGAAGAGTTGGCTATAACACACCGATTGGAATGACCACTTGCTTTTCTTGGGGAAGAGGGGAAATTGAGCAAAGCCACTTCAGTCAGGATCTTTAAACTCAATCATGCATTGGCTGGTCAGCCGCCCAAATCACAGGTCTGAATCAATAAGCAGAACCCCATGCTGAGGCTTGGACTTCCTGCTTGTGTTTCTAACAGACATCTGTGCTCGAGATGTGCACAGTGACCTTGTTGGAGAAACATCCATTCAAGGGTTTTCCCAGAATCCTGGATGGATCAGTTTGAGATCCAGTGAACGTCTGCTGGCTGGAAAGTCATGTTCGTGCCTGGTGCATCTCTCTGAGACTATTATTAGAGCCTAACCTCTTTTCTCCATTCTGCCTTTCTCAATAGGCTGTATTTAATTACCTTCAATTTACTGCATGTATAATTTGACTGTTCAGGAAAATCAAATTAAAGTTTTATTTCTGGGCCCAAAACACAATTTCTCAAAGACAGTGAAGCAGAGATTGAAAATACTCTCCTTTTTGTTGCAAAGAACGAGAAACCAAAGCTTGACCTTTTCTGCAAGGGAGGTGCTACGTGCCTCCTGTCGATTACAGGAGGGAGGAGACTTTTTCATTCAACTTTTCTTTTCCTCCAGCTCTAATATGAAAGCATCAACTGCCCTTGGTCCCCAGCAGGCTTTATCATCTGCAGGATATCTCTCAAAGCAGGCTTTTTGGTTTCTGCAGAACTGGCTTTTGAGGGTTAGACTCAATGGACTGACTGACTGTAAGGGGAGTTTATAGATCTGCACTTTATAAACGCATGGCCAACATTCAACCAATAAATAGCACCAGGGACAGGCTTAGATGGAATGCTTTGGTGTTCTCTCCTTCTGGCCCTTTCATTCCAGGTGATTTATTTTGTCTAAGAATTTCCTTACCTGAATGTAGTCCAGGACCCAAGCTGCTGAGTAGACTACAGCCTCATCTGAAACACATTTCTCCATCTGATAAAATATCAGGATTGCGGATTGGGAGGAAATTTGTCTCATTCATCCAAAAATCTGAGCTAAAGGGCAGCAAACTAGTTCCTCCATTGTTATCAATCTATGGAATTCCTTGAGAGTTGAACAATGGAATGAAAATTAAGGGTAAGTGAATTGGTTAAATAAAAAACAGACCCCAAGAGAAACCTTCACCCCAACGTGAATCTATACATAAATCTAATCTCTATGAAGGTTCAAAAAAGTTCACTTTGACATGCTTTTCTTTTTCTGTTTCCATATCTTGACATGAACTCAGTTGGCCAGAACTTGAGGCAGGAAATACTGAGCGAGAAATCTCATTCCTTTGAAAATTCTAATTCAGTTTCTCCCCGTAAGAGACACATATGTAAGTTTGCTGTACTGCTTTTTGGAGCTGGCCCTTTGATGTGAGTCTTGCATTTTTGTGCTGGGAGATTTTGATTTATTACTAATCAATGTTTTTCTGGAGGAGGAAAAACATTCAGTAACTCTCATTACACAAACCACTATTTAAGAACACAGTTATAGAAACTTGGGATACAGGCAATAGAAGTAAATGACATGGTCCCTCCCCTAATGGACACCAATGGACAAAATTAACCAGATATACAGTAAATAAGAGTAAAAGCAAAAATATAATAGAGACAAAGTTTAAAATTAAATAAATTAAAAATAGAAGGGCTTTTAATGGCATTTGTTAAGCTCACACTGTGTACCAGGCACAGCACTAAGCACTGGAGTAGGTACAAACTAATGGGGTTCCCTCATGGGACTCACAGTCTTAGTCCTCATTTTATAGATGAGGTAACTGAGGCACAGAGAAGCTAAGTGACTTACCCAAGGTCACACAGCAGACAAGTGGAAGAGCCGGGATTAGAACACAGGTCCTCTGATTCCCAGGCCCATGATCTCTCCTCTAGGCCATGCTGCTCCTCAACTGCTAATTGTAATAGTTGTAGTAGATTTAGTAGTCATTCATTCATTCAATTGTATTTACTGAGCGCTTACTGTGTGCAGAGCACTGTACTAAGCATTTGGGAAGTACAAGTTGGCAACATATAGAGACGGTTCCTACCCAACAGTGGGCTCACAGTCTAGAAGACTGTGTATTATGTATTAAGCATCTACCCTACTAAGCACTTGGGAAAGAGTAACAGATGGAAGTCATATGTTCCCAGCCCCAAAGCAGCTTACATTATAATGGAGGTGATTGACATAAAAATATTTTCCAATAGAGTATTAATAACAAATAATTAAACAAATACTCACTGTATATCTGTTGGGCAACTGGTGGGGTGACTTGCCCCAAAATGTGGGAAATTAGTTAGGAAATGTCATTTGAAGTAGCCAAAGTTTTTCAGGGAATTTTGAAGGTGCCAAGGGATGTGATTTAGCAGATTTGAGCAGGGATGATGAGCCATGCTGAAGGACAGGTGTGAATAATGGGCTGTAGATGAGTCAGACACAAGCCAGGTATAATTAAAAGGTAAACTGAGGAGGAGCAACAAGTGTGAACTGCAGTGCTGCAGAAGAAGAGGCCAGATAGACACAACAGAGGCAATCCATTCTCCATCTTACTTAGACTGTGAGCCTCCTGTGGGACACAGATTGTGTCCAACCTCATTTTCTTGTATCTACCATTGCACTTAGTGCAGTGTTTTGCACATAGTATGCACTTTACAAATATTATTATTTTGAATAATAACAACTGATGGAAGGCCTTGAAGTCTTTGCTCTTTTCAGGAAGAACTGGGAAGTCGGAAATGTTTGAGGAGGGCAGTGATGTACTTCAAATATCATTTTAAGAAGACGGTATGTGCAGCCCTAAGTAGGACAGGCAGAAGAGCAAAGAGACTGGAGTCAGGGAGGCCAGTTGGAGATCTTAAACCAGGGTGGACGTAGTAAGGATGGGGGGGAAGATTATAGAGGATGAACCAACAGAATTCAGAGATAGAGAGAATGGGGAAGGTGAGAGACAAGATGACAATAAGGCTGTGAGCACCATGTGGCACCTGATTATCTTGAATCTACCTCAATGTGTAGTTCAGGGCTTGGCACAGAGTAAGCGTTAACAAATACTATATATATACATGTATATAAAATATACATATATTTTAAAAATGCCCAGACTGGGCCTTGCCGGGCTTTTGAAACCTTTGGGAATCAGGCTTGCTGGGTAATGAGGACTTTCTCTACACCCTTCTCTCACCCTGCTATATCATCCCCTGTTCTTAAAAGTCCTCTGGGAAGGATCCACCATTATGCCATTTTGGTGAGGGTCGGAGGGGGTTCTTTCTGGCCAGGTCAGGGGTGGGATGAAGGGGGTTTTTCTTCTCATGATATTTCAATGAAAATGCTAAGTGCTCTCTGACTCCCTAAACAGGCAGAATTTACACATGCAAATTGTTCAGATAATTTGGATTCCCTTTGGCCTCAATTATCCAGATATATAATTCAAACTGGCTGGTTCTGATTTTGTCTGTAATATCTGGATGTCAGACCAGAGAATATTTTTAGATCACAGTTTTCCAGAAAATTTGCATATGAATGCTTCTGCAAAGATGGATGCTATGAACAGACACTGGAAAAGGAAACAGGAGCAGAAATAGAGGAAGGTTTTCCATTATTTCTATTGAGTCTTCGGGTGCCTCGGGTCCCATGCAGGGGAGCAGATGCACACCAGGCTGGCAATTCTATCACCTATTAACCCATCTCCAACTTTTCTTCAAATATAGGTGTTGACTAACCCACCTGGAGTTAGCTCTGTCCTTTCCAACCCTTGGGTACTCTGGTGACTGACTAGTGCATGGCTAAGTGCTAACAAGTTCTGAAAGCATCATCTTAAAAATAAGTCAAACAGGAGATCTCCTTTTGCTGAGACCATCATTTTCCCAGTCTGCCTGCAGGACCGGACAATAAAAAATTTATCCGTAATATCATTTTACTGAATTTTGCCCCAGGAGACATTCTCTCCCCACGGTTACTCAGAATGATTTTTGTCTTTTCTACATCCTTCGTTCCTGAGTACCTTTGTTCTCTTTCCCCTGGAGGATTTTTCAGCTATTTCCCCCCTCTCTTTCTTTAGAGACTTATCAGCCAAAGTAACCCCATTTGTTGCAGAAATGAATCCTAACTAGTAGAATACCTCTACTTTGGGTTAACTGAATTAATTAAAAACTGATTTATTGGAGTTAAAACCTTTTCTGTAATTAGGCTTTGTCCCATTCACCCACTTCTTTCCCTTCCCTCACAACTTCTTTCACACAGTCAATCAACCAATAGCATTTATTGAGCACTTACCCGGTGCAGAGCACTGTAGTAATAATAATAATAATGATGTAATTTGTTAAGTGCTTACTAGAACAGTGCCAAGCACTGTTCTAAGCGCTGGGGGGATACAAGGTGATCAGGTTGTCCCACGTGGGGCTCACAGTCTTAATCCCCATTTTACAGATGAGGTAACTGAGGCTCAGAGAAGTTAAGTGACTTGCCCAATGTCACACAGCAGGCATGTGGCGGAGCTGGGATTCAAACCCATGACCTCTGACTCCAGTCAATCAATCAATTGTATTTATTGAGCGCTTACTGTGTGCAGAGCACTGTACTAAGCGCTTGGGAAGTACAAGTTGGCAACAAAGCCTGTGCTCTTTCCACTGAGCCATACTGCTTCTCTATAAGTACATAGATGAGTATGACAGAATCAGTAGACATGATCCCTGCCTTTAAGGGGCTCTCTAAGCCTTTAAGGGGCTTCTCTGCTTCTAGAGAAGTACATAGATGAGTATGATAAAATCAGTAGACATGATCCCTGCCTTTAAGGGGCTCTCTCCCTGCCTTTCTCCCCTGCCTATGTCTCTTTCTTCCTGTATCACACTTCCCTCTTCCAGTCTTCCTCAAGAAGTGAAAAACAACGTGCCCTAATGAAAAGCAGGGTAGTCTAGTGGAAAGAGCACAGGACTCAATATACCTTGTTCTCAGCTTACCCACTGCTGACCTCTTGCCCAGGCCCTCTTCTCCCTCCTGGAACTCTCTCCTACTTCATATCCACCAGGCCATAGCTCTCCCCATCTTCATGTTCATCTCCCCATCTTCAGGGCCTGTCTGAAGTGAAATCTCCTCCAGGAGTCCTTCCTTGCTTAATTTCTAATCCCCTACTTTATATTTCCCAACTAAACTCTTAAGAATTCACAACCCCAAAGCACTTTCATACATATCTTTTTACTCAATTATTTCACCCTATTTATAATTCATTTTAATGCCTGTCTCCCCTGCTAGAGTACAAGTTCCTTGAATGCAGGAATCACGTTTAATCATGCTTACCACTTCTATTCTCAAAAGTGTTTAGTACAGTGCTCTGCATATAGAAGATGCTCAGTAAACACTTCTCTGTGCTCCAGTTTCCTCAGCAGCAAAATGAGTATTCAATGCCTGTTCTTCCTCCTACTCAGGCTATTAGCCCCATGTGGGACAGGGACTGCATTTGTCCTGATCAACTTGTAGATTCCCCAGTGCTTGGAACAGTGTGTGACCTATAGTAAGTGCTGAACAAGTACCATAAAAAAAAGCATGTGAAATCTCAGATTTGAAATCACCCTGCATGGCAGGGCCTCCTATACAACATTTGCCATTGCATATCTCCCCTATCTTCAGGCAGACTTATAGAAATGTGCAATGAAGAAAAGTTATAGAGGACAGAAAACTTAAAATATGAGGGAAAAAAACGAATACATTAAAAAAATCATTAAAGAAACTCGATCTCTATGCCTGGCACATTACCCTAGATTGTAAACTCCCAGAGATCAGGAACAGGGAAAAGTACAGGAATTCATTAAGTCCATACAACATAAGACTCTTTTCATGAGGCAAGAGACATATTTGAGAGAAAATTTTTCTAGTGGCAAATTCCTCTTCTGATTTGAATCCAATTGTGGGTAAATCCACACCCTCCCCCTCCAGTTCATCAACAGGTCACAGTTTCAGTCAAGAGCCCTGGTGTGAATGGAGGGCACACATCTAGTCCTTCCTCAGAAACAGAACTCTGATTCCTTTTCTCTGAGCTCTCCCACCTTGGCTGAAAGATTGCATTTATTGCATTTGCCCTACTTTTGGATTTACTGCACTTGCCCTACTTGGTGCCCAGTCAGATTTTTAAAACATTCTTGGATATTTTCCTACTTCTCACTCCCCTTCCCATTTCATAGGAAGGAAAAAAGTGTCAAGAAGAAAACCAGAGCCCTTACATCTTCTAGAGTGGAAGCGTTTCTGTTGTTTCATACTACCCCAAACAGTGCTCTGTACAGTGCTCTGCATGCAGCAAGCGATCAATAAAAATTACTGATTGGTTGATTGATTGATTGATTGATCGGAAGTGTGCAGTTGAAAGCTGCCCTCGAGTACAGCCGGAATAAGCATGCTTTCCTATTCATTCATTCATTCAATCGCATTTATTAAGCGCTTACTGTGAGCAGAGCACTATTCTAAGGGCTTGGGGGAATACAATATAACAATGAACAGACACATTCCCTGCCCATGACGAGCCAGCCCCAAGCCACTGCCATGCTTGGCTCTGGTTCTCTCTCTCTGTCATTACGACCACACCACAGCATCACCCCAGGTTTCTACTTGAAGCCATATCTCCCCTTCCCAGCTCCAGTCATGGGAATGGAGGCAGAGACCGACCAGAGCAGGGTGGAAACAGTCATTGCTGTGGGCACATTGACCAGTACCATTGCATCACCTTTTCCCCTTCTTTCCCAACCCTGAACTGTTGCTCTGGGGGTGGGGGTCTAACCACAAATGGGACTGTCTCTATCTGTTGCCGAATTGTACTTTCCACGTGCTTAGTACAGTGCTGTGCACACAGTAGGTGCTCAATAGATATGATTGAATGAATGAATGATTCAGATTAAAAGAGGAATTTGCCACTAGAAAAATTTTCTCTAAAATATATCTTTTGCCTCATGAAAAGAGTCTTATATTGTATGGAACTCAGGCTGGGAAGTGGGGAAGGGGAGACATGATGAGGTAGCCATACTGGTAGGTAGGCTATCTCAGTGAGGCCAAGAGGCCAAAGAGGCAAGGTACCACAGAAAAAGCATGGGGAGGGACAGAGCCAGGAAAGGAGAATGGCTTAATCCAATGACACCGTACAAAGTATGGTGCAGTGGAATCATCACATTTTGCCACACACTGCATGATTCAAGGCCAACATGCTTCATGTTGCGGGAGTCCATAAATCTACTAGGACCAGACCCACTGAGAGTCTGGCCCTGCCCACACCAGAATAATACTCTGGTTCAACAATGCATGGCACTTTGTAAGTGCTGTACAAATACTTTAAAAACAAACACACAAACAACAATAACAAAAAAAAACTAGCACAATTTAAACTGTTTAGAGCTTATAGTTCCACAAATTGGTCCTGGGAGTTGATTCTGAAGCTTAGGACTGGGAGTTGATTCCAAAGCTTAGGAAGGTAGCCAGTCCAATACTTTGGTTTTCTGCTACAGACTGAAGTGGAAATGAGATACAGAAGGCAGAGTCAGCTCCCTTGACCTAGATGGCTTTGCACGATGAAACTGCTGGTAGTTACTGAAACTCTCCCTTCTGAAATGACAGTAATAAAGAGAGAAACAATCCCCTTCAACAGTGTTAGTGGGTGTTTGTCTTCAGGATTCTATGAATCCATGGGTTACCTGGCAATGTGCATGCAGGAGAATTGATAGGTTCTCTGCATGGTCTGCAGACAAAAGGAGTCTCTAATAGACTTTCAATAACTATTTGCTCTCTTTTAAAAAGCCATTTCATTCTCCACCGCTACCTGTTCCATAACTTTTTAGAATGGCAACTTTTACTGTTCATTTTATAAGTGAAATAAATCAGTTTAACAGAAAAGAATATGATTTCCCTGCAACCATGCCTGAGTACAAAGATGCCATTTTGCAACTTAATGAAGCCTTTAGTTAAAAGAAGAAAAAAAAATCCTTGAAGCCTAATGAAAAGGTTTCAGTATCCATAAAGCCTTGACAAGCAGTATGACAAACTTTTCAGTAAAGCCGTATAACAATGGGCTTGAGAGGTAGGGTATATAAGATATGTGTGTATATGCATATACATATACACATATATTACATAAAACCTCCAAAATTTCAAGTGGATTTGAGAAGCCACAAGAAGCAGAATTAGAACAAAAACCAGTGTGCAGACATAAACAAAATGGACTAAAATATTTTAAAGGCAAATATAAATGTTGCATTCTGTGCCTACCCATAAAATCAGAATCTCATAATGGCAGAAGCAAATTAAGTCTCTATTTACATGACACCTACATGACCTCATGGCTAAATTCAAACAAAGTACTGTCTCCACAGTGAGCTACTTGTGCCTTCCTTCCCTGAGATTGCATACACAGTAAACTCTCAATAAATACGACTGATTGAACGAATATTTCATCATTACAGCATTTGATCAGGATTCCTAAAAATGTTCCTTACCTTTATAAATCAGCAATATTTTACAATTGAAGATTATTACCAAATCGGTTCTTTCAGAGCAGCTCGGAAGGGACCATCCCTGAGTGTGACAGATTTTGCACAGTCTTGGGTCTCAGTCCATTTCGATGACTATTCAATGTGTTTACAACCTCTGTCTCACTGAAAATGTACAGAATATTTCTTACGTATTAGCTCATGTCAAACCATATCTTTTGAACAATGTAAACTTTTATCCTCTCTGAAGAAATGCTAACTCTGACCTTGCTTCTTGATATGTAAGCTTAAGTCATTATCTCTAACGATGGCACACTATATGAACCAATGAAAAGAGCTAATATTGCTCCCTGAACACCTAACAGACAATGAGGTGAATGACTTCGGTCCTGAGGAGAACAAGACCCATTGGCCATCTTCTCTCTGTCTTTCATATCATCTCTGAAGGATTTTTTTTTATGCTTAGCCATGTGAAAAAGCAAACCATACAAGATTCAAATGGTGTTAGTTCCAAAATGATGTTAACCAACTGTTAGAGATGTGAGTTATGCTCACTTTTTAACCATTTGCTAGGAATCAGTTTCAAAATACATTCCCTTCCCTATTTTCCAAACAACCTTGGATTGCAGTGTTAAAATCGCTGTTAAATTTGGTCCCCACAGAAGGAGAATATTAGATATTTTTCAAAGTGAGTATATTTACATGACTCTTCAACTTGGAGATTTCCTGGGGGCTTCACCTACTTTGGGCACCCATTTGGGGCATACAACAGTGAATAAACTGCTTCTAATCTGCTCCCATATTTATCGTCTTTTATTATTATTATTATTGGTGGTGGTTTTGTTGTTATTATTGTTATTATTCAGAGAAAACTAGGTCCACTTGTTTTTATCCAAATCCCATTTTTTCCCACACATGGCAACCCTTCATTTCATGGAACAGTGAAATCAAATTACCAAATGGTGTGTGTGGCAACCTTGAGCAAGTATTACATTTCCTGAAAAATACTGTTACACTGAACAGATCACTGCTCATTTGCCATGAATCACTGCATTCAGCTGAGAGACCCAAATCAAACTAACTACCTAAGATGCCCTTCATTCAAGTGATAGTTGTTTATGTGTTTCGAGGGGGAAAAAAAAGAAAAATCCTGCTCCTAATTTGTCCTGATCTTGCAGCCTCATTAGGGTGGCCTATAAAAGAGGGGAAACGTTTACCATGTCAGTGAATGTGAACTTTCGGCGTGGAACTGTTAACACCGTAAATAGCTCCAGAGGAGGGGGTGGAGGGAGGGGGCAGCTGGAGTACACTGTGTTTCATAAAGACTATTTCGCCGCCTTGAATCTTCATTTAAGCCATCATTGAGGTGACAAATATCTACCGCTTGGGCCACTGAGGGATGCTGCTGCCGCTGCCTGCCTGCCTGTTAATTTATCTGTTTTCAGGCTGTCTAGACATTGTTTGGGTCAAAAAGTGCTGGCTCTCCCCCGCCGTGGGATTGGCCTGCTCAGCTTTTTCTGCAGAACCCTACTGTGCCAGGGAGTTTACAGAGGAATGCTCCCTCTGTCTGGATGTTTTATTAAATAGGACTCTGAATATGCTTATTTTTTATCAGTTGAAGGCTTCCTACAGATAAAGCTTATTTTACTTAAGCAAACATGCAAACAGCAAGATAAATATGCCTTAATGCATTTTCTCCCTAAAAAGCAAAGACAAAGGCAGAACGCACAAATGAAATTCTAAGTAAATAAGCGAATATGGATCCTAAAATACAATCTCCATCCATGCATGAAATCCATTAGAATTTTGTCAACCCTATGTTCAGAGTTGGAAAAATCACTTGAAATGAAAGATCACTCATTATTGGGAAAGTGGTGCACATATTTTCCAGTAGATTCAGGATAATAATAACGATAATAGTGGATCAATCAATCAATGGTATTTATTGAGGACTTACTGCCTGCAGAGCACTGTACTAAACACTTGGGAGAATGCAATACAGTAGAGTCGCTAGACACATTCTTTGCCCACAGCGGGCTCACAGTTTAAATTCCTTTAATTATTAGGATGCAGTAGGACTGAGTTCTAGATTGTGTCCCTTCTCCTTTTCCCTTCCTTCCCTCCCTTCCTAAATGCGGAGCCTGCTTTACTCCAGAACCAAGGCTTTTGTCTATAGGATCTCACCAGAATGGAGTTCCAAAGCCTCCTTAATGCAGAAGGAGTCCAACAGTCGGAGGGACTGGATGAATGTCAGTCCTCAGCAGCAAAAGAACGAAAATCTGGGCTACAAAAATTGGAGGCTACGGGAGCTTGGGGAAATGGCCACCTCCCTGGGCCAGCACCAACCAATTGTTCAGAGTTGGGAACAGCATTATCGAGGAATCTTCCAGACGGTTGTCATCAGTTGACAGTTTGGGGGTCTTTTTCTTAGGAAAAAAAAGAGATTTCCTTTTGGTCATACTATTCTTGTTAGTACAGAATAAATTTAAGTTCCAAAAAATGAAAAGAGAATTTTTTTTGAACATGTCCTCTCGAACCCAAGATTTTTCTAATTTCATCAATGAACCCTCCTGTAAATACACTCTGGATCCTGCCAACGTGATGAAGAATACACTGATCAACCTGACTTTACCAAATTTTTCTCCCACAGCCCCATCTTTGAGATCTGATTTACAAGTTAAAAGTCATTACAATCTTTATTAAAGAATGTACCTGAGGAAGGTATATAAGAAACTAAGGTACTGACTATGGAGGCTAAGATCAGTAATGCTTGCAGAATGTAATGATTTTGTGTTGTGTTTCATTTGTAGTGCTGCAAATCCAGATACTGCACTTCAAACCAATATGGTTTTTCCTCCCATAAATGCCCCATTTTTTTATATAAGCTTTGTAAAATTAAAATTAAGTTCTGCAGTAGGAGGAGGAAGAAAAAAAGAGTAGAAAAACAATGTGGAGGAGAGGTGGAGTGAAGGAAGGTGAGAGGGCATTTGAAACTGGGTCTCTTACATCTATGACACTCTCCCAATACTATTTCTACTACTAGAAGCAATTATGTGAGTGGATATGGTATATTTTGAGAGGCTATCTCCCCTTAAGAACTGTGCAGTCATTTGGACACCAGAAAGCAAAGCCACTGTTCCTTAATGAGGATCATGGACAAGAATGAATCTTAATTTAAGATATTTTGAATAGCTGCATTTTTTAGTGCTTACCAGACTTCACGTGCAGTCAGAGATGTCTCTGCCTTTTATTCCTTGCAATATCTTTGCTAACGGTTTGATAGGCTCCTATTTTATAGCTTTAGGAAAATATGCTGTGCACTTTCATTAATTCCACCGATATTATTCATTTGTGCCTTTCAAGCTGCTGCAGACTTTGCTACTATGGGTCCTACAGAGAAGCAGGGGGCCACAAATCTGATGCTGCTGAAATAATCCAAATGCAGAATGCCTCAGAATCCTTTCGAAAAAGAATTTCATTTTCATTTTCTTCCATTAAACCTATGCTTCACAGGGTGTTACAGTGCCCTACTTTGAAGGAAAAGCATAAGGGTCCCAGCTTCAGTAGTCTTTTTGATGAGTTCCATATTGCCTGGCTAAGGCTAGGAAGGCAGGTTTTAGTTTTGCAACGCACAACTCCTGAGAAGCCAAGGTATAGATACTCAAGTTAGAACTGAGTAGGAGGGAAGGGGAGAGAGAGGAAGAGAGGGAATGTTCAGCAGGAGGCACATGCTCAAGGGGTCTGGTGAAAACCACTGTCAATAACAATAATACTAACAATAATGATTGTGGTATTTGTTAATCACTTACTATGTGCCAAGTACTGTTCTAAGATGTGGGGCAGATACAAGGCAATCAGTTTGGACACAGTCCCAATCCTCCCCCCCGCCTTACCTCCTTCCCCTCCCCACAGCACCTGTATATATGTATATATGTTTGTATGTATTTATTACTCTATTTATTTTATTTGTACATATTTATTCTATTTATTTTATTTTGTTAATGTGTTTTGTTTTGTTTTCTGTCTCCCCCTTCTAGACTGTGAGCCCTCTGTTGGGTAGGAACCGTCTCTATATGTTGCCAACTTGTACTTCCCAAGTGCTTAGTACAGTGCTCTGCACACAGTAAGCGCTCAATAAATATGATTGAATGAATGAATGAATCCTCATTTTACAGTTGAGGTAATTGAGGCACAGAGAAGTTAAGTGACTTGCCCAAGGTCACATAGCAGGTAAGTGGCAGAGCCGGAATTAGAACCCAGGTCCTCTGGCTCCCAGATCTGTGCTCTATCCACTAGACCATGCTGCTTCCTTGAAATGAGGGTGTCTGTGGCTAGTTACCTTATCAATAAATCCTATTTCTTGAGTACGTACTATGTGCAAAGCACTGAGGGTACATTATAACTGTTGGTAGATACGTTCCCTGCCCACAACAAGCTAGTCTAATCCACTAGATAAATGAGTGGGTTTCCACAGAATAACTGATGCGCTGTTTGGAAAAGAATACCAAAGAAACTTTTATCTCAATTTTCTGGTTCACTGGAATCTGCATTTTTGTTCCTCATGCTTTTGGATGCTATCTTTAAAAAATCTGAATAAAATAGGATAATTGTACATCTACATAATTGGGAGAAATCCTCGTAAGTATCATTTATTTTTATTAATGTCTGTCTCCCCCTCTAGACTATAAGCTCGAACACTTTTACCGACTTTGTTGTATTGTATTCTCCCAAATAATTTGGGTATTTGTTCAGGACTTAATAATAATAATAATAGCATTTAGTAAGTGCTTACTATGTGCAAAACACTGTTCTAAGCGCTGGGGAGGTTACAAAGTGATCAGGTTGTCCCACGTGGGGCTCCCAGTCTTTATCCCCATTTTACAGATGAGGTAACTGGGGCACAGAGAAGTGAAGTGACTTGCCCAAAGTAACACAGCTGACAATTGGCAGAGCCGGGATTTGAACCCATGACCTCTGACTCCAAAGCCCAGGCTCCTTCCACTGAACCACGCTGCTTCTCTATTAGGTACCAGGGTTTGTACTAAGCTCTGGGCTAAGTACAAGGCAATCGGGTTGGACACAGTCCCTGTCCCACGTGGGACTCACAGTCTCAATCCCCATTTTACAGATGAGGTAACTGAGGCTCAGAGAAGTGAAGTGACTTACCCAAGGTCACACAGCAAACAAGTGGTTGAGCTGGGATAAGAACCCATGACCTTCTGACTCTATCCCCTATGCCTTGCTGCTTCCCCAAATGCTCAGTACAGAGCTCTGCACATAATAAGCACTCAATGATCATTCATTAATCATTGATATTGGTGACTATGGAATTATATATGTTAAATATGCTATCAGTGTAGGTTTTTTTCACATGCAGCAGGCTGGGCTAAATGAGCCTTATAAATAATTAGCATTTATACATGCACACACACACCGCACATACACACACAAAACACAGCTCATTTAACTCTATTAATGTCTCAGGCTAAGTCCAAAAATGACATCAAAAACATTTCCTCACCGTACCTCGTTCTTACCTGTTCCGCCATCGACCCCTGGCCCACGTCATCCCCCGGGCCTGGAATGCCCTCCCTCTGCCCATCCGCCAAGCTAGCTCTCTTCCTCCCTTCAAGGCCCTACTGAAAGCTCACCTCCTCCAGGAGGCCTTCCCAGACTGAGCCCCTTCCTTCCTCTCCCCCTCGTCCCCCTCTCCATCCCACCTTACCTCCTTCCCTTCCCCACAGCACCTGTATAGATGTATATATGTTTGTACATATTTATTACTCTATTTATTTATTTATTTTACTTGTACATATCTACTCTATTTTGTTAGTATGTTTGGTTTTGTTCTCTGTCTCCCCCTTTTAGACTGTGAGCCCACTGTTGGGTAGGGACTGTCTCTATATGTTGCCAATTTGTACTTCCCAAGCGCTTAGTACAGTGCTCTGCACATAGTAAGCGCTCAATAAATACGATTGATGATGATAATGATTTCCTCCCTTAGCACCAACATTGCTGGACCCCCACCTCACCAACCTCACAATTCTCCATCCTTGGAGAGCTGTAGTTCTAAAAGCCCAACTGACGATGGAAAACAACCTTTGCTTGAAGTACCGTTCATTATTTTCCAATCTCTCCAGTGAGAGTCAGAGTGAGAAACGGAGAGCACATTGGATACAGGGATGAACAAATGTCAACATAAACAATGAGCTAGCTGGACAGCGTTTGGGTCTGGGTCTTGGTCATAACTGTATCTTTTTCCTTGGCCTGTTCCCTGCAAAATCAGTACACAGTTTGGCTGTGGTGCCTGGTCTTCTGCCCTCCCTCTCCTCTCCCCCGCCACAAAAGAGAGCTTCTGTTCCATAAACAATTTCGTCTCTCTGTTGAAGAGTCCACAGTTGTTGAACTTTCATTTCCTCTTGCAGGTCTGAGTCATTGCTAAAGTAGGGCTGTTCAAATGTAAAAGAAGAAACAAAGTAAGAAACGTAAATATCAAATGATAACCCTAAGGATCAGGCTAGGATATGTTATGAATGCATCCATCAAACCTGCCCAAGCCCTTTTAATTTTGAAAACTGTTTTCTAAAATCATCCACTGGTAGTCAGATAAATAGCATAGTTTATGTCATGTGATTTTTTTTTTGAAATGTGGATTATTTCTAATTAATTCCTCTCTAGCACATGCCTAATCTACAATTTCTCTCTCCCAGCTCCTCCACACCCATGCATATTTAAGAGGTGACAACTTTCTCGGTGCTAAATATAAATCAATTTTTAAGCAATGAGAGCTCAATGTGAATTGAATAGTCTCTCCTGGTTACAGCCAGGTTCCTTTTATTCATGCACAAAATCTTTTTTCTCCCCAATGCTGCAGTGCTGTGCTGATCACGGGTCCTCAATTTGAAACAGAATCCTACTGCTTTCTGCAAGTCCCCAAGTACCCAGGGATGAGAAATGGGGTTCTAAAGAGTCATCTCTCTGCCTTAGGAGCCAGAATACTGTTGTTCTCTTTGAATGCAACTCTTGACTTGTCCATAAAATCAAGAATAGGCCTAACGCATCCCCTTTCAGTTTGCATTAAAAATGTTCCCATCCCCGTAGAGATGGAGACATGGTTAGGACTCTTCTATGATTTTGTGAAAGTTTGGTGATATTTTAAAGACAGCTGTGTCAAGGCCAGAAATTCCACATCACATAGTGAATGAATTTATCAACATTATCATCATCATCATCAATAGTATTTTTTGAGGAACTCCTGTGTAGAACATGAAACAAGTACTTAGGGCTGTAGAGACATAAAATCCATGGTTCCTGACCTTGGAGAGTTCACCATCTACTGTGGAAAACAAGCACACACAAGGGGATAAAAATACAATAATGACAATGACATAAAAATGGAAAAAGAATATACATTATAATAGGTGGATAAATCAATCAGTAACAAATAAATTCACAGATATGTCCAAAAAGTAAATCAGAGTGCTGAAGTGGCTGAGGGTATACAGCATGACTGAAATGGTGAAGAGATTTGAAGAGCCAGTTGGAGATGCAGGACTAAATATCCCCTGAGCTGGCTCTGCCCAGCATTCCCCTCTTCCTTACCTAAAAACACAGAACTGGGTTACAGAGATAGACAGAAATACTATCCGAAATACTGTCTGTTTTACAGGCATGAGTCCCAGAGCCTTTGGAGTTCCCTGCATAACCTTTTTGCCAACATGGCTCTGTGTTTTCCATTTTCCTTCTAGGTTTCTGTGCTTTGTGTGTACTTTGGCAGATCAGGAGAGCGAAAGGACAGAAGGAACAGAACCTATGGGAAGAATAAAAACTTAAAAGCCATATACTGGCAAGTGACAGTATAAAACCACCATTTCCCTCAGTAAATCTTGGATGGAATGTGTACCTCTTGTTACATACCATCCCCAAAATGGTGGAAAGAACCTAACTCTGTTACATTCCTTTTATGAAAGTGATTCTTAGAAGAAATGGTGTTGTTAATGTGTTAAAAGGCCCTACTCTTAACTAGAGAAAAAACTTCAGGAAATTTTGCTTTTCCTTCACTGAAGTAACAAGTCATCACTCTTCTTGGGAAGAGTGGGAAACAGCTTGACCTACTGTCAAGAGCATGGGCTTGAAAGTTAGAGGATATGGGTTCTAATCCTGGCTCTGCCACATCAGCTGTGTGACCTCGGGCAAGTCGCTTCACTTCTCTGGGCCTCAGTTACCTCATCTGTAAAATGGGGATTAAAACTGTGAGCCCTATGTGGGACAACCTGATTACCTTGTATCTACTCCAGTGCCTGGAACAGTGCTTGGCACATAGTAAGCACTTAACAAATATCATCATTATTGTTGTTGTTATTATTATTCTCATGAATGACCCAAGGACCATTCATGTGATCAAGAAACTTTGAAGAGTCTAATAACTTTGCTCTTGGATACGGAACTGTTTTTAAAAAAGAAGCTGGATTTCTGAACAATTCACATCCCTTGTAGTGTCTGGTTCATGAAGAACACTAAAAGCTGTTGACTCCCTCTGATTTTTCAGGCTTCAAGGAAGTTTTCTGTCTAGACATACCTTTAAAACAAATAAAATAGTACAAATTTCTCATTATTCTTTTTGTTAGCCCAAAGTAGACCCTCTAAATTTGCCAAAGTGAACTGAGAGACAGTTTGTGGAAAGATTGAAGCGAACTACTCTAGAAGTTTTTCAGAAGCCTGAAAGGCTAAAAATTATCAATTAAGGTTTTGGGAGAGAAAGAGGGAAAGAAGGGAAGAACTTGGAAATTCAAATGTTCATAATTGTAATCATAAGCCACAAATCAGATTAAATTCAATGGAAAAATTTCAATATTGCACAAAGCAAGAGATTTTCTTTCTTTTTTTTTCAAGTAGCCGGTAGCACTGACTTCAAATTGAAATAATTAAAATTAAGGTATCACAATTGGATGATTTTGCATCTTTAAGGCAACCTCCCAAATAGCTCAAGAGTCTACACAATTGGCTGTCGGTGCAGATTGATGCAGGTCATGACCTCCCCACTGATCTTTGCAGCACCCCTTTTAGATCTATGGTCTGCTCTAAGACACCCAGGATGGAAGTGGGGTGAAGATGAAAAACTGGGTGGAACATGCCCCAGATGTGTTGGGTGTGTTTATGTATTGATGCCAGGTAACCTAGAGGTGGGGTGTTCTAGAGGAAAACTAGTTCAGTCCTCCCTAAGAGTAGAGGTCTACTGAGCCAAGCACTATGAGGTTCGCAGTCTACGTAGGAGGAACAACAGGTGCTTAATCTCCATTTTACAGATGAGGAAACTGGAGACACAAAGGAGTTAAGTGACTTGCCCAAGATCACATAGCAGGCAAGTGGTAGAGTCAGGTTTAGAACCCAAGACCCCTGACTCCCTGACATCTTGTAATCTCTCAATGCAGATAAAGGCTAGAAAATACTGACAAACCTTTAAGCCATCACACACTTTGAAGAGACAGCTGGAAAGATCAGACCTTTTTTTTAAAAAAAAATGGGCCAGTCACCATGTTTGTGCATCAAATATTTTATAACAAGCATAGACTTTAATGGACTCTGCGCCCTGAATTATTAGTGAACCCCCTCCATTTTTCAGTCTCTTTTGCAGGTTCCTCCTCCCCCTCCCATCCCCCTACTGTGGGGGTTCCCCAAGGTTCAGTGCTTGGTCCCCTTCTGTTCTCGCTCTACACGCGCTCCCTTGGTGACCTCATTCACTCCCACGGCTTCAACTATCATCTCTACGCTGATGACACCCAGATCTACATCTCTGCCCCTGCTCTCTCCCCATCTCTCCAGGCTCGCATCTCCTCCTGCCTTCAGGACATCTCCATCTGGATGTCTGCCCGCCACCTAAAACTCAATATGTCCAAGACTGAACTCCTTGTCTTCCCTCTCAAACCCTGCCCTCTCCCTGACTTTCCCATCTCTGTTGACGGCACTACCATCCTTCCTGTCTCACAAGCCCGCAATCTTGGTGTCATCCTCTACTCCGCTCTCTCATTCACCCCTCACATCCAAGCCATCACCAAAACCTGCCGGTCTCAGCTCCGCAACATTGCCAAGATCTGCCCTTTCCTTTCCATCCATACCGCTACCCTGCTCGTTCAAGCTCTCATCCTATCCCGTCTGGATTACTGCACCAGCCTTCTCTCTGATCTCCCATCCTCGTATCTCTCCCCACTTCAATCCATACTTCATGCCGCTGCCCGGATTGTCTTTGTCCAGAAACGCTCTGGGCATGTTACTCCCCTCCTCAAAAATCTCCAGTGGCTACCAATCAATCTGCGCATCAGGCAGAAACTCCTCACCCTGGGCTTCAAGGCTGTCCATCACCTCGCCCCCTCCTACTTCACCTCCCTTCTCTCCTTCTACAGCCCACCCCGCACCCTCCGCTCCTCTGCCGCTAATCTCCTCACCATACCTCGTTCTCGCCTGTCCCGCCATCGACCCCCGGCCCACGTCATCCCCCGGGCCTGGAATGCCCTCCCTCTGCCCATCTGCCAAGCTAGCTCTCTTCCTCCCTTCAAGGCCCTACTGAGAGCTCACCTCCTCCAGGAGGCCTTCCCAGACTTCCCAGACTCTCCCCCTCGTCCCCCTCTCCATCCCCCCCATCTTACCTCCTTCCCTTCCCCACAGCACCTGTATATATGTATATATGTTTGTACATATTTATTACTCGATTTATTTATTTATTTATTTTACTTGTACAGATCTATTCTATTTATTTTATTTTGTTAGTATGTTTGGTTTTGTTCTCTGTCTCCCCCTTTTAGACTGTGAGCCCACTGTTGGGTAGGGACTGTCTCTATATGTTGCCAAGTTGTACTTCCCAAGTGCTTAGTACAGTGCTCTGAACACAGTAAGCGCTCTATACGATTGATTGATTGATTGATTCAGTTCCATGTACTTTCGGTTCCATGATTGAGTGAATATTTTCCCTCATATCTGGTACTCAGATTTTCCTGATATGGTTAAAAACCATGATCCTTTAGGCTCTTAATCAATTCTCAATCAAACCCTTGCCAAGCTTAGAGAGTGCTGGTTACATTTAAAATGTAACATTATGCAAAAACATCCCTAGGGAAGGTTTTTGAGTTTCCCTTTAATTGTGTATTTTCTTCTTACTCTGAGCTAAACAATGCTAGAAAAATAGATATTTCTTTAGGGTTGCCATCTGTGGCCATGTTAACTAGCTGTGTTAAATATATCAACTGCAAAATGTCTGACAAATAAAACACAGTATCTCTCCACTCAACCTAAAATAACGCTCTAATTGTAGAGCGTTTTTATCTAAGGCCCTCATAAAACTTGAGAAAATAGGGCCAGATTTCTTTCCTAGATAAATCAGGTCGATTCTAGCAAACAGTCTGGGTAATTCAAGGCATATATTCTTTCCTCTGAAATAGCTGGAGAATTTATAGCAAAGCATTTTTTTTTTGGTTTGTTTTAAAGAATCTAAATAGTTTGCTGAAGTAGTCCTAAGCTAGTAAAACATGGAAGTTAACTATTTAAAACTTCCTTTAAAGGAGCACATTATATATTATACCCTCTTTACAGGTGGAAATCAAGTTGCTCAAAATAAACTTTCATGCAGCAAGTTAGAAGCATAAGGAATAAAGTCCAATATTAGTGAACATGTTAAAACTCAGAAATAAATGCTACATAAACATTTCGATATTTTTTTCTAATTCTTGATTGTAAGGCAGATCCTAAAGAAATCCAGTATAAAGGCCATTTTAATTGGATATTGCTAGCAAGTCTTAAAGGAGAGAGGTGAATGTGATTGACTTTGAAGTCACTTTGTCTTCTAGTTTTAAGAGGTTGATTCGGATGAACTGATCTGAATGTTAAAAGAACTGGAATTTTCATTTGTATTCAGACTTAGAAAATCATCCACTCAGATGAGACAGTGTTGTTTAATTAGGTCTAGTAGTTAACTCAGAAGAAAATAAATGTACTGCCAGGATTTGGAAAGGCAGCTATATTCTCCTGGGAATCAAAAGATTTCTGAGAAGCTTAAAATTAAGAAGTCAGTGGGCTTAAAAATTACAAATTCATGCCTCAAAAAGAATAGTATGGCATTTTCAAGCACATCATCGGCAATTAAAAAAAATTATAGAACCCATTAATCTGAATAAATTTGATTAGAACCCTTTTTGGAATTTAGTGGTGAGAGGGTAAGTTTTCCTTTGGGGTTTGAAAATGATGCGACAGTCAGGTCTTATCTTTGTGTGTGTCTGTCATTGAAAAAAAAGACTGATTTGTGAATGGCAGTCACTTCTACACCTTGTGAATGTACAGATTGTCACATTTACCACTTTGAGTGTCCGGTGCCATCTTTGTTTCTACTTCTTCATGCCTCATTCTTCTCCCAGTGTGGCCTGAGGGGCAGGGGACAGAGCCAGAAGTTGGGAGAACCAGGTTCTAATCCTGGCTCTGCCACCTACCTGACTGCTGTGTGACACTGGGCAAATCATTCACCTGCTCTGTGACTCAGTCTCCTCATCTGTAAAATGGAGATTAAATACCTGTTCTCTCTCCCCCTTTGAGTGTGAGCCCCATGGGAGACAAGGACTGTGTCTGATCTAAATGTATTGTACTTAGCACGGTGCTTGCTTGGCACAACAAATACCTCAGTTATTATTATTATTATCATCATCCTCCAGGCTTTGGCTTTAAGAAAGTCACCCCCTTTTTAATTGTTGCACTCCATGTTGGTCTGCCTGCATCCACTGTCTCCCAGCCACCCACGGTTATGCTTCTTCATCTGAGGTTTTGCTTTCTTGTGTTTAAAATGTTTCTGTCCTCCTTGTTTATGACTGCCTCATTTCAGTTCATCATAAAGCAGATATCTGAATTCTTGCTGTTGTCCATTCCCCTCACATGTTCCACCCAGCAAAAGGGGTTATGATAAGCACTGAAGAGTGATGTGAGAAGCACTGATTTGATGCTGGCATACCGACTATATTCCAGGACCGCTTTGTTATGCTTCCACATAGTTATATGGTGCTCAGCAAAGATAACTCCTCGTGGGTAGGGAATGCATCTTCCAACACTGTTGTACTGTGCTCTCCCAACCTCTTAGTACACTGCTGTGCACACAGTAAGCTCTCAACCGATGCCATACATTAATATGTGATGTTGAAGGAACTGCTTTAGAAGCCCAGATTTCCTAGTCGTACAAGAGCTTAGGCACTACACTTTCACTTTGAGCCAGAGCTCGATGCCACCCTAATACCACACTCTTGTCAACCTCCTAAACTACCTGCCGGTTTTCTTGATTTAGTTTTCCATTCTTGGTCTATTCTCGTATCCATGACCAGTATGGTGTCTGGTCGCAGGTTTCAGAGGCTGAATTCAGTGGAGCAGTAGGCCTGGGAGTCAGAAGATCATGGGTTCTAATCCTGGCTCTGCCACTTGTGTGCTGTGTGACCATGGGCAAGTCACTTCACTTCTCTGGGCCTCAGTTACCTCATTTGTAAAATGGGGATTGCAACAGTGAGATCCATTTGGGGTAGGGACTATGTCCAACCCATTTGCTAGTATCCACTCCAGCGCTTAGTACAGTGCCTGGCACATATTGAGCACTTAACAAATACCACAATCATCATCATCATTATTCACAATTTGCAATAAACCTGCCTTCGTAAATGAGGGTCCTAGGTCCTGGGTTGTGAACGTCAACCTTCTATACACCTAGTGGTCTGCCCATAATTCAGCCCCTGAAATGGTTCATAATCAGAGGTGTAACCTCTCATTGAATGCCTCAAGCATTCCCAAGCACTAAGTGCTTGGGAGAGTACAGTATAATAATAATAATAATGATGTTGGTATTTGTTAAGCGCTTACTATGTGCAAAGCACTGTTCTAAGCGCTGGGGTAGATATAAGGTAATCAGGTTGTCCCACATGGGGCTTACAGTATTCATCCCCATTTTACAGATGAGGGAACTGAGGCCCAGGGAAGTTAAGTGACTTGCCCAAAGTCACACAGCTGACAAGTGGTGGAGCTGGGATTTGAACCCATGACCTCTGCCTCCAAAGCCCGTGCTCTTTCCACTAGCCATGCTGCTTCTCTAATAATGGCATTTATTAAGCGCTTACTATGTGCAAAGCCCTGTTCTAAGCGCTGGGGAGGTTACAAGGTGATCAGGTTGTCCCACGGGGGGCTCACAGTCTTAATCCCCATTTTACAGATGAGGGAACTGTTCCCTCCCTACAATGAGCTCACATTCTAGAGGGGAAGACAGACATTAATATAAATAAATAACGTATGCATTGCTGTGGATAATAGGTTGAATAGGTGGGCAGTCCTGGATCTAAAACCTTCCTCTGCTTTCCCCCCACTGGTGATGGGGAAAGGATCAAGCATGATGCCCTCCATATTGCTGCAGCCCACTAAATCATCAAGGGATACTCTTGGGATCTTGATGAACTTTACTCAACAGCCAAGCTTGTTTAATAGATGCCAAATGCTTTTGTAAAGTCTCCAAACACTATGTTGTTTGCCGCACTCTTCCTGAATCTCATGAGCAGTAAAAATACAGAGAGTCGTGAGTGGGGGTAGGGGATAACTGAAGAAAAGAGAGGAGGAAAGAAAGGGAAAGGGGAGTGGGAGGAAAGGGCAGAGAACCAATCAACCAAAAATAGTTCAACAAAGAGGAGCCCATTCACGGGTCACTTCAAAAGCACAAATTAATTATCTCTCTCTCTCCCTCTCTCTCTCATATTATATCAATAACTCAGGTCTTCCATGACAAATATTTGACTTATGGATAAATATCTTCCATTGAATTCATTTGTGCCTCACATGATCCAAATGAGCTGAGAAATTTAAGTAATAAATACTCAACGGGCAACAAATATTAATAATAAAGGAGCTTTATAGCCCCCACAATTATAGGGTGAGTCTTCCTATTTGCTTAGTTCAGGAAATAAATTACACATTTCCTCAGAGTGAGCTTTGCCAGTAGGGATTTATAAAGTGGCAAGACTTGGCTTTTCTTTTAAAAAAATAGAGACACCGCAAATTATTAACCAGCTTACTTTTGATGAAATTACAGGCAAGCTTAAAGCTGAACGTTGCTGTGAGAACAAGCTAGGAAGAAATGAATTATGCTTCAAAGTTATAAAATGTGAAAATTGATTCAGGAACACTGGCTGTTTTCAATTTTATATTGCCATTTATTTTAAGAACACCCAGGTTTTCGCAAACAAGGGTTTATATTCTGATATGAAAATATAATTAACACAAACTAACATCCTGTAGAGTGGAATTTTTAGGCAACGATATCTGGTGTCAGGCACACATAGTACAAACCAGATTGAGATAATGAAACAATTGGAAAGTCTAATTGTAAATAAAGCATAAAGGGTTCACTCTCTTTTTCAGCATTTTATCCACCTTTTTCCATCTGGCTTTTCCCAGACTTTGATGGGGAAAAAGGCTATATATCCATTTTGCCATTTTCTTATAGGTTGGCTCTATTCATTATGAAGATTAACGGTCATTGGGGGCAGCTCTGAGTTTCCTCTTTTCTCTGACTGAATGGTTCAAATTTTCAAGGTGCCTTCATGATTACAGTGGCATTTGTGCCACTGACATGTGTAAACAATTTTAACACATTTAACAGTTGAGCTGGATGTGAAAGACTTCTGAAATGCAAGTATGCAAAAGATTGACACTGACTAGTGGCACCACTTATGTAGGCACATTACTACCAAAGTCACAGCCAGGAAATCACAACCCACTTGTTAGCAGACTTCCTGCAGACACGGTTCTGGATGTCCAAGAAGAAACCCCGGTTCACCCAAACCACATCTTACCTTCTGCTCTGCCCAAATCAGCATCCCCTTTACTGACTGGCTGAGGAGTAGAGCCTAGACTCTAGACTGTAAACTCACTGTGGGCAGGGAATGTGTCTATCAACTCAGTTATAGTGTGCTCTCCCAAGCGCTTAGTACAGTGCTTTGCACTCACTAAGCAATCAATAAATGTGACTGATTTAGCCTCAGAAGGACAACCTGAAGTATGCAATACTGTGTATTTCCTGAACTTCTCAAACATGTTAGGGAGCCAGGCAAGATGCTATCTCTTCTCCTTTTCCTCTATACCCACCCAACTCTTCATAGTTTGTACCCCTTTGCATTAATTCATCTTCTCTTCCTCAGAGACCCTGCCCAAGGACCTTTTGGAAATGAAGTTCTACAAGGGCCCATTTTGGTCATTTTTAAAAATTCAGAATAACTAGGTCAGCTGTATCACAGTGTCTGGCTTTTCAATCAGGTGTTACTCCCTTTTGTCTTAACTGAGGCAAGATAAAGTCAGATGACATGCCTGAGGTCAAACACTTGAGTAAGAGGTCCAAGCCAAATTTGAATCAGAAACTTCCAGGTCGCTCCGCTAATTATAACCCCGAGATGGTGCTGTCTTTCACTCCAAGTGCAGCCACTTGTTATTAATAGCCTTCAGATGCTCAGTGCTAACAAGGTTCTTCACACCACAGCCTACCCAGTTCCCAAAAAGCTGAGGCGCCTGCTAAATTGACAGGGTTTGGAGGTTCAGGGTGCTTCTCTGTCACCGAGTCTAGGACCCACACAGATTGCTTGGGCTCCAAGTTTCAATCCTAGCCCACGTCTTTGGGTGATGAGACTGTTTATCTTGGCAAAACACTCCCCCGAGATGTCCCCAGCTGGTATAGTTAATGATTCAGCTAGTTTCTCTGTGTCACTCGGGGAAGTGATGGGATTTTTTTCAGTGATAGGGAAACAGCTCTTGTTACAGGCTCAATATAAAATACATTTCCCCATTTAAAAAAAAAAAGGGAAACTTTAAAAGACTCAGACGCCTTCTCGGACATCAAATAGCTCCTTGCCAAACCCATTTGTTGAAATACATCAGAAATAGATGAACTAAATTTCCCTAAGAGTCTGTGTGGGTTTAAAATATAAGGGAAGAGAATTTGACAAATTGTACTTGGGTCTTTACTGAATCTAAAATAGCTTGATATGTACAATGTGCTGGGGACAAATCTGGATTCACCCAGCCCTAACTACCTATAATGTTAGCTGGCTATCTGTGTGTAGGAGGGCTAAGTACCACGTATGTACCAGTGTAGGAGTTTGGGTTGCCAATCTCCAACAGTCCTTGAGAAGATAATTAATAAATGCTGCTTCTTTTCCTTAGGGCTCTTCACCATTTGAATCTTTATTTGCAGTGCACCCTGGGAGAAGCCAGGATACAGAATAGTGATCAGACTTGCAGACGGTCACAAAGGAAGCAGGAATCCCCTTAATTCGTCTCAAACAAAGCCATCTCTTCCCTTGGGTTAAGCTAAGAGCCTTCCCTGTACTTCAGAAAGCCTCCTCTTTTCTAAAGCTGCTCTCTCGAGCTCTTTGGAGCAATGAGTTCAATGAGTTTCAGAGGCTGAGGTGGACTCAGAACAAAGCAGACATTAGGTTTCCAGGAAGAGATCACTTATGTTTTTGTGGTAGGTCGGGGCTGAGTGAAATGGGAAAGTTATCTTCTTCAGAATCCATCCCAGCCAAGATGCTTGGGAAAGAGGCGAATGAAATAAGGACCTACATAACTCTAACAATTGGGAGATTGTTTGTTCCTTGAGAGTTTCAGTGGTCAATGGATTGGGGAAAATACGTAAGATTAGTCCAGTTAAAGATTCCCCAAATTTAGAGGAGATGCACTCAATCTTCTCTTGACCTTGCTTCCCTCAGAAGCTGGTACATGTTCCTGGGGTCTGTATAATCCTGTTTTAAATGTCTCAGGCAGGAAACAGCTTCGGGAGTCTGAATTTTTTTACACCCCACATAGAGTTGCTGCTGTTCATACACTATTTTTCATAAATTGCAGAGGTTATTTTATGAAACTGAGGCAAGCAATATTGTTAAGTAACATAAAAAATGAAGAGAACTTCACTCTTGCCTTGGTGAAGGAAGATATGGTGGCAGAATCATTGAACAAGGTATCACCCAGTGATACCTTGCTTTGATCACCCAGTTACAGATTCTGAATAGAAACAGGATGAGCCTGACAACACTGATCAGAATTTTTTTTATCTACATTTTCCTTGTATTCATTCATTCAATCATATTTATTGAGCGCTTACTGTGTGCAGAGCACTGTACTAAGTGCTTGGGAAGTACAAGTTGGCAACATATAGAGACGGTCCCTACACAACAATGGGTTCACAGTCTAGAAGGGGGAGACAAACAACAAAACAAAACATGTGGACAGGTGTCAAGTCATCAGAACAAACAGAATTAAAGCTAAATGCACATCATTAACAAAATAAATAGAATAGTAAATATGTACAAGTAAAATAGAGTAATAAATCTGTACAAACATATATACAGGTGCTGTGGGGAGGGGAAGGAGGTAGGGTGGGGGGATGGGGAGGAAGAGAGGAAAAAGGGGGCTCAGTCTGGGAACTGTTCATAAAACAATTCTATCTTTTCCTCTGTATAAAAAAGGAAAATATCCTAGTCCTCAAAAGAAGCTGAATAAACCTATTTATTTTAAATAAATTTAATATAATAAACCTGAACGACTGATGCCATGTCTTGGAACAGGAGAAGCAGATAGATGTTGAATGTTGAGAAGCAGTATGGTCTACTGGAAAGAGCATAGGCCTGGGAGCCAGAGGATCTGGGTTCTAATCCCAGCTCCACCACTTGTTTATTGTGTGACCTTGGGCAAGTCACTTAACTTCTCTTTGTCTATGTTACCTCATCTGTAAAATCGGGATTAAGACTGTGAGTCCAAGGTGGGACATGCACTGTGTCCAACCTGATTATCTTGAATCTGTCTCAGTGCCTTTCACATAGTACTGAACAGATAGCATTAAAAAAAATGACGGAGTTGTTCACCTCATCGATGTGGGATGTAATCCAGAGATCAAATTTGAAAGCAAAGGTCGATCCACTGAAAGAGGGAACTTCTCTCAAAGTTTTATTAAGACTCAAAACATTCAGAAATAATTTAGAAGGGGGTGCATAGTGAAATTGTCAGGTTTGCAGATATCATTAAGTTGGAATAGAGAAGTGAAAGGGGAGGAGATAATAGACTGTAAGCTCATTGTGGGCAGGGAACATGTCTACCAACTCTGTTGTACTCTCCAAAGTTCTTAGTACAGCGTTCTCCACATAGTTAGTGTTCAGTAAATACCAATGATGATGATGAGAAAGAGGAGGAAGAGGAAAATGAGCCACAGAAGAAGCCATATAATTCACAGAGCATCTTCTTGATGTGGTGCATTGCACTGCACTAAGCATTTGGGAAGTATGAAAGAAAGAAGAAATAGCACATTCCCTTCCCACAGGAAGCTTGCATTCTATCAGGGGAGGTAAACAGAAAAATATGGACAACTAGAGAAGTAAAAATTAGTACATATATATACATGGGTGGGTGAAGTAGGATCATGCATGGCCCAACACCTCCATCATAGGGACTGGACCATTAAGGGTTTGAGCCATCAGCCACTGCAACCATCTCCCAGGATTGCCAACTGCCATTATGGCAGAATCTCCGCAAAATTCAGAACATTGAATAATTTTCTGTTTATACAGAGGGGAGAGAAAGAACAGCGGAGAGTGGGAGGGGCATCAAAATACTGTTTTGGTGTGCTTTTTTTCTGATATATAATCATTAATTGTTTCAGCATTTGTCTTCCTCCCTGGATTATCAGATCTGTGCTGTCAGGACTGACTTCAATTTATATCTTTTTTGTATATTTCCAAGTCCTTAGTACAGTGCTCTGCATAAGGTAGGAGCTCAATACATGATAGCAATGTAATGAAATGAAAAAAAAATTACATATCTTCCTGCTGTGAAAAGGATAGTGAAGAAGAGACATGACTGAGGTCTACAAAATCAAAATGGCTGTGTACAGAGCAAAGATGAAATTGTTGTTCACCAAATCCGACAAAAACAGGATGAGGGAGATGCTCTTTGAAGCTTAAAGGTGGTAGGATTCAAAACTACCACCACCACACAGCAGGTGGGAGCATAGGGAATTTATTACCATAGGAAGTTTTTCAGGCCCAAAATATTAGGTGGTTCAAGAAGGGTTTGGATAACTTCTTGGCCCAAAAGGTCAAAAATGAGTTACCAGAGGGAAAGTTAGGAAAGTGGAAGGAAAAAGTATCTATGCAAAATGGCATATCAATGACCATTTAGGATGAATGGGTGGATGTCAAAGAGGGCAGCCATCATATAGTTCCTCTAAGCATCCTGTTGCCACTCCTGGAGATGAAACAAAGGACTGGATTAATCATGGGTCTGAACTAGTAATGAGTGTTCTGCACATAGTAAGTGCTCAATAAACACCATTGATTGATTGAAAGAGAGAAAAAGCAGCAAGGCCTCTAGATTGAGTTCATTATGGGCAGGAATGTGCCTACCAACTCCCTTTTATTGTACTCTTCCAAGCACTTATTACAGTGCTCTGCATACAGTAAGCACTTTCTAAGCAAGATTGATCGATAGATTGATTGAAGCTAAATGCTGTTTTGTTGGCTCCCAGAAGGGCACCTTGAGCTATTACTAAATACAATATTTGATTTGATTGCCATCTAAGAGACAGGGCCTGTTTATTTTGTGTTCTGGAAAGCGCCTGGCACACTGAGGGCGCTCAGTGAACACATGAGAAATCATTGAAAAAAAAAAAGTCAGAGAGCAGAAATTTACCCTGAAGTCACCAATGGCAGAACGGAAGCTATAAACTAAAACTGCTTTTGCCCGGGGCGCTCCTGCTGCTCCCTCTCCTATTTTCAGTATCTTGTTCAGAGAATACTGTTATGGGAGAGCTGTCTTCCATTCCAGGGTGTTTTGGGTCTGGAAACCAGTGGATGAGCCAAGCTAACTGGAGCTGTTCTCTCCCAATCACAAAAATACTGTCATTCAAAGTCACATTGCAGACTGGATCCGGGTCTTTGAAACCTCCAGAGGGTGGATGGATCACAAAAAAAAAAACCCTTGATCGCCAATGTGAGGATTATAATTGACTAGATTGGGCTGGTTTGCCTGGATCAGAATATTAAACTACGAGATCGCAACCACTGCCCTACCTTTTGCAGGAACTCAGAGAAGGGGGCAATTGATTCTCCATCTTACCCTTTAAAAAAGGTAGATTTCATGTTGGGGGACATTCATAAGCGTGAAAACAACAGCAATTAAATTTTAATGATGTTTTGATAAATTCCTTTTAATCTACACATAATCTAGGCTGTACTCTGGAGTTTTTCTTACCAGATCCATAATTTCCCTCATTGCATTAATTAGGGTAGGAAAGTAGCTGGGAAAGGGCTGCTACAGTCCCAGGTGAGCTCTACATGTTGGTATTATCACCGCCTTATTTCTGTGGCTCCCCAAAATTGACAGTAACTTTAGCAGCATTTGAAGCAGGGAAGAGAAGAGAAAGGGCGAGAGGTGTTTTTCTTTTCCCAGTTCAATTGTATCCAGATTCCAAATCACTTATCTGGAAATTAAAAGAAAAAAGTTTCTTAAAGCTATTACCATTCCAAAATTGGAAGCAGTTGAAATTCACTGCATCAGGAGAGAGAAAGGAGACAGGGAGAGTTGAAGGGGGGAGGGAAAGACATGGAGGAAACAGAAAAAGGGATACAGAGGAAAAAAAGGGGAGAGAAAAATTGTGTTCAGAGAGAGAGACATAGTCACAGAGACAGAGACAGAGGGGATGAGAAGCTTCTGGAAGATCATTTCTTCTTGCCTAACTTTTTTTTCCTGAAGAAATGTTGTTCCAGGGAGTGTCTGACTAGTTCTGCAGCTTGGCAAAAAAGCCAGACGTTACCTCATAGCTGTGGCCAGACAGCCTATTTCCATGCCAAACAACCACTGCAGAAGCACACAGCACAGTGCTTGCTTGATTAGCACTTCTGCCGTTTTCAAGAGTCCTGGAGTGTTTTGTTCAAGGTGGGCTGCTGAGTGGGGACTCGGTGTTCTTTTTGTGCAAATGAGCTTGTGGGGCGGCGGGGGGTGGGGTTCCAGAGGGCTGGGTGGGGGGGGGGGAGAAGGAGGAGGGGAAAGTTGGGGGCACCAGGCTGCGGGGAACAATGGAGCGGGGCTCAATTAGAATTCTGCATTCATGTGATTGTTGGAAAACAGTATCGGTTTGAGCTGACCCGTTTTAACAACATACGGAGCACCACATCCTAAAGGTCAGAGCAGGCAGGAGGGAAGAAGGAAAGAAAAGCGGCTGAGTGCCGCAGAGGGTCAACCCGAATTAAATGTTGAATTATTTCCTCCGGTGCCTCATCAAATGGCTTTCTTTAATGCCAGGGCACCTTTTATTTCAACTCCAAACCATCAATTCATCAGCATCTTGGGAGAGAAGATGAGTGTTTGCTAACACTGAAACCAAGTCTGATTTCCCTTTCTTCTCTGCCCTATACTGGCATTGATTTACTCCCTTTTATCTGGTGTTCCTTCATCTCTCTCCCCTCCCTCCACCCAACAACACCCTTCTGATTTAGAAGAAATTAGATAATGCTAAGCGTTTATAATACTGAGGAGACCAATAGTCCAGGCTCCCACACAAACCTAGAATGACCTTCCGCAAACATCAGTCAACCTCAGTCCTGACCTTCAGTGCTGCACAAACGTTCCCAACTCCTGGAGCGGGGACACAGATTTCCCCCCAGGCCAGAGATTGTGCGGAGACTTGGTTAGTAATAGCACCTCAGATTTAAAATCTCTTTCTTCCATAGGGCCTTGGCATGCTTCAGTGTTACCGTCTCCTTGCCTTTGCTGCATTCCCGGAGAAGGAGGAAAGAAGGTCACACATGGGGAAACCTATTGCACAGATTGGAAAAATGTGACCCTGACAGGCAAAAGTTTCCCATGTTTCCCAGGAATAAATGAACTCCAGAAAGTCAGGTTAAGGAGGCTGCTTGCCCCCTCAATTGTTTAGCCAACACCCACCTGAGCTGGAAACCCCAGTACCCAAAAGTCCTCTGATTTGTAGAACTAATGTAGCAACTTTCATTCCCTCTACTAATTCCCCTTGAACTTTCATTTCTATTGTTCTTCAAATAGAACTAAAGATGCCAACACCCTCCTTTGGCTCCCCACCCTTTATCAAAGGGCAGGATACAGAGACAGAAAGTCTTTTGAGTCCAAGGAAAATCCCGTCCTGACCCAAATAAAGCCTTCCCTAGTTAGTCTCTTGGGAGGTCAGCCAGCCTGGAAAATGGTGAGACTTCGATTCTGAGTATTTCAGGTTTCACTTTTCCATAACTAAAGTATCCGGGATCACCTTGAACTTTTCTACCTTAGCAGCTTATCACATCTGCATTGCCAACCTTTTTGGTGGGTGGGCAACATAATTATTTCTGAGAAATAATGTATTTCTAATCAATGATATTTCATATCTCCCTACCTATTGCCTCCTACAGTGGCGATCACCCACTTGGCCTATCCCATACGAAATATGAGGTGATCATGAGAAGATGAAGAAAAAGGAAGACAGATACATAACCATTGGGTGAGTCGCCAGTCTTTGGGATTTCAAGAGAAATTTGGAATACAAAAAATGCTCAGTCTGCAATTTGTTTTTCTTTTACCTTCCCGTGATAATAATAATAAGAATAATAAGAATAAGAATAATAGTACTTGTTAAGCACATACTATGTGCCAAGGACTGGGGTAGATACCAGTTAATCAGGTTGAACACAATCCCTGTCCCATATGGGACTCACAGTCTAAGTAGGAGGGAGTAAGATTTAATCCCCATTTTACAGATGAGGTAACTGAGGCACAGAGAAGTTAAGTGACTTGCCCAAGGTTACACAGCAGACAAGTAGCAAAGCCAGTATTAGAACCCAGGTCCTCTACCAGGTCATGCTCTTTTCACGAGGCCATTCTGCTTCCTTAACCTAGCAGGACTACTAGTAGGGAAATAAATCACTCCTCCTGGGAAGGAGAGCACATATTTACTAGAAAGGTTGCTATGGACACAAAGGGCTCAGTGGATACCATCTTCTAAGCTTCTGCCACAGGTGAATCCATAGATTCTGTGAGTTTGAGAGGAATCTCTTCCCCCAAGAAATAGTAATAACAATAATAATAATCCTCCTTCTCCTCCTCCCTCACCTCCAGGCAACTCTACCAGACTGGTCCCATGTAGGAAAAGCTCTCCTATGAAATGTTCCGCATTTTGCTATAAAATAGAAAACACTAAAAATCAAACGCCCTTCCACAGGGAAGTAAAACCCCAACTGAGCCATCACCTGAACTCTGGCTTTAATCAATTTGCCGTGTGCTGTGAGTTGCCCTGATTGCAGTCCCCAACTCTAGACTCCTCTGGCCTCAGCTCCCAATTAGCTTGATAAATATATTTTTCAAATAATGTTTTATAATCACAGTAAGCCCCCTGAATATAGCAGCAGCATCTCATTCATATATAGAGGCAGTTCTTAACCCCTGGCCCTAGGCTTGTCTAGGAATAAACATAACCATCCACCACATACTTACTTACCTGGGTCTACTATGTCCTAACAAAGTGGAGAGTGGATACAAATGTCTGGATAATTCGAGCCTAATTGGGATGTCTGCCTGAATTGGCTATAAAATTGCTTAAAATTTCTGCTTACCATGGCCACAGAAAACTGTTTTATAGAATTGCAGAACCATGAAATCCCAGAGCTAGACTCAATCTATCAGTGGTATTCATTCATTGCTTACTCTGTGCATAGCAATGTACTGAGTGCTTGAGAATACAATGCAATAGAGTTGGTAGACATAATCCCTGCCCTCAAGGAGTTTCCAGTCTAGTTCTGGGGTAAATAATAGGTATTCAGATTGAGAACCCTATATGAGACCAGGACTGTGCCAATCTAAGTAGGAGGGAGATCAGGCATTTAATCCCCATTTTACAGATGATGAAATTGAGGCACAGAGAAGAAAAATGACTTGCCAAAGGTCATACAGGAGGCAAGAGGCAGAGCCAGGATTAGAACCAAGGTCACCTGACTACCAGGCTTTTGCTCTTTCCACAAAGCCATGCTGCTTTCAAAGGTCTTATTATGTCCCAGAGCCTTATTCATCCATTCATTCAATCAATCGTATTTATTGAGCGCTTACTGTGTGCAGAGCACTGTACATAGCATTTGGGAAGTACTAGTTGGCAACATATAGAGACGGTCCCTACCCAACAATGGGCTCACAGTCTAGAAGGGGGAGACAGACAACAAAACAAAATATATTAACAAAATAAAATAGAATAGTAAATATGTACAAGTAAAATAGAGTAATAAATCTGTACAAACATATATACAGGTGCTGTGGGGAGGGGAAGGAGGTAGGGCGGGGGGATGGGGAGGGGGAGAGGAAGGAGGGGGCTCAGTCTGGGAAGGCCTCCTGGAGGAGGTGAGCTCAGTAGGGCTTTGAAGGGAGGAAGAAAGCTAGCTAGGCGGATGTGCAGAGAGAGGGCATTCCAGGCCAGGGGGAGGACGTGGGCCGGGGGTCGACGGCGGGACAGGCGAGAATGAGGCACAGTGAGGAGGTTAGCAGCAGAGGAGCGGAGGGTGCGGGCTGGGCTGTAGAAGGAAAGAAGGGAGGTGAGGTAGGAGGGGGCGAGGTGATAGAGAGCCTTAAAGCCGAGAGTAAGGAGTTTTTGCCTGATGCGTAGGTTGACTGGTAGCCACTGGAGATTTTTGAGGAGGGCAGTAACGTGCCCAGAGTGTTTCTGCACAAAGATGATCCGGGCAGCAACGTGAAGTATAGACTGAACTGGGGAGAGACAGGAGGATGGGAGATCAGAGAGGAGGCTGATGCAGTAATCCAGTTGGGATAGGATGAGAGATTGAACCAGAGGGGTAGCAGTTTGGATGGAGAGGAAAGGGCAGATCTTGGCGATGTTGTGGAGGTGAGATTGGCAGTTTTTGGTGACGGATTGGATGTGAGGGGTGAATGAGAGAGCAGAGTCGAGGATGACACCAAGGTTGCGGGCTTGTGAGATGGGAAGGATGGTAGTGCCGTCAACAGTGATGGGAAAGTCAGGGAGAGGGCAGGGTTTGGGAGGGAAGATAAGAAGTTCAGTCTTGGACATATTGAGTTTTAGATGGTGGGCAGACATCCAGATGGAGATGTCTTAATAGTAATAATAATGGCATTTATTAAGCGCTTACTATGTGTAAAGCACTGTTCTAAGTGCTGGGGTTGTTACAAGGTGATCAGATTGTCCCACGGGGGGCTCACAGTCTTAATCCCCATTTTACAGATGAGGTAACTGAGGCACAGAGAAGTTAAGTGACTAGCCCAAAGTCACACAGGTGACAATTGGCAGAGCGGGGATTTGAACCCATCACCTCTGACTCCAAAGCCCGTGCTCTTTCCACTGAGACACACTGCTTCCCAAGCAGCATCTTGAAGGCAGGAGGAGACATGAGCCTGAAGGGAGGGAGAGAGAGCAGGGGCAGAGATGTAGATTTGGGTGTCATCAGTGTAGAGATGATAGTTGAAGCCGTGGGAGTGAATGAGTTCACCAAGGGAGTGAGTGTAGATAGAGAACAGAAGGGGACCAAGAACTGACCCTTGAGGAACCCTTACAGTAAGGGGATGGGACGGGGAGGAGGAGCCCGCAAAAGAGACTGAGAATGAACGGCCGGAGAGATAAAAGGAGAACCAGGAGAGGACAGAGTCTGTGAAGCCAAGGCTGGATAGCGTGTTGAGAAGGGGGTGGTCCTCAGTGTCGAAGGCAGCTGAGAGGTCGAGGAGGATTAGGACAGAGTAGGAGCCGTTGGATTTGGCAAGCAGGAGGTCACTGGTGACCTTTGTGAGGGCAGTTTCAGTGGAATGTAGGGGACGGAAGCCAGATTGGAGAGGGTCGAGGAGAGAGTTGGCGTTAAGGAATTCAAGGCAGCGGGTGTAGACGACTCATTCATGGAGTTTGGAAAGGAACAGTAGGCGGGAGATAGGGTGATAACTAGAAGGGGAGGTGGGGTCAAGAGAGGGTTTTTTTAGGATGGGGGAGACGTGGGCATGTTTCAAGGCAGAGGGGAAGGAACCAGTGGAGAGTGAGCGGTTGAAGATGGAAGTTAAGGAGGGGAGGAGGGATGGGGCGAGAGATTTCATAAGATGAGAGGGAATGGGGTCAGAAGCACAGGTGGCCGGAGTAGCACTTGAGAGGAGGGAGGAGATCTCATCTGAGGATACTGCTGGGAAGGATGGGAGAGCAGCGGAGAGGGTTGAGAGCCGAAGGGTTGAAGAAGGGGGATGAGTGACTTGGGGGAGCTCAGACCTGATGGAGTTCATTTTACTAATGAAGTAGGAGGCCAGATCGTTGGGGGTGAGCGAAGGAGGAGGGGGAGGAACAGGGGGCCTGAGAAGGGAGTTAAATGTACGGAAGAGCTGATGGGGATGATGGACATGGGTGTCAATAAGGGAGGAGAAATAGTTTTGTCTGGCAGAGGAGAGGGCAGAGTTAAGGCAGGAAAGGATAAACTTAAAGTGAACGAGGTTGGCTTGGTGTTTAGACTTTCGCCAGCAGTGTTCAGCAGCTCGAGCATAAAAGCAAAGGAGGCAGACAGTGGCAGTGATCCAGGGCTGTGGGTTAGTGGTACGAGAGCGGCGAAGGGAAAGGGGAGCGAGTGAGTCGAGCTGAGTAGAGAGAGTAGAGTTGAGAGCAGTAATCTGATCATCAAGATTGGGTAGGGAGGAAAGGGAGGCGAGGTGGGGTGTGAGGTGCTTAGAAAGGTGGATGGGGTCGAGAGAGTGGAGGTCTCTGTGAGGTAGTAATATAGATTTACAGGGGAGAGGAGTGTGAGTGAGGAGGCAGGTGAGAAGGTTATGATCAGAGAGAGGGATTTCAGAGTTGGTGAGGGTGGAGATAGTGCAGAGGTTATTCCCGTGCAGTGGACTCATTCTTGTGGACTCAAAAAAAAGCAATAATAGTAATTGTGGTATTTGTTAAGCATTTACCGTGTGCCAGGCACTATACTAAGCTCTGGATTGGATACAAACAAATCGGGTTGGACACAATCCCTGTCCCACATGGGGCTCACAGTCTCAATCCTCATTTTACAGATGAGGGAACTGAGGCACAGAGAAGTTAAGTGACTTGCCCAAGGTCACACAGCAGACAAGTGGCAGAGCCAGGATTAGAACCCTTTATCTTCAGATTCCCAGGCCCGGGCTCTAGCCACTGCTCCAGGCTGCTTATCATAAGATTGCCTTTTTAAACTATTATTTAGTTTAAATAATAACTAATAATAATTAGTAATTATTATTATTACTAATAGTGATATTTATTGGGGAACTGATTTGATCCCCAGGTTCCAAGTGGATGAATTATTATTATTTTATTTGTAGTAGTTGGAGTAGTATATGTGTTAACTTATTACTATATATCAAGCACTATTCTAAGAGCCAGGGTAGAGTCTAGAGAATCAGGACAGACGTAGTCCATGTGGGGCTCACAGTCAAAGTAGGACGAAGAGCAGGTATTGAATCTCTATTTTACAGATGAAGAAACTGAGGCACAGAGAGGTTAAATGACTTGCCCGAGGTCATACAGCAGAGCAGGATCCTAACCTAGGTCCTCTGACACCCAGGTCTGTGCTTTTTCCACTAGGTCATGCTCCTCCTCCATGCTGTTCTAATTCTAGTCATCTCTCCCAAGCTCAGAATGGCATTCCCTGCAGCCAGAGGCACCACAGACATGCTTAGGTAATAAGATCCATCCATAACTTCACAAACTTTGCCTCCAAATGTCACTGACATAGATCCCTTCCCAGTGCCTGGATGGAAGATTTTTTAAATGGCTGGGGAAGGTGGGGAGTGGTGACGGGTGCAGGGGGAGGGAGGAATGGAGGTGGAGAGTACTCTTAGCAATACGACTCTGGGAGGTTCACAGCACCCTGGGCTATGTACACCCAAGAACCAACGCCTTTCTCCCAGACACCACAGTTTGCATTCTTGCAGGGGGAATGGTGGTCAGGTTTGACTGGAATGTGACAGGCGCAAGGCTCCACTCTCGGATAAATAGAATCCCAGAAACTCAGGAAGGAAATGAGGGAGGGGGAAGGGGGGTAAGGAGGGAAGACTGAAACATCAGTGATCATTCCCACAGGCTGGAGGTGGTGGCTGAGGCCTGCATGGTGCGCTCTCCTCCCAGCTGTTCTACATTAAAGCAGGACGCACAGACCAGCTCACCTGACTTTAATTTGGCAATAAATATATTAGGATGAATGAGAAGGGTCATTATTAGCAAACTGTTAAAGATGCACTAATTTATTTAAGGATGGTTTGCAAAAATTTATGACAGGATAAAGAGGCATTTGATGAATCGACTTGGATTCCACCAACTGTTACCATATTAAACAGGCAATAGGTGAAACACCCAACATAATGTATCTAAATGCTCAGAAGGCTCAGAGTCATCTGCTTTGGATGTGATTTTGTTATCCATAAGAAGCATTCAAATAAATTTACACTTGGGCATTTGCCAGCTATTTTGATCTTGTCTTCCACCTGCTGACACCAAAGAGCGATTGTTTCAAGTGGCTTCAAAACCAGATTTTGCACTTCCAGCTCCCAAGAGACTGCTCTAGGTGGGGTAATGAATTCCAAGTCATTTGGGGAGTAGTTCCCTTGGAAAGTGCTGCCTCTTTAGGGGGTACCATCCAGAAACCCAGGCAGAGTGCTTGGTTTGCAGGTTTTCTTGGGAAACTGTAGGCAAGGATGGTGTAGACCCCAGCTGATCCAAATGCACTGCAGAGAGTAGGAAAGACACACAGATGAAGATGTGTGAGATCAGAACTCAACCACATGAATGGGCACTCTGATTTTCTCATACACTCTTCATTCGATCCTGAGGACAGGGTAAGCAGGGCCAGTGGTAAAGGGGAACACAGCCCGGACCATATGATGTGAGTCCCACTTCACCCCTCTGGGGCTGCCAGTCAGGGGAGAATCCCACTCAAGTAGGAGGTTCTGGCCAGGATTTTTGAGGAGCCTGACTTCTCTACTGGATAGCTGTTCCATTTATTAAATTTCCTTCCTCTCTCCTCACTATCCCACCTCCACTCTCAGAATTTCTGTGCTCCAGTAGCTCTTGCTAAACCCGGACCCTTGGGATGACTCAAAAGAGACTCTGTTTGACACTGATAGGGGACCAGGAAGAGGGCAATACAAACAGAAGAAACACTCTTCAATTTAAAAATATGATCATCCTGAGGACAAGCCAACTGAAAAATAAAGTGCATCTATAAAATCCTTCAAAGAACAGTCTATGCCTTTAAACTTTTCATTTGAAGTATGTATTTTTTTAAAAATCAGCTACTTTCTTAAATTTCAAGAAAGGTTGATTTTCTCAAGAGTTGCATAGAGGGGAACTTGCATTATTGCACTGATTTCTGTTTTTCAAAACCCCCAGCAGTTTGGAGGTTGAATAATTCATAGACCAGGCAGTGGGTCAGGTGGGCTGACCCTATCTCAAAGCTGTGACCCACTGTTAAAGATCATGTAAGTCACCGGGACAGAAGTGGGCATTTATGGTACTTTCCTGCTGATAAGGAACCAATAAAATACCTCACGGGACCTATTTTCATTCCTTATTACTTCTTTATGTCTGTGCATAGAATTGACATTTTCTCATCTAGGTATCTTAAGAGTTAGCTTATTATGTCTGTGTGAGGTTCGTGGTCCTCAGGGCAACACCATCTTCTCTGGTGACTCTCAGTAAGTAATAAGATTACTTTTAACTATTTTAATTCTCTGTTTAATTATGCATATTTTTCGCCTTTCACCTTAATGGTGTTTGCTATGTGCCACGCACTGAGACAGGTACAAGATAACCAGGATTGACACAGTCTTTGTCTTACACAGAACTCACAATCTAAAAGGGTAGGGGAGCAGGTATTTTATTAGTATTCTACAGATGAAGAAACTGAGGTACAGAGAAGTTTAGTGACTTGCCCCATCTTTGTAATAGTAACAGTAGTAATAATATTATCAATAATATAATTGTAGTATTTGCTAAGCACTTACTATGTGCCACGCACTGTGCTAAGTGCTGGCATAGACACAGTCATAATCAGACCCATTCCACATCCCTCCCAGGGTCAGGAAGAATAGATATTTTATTACCTGGAAATTGAGGCACAGAAAATTTAAATGACTTGTCCAATTTTGTGTTTTCCCAAAATGATAATGTGCGTAGCTGCCTTTATTGCATATAACAATATTTTCAGAAAAATAAAAATTAGATTTCCAAAGAAAACAAAAGAACAGTTCTAAGTGCTTGAGGGAGTGGGCTTGAAATGATGGTGGAGGATTAATTTAAAGGGACTCCTGTGGTTTCGAGATACATACACCCCATAGCATGGTAACCAGATTTGTTGTGGCAGTTCTAACCCAGGAATTTAATATGATTTGGTAGGTTGGTAAGGAAAAGAGGTACACGACACAAGTGTCCACAAAAGAGAGGCAGTAAACAGGGCTTTTACCCAGTAAATCAAGCAAATCTACTGACTGGGCCTCATCTTGTTTCTCTGCCCTCGACCTCCTGTTCACACCCTCTCCCTCCTACCTGGAATTCCCTCCTTCTTCGCCTCCAATTTACTACTGCTCTCCTCCTCTTCAAAGCCCTTCTGAAATCACATCTCTGCTAGGAGGCCTTCCCTGATTAATCTCTCATCTATCCACACTACCTCTTCCAACTGCCATTTTAGCACTTCCTTGCCACTTAAGCACTTGGAGACTTACCTACTTCCCCATAGCATATCTTTTTACTTTATTACTTCCTCTTCTCTGTGACTCATTTCAGTGCCAGTCCCACAATATACTGTAAACTCTTCAGGGGAAGGATCATGTCTACTAATTCCACTTTCCCTCCTAAGCACTTTAGAGTGGTGCTGTGCACAGAGTAGGTATTCAATAGTGGTTTCCTAATTTTGGAGCAAGGTGGCTGATAATTCCTCTGTTGTTATTCACATTGTAATTTACTTATTTATTTATATTAATGTCTGTCTCCCCCTCTAGACTGTAAGCTCATTGTGGGCTTGTTTATTGCTTGTTTATTGTTGTATTGTACTCTCCCAAGCACTTAGTACAGTGCTCTGTACACAGTAACCCTCAATAAATATGATTGACTGGCTGATTTACTATCTTCAGTACAGCCTCCACCACCAAGAGAAGTGGTTTATCATAGTTATAGCTTGTTGGGAATTTATCTTCCCTGTGTTAAACTAGATTTTTCCAGGTAAAGGCCATTGGTGGATTTTGAAACAGAGACAATTGAAATGTGTGGACAATTCATTTTTAGATAGTTAATTCTGGACAATCTGTCATTTCCCACCAGGGAGCTGCTTGGGATTTTTTTAAGTTGGACAGCAAGAAGAGAGATGATGAGTATTATTCCTCAAGTAAATAACATTTAAAGTGGCTATTTCCTTCTCTTTTTATCCCTGCTTCACTTGTGTAGCCACACTGATAAAAAGTACTCATATAATTTCCCCTGAGACTTTATCAGACTCATTGTAAAAGACCTGAAAGAGATTTGAATAATTTTCACCTATTCTTCTGCTTATTTGTTTCACATATTCATTCCCACACAGACACACACACACGGGATGGGAAAGAAATACAGCTACCTCTACTGAATGATTCATTCACATCAAGTAAAACAATGTCAACTCAAAAGGCAGTAGTATGCAAATTACATCCTTTAGTTGCAAACTTATGAATGGAACCTGGGAAGTGATTTAGCAAGAGTTAATGTGTTTGAGCACATTTTTTTCTATTTAATAACAGTACTTTGCCTTTAGATTATTAATAACAGTCCTCTGCATGTTTCCTTTCAAAGGAGAAAAAAGAAGTCAAATATTAATTAAGCCACTCAAGACCTTTATGTAGATATTAATGTGCCCAATGGACACAAGGTAAGCTGAGTCTCAGGTATTTTATATATCCAGGAATTATGACACCATAGAGCCCATTTCTTGGAGAAGACTTTGTGCTATGTATAGGTTTACCCTTTACTGTTTCAATCAAATATAGTAAAATAAATCAAAATAACTCTAAAATGAAACGAATCAATTTCAAGTTGATAGGTTCTCTTTGGGTCCAATTTCATACAATACTGCTGTTCATTAATTGCAGGACTTTACAACTTTCTGACAGTGGGAAGAGAAACTGGCCTGAGGCCTTGGTAGCATTGCCTGCCATGGACCCAACTACTCTGTACACATGCAAAGATTGTGTCTTGTCCTGTCAGTTTGTTGGTCTTTTGCCACATCTACAGTTGTTTGCACATTTGCCACCTTGTCTAAAACTTGTTTACTGTGGATAACTTCCATTTCCTTTTTTGGCACTTGCAAGGGGCTTGTGCCACATCTGATAAAGCAAAATCCAATATACGTACCCAGGGCAGAAGGTCAGAAGGTGAGGGATTGACATTGACCACTGACCCATTCTGCGTTTTTTTCCCCCTTCCTCACATAGTTAGACCCCTGTTTACCCATTTTGTAAAAAGCATGTCTATTGTACCTTATGGTCAGTAGAAAATCTCAGTTAAGATTTGACAGGGAACTTGGAGGTGGCAAGTCTCCCAAATCTACCTCCCTAGCCCTGACCTCCACAATCTCTTATTTCTTCCTGCCTCCAAGGTATCTCAACATGGATGCCCTGCCAGTTTCTCAAACTCAACATGTTCAAAATTGAACTCCTCATCTTTCCAACTAAATCTTCTCTCCACCTAACTTTCCCATCACAGTTGACAACATTTTCGGCACAACATTTCTAGAATCCAACCAAACCACACATGTCCAGACACTTTGCCTATTCCAGCTTGACTACTGCCTCAGTCTTCTCACTGGTCTTCCTGCTGCTACTCTCCAATCTTAAAGCCTGTCAGTATTATGAGCTTACAGTCTCTGTCTAGACTGTAAACACAATGTGAGCAGCGGGCGTGTCTACCAACTCTGCTAAACTGTACTCTCCCAAGCTCTTAGTACAGTACTCTGTGCACAGAAAACACTCAATAAATGATTGATTGCTGCCCATTTGTCACCATCTCCAATTCATACTTCAGTCTGTTACCCAGATCATTTTTCTAACATCCTCCCACTCCTCAAAAACTTTTTTGCCCACTCCCCACCCTCCCGTTTCAAGCAGAATAATAATGATAATAATAATGATGATGGTATTTGTTAAGCGCTTACTATGTGCCAGACACTATTCTAGGCACTGGGGTGGATACAGGCAAATTGGGCAGACACAGTCCCTGTCCCACGTGAGGCTCACAGTCTCAATCCCCATTTTACAGATGAGGTAACTGAGGCCCAGAGAAGTGAAGTGTCCTGCCCAGCGTCACACAGCAGACAAGTGGAGGAGCCAAGATTAGGACCCAGGTCCTTCGACCCCCCCGGCCCTTGCTGTATCCACTACGCCATGCTGCTGCTCACTTCTGACTCCCAAAACTCCTGAGCATTGGCTTTAAGGTATTCAGTGACCCTTCTCCCTTCTACTGACCCACTCTTTTCTCCCACTACATTCCAGCTTGCATAGTTCATTCATCTCAAGCCACATATCTTGCCTTGTACTCATCACTCAGACCCCTGCTCTCCCCATCTTTAAAGCTCTTCACATTTCCTCCAGGATGATTTTCCTAATTAGTTTATCATCTCCCCACCCTATTCCCCCCCCCACCCCCCACCCCCCGCCGACCTAAGTGCCATTTCAACACTTCTAGGCCAGCTACACACTTGAGTACACACACACCCCATTACACTTATGTAACTATCTTTATACTTTATTGCTTCCACCTAGCTGTAATTTATTTTAGTGTCCATGTCCCCACTAGATTCTAAGTTCCTGGAGGACAAGGATTTTGTTTACTAGTTCCATTGTACTGTCCCAGATACTTAGTACAGTGCTCTGCACAGAGTAAGCACTCAATAAATTCTACCGATTGACTGACTGGAACCCTCCAAGGAATAAACAAAAGACCATCACATGTTTTTAGCAGAACAGGCAGACTGGACTCTACCGCATATTGCACTCCTTATGGTCTTTTAAAAACATTGATGCCCTATGCACCACTCACTGTGTTGACTAGGTCATTTTTCAAGGTTATAACTGCCAGTTGGGAACTATGTCAAAAAAAAAAAATGAAGAAGGATTGGAAACTGAGGGGGTAGCCCCACCTGAGACTCGGGAAACGATTTTTAGAATAGAACCGTGCCGGGAAATCCTCACTGTGCTTTTCACAGCCCACGTACCCAGCTCTTCATCCTGCTCCCTGGTATCCTGTAAAACACCAGATAAATGGGGTCACTGTTCACTCTCCAGAGCCACAGTCAGTCCAGTGCCAGCCAAGGGAGTCAGAGGTGGGACTTCGTACCTGACCAGAGTAGCCGGAAGCAGCAGCGCGATTCAGGGAAATGCAGAAGGACTGCAGCTTGGTGGGAATTTTTACCAGTTTAGTTCCTTATGGGCCATGCCACAATTGCCTTGCAGTGGGGGCCAGGGCTGAGGTGAGTGGGGGATGAAGAGTGAGGAGAGGAGTTCAGTAAACTCCACTGAATCATTCCCCAGTTGTGCATCAATCAATATAGCAGACTGCCCATTAAAGAAAGATACCGCCTTTGTGTAAAGTGCTACCAGATGAACAGAAAGCATATTGTAAGGCTGCTGCCACCACGGAGGAAGGAAACGAGACGTCTGGAAGGCAAGCTCTGGCCCCAGTCATTCTGCAGTCTGCATGGTAACAAGCCGGGGGAGGGTATGAAGGGGAAGCAGGAAGCCGGCCCCAAATCGCAGCCCCAGCACAAGGTCGGAATTCTTTGAAATAACACTTGCCAAAGCCCCACAATGCTGGATTTCCTCGAATGAGAGCTATCCGAGATAAAGTTAATTATGTTTGCGCAGCAAATGTTTGCTTAACAAAATGCAAATGCAGCATTACAGGTGCACAGCCTTATAATATAAAAAAGATATGGCAGCAAAGGGAAGTAAATTACATCTTAGACTGCAGACACCAAAATCTTTATTGCATGCTTGGTTGACTCACTCCTGTTTGAAAACAGGCTGGGTGACTTAAAATGAAATAAAGCTTCTTCACTGAGAACTCACACTGGGCAGAGATGGTGTCTATGTGCATTTTCATAATAAGAAAAATAAAAGGTTCATGCTACCTATTTCCAAAATCATTTACAACAAGAGTCTTTGCTTCAATTTCACATTTTGGGGCTTAGAGGAATCGATCTGATAACTTAATAAATCTGCTAACCTTCCCATTTCATACAGGCAGAGCTATGATGGGTTCTGCCAAGGTGAATAACTAGAAATTTGCAAAAGAGATTGCTGCAGAGCTCTGCACTGCTACTGGATATACTGCACCAACTACTGCAGTGCTGTAGCATGCATGCTAGGGAGCCCAGGGGTTGTTGGCAATTGGCTTTGTTTGTTAGGAAGGTACTGCCCTCCACACTAAGCTTCATCCACACTGCTGGGGGTGCCAACTCCGTAGGTCAAGAAAAGTCGTCAGGGAATTTAATCCAACGTTAACAATACGATCAAATGACAGTCAGTCACAGTGTTTATAGACCCAGTCTCTACAGGGCTAGGAACATTTCTAGAGGTGTTTTTCCAATGGCAAATTCCTCTGTGACCTGAATTTCCAATTCAGGTAGGGCACCCCCTCAGCACTAACACAACCCCCGTGATGATAGCACCGCCTAAACAAGAGGTGTTTCCAGATTATGAGCTCGTTGTGGGCAGGGAATATGTCTGTTTGTTGTTATATTGTACTCTCCCCAAGTGCTTAATACAGTGCTTTGCACACAGTAAGCACTCAATAAATACGAATGAATGAATGAATGAATGAATGAATGGAGCCTGCTCCAGGAAGCTTGACCTCTGAGCAGTCTCCAGACTTAAAGCCTCTGTTTGGGGGGCTCCCTAGATTTGCCCCACCACCGCACCCTGTCGCACAGCCAGACCTGAAGGTAGGGGTCATGGGGAGGGGAAGTGCCCAAGTTAGTCCTAAGACTGAATATGTGCTCAGGAGTAAGGGCGGGGTGGGGTTTAGGGTTTTTTTATGTTATTTAAGTGCCTGCTATGTGTTAATCACTGTTCTAAGTGCTAGTATATACAAGTTAATCAGGCCAAATACAATCCCTGCCCCACATAGGGCTCAGTGTCTCGATAAGAGGGAGAACAGATATTGAACCACCATTTTGAAGTTGAGCAAACTGAGGCACAGAGAAGTGAGTTGCCCAAGGTCACACAGCGGGCAAGAGGCGGATCCAGCATTAGAACCCAGGGCCTCTGGCTCCCAGGCCTGTGTTTTATCCACCAGGCCAACCTGTCAATCAGGCCAGCTCCCAAGCCAATCAACAAACTTACTTGAGGACACAGTCTCACAGTCAGAGAAGTCCCAGTCTGCCCAGATTTGACTAATGACTTGGATCTGACCAGAGACAATAACAACAGAATTGCAGAGAAGCAATGTGGCTCTTAGTGGAAAGAGCATGGGCTTGGGAGTCAGAGGGCGTGGGTTCTAACCCCAGCTCCACCAATTGTCAGCTGTGTGACTTTGGACAAGTCACTTAACTTCTCTGTGCCTCAATTCCCTCATCTGTAAAATGGGGATTAAGACTGTGAGCCCCACCTGGGATCGCCTTGTATCCCCCCCCAGTGCTTAGAACAGTGTTTTGCACATAGTAAATGCTTAATGAATACCACCATTATTATTATTATTATTATAACAGTAATAATGGGTGTATTAAGGACTTCTTATGTGCCAAACACAATGCCGCACGTTGGGGTAGATGCAAGATCACTAGGCTGGACATGTCTAGCATAGAGCTCAGGGTCTAAAGAGGAGGGAAAGTAGGCATTTAATCCCCATTTTTCAGGTGAGGAAACTGAGATGCAGAGAAGTTAAATGATTTGCCCAAAGTCACAGATCAGATAAGTGGTGGAGTGGGGATTAAAACCTAGGTCTCCAAACTCCTGGTCCCTCTTTCTTTGCCCTATCACACTGTCTTCCAAAATCCCAATCTCATTCTAGTAGAGTGAAAAAGGGGGCAGGATATGGTTGAACCCTTAAAAACATTTGCATTTGGATCTTTAAAAATGTTAGTGGATTCTCCCCATGCAGTCACTGTGCACCTAACTGTGGGCAAAGCTCTATATACGTTCCCAGGAATACAATGGCAACTGCCCTCAAGGATCTCGCAAACACAAATAGCCAAGTGCAAAACTGCATACCAAGTGTAGCTATAACACAAATACAGACGAGTTAAGCCCAACATGTTGAAAAGAAATATATCATCATTTCAGCCTCCTCAAGATGTTGGTGTTTGCCTGCCCCTCTACATACTCAGCATTCAATGCTGCCCAGCACAAATCAGATCTAAGACACAACTTCCTTTTTGAGGCATTTATAAATAACTATCCCTCCCTCTAGACTGTGAGCCTGTTGTGGGCAGGGATTGTCTCTATTGCTATATTGTACTTTCCAAGTGCTTAATACAATGTTCTGCACACAGTAAGTGCTCAATAAATACGATTGAATTAATTCAAACCAAGGAGGATATCCTAAGAGTCCCAGGACTATCCCTCAACCTCTCAAACAAAGATTTAGGACTGTGATCCCCATGTGGGATAGAAACTGTGTCCTATCCAATTATCTTATATCTACCCCAGGACTTCGCACAGTGCCTGGAACATAGTAAGTACTTATCAATTACCATATTAAAGAAAAAAAAGGGAAGGCCTCCAGCCACCAGAGGCCTATTTTGACTCCAGGATCTCAGTTTATTGCTTTTCCCTAATCCACCCCATTTTTTGTTCTGGCTAGATTTATCATGTACACTCTGTTCTGAACCTTTAGGTTGTTATCCACACAGAAAATAGAAAGTGAAAAAGCTAATAAAAACGTCATATGCGGGGCATTTGAAGTTTGAGAACTTATTTGAATTTCACTGAATAGTTGGATTTGTTGAATCTGTTCAGTTTATAAAAAGATTGTCTCAACTGCTGTATAAAGACATCTCATTTCAACTCCAGAACTTAGAAACATTAATCAGAGCCCACCCCTAAATGTGTATTTCGGTTTCTATAATAGAAGACCACCCCCGCCACTGCTCTCTCCTCAATCAAAAAACTCATTTCTTCCTTGCAGTATTCATATTTCTGTGTTCATTTGACCTTGCCTGATCTCTGGAGTTTCTGACCCAAGAGGACTTTGAGAAATTCCAAGTTTCCTGGAACTGGCCAGGAAACAATGCCACCTCCTGTCCCCTTACTTTGGCTTTGATTCCTGCTTGCTGAGACCTTTGGGACAGTGGCAGAAGTAGTAATAGTTATTCAGCACTTGCTCCTTGTAAAACAGTGTACTAAGCCCTATGAAAGAATACATCGTTGAGAATTAGACACCATCCCTGGCCCTCAAGGATATCACAACCTAAGAATAAAGAGGAGATTGGTGACAGACATACAAGGATAAATACACAATAACAACACTAAGACAATTTAAAAGACAAGGACAAATGCAGGAAATAAAATCAAGCAGGAGAGTTCTGTGCCTACAGGAGCAGAGGTTTGGGCTTCTACTGACTCTGAGTCCAACCCCACAGTCATAACTGCCTCGGCTCCAGTAGCTGCCACAGTGTTCTCATTTTGTGGATGTCATGAGCGGACACTGCTTGTGTCCTTCCCACCTGGGAGATCAATACAGGACTGGAATGAGGCCCTGGGTTGAAGCCAAAGGACCTGGAGTGGGCAGCTTGGCTAGCTGGTGTCGGTGGGGGGGTGGTCCATGTAACAATCAGCAGGAAAAGGCACGAACAGAAACTTCTGAGGCCTTTTCCTTATTGCTGACAGTCCTGTCAGGAGATTGCTTGTCCTAACTTCAGGTCTGGATGTGTGGGGATCCCCTTAGAGGGCCATTATTTGAGAAAGAGCTACAGCCCCAGAGAGCTTTGGTGAGACACATTTCCACTTCCTTCCCTGAGGAATCTCCCCTTCAGATACCTTTCATGTAGCAGCCTCTTCCCTTCTACAGCACCATCAATTATTCACGAATCCCCTAAAAAGGAATGGAAATTCAAAAGGATTTTCCTTCCAGGTCCATTCATTATGAAGGCAATAATCATATCAAGACGTCTATTGATGTGATTATATAACACATAATAAAATGTCCAGTAGTAAAGAAGTATGCTCAGTAGGTTTGACTTTCTACCTTCTCTTCTGGCTTCCTGTGGCTGGATCTCTCCACTGGCCTTTGACTCTTCCGGGGGTTTTGCCTGAGATGCGAATCATTGCTTTAGTTGACCACCTCTCTGCAAGAGTGAGCTCCAACCACCTGGTTCTCCAAGGTCAACTGCACTTTTTTTAATAGTATTTGTTAAGTGCTTGTTATGTGTTAGGAACTGTACTAAATTCTGGGTAGATAAAGGATAATTACATTGGACATAGTCCATGACCCTCATGGGGTTCACCATATTAATCCCCACTTTACAGATGAGGTAACTGAGGCTCAAGAAGTTAAGTGACTTGCCCAAAGTCACATAACAGACAAGTGGTGGAGCCAGGATTAGAATTCAGGTCTTCTGACTCCCATAAGTCATAAGGCCTGAGCTCTTTCCACTACACCATGCTCCTTCTCTACAGACAGCTCAATTCCTTTGGTGTCCAAATGCCTCCTTCCAAGGGGCTGAAGTCATGAATCACTTCATGGCTCTTGTCCCAAAATAGTTCTCAGAGAATTTCAAGAGGGGCCAATTTTTGTTTTAAGACAATGTCTTTCCATGAAGAATAAACCTTAAATAATATTGTAATAGTAACAGTGGTATTTGTTAAGTACTTCCCATGTGCCAAGCACTATTCTAGGAACTGGGTTAGACACACGATAATCAGGTCAAGCACGATCCCTGTCCCACATGGGGCTCGCAGTCTAAGGGGAAGGGAGACAGGTAATTAAACCCGTTTTCCATCTGAGGAAACTGAGGCACAGAGATATTAAATGACTTACCCAAGGTCAGACAGTAGGCAAGTGGTGGAGCTAGGATTAGAACCCATGCCCTCTGACTCCCAGACTTTCCCCTAGGCCATGGAACTTCTCTAAAATGGCTCAAAATGAGGTAAGTAGTGCAGACCTCAGACAGCAAATCTTGAAAAGGGACATTATGAAGTTCGAGGCATAAATAAATCAGAAATTATTTCACTTCCCTCAGATACATGAAGGTTTATAAATCTAGAAGGGAAAATTGGGAGCAACTTTGCTTTGAGTTCAATCAAATGAACCAATAACAATTAGTCTTTCCTCTCTCCCTCCCTCCACATCTAATTGAAAAGCCACCTCCTCCTCTCTTCAACTTAATAACAATTTTCCTTTGCAGTGTTTCATAAGTGAGTGTATATTACATGTAAATCTGTTAAGAGCCTCATAAAAAGTTGAAGTTTTTCTCTGGGTATGAATGATGAAAGGCGAGAAAATATTTGGATTTCTAAAAAAAAAAAGACCCTCAAAATGTCATTTTGGATGGTTTTCAGAACAATGACCCAGGACTGTTTTCTAAGTTTGTCATTCCTGCCCTCTTACAAATGAACCCGTATAGCTTAGATTTGTGCATATGTACTGCTTCTGCATTCTGAGCTATGAGGATCCTGAATGTCTGTTCCTTTATCGACAGCACCCTATTGCTTTTTAAACTGTTGTTTTCTTGTGTTGTATGTTGGTTTGGTGTTCTTATTGTTTCATCTCTCTTTACAGATCTTTGCCAGCATCCTTTCCCCTTCTATTCTTAGATTATGATCCCCTTGAGCGTGGAGGACCTTGTATAATTCTCACCTGCGTATTCTTTCCCTGAGCTTAAGTGCCTTACACAATGTAGCACCTTACTAAGTACTCTTACTACTCTATTACTATGGAGTTGAAATGCTAGAAATTAGGAATTGGTTGAAATCCACCAAGGGATCATGAGTCTGGTATATTCTTCAGTCACTGCTTCCCTGCTCAGCTTTTCATCTGTTCCTCCTGAATAATTATTATAATGGTCTTTACTATTTTCCATCCACTGGGGTTGGTCCAGAATAATCAGATCAGACCCAGTAGGCCCTGTCCCACATTGTTTCTCTCCTCCCACCCATATGGGCCTTGGAAAGGCAGATGAAGTTACCATGATGCTGCTGCATTGCCGTATATGTGTGACATGATGCAAAAATCCATCTACATTCCCTGAAATCAATCAGTGGTATTTATTGAGTGCTTATTAAGCACTTGGAAGAGTACAACAGGGTTGGTGATAATAATAATAATAATAATAATAATAATAATAATAATAATAATAATAATAATAATGGAATTTGTTCAGGACTTATTAAGTGCCAGGTACTGTACAAAGCACTGGAGTGGATACAAGCAAATTGGGTTGGACACAGTCCCTGTCCCACATGGGGCTCACAGTCTTAATCACCATTTTACAGATGAGGGAACTGCAGGCCAGAGAAGTGAAGTGACTTGTCCAAGGTCACACAGCAGATAAGCGGTGGAGCCCAGTATTAGGACCCATGACCTTCTGACTTCCAGTCCTGTGCTCTATCCACTAAGCCATGCTGCTTCTCATGGTAGACATGTTCCCTTCCCACAAGGACCTTGCAGTCTACAGGCGGAGAAGGATCAGGACTGATTGGATGTCAGATTGACAAGGCAGGCAGGACTCCATATTTATAAGCCACGCAGAAACCTACCTCAAGAGGCTCCCACTCTAAGGGTTTAGATATCAAAACTAGGAGACAGACCTCCTTCTCTATAGCCCATGAAATATACAAGTATGTCTTTAGAATCAATTGATGGTATTTATTGAATGCTGTGTGCAGAATACTGTACTAAGCACTTGGACAGATATAGTAAATCAGAGTTGGTAGACATATCCCCTGCCCACAGGGAGCTTACCCTTTCTGAAGTAGCTGCACATGTGGATCTCTATTGGTTGACATTATCTGTAGGAACTACAGCTCTGCCTCTTTGACTCATGGGCTGTGCTCAATGCTGAAAGTAAATATATATATATATATATTATATATATTTATATATATATTTGGAATGCCAAAATTTCTACTACTGCTTGGGGCAAGGCTTTCAGGGAAATCCACCACTGGGGGTCCTGTTGCTAAAAACCCTACATTTTTCTCCAGCCCAGCAGAACTGGGTTGCAGCCAACAGAGCTATGACGATGACTATGGACTTACTTGCTATGGTCCGGGACTTCATTTCTATAAGACTGGGAAACTTTTGCTTCATGAGATTAAGATCAGGACTGTTTAAATTTATAACTCTGACCTAGAACTTCTAAACAAAAAATAGAGACCATCCTGAATTCTGAACAATTCAGAGGAAAGAGGGCTTATAGATGTTGGCCAAGATCTAATTTGTTAAGTATGCAAAAGTCCCAGTAATTATACCTGACCAGATTCTCAAGCGCTTAGTACAGTGCTCTGCACACAGTAAGCGCTCAATAAATATGATTGAATGAATTCCCAAACAGAATCATGGCCAAAGTTGAGATTTAATCAGAATTATAGACTGAAAATAACACTAGTGGAGAGATACAAAGATCGAGGTCTACAGAATGATGCCTCTAAAAACACTGAGCATTAAAGCTGCAACTGCCAAGCTTGACTGCCTGATAACAAAATCTACTCATCAAGTGCTAGGCCCCCATGGACATCAGAAACTTTTGTTGGCGGGAAGAGGATGGAAAAGCTTTTAGATTGAAAGAATCGCCGAATTAGCTCACCCTAACCTCCTTTTTATCTCAAGTTTAACTTAAACAGAGAGAAAACAATACCACCATATGAAAAATTTCTTCCAGCAGAGGCCCAGCTCAAACTAGGTTATGGAACAGGGAAACTGCCGCCAGCAAGAGTCAGAGCAAAACACACAACTGAGGCTTCTGTCAGAGTTCTTCTCGAGGAAACCCAGCTCTGCCCAGAGGTTTGGTGGCGTTTGCCATTATTGGTTGAGGAGGCAAACTCCCCTGGAATGTCCCCATGGCTACTGGGAGGTGTAGATGAAATCAGCTCCTCTGCATCTTGAGATTTGTAGTTTTCTTGTCTTTCCATTCTCATGTCAGCCTTTTCACCAGGTCTGTTGGAAAGATTGTCAAAGCACACTGCTTTGGCTGTGTCTTTGCGAACAATTTTTTATGTCACTGCCTTAAAGAAGCATAGTGGCTCAGTGGAAAGAGCATGGGCTTTGGAGTCAGAGGCCGTGGGTTCAAATCCGGGCTCCACCAATTGTCAGCTGTGTGACTTTGGGCTAGTCACTTCACTTCTCTGTGCCTCAGTTACCTCATCTGTAAAATGGGGATTAAGACTGTGAGCCCCCCCGTGGGACAACCTGATCACCTTGTAACCTCCCCAGCACTTAGAACAGTTCTTTACACGTAGTAAGCAGTTAATAAATGCCCTCATTATTATTATTATTATGCCATAGGGATATTCAACATGGTACATGAATGACCCAAGTGAAAATACTCAAGCAGGTGACTGGGTTCCCTGAGTCTCACAGCACAGTCAGACAGTAAGTTGCTGTTTCTCCATAAACTTTTAGCTTGGTCTGAAGCCTCGTGTTTCCGAGCCTTGCTAAGTTCTCAACAAAACTCGGTGGTTTGGGGGCAGAACTAGACTCATTTTCCTCCCCCACAGGGAGCGATGGTTGTGGAAGGGGGCGGGGAAGAAATGATGACAAGATGGCACTCCTGGCCCTGGTCATGTAGTGAAAGAAAAAGAGATCTGAAAATGCATCCCCAGATTCTCAGACCTCTGATTTCTTGGGTTGGGCTCCACCTTATCTTAGAACCAGCTTAGAACACAGGAGCAGCATGGGCCAATGGATAGAGCACAGGCCTGGGAGTTAGGAGGACCTGTGTCCTCATCCCAGCTCTGCTACTTGTCTTCCGTGTGACCTTGTACCTCCATTACCTCATTTGTAAAATGGAGACTCATACTGGGAGCCTCATGTGGGACATAAACTGTGTTCAACCTGATTACATGATTAGCTTGTATCTTCCCCAGTGCTTACTGCAGTGCTCCATGTATAGTAAGCATTTAACAAATACCACAATTATTATTATCATTACTCACTTAAGCACCATTAAAAAAACCACAGATTGTGTTGAAAAAGCAAAGTTCCGCTCAGAAAGTGAGTTTTAGAAGGACAGGGAAATGGATGATTAAATTATTTTGTATGTTGCCTAGAATATACCATAAGTAATCATGGTAAACGCATGGTGGGGAAGTAATCAGGCATAGTGGAAAGAGCATGGGCTGGGGAGACAGAGGAACTGGTCCTAATCCTGGCTCCACTTGTCCGCTATATGAACTTGGGCAAGGCATTTAATTACTCTATGCCTCTATTACTTCATCTGGAAAATGGGGATTAAGACTGAGCCCTGTGTGGGGCAGGGATTGTGTCCAATCTGATTATTTTGTATCTACCCCTAAGCTTAGTACAGTGCCTGGCACATACTAAGTGCTTAACAAATGCCATTTAAAAAAGCATAAGTGCTTACTGTATGCTGAACACTGTACTAAGCCCTTGAGAAAGTACAGAGTTGGTACACACGATCCCTGTCCTCGAGGAGTTTACAGTCTACAGGGGGTGACAAACATTAAAATAAATTACAGATTGTAGAGAAGAAGCAGGTATTAGATACAAAGGCACTTCATCAAAGCTTTTCTTGTGTGTGATTGAATGTGCACTGTAGAAATGTGGCCTTCCTTGTTGTTGTTGTTATTATTATCAGGTTGGTGGGTTCAAAGAAATCAGGGTAGCAGCCAAATGAATGGGTAAGTCCTCTGCACTTTAGATTATATGTCTTTGGAAGCTGTGAGTCATAAAAAAATGACTCTTGTCTCTGCTGCAGAGTAGAACAGTAGTCCCTATGTTGACTTCTATGTTTTCATCATTGAACTGTTGCCATGCACTGTTATAAAAGTAGGTCTGTTCATGTTTTCAGTAATAAAGCAGATATCCACTGATACAATAGGTGGCCATTCCAGAATTAACCACTGGCATAATGAAGTGAAGGAGAAATGGGAGGAGAGAGAACTAGACAATGGAAGGTTTTCTTTGTTTCCTTATATTTCTACGAGTTGAGAAGTGAAAGAAATCACCAGCCCTGGAAGAGCATGCAAGCCAGAGGTGGCTATAAAATGGAGTTCTGGGGAGAACTGCCTTGAAATCTCCGATCTGCTCCCTGTTTCTCTGTGTCTCTCGCCTCATCTCTCCCCCAACCTTGGTATTTCCCTGCCTTGCAAATAATAATATAACACATTTTCTGGCAACACTGCTACTTTTCTATCTTTAAAACCAAGAGGGGGAAGAGGAGGGAACAGGAGATCTAGGTCAACGGAACTGACAGGAGTAGATTGAGGGTCGATTTCAGTAATGATCTGATTCACCAACTTTCTTTCCAATTCTGCTTTCCTTTCAGAGAAGCATTATAAAGAAGATACTCTAATTCCAACAGCCCACAGCTTGCAGACCCTCTTTAACCTTCCAGGTGCTTCCCTAATGCCAGCACATAGTTTTGAAATGGGAATTTGAGGAGGGGATTTCCGCAGCTCAGACAAGAATATCCCAGTGTTATTTGCATTGTCACTCTGTGAAAGTGAGTCATTTTGGAGGGGCTGTCAATGAACTCTGAAGCCAAAGGTACTGATGCAATGCCATATGAAGGAAATACTTCAAAAAGAGTAGCTTTTTTTCCAAAGTGTTTGGAGGTTGGAGTCGCGGAAGTGAGTCCCACTTTATTGTGTCTGACCTTTCCTCCCATTGGGAGAATTCCAACATCAACATGACACACCAAGACATTCACTGTAATCACTTACATTGTGGCTGGCTGAAATACTCAGCAGACGATCCACAGTCCTCGCCAATCCTGCTACCCACTCTACTATCGGTCAGGGAGGAATAGAATAGAGTGGAGTTGAATCTCAGAGTTCGCTAGCCGTACCTGCCAGTCCCAGCCAGAGGAGGAAAAAGAGCTCCTGAGAAAGCAATGCTGACTTCTTTCTCTCAGATCTCTTTTCTCTTTACCATTGCATTACGAAAATAGCCTTCTTCAATATCATCTTATGTTTTGGGAAGGAGGAGAAGGGGAACTGGAGACCAGGGAGATGGTATTCACTTTCCATTGCTGCTACCACCACCACCCAAACCATGGTGGTTGACCGGTGTAGTCCACACTGGGCCAGGCTCTGCTTCTGCTGCCTTGCCCACACCAAGAGAAGCAGCAGCCCCTCTCCCCCAGTTCCTCTGCAGCTTTTTGGGCCAATCCTAATACCATGTATAAAATGGACTTCCTAGCATGGCCAGAAGCATGTCTCTCTGTCTGTGCTGAAAATTTCCATCATGTTTTGCCCCAGTTGGCCCAGAATAACTACAGGAGTCAGGCTGTGAGACTAAAAGGAATGCTATAGTTTCTGATTTTTCTTTCTATTTCTATTTAGTTTAGCTTTCAAGGGAACCTGTGTCTGTGGGACAACTAGGTATATGTGCAGTAAACAGCAATGGGCCCCCTGGAGCTGCCAAGGGGAATTTAAACTTCTTTGCATCCTCTCCGTAATCCTTTGATTGAAGCAGGATTAAATCTGAGTCCATCCAGGATTGCTGGGCCCAGTCGGTGTGTACTCTGTTTGTTCCCAGGCCACTCTCACAGGGTGACTTACAGGCCTGGAGTCCCTACACCCCAGGATCTGGCCAAAGACCAGGACAACAGGCAGCAACCCTTGGGATTCTTGAGCAAGGATGGTTCCCAGTTCAGGGAACCCCAAAAGGGATATGGGCCTTTCAAAACAGTTCTGAGCACTGGAACATCTGTGTGGGGCTCAGGGCCATTTCCAGGGCAGGCAGGGGCCTGTCCAGGAAGAGGCTGCATTGGCTCCAGCAGCCATTCCTAACCCCTCTTTCAAAGGATGCTGAGAAGACTAACGCTCCCTTTCCACTAGAGATCTTCACACATACACTGAGGGCAAGGACCAGAGTTGAAGGGAGGCAAGAGGGTGGACTGAGGTGGGGATGGCTGAGGGCTGGGGAGGATGGGGTTCATAACACCAAATGCGTCGTGTTGTGTGAAAACTACTTAAGACTGCTCTGAGCACTGTAATGTGTGCAACGAGTCTGCCCACTTTCTCTAATTTGTCCCCGTGACCAATGGAAAGTTCCATCGACCCTGTGGCATCCCAAGGGTCAGGCGTCACCACACAAGGTGACAAATCATTCCACTCTGGTGTTGGCCCTCCCAGCACTCAAAGCCAGAGTTCGGCTCCCCTCAGCACTGTTGCTCTGTGTCGCTCATTTGGCTCCTGGTGCTTCTGCTTAGAGAAACAGCGTGGCTCAATGGCTTGGGAGTCAGAGGTCTTGGGTTCAAATCCCAGCTCCGCCAATTGTCAGCTGTGTGACTTTGGGCAAGTCACTTAACTTCTCTGTGCCTCAGTTCCCTCATCTGTAAAATGGGGATGAAGACTGTGAGCCCCACGTAGGACTATTTGATTACCTTGTATCCTCCCCAGCGCTTAGAACAGCGCTTTGCACATAGTAAGCGCTTAACAAAGGCCATCATTATTCTCGTCCCCACAGTGGGCACAGATGCAACTGCAACAGAAAGCTACCTTGTCCAGTTGTGCAGAACTTTCACCCTTCTGACACCCTCTGGCCCGGCGAGACCGGAACTGAGTCCGCTACATGTTCCCGGCTTTGGCGGCCTGAGAGTCAGACTCAGCTCTCTTTGCTCAGTGGATTTTCTTTCTATTGCTTCTCCTCCCCCTGGGTCCCTGTCAAAGAAGAGTTCTGCATCTCCTGAAACATCATTTTCGGCAAACACTTTAGAAACATATTGTAACTCTTCTCTGCTTCATTTTTGATGTCCCCCGTCCCCCGCCCTGCCAATCCCTGTTCCTCTACCAGTCAGTATGGAAATGAAATCAGGCTCAGATCTTTCAGAAACCTGTTCAGCACTTTGTCAGCAAGCTCAGAGCTATAATAATATTATCGTTATTATTATTGTATTGATTAAGCACTTACTAAATGCCAAACACTGTACTAAGCGCTGGAATAGACAAGTTAATCAGGTCAGACACAGTCCCTATCAGGAGGAGGGAAACATGATCAGACTTCTGATGGAGTTCTTTCTCCTCCTTACTCTGAGGAAGGCCCCTGACTTCTAAGAACTGCCAGGAGAAACAGTCAAATGAGCCCATGTCTAGGTTCTAAACAAAATCAGGCAGAGGTTTTAAGAAATCAGCCTATGCAGCCAAGAAAGTCTGACTCATCTCCTTTCTATACCTTCTTTGCAAAATTAAGGAGGTGAACCCCAAGATACTGCCAAAGCTTTATTTATTGTGTTTGTGTGGAAGTATGGATTCCAATTGTGCTCTACAAGCTATATATGCCCTGGTAGACTGGGGAAATAGCAATGTAGAACTCAGACTATTTTCATAAAAGAAATGAACAGATAAATTAATTTGCAGATGACATGCCAAATTCTTTTCTCTCTCTTTCTCTGGTAGTGCATTGCCGGATTACTGGGAACTTTTGTGAAAATGACTCTCCCCTTTGAAACCTCAACTTTGAAGTATGGGTAAAAGCCTGAGAGCCAGACATGTCATGTTGGAGATCTCAGCAGAGGTAATTCAGTCAACAAATTCTAGGAATCCATCCGTGGGATCCTAGCAGCTGGAACCATGTGGGATGCAGTATAACGTCAATGAAACTTGGAGAAATCTCGCTCCAGTTTATTTAATGGTCTGAGTCATCAAGTCATCAGTATTTAGGTAGAACCAGAGTTTGAGACCAGGATGAAATCATTGCTTCCAAAACATTGCTGGGATGATGCAAAGCCAGAAAGGAGAAAATTAGGCTGATCATATAAGCTGATTTTCTCAGAACCTTCCCATTTTGGCAAAATTCTACAGTCAAAGCAATGTTCAAAGAAATGTCCCAGACTTTGGGACCCAGCCAGTGTGTCTGGGATTTGTAGTCCAGAAATGCTCACTCTTATTGTTGTTTGTCTCTCTTGAACTTCAACTCCCAGGAACACATGGGGGCTATACCCCTTCCCTGAGGTCATCTTAGACTAGTACAAGGACTGGAGGCTGGGAGGCAGATCGCGGGGTGCCGTGATGTGAGCCCAGACATCTTCAGGACAATCTTCCCCTTACCTCCCCTCTCCTGAAACAGAGAGACCAAGATGTTTGGTTTCTGGCAGGCTTGATACAGACTGCCGAACAATAATAATAATGATGATGGCATTTATTAAGCGCTTACTATGTGCAAAGCACTGTTCTAAGCGCTGGGGAGGTTACAAGGTGATCAGGTTGTCCCGAGGGGGGCTCACAGTTTTAACCCCCATTTTACAGTTGAGGTAACTGAGGCACAGAGAAGTGAAGTGACTTGCCCAAAGTCACACAGCTGACAAGTGGCAGAGCCGGGATTTGAACCCACGACCTCTGACTCCAAAGCCCGTGCTTTTTCCACTGAGCCACGCTGCTTCTCTTCTTCTCACACAATCTTGAGTGAATTATTCCAGCTATCATAGGTTTGGGTTTGGGATGGATTGCAATTTTCTTCCTCCTTTGTCATGCCAACAGAAACTGCTGGTTTGTCAAATACCTACTAATAGACAGCAGTTAAAGAGAGACTCCTAGATAGTTAAACCGGTCTAGATAGATCAATAGCCAGATAGATTGTTCTAGCAAGCAGTCAGCTCTCCAGCAACCGAGGCAATGTCTACAGCAACATAGGATGACTGGCTGGGCAGGACAGTTGAGGAAAATGGATGACAGTAGGTTAATCAAATAGCTGCTTTATAGTGAACTGCAAGGAGGAATCCACAGCATGGGGGTCAAAACAAATGTCTGAAAGTGAGGTTGGGAGACCACTGCAACAGCCAGAACAGCCTGAAGGGTGGCAGTGATCATAGGTTACACTCCCTAAGCAGAGACTTCAGGAAGAAAAGGAGACCAAGAGGCAGATTCTAAAATGTGGACAGGTCCCATGTGGACTCTCCCCAGTGCCTAGTATAATGTTCTGCACACAGTAAGCACTCATTAAATGCCACTGACTGAATGGTTGATGAAAGATGAGGAATGTGAGGATCAGAGAGGTCAAATAATTTCCCTGAGATCACACAGCAGGCCAGTGGCAGAGCCAGAACCATAACCCACGCCTCCTGATTCCCAGTCCTGTCCTCTTTCCCTTAGCCCCCGTGCCTCCTCCAAAAGAGAGGATAAATAGATGCCCTTTAGAACTGAAAGATTCCTGGTTAGTTTCCATTAGAAAGGGTTCCTCAGAATTACAGGAACATCAAACGTAGATAACCTTTTCCTTGGCTCTTACTCACTTGGCTCTAGTCCCAAATCTTGAGCTGCAGCATGCCCTGTTCTTTCAAGGCCCCCGAGCTGCTCCGGACCAAGCTGCCCTTATCCCTTTGTTGTCTCCAAGCTTTTGATTTCATTTTGGTATTTCCGACAGAAGCCTTATCTGCAAAATAAATGGCCGTACTGTTTTCACCCATGAGTAGCCTGGATTGTGTGGCCCAGACAGCTCTGGGGATCCCTTCCTAGTTTGTAAAATCACAATACTGACTCTAGGGCCAACCAGGCTGGGGTGGCCTGTTCACCAACAGCTTTTGAGAGAGCATAGAGCCATTTCCCATGAGTCCCAGACCCACTGGGGAGGAGGGGCAGAGGCGAGGAGCAGGTGAAGGCAGGGGAGAGCCAAAGGACCATCAATCATTGAAACACTAGTCAAATATTCGCACAATCAAAAATATTACAGGAAATAAACCAAAGCAGGGCGGATGGCCCCTCTGCTACCCCAAGGAGCTTGGGCCTGGGAGCTATTCCAAGAACCTTGGGCCTGGGAGTTGATTGAGAGGCACACAAAGGAAATGAAGGCACAATCATTTGACCTGGTTGGTCTATCCCTTGTTTGTCTCCAATGCATAGACTCTTCTGGGTAACATTAGTAGCTCATCCCATTAAAATCACTGGAGTTGAAACCCTCCCACCACCCCTGCCAAAAAAGAAAATAAAATAATGCATTTAGGGAAAAGAGAAGGGCAGCTTGCCTGGATCGTTGACTTACCCCAGCACAAAAAGTCTGGTGGATTATCCCAGCAAAGAGTCCGAAGATGAAGAGCCGCATTTAATAAAAATCTATAGACAGGCCAGATACCATTTTATGCATGAGCTGGGATACATATTGCACACGGCAATTCAAAAAGGGAAAAAAGGATGACTCACAAAGATGCGTACCAGCATGTGGGTGGGATTTAGGCAGTGAGATGTAATCAGACATTCAGATCCCCTATGTGGGGAAAAGGGCTTTTATTCTCCCCCATTCCTAGAGAGGGAATTGCAGACTACCTTATTCTGTAACATGAAAGGGACCAAATTGTCCCACCAAAGCAAGCACCAGGTGTCGAAGGGGGTTTGGAAAGCAACTGACACGGCCCCTCCTGGCACCCAGGTCAGTGTGAATGTGGCTATTTAACCTAGACCCACCAAGGAGAAAAAAGCCTCCAAATCCTCCTCACAAAAGGAATGTTCCTTCCGCTGCATAATCAATCCCTCATTAGCAGCTCAGCCAGGCATCCTCCTGGAGGGGAATTTTCCAGCCTGTTCTCCGCTGATCTCAGTCGTGGTCCATGGTCCTTGCTCGGGGCTCTTGGTAGGGTTAGAATCCCAGGCCCAGAACAAGAGGCCTCCCTGTCTCCTGATAGTTTCAGTTCCCAAGAATGTCCACCCAAGGAAATATTTGCAGCAGCAACTTGAACTGCCTTGACCAGTGCCCCTTCCCACAGCCCCAAGCAAAGGTGGAGTAGTCATAGTGAAGGTTGGACTTAAACTTTGCAAACCGAGATTCAGTAATGAATTGGCCACTTCTCAACACTCTTGGGTCAAACGTAAGGGGTAAACCCAGACCCAACACATTCTGGAAATGGCTTTAGTCAGTCTGTCAGTGAGTGCTGAGTATCCTCAGTTGCTCCAAAATGGAGTTACTAAAAAATGGAGTCCACCTGGGAATGCTGAGTTCCATTCTTCCTGAGAGTGCAGGCTCATTACATTCCTGTCTTGGAAATGGTAACAGCAAGAGCCACAGCTGTCTCCCAGGTGTTCTCAGGGAGCTGCCACCTCCCAGAAGTTTTCCTACTTCAGCCTGGAGAAGCCTCTCCTTTCTTCTCTCATGACCAATCATCCAATCAATCAAGCATCAGTTTTCACTGAGCGCTTACTGTGGGCAGAGCACTGTACCAATGACTTGGGAGAGTATGATATAGTGGACCTCTGCATAAAATCCATCTACTTCCTTTCTTACCTTTTAGTTACTTCTTCCTTTCGGTTCTCTGGTTTTCTTCTTCCCCTTCAAGTTCCATTTCTCAGTAAACTCATTTTCCCCACATTCCTCCTCTTCCCCTTTCTCGCTGTTATATTGTATGGTTACTATCTGTTTCTCCCATTAGAGGGAAAGTTACTGGAGGTCCAAGACAATGTAGTCCACTTTTATTGTAATTTGTTGCCCTGTGAATGTTCTAGGGAGCCTGTTTGTATAAGGGATAAAAAAGGCAAATTATTGTCAGTACTCTTCTAGACTGTGAGCCCATTGTTGGGTAGGGACCGTCTCTATATGTTACCAACTTGTACTTCCCAAGCGCTTAGTACAGTGCTCTGCACACAGTAAGCACTCAATAAATATGATTGAATGAACCGTATTCTCCCAAGCATCTAATACAGTTCTCTGCACATAATAGGTGCATAGTGGACACTTACAATGATGATGACTTCAACTGAAACTTCAGTGAAACCAGAGGAAGAGCCCTAAATGCTCTTCCATGAATTTTCTCTCTTCACACCATCCATCTATCCTCCAGCCCCCTCCGTACCAGACTGCCTATTGGGTGCTGTGGACTGGAGGCAGGGGATTGGCTTTTGAGCAGCAAGCCCAAGCCCAACCCTTGTCTTTTAAAAGCAGCCTACATAAGAACAGTGCTTTGCATATAGTAAGTGCTTAATAAATACATTATTATTATTATTATTATTATTATTATTATTATTATTATTAAAGATGCTACAGAAGGGAGTGTGCCATCAGTGAAGTGAGTCCACTGTAAATACCCTGTTTACATAGGTTGACCAGACATCTCAATTTAGTGGGGGCAGTTGTAGGCCTTTTTGTGCAATTTTAGAGAGACAAATGTTCTAGAAATGGAACTATCCTGATGAAACTGGTCAGCATATTTGCACCAATCCCAGCTGCTTTTGCTCCTGTTGACTGCCTGGGCTTTCAGGTCCAGGAAGAAGTACACTCAGTAAGTATGAGATCAGTTTGATGTCCACAGTGTTCTAAGCTTTATAATGCAGCTAGCCTAGAATACTGGGGAACTTTAACCCCAACCTTCCTTCCCATCTCCCTCTTTCCTGCCCCCACCCCACTTTTGCAGCCACAAGCTGGATACAGGAGAAGGGAAAGCACCCAAACTTGAGGTTGTGTCCCATTTTCTGTATTGGTTTTAGAGAAATGGTACTGGGAAGAGCTCTTTGCTCATCTTCTGTCCAGTGGTGGAAATGGGGAGGGAAAAGGCAGTTTCCGCTTGAGGACCTCCAGAGTCATCCTTGGGGAAGGAACATTTCCAGAGTGAAATGACCCAATCGAAGGCCACAGTGCAGCACTGCATCCCAGCTTCCATCCCATGAATTGAGAGCCGCTGGCCCAAACTGGCCAGACGTTACGGATGGAGGTGAGTGGAGGAGGAAAGCATCTTTTCCTCCCTTCTGGCTGACAGCGCTCAGCCTAGAGACCCTTTCTTGCTCTCACCCTCTTTTGTAAAGATCCCAGACACGCTGCTCCCAGGAAGCCATTCCCAATTGAACTTGAGACAAGAGTAAAATGAGTCACTAAATCATAAGCATTCAAGTGTTTGTCTAAGCAAGTCCAGGAAAATCCCACAGTAAAGCTGGGCGGGCATTTAGGTATAAGGCTTTCAGAAGGGCAATCTGGGTTACTCATCCTCTCCTAAGGGAAATCTCTTCCCTCTAGGCTCCTGTGTTATCAGGAGCAGGAACCAGCACATGTTTTTTCAAAAGAAAAGATCCCTCCAGGGCAGTGCTCTTTCTTTTGTGTCCTTTGGTAATCATTCTTTTTCCCTGTAAAGTACCTTTCATCAGAGGAGAGGCTTGGCACCACCGACTTTGCCCTGAAAATGCCCCTTGTGAAGTAGGAAAGGAGCAGAGTGGAGATTCCTTCAAACTGCCAGACACCTGCCGAGAGTTGGCTTCCTTTGGGAGGTTAACAGGGACCAACCAAACAACCCAGCAGAAGAGAGGTAAAAATGGCCCATCCATTTAAGACTCCCAGGAAGATTTCAGGGTGGTGGAATAATAATTATACTCCATATACTATTTTAATAATACCCACCACTTACAGAGTGCCTAAAGCCCCAAGTGCTTTACAAGTTTCCTTGTTTTTAATTAATCTAATTAATCTTCACATCATCCCTGTGAGGTAGGTAGAGAGCAGTTATTATTATCTCCATTTGAAAGAAATGGAAACAGGCCCAGAGAGGTTAAGTGACTTGCCCAAAGTCACCCAGCAGCAGCAGACCCCCAAACAGAATCCAGGCCTTCAGAGTTTAATTCACTAGACTGCTCTGCCTTCCATTTTGTACTGCCCTAAGATGTCATTTCCTGTTTGACCTAGAAATCTGGAATCTAACAAAGAGTGCCTACAAAACTTTCACTGCTCGTTGCTGTTGAGCTCCAGTTTGCCATCTCATCAGTGCAGTTGATTCTGCAAATACTCTTGGCCTGGGCGGCCCTCACCCAGAGGGCCCTGAGCTGCTGAATCACCTACTTCTTCCCTCCAAAGCAAACACCGACAGAAGCTCTCCCTTCCAAGTCAGGAAAAACTCATGATTTTCTCTCTTTTCCCCCAGAGCAATTCTTTGAAATGTGTCACTGGTTCAAAAAGCACTGCAATTATTATTATTACCTGCCCAAATTTTCAAGCGTGAGAGAGTGTCCTCTGATTGGGATAATTTCATGCAATTCTGAGGGACAAACCGAATGACCTCTGGCCAAAAGAGTCTCTAATTTTCCATTATGAATTATTCTATAAATGGCAGGGGTCCCTCATCCTGAAAAAAACCTATATTTCTTCGAAGAGGAATCTGTGGCCTCTTTATGCTTTTCTGTGGGGGATCTTTGGTTCCCAGGTTCTTCTTTGTATTACTTTTAAGATAGCAAAGGATAATGCCCTGTCTTCTTTTCTCCAAGAAGCCCTGACTAACTCAGCTGCTTGAGGTCTCTTAACTCCACATTGGTTCCCTTGGGCTGGGCAAGAATGTACTAAGTCTGGAGGAAGCAGGTGGAAGCTGGTAGCATATTCAGTAAACCCAGAGAAGAGGCTGAGTGTGTGCCAGGGCCCTGGAAAATGACCAATTTCCATCCCTGCTCCCCTCCATCCCCTCAATGTAAAAACTTTAAGCCCCAGTGCCTTTTTGTATACAGCCTCCTTCGTTTTAGACGATGCTGCTGCCGAAAGTTAAATCATAACTGTGTGTGTGTGTGTGTGTGTGTGTGTGTGTGTATGTGTGCATATGCAGTGAAAGGGCTGATATGTGACCAATACATCCTGTCACATTGTATGCGCTTAAGGTTTGATCCTTGCTGAGCTAATAGGTTTGGCTTGTCCCTGTTTTTGAGCCTGCCTATTGGCATTCTGATTTTTGCTCAAGCAGAGCAACCGTTCTCCAAGTTGCTGCCTCCTAGGCTGGTCTGTCTGCTGCAGTGGTCTCCCAACAGTCCATAGCTACTTTTCACTGTTGGACACTGGGCTTCATTGTGTCTTCTGTACTCTCCAAACAGTAATGGAAATCCTTCCTCTGGCTTCATCTCTGGCTGCCTTTCACCCCTTCCACCCCCTCAACCGCACACATCATCTCGATGACCCCATCTCTCCCCTCCCTCAGAAGTCATGGTCCTTTCTGGAAGTTTGCGTCAGCCTGGGTTCTTTCCGAGTTTCAGTAAAGAGCCAAATAAGCCAGAAGAGATGGGCCAGGTCTGGTGGCAGCCGACACTTTATTCAGTGGAAACCCCAGGAGGAGAACGAAGGTCTTGCCCTAGAGATGGCCCCAGATGAACATCACTTCCCATTTCATGGAGAGTCTTTTGGTCAGTTCCCAGAGACTGGGGGCAAATAGTTTGGGAGAGATCAGGTGATAATGGCACAAGCATATCACCTGATGAAAATGATGAATTCAGTCATATCTATCCCAATGCCTACCTCCTGGAAGACTAAAGCAGAAGGTGTCCCAGGTGCCTCTAGAAACTGTGTTTGTGTGTGTGTGTTTGTGTGCGTGTGTGTGCATGTGTGTACAACTCCAGCTGGGCCTCTGAGAGCAGCACTGCAGCCGGCGGCTGAGACATGAATTCATTTGTGTCTCTGAAGAGAAGAATGGGGAGGAGTGAATAGACTAAAGAGGAATTTTTTGTTTCTTATTTGCAAGTTATTTTGAGGCTCTACAAGAATATTCTATGGTCTTGCAAGATGCCAAAAGCATTTAGAAAGGCTGTATTCTTCTGTTTTTCTTTCTTATAATTTTTTTTTTAAATTTTGGAGACAGCGTGTCTGCTAGGAGGGAACAATATCGCCTTAAACAGAATGCTATTCAGCTCCCCAGCATGAAGAGTATACAATAAAAAACAGTCTTTCTCTGACCTAAGGATCTATCTCTGGAGAAGCTGTTGGGACAGTTCAGAGACTGGGGGGTGGGGTGGGTGTGAGGGTGGGGGTGTGTACGTGTGTGTGAGAGAGAGAGAGAGAAAAACAGAAAGAGAAGAGAAAGGGAGAGAGGAGAGAGAAAGAGAGGGGAAGGGAGGGAAGGAGAGGAGTGTTGAATATTCTGGCCTGGTTTTCTGTCGCCCTCAAAGCAGAAATGAGCAATTACAATTGCTCTGCCTGGTCTGGGGTAAGCCAAAATAACACATCTGCAAAAGCATGCTCTATAATTCTTTGATTTTTTTCCCATATCATGAGTCCAAGGAAGAGGTTAGGGGTTTGGTAGTCTCTTTCAAAGTCAAGCCAGTTTCAGAAAAATAATGAAATGAAAAGATTAAGAATCTGATGAAGATTTGGAGGGAAAATGAGTGGAAGAGGAGGAGAGAGGGAGACAGCGGGAGAGACTTTGGGAGCCAGAAGTCAAGCAGGGAACACTGTAACCAGCCCTGCCCAAAGGCTGTCTGAGTCTTACCCTGTGCATCACCTGAGCAGTCTCCCATTACAGCCGCCAGAGACCAATCCTCCTGACTTCAGAAGGACTCAGCCTTTGGGAAGTGAAAAAGAATATTAAATCCCCTCAAGCAAGGACATGAGGAAGTGCCCTGAAAGGATTTCAGTTCTGAGGGAGAAAGAAAGCTAAGATACCTGGAGAATCTGCAGAACTTCTTCCAGAAAGAAGGCCTAAGGCCTAGGCCAAGGTATTGGAAACACCCACAAAGTAAGCTACTAATAATCATTGTGATATTTATAACGTGCTTATTTTGTCTCAGGCTAAGATTGTTTTGGAGGGAACATATATGGTGCTCCTACTGTACTTTCCCAAGCATTTAGTACAGGGCATTGCATTCTGTGGACTTTCCATACTATGACATCTCACCTTAGTGAGCTAATTTTGGGTGAGAACCAGTGGGCCCCCACCGAAGAACAAGAGCTGGATTTGATTTGGGGAGAGGAGAGCTCTCAATCAATCAAGAATATTTACTGAGCACCTACTGTGGATAGAGCACTGTAATAAGAGCTTGGGAAATGACAATAGATTTAGCAAAGCACAGTAGATTTAGTAGACATGGTCCCCACCCTCAAGGAGCTTACAGTATAGGGGGAGATCATCCCAAGGAAGCAATGCTCTCTTTCCCAAACATAGCACCATTCAGTGTGCTGGAATAATAATAATAATGATGGCATTTGTTAAGCGCTTACTATGTGCCAAGCACTGCTTTAAGTGATGGGGAGGATACAAGGTCATCAGGTTCAGGTTGTCCCACATGGGGCTCACGGTCTTAATCTCATTTTACAGATGAGGTAACTGAGGCACAGAGAAGTTAAGTGACTTGCCCAAAGTCACCCAGCTGACAAGTGGCGGAGCAGGGGTTAGAACCCATGACCTGTGACTCCCAAGCCTGGGCTCTTTCCACTGAGCCATGCTAGAAGAGAGTCACCCCTTGCAGGTTTCTCCCAGGTGAATGGTAGAAAACCCCCAGGGAGTTAAGGGGGATAGCTGTGAAGACCCAAGGGTGTGAATTAACTCTGGTAGCAGCAGCAAAGTAAATTCATTCATTCAGTCGTACTTATTGAGTACTTACTGTGTGCAAAGCACTGTATTAAGTGCTTGGAAGAGTGTGATATAATAATAAACTCAATGAATACGATTGAATGAATAAACAAACACATTCCCTGCCCACAACAAGCTCGTAGTCTGATGAGATGATTGAGGCTGCTTGCCCTCCCCTCAACACAACCTCCACCCAGGCTTTGAAGAACTGCCCTGACCAAGAGAAAGCAAACTGTGACATTTCCCCCAGAGGGATGAGGACAGAATAGAGGGTGGCAGGATGAAAGCGTATTCAAGTCCATAGCTGCTCAAAGGGCAAATGGCCACGACGACCCCTCACAACTACTGGACAAGGGCATGCAAGTCAGGTCACACACTTGACCCCAGGCACGCAGCATAATAAGAGGATATCATATATGCCATTTTGTGGAAGTTTGCCAATTTCACACAATCTAATAACAATAATGGTGATATTCAATAAGGTCTTACTATGTACCAAGCACAGTACTAAGCACAGAGTAGATACAAGATAATCAGATTAGAAATAGTCCCTGACCCACGTGGAGCTCACTGTACTATTTCCCATTTACCTGTCATTGATTTTATTGTCTGTCTTCCCTTGTAGACTGTAAGCTCGCTGTGGGCAGGGATCATATCTACCAACTCTATTGCCCTGTGCTTTCCCAAGTGCTTAGTACAGTCCTCTACACAGGGTAAACTCTCAATAAATATCACTGATTGATTGACCAGAATGTTTCTCTGGGGGGAATTCCTGAACTCTGACCTTTCTCCAGAAGCTGTGCATTCCCCTCCTGAACCCACGTGAACTCTGCCACCGTGTCTGATCCAGGGAACATGGCAACAGAAGCCATGGCAGAAGCAGTCTAAGTGCTAAAAATGTAAAAAAATTAGACACAAAATTAACCAGTTCTGTATCACTACTGTACAGGGGACAGGCCAGCTAAAAACCAAACTGCCCAGGATAAATCCTGTCAGTTCAACGTTCACAACATTGCTAAAATCCACCCTTTCCTCTCCATCCAAACAGCTACTTCCTTATCCCATCTTGACTACTGCATCTGGTTCCTTGCTAACCTCCCTGCCCTTTGTCTAGTCCATACTTCACTCTGCTGCCCAGATCACTTTTCTAAAAAAGGTTCAGCCCATGTCTCCCCCCACTCCTCAAGAGCTTCCGATGCCCATCCACTTCTGCATCCAACAGAAACTCCACACAATTGGCTTTAAAGCACTCAATCAGCTTTCCCCATCCTTTCTTACTTCATAGTAGTAATAATAATAATGGCATTTCTAAAGCATTTACTGTGTTTCAGGCACTGTACTTAGCTCTGAGGTGGATACAAGCAAATCTGGTTGGTCACTGTCTCAATCCCCATTTTACAGATGAGTTCACTGAGGCCCAGAGAAGTGAAGTGACTTGCCCAAGATCATACAGAAGACAAGTGGCAGATTTGGGAGTAGAACCCACAGCCTTCTGACTCCAAGGCCCTTGTTCTATCCATTACACCATGCTGCTGTACCTCATAGTACAGCCCAATCCCCACACTTTGCTCCTCTAGTGCCAGCTTGCTCACTCTGCCCCGATCTCGTCTCCCTCAGTGCCGACCCACTTCCTTCCCCTGGACTGGAACTCCCTCCTCCTTTAATATACACCAGAAGTTCACATTTCTTCCAAGAAGATTTCCCCAATTAAGCCCTCTTTTCCCCAGCTCCCTCTCCCTTCTTGGATCTATGACCTTTGGGCCTTTGGTATTCACTCCACCCTCAACCCCACAGTACTTATGTACATACCTAAAAGTTATATATTACAACTGTCTACCTCCCCGTCTAGACTGTAAGCTCATTGTGGGCATGGAACGCGTCTCCCATGTCTCCCTCAAAGGGCCTCCAGGCCTGATTTGAACTGCAATTCCAATGGCTACATCCCATCAGGATCTGATGCTCCGTTTTCCAGTATTTTACAGTAGGGAAAGACGTGCTATATGCTTTTAAAGGCTAATAATAATAGTAATAATAGTGGTTTTGTTAAACACTCATTATGTGCCACGTGCTGGAGTGTTATATTGTTATAGTGTACTTTCCTAAGTGCCTAGTAAGTACTCTGTACACAGTAAGCACTCAATAAATACGATTGACTGACTAGATACAGGATAATCAGGCCAGCCATAGTTCCCGTCCCACATCATAGATTGTGAGCCCCTCACTTCTAATTCCTACCTGTATAATCTTTCCCAGTGCTTAGTACAGTGCTAATGTACAGTACTACAGTGCTAGTGTAATAAATACTATTACTACATGGGTCTCACAGTCTAAGAGAGGGGGTGGCTCAGCTACCACAGGTCTGAGAAGCAGCATGGCCTACTGGATAGAGCACAAGCCTGGGAGTCCGAAGGACCGGGTTCATTCATTCATTCAATTATATTTATTGAGCACTTACTGTGTGCAGAGCACTGTACTAAGCTCAGGCACTTGTCTGCTGCCTGACCTTGTGCAAGTCACTTCACTTCTCTGTGCCTCATTTCCCTCATCTGTAAAATGGGAATTAAGACTGTGAGCCCCATGTGGGACAGGGACGATGTCCAGCCCAATTTGCTTGTATTCTCTCCCTCTCCTGCCATTGCTTAGTGCAGTGCCTGGCACATAGTAGGCCCTTAACAATACCAAAATTATTATTATTTTTTGAGGGGTACCCTGGGGTCTTAGGGCCGGCAGGGGTGGGCTGAATGTACAAATCAAGGACTTGGTGACCATCAGGGGATTTCCAACATGCATTTCCAGACAAGTGTGATAAGGCTTGCCTATACTGCCAGGTATGCCCCATTGTTCTTAGTTACTCTGAGCCCAATTACCACTATGTAGATGTTGAAAATATGAGGTAAAATTTATTACCCGCCAGAGATCACAGCACTTCGTGAATCAACTTCCTCTCTCCTGGATGCTCTCAATTGTTCCATCTGAAGTTGAAAGTTCAACCCACTAGCTAAAAAGTTACAGAAATGGCAGAACAATAATAATAATAATTGTGGTATTTTTTAAGTGCTTACCATGTGCCAGGCACTGTGCTAAGTGTTGGGGTAGATATGAGATAAACAGGTCAGACACAGTCTCTGTCCCACATGGGGCTCGCAGTCCAAGGATGAGGGAGAACAGGTATTCAATCCCCATTTTATAGAAGAGGGAACTGAAGCACAGAGAAGTTAAGTGACTTCCCCAAGGTCACACAGCACAGCACGTGGCAGAGAAGGGTTTATAACCCAAGTCCTCTGGCTCCTAGGCCATGCTTTTCCCACTAGGCCACTCTGTCTCAGATGGGCCCTAAAGAGGAGGTCATTCAGTCTATTGCCGGCCTCCAGTCTTGCACTTATGAGAACCCAGGACCTCCAAGACCTCTCGTTTGGATGGCATCACTCCTCAAGTGCTTCTACTCTTCAGAAAGCCCATGTGGACTGGCACCCTACCACCCTCCCATTTGACAAACTCAGAGCCCACAAATACCACATGCAGCCATGATGGCAAACCGTTCACAACTGGGGCTGGTGACTGAGGTAGGGTACAAGATGACAGGGTGTTCCCATTTGGACTGCTGACTCATTTTTGATTCATAAAAATAAACAGATAGTAAGACATTTGTTGGAGACAAACAGCCCTCTTCTGTAGGAACACATAAATGGACTGACACGTATGAGCGCTAAAACAGCATCCACCTCTCTGATTTATCCATGATGGGCGTCACTAATTCTAGGTCCATAAACACCCCAAAACATGGCTCACACCAAAGAGCTCCAGTACCTTCCCAATGTCAACAACTGTAGCTTTCCTAAAGCAAACATCAGCTGGAAAGGGAGACCTGAGCATCATGGTGTGGTTTTTGACAAGTTCCAATTGATTCCTTTGGCCACCTTATTCCCGCGTGGTCTTCATGTAGTTCAGTTGTGTATTCCGTGTCGCATCTGCTGACTTCCCTGACAAAAACAAGTTTTTCCCCCTGTCAGCACCCACAGACCAATGGAGCTGGAGAAGTGTGAGCTGTTTTCTATTCTGTCTCATGCATGATGGACAAATTTGCCGACTTCATTGGGATTCCAAGATTGTTCTTGTTTACGATGGTTAATGATGGATGAAGCAGAAAGAACATGGCTTGGGGTTTGGAGCCCAGGCCTGCTTGCTATTTAGGAAATCTTATTTTCATAGATAAATTGAGAAAATCTGAGATTCAACCGTGGAAGGGCAAAGCATCATTTTTTTTTTTTTTTAAGTTCATTTCCCTGACAGGAAACACACAGAAATATTGTCCGGTAGCTGAAGGAGCAGGACTTAGTAGGCTAACTCAGGGCTGTGGTTTAAAAGTTAAAATTTCCAAATCCTAAACATGGGTTTCTTGAAGACAGGGATGGTGTCTTTGTTGGGTATTGGAAACCCTCAACCTCAAAGAGCTCCGTGCACCTAAAGCGGGCACAGTAAATAGAGATTGTTGACAGTTTCACTAAATCACTCAGTGGGGTGGAGCCCCTTTTTGTAAGTTGCAAGGATGAATTCTCTATTAATTTGTAGGGCACACAAATGAGACAGAGATTGACAAAAGTTTGATAGACTCTGCTTTGTCAACCAAGAATTGGCTAAAATTTGGTATTTTTGTTGTAATTTAGACCATAGGGTAGAAAAATTAATGCCAAATGAAGCTCATGAAATCAGTATTTCTACTGTGAGATTGCATTCTTATGTAATTGTCCTGGTAGTCTGCCCAATTGGCCATTGCTGCCCGGGGCTGCTAATGGCCTTTAAACTTCCCCATTCATTCCCCCACTTCACTACCCAGGCTTCAGGGCTTCAGAGAAGCAGTGTGGCTTCCTGGATAGAGCACGGGCCTGGGATTCAGAAGGATCTGGGTTCTAATCCCGGCTCTGCCACTTGTCTGCTGTGTAACCTTGGGCAAATCACTTAACTTCTAAATTACCTCATCTGTAAAATGGGGATTAAGACTGTGAGCCCTACGTGGGACAGGGACTGTGTCCAACTTGACTAATTTGTAACTACCCCAGCACTTAATACAGTGCCTGACACAAAGTGCACACTCAAGTACCACAATTACTATTATTATTGTTATCCAGGGGATGCACATAGGTATCCAGGTAAGTAGTGAGGTAAGGGGATAGGACCGGAGAGAGTAGAGAATCTACCAACAACACGGTGAGTAGTTGATGGGGTCGACTCTTACGGAAGACATCCTCCGAGACTGTGTGATGGAGTAACTTGCAGTACCCTCTTTCCCAGTGATGGCAGGGGCTTTCCCCAAGGAAACAGTCAATAGCTCACCATCAAGGTTATAAAAGGTTCCTGTAGTGGAGACCCTACTAACCCACTTATGCCCAAATAAAATTCAAGTTCTGTTATATATTGCTAAAGGATGGCATTTGGTTATGAAATGGCAGGTATTTTAGGGGGATGTGATTGTTAACCAATGATTACCACTTGCATGCTTTGCTATACGAAAAGAATGTCCTTTTTACCACAAACTGCTGATCATCAGTCATTACATCACCATCCTAATAATTTGACAAGTATGTGTCATAATGGCGGATGGACCAGATTCTGCAAATCCAACCTGCAGTTTATATCGCCAGCTTTTATTAGGAAGAGCGGTTTGAGGCTTTTTGGGATTGCCTTCAACAGCCATCTGAAAGTACTTCTTGGGACTAAAATAGAAATAATGCCATCCCAAAATGAAATCCAGTATTGCAACAAGTAGCGAAGCAGCATGGCCTAATGGAAAGAGCACAGATCTGGGAGTAAAAGGACCTGGATTCTAATCCCAGTTCCACCACTTTGCTGTGTGACCTGGAGTACGTCACAACTTCTCTGTGCCTCAATTTCCTCATCTGCAAAATGGCGATTAAATAGAACTTCCTTCTATTTAGACTGTGAGCCCCATATGGGACAGGGACTGTGTCCAACCTGATTATCTTGCATCTACCCCAGCACTTAGTATAGTCATAGGCACAAAAGTATTTAACAAATACCATAAAATGACTTATTGCACCAACAATAACAATAGTGATGATTGCAAGGCCAATGCTAGGTTTTTCCTTTGATTCTTGACTAGATTGTCCAGATTTCCAAGCAGCAACTCTCCCTACAGCCACTCCCATTGGTACTTACTGGGAACAAAATTTTCCCTTCAAAAGTGATATGGGATAGGGGCCTAGGCGAGGGGAAAGAAAAATAGCTCTGGCTATATTCAGGCCTGGTTCTTGTCACCAAGATGGAAAGGCAAAAGCAGCCCAGAATTAGGAGCCTCCAGCTGGAGTGATTTAGAGTGGAAAAACAATAGCACCAACTTTTATGTTCCCTGACCAGAAGTGAACCCCGGCACGCTTTTTCGGCTCCAAAAACCGTCATCTTCATCATCATCATTCATTCATTCAATAGTATTTATTGAGCACTTACTGTGTGCAGAGCACTGTACTAAACACTTGGAAAGTACATTTCAGCAGTAGAGACAATCCCTGCTCACAATGGGCTTACAGTCTAGAATGGGGGAGACAGACATCAAAAGAAGTAAACAGGCACCAACAGCATCAATATAAATAAATAGAATTATAGCTATATTCACATCAAAACAAGTAAACGGCATTAATATAAATAAATGGAATTACAAACATATACATATATACACAAGTGCTGTAGGGCAGAGGGGTAGAGCAAAGGGAGTGAGTCGCGGTGACGCAGATGGGAGGGGGAGCTGAGAAAAAGTGGGGACAGTCTGGGAATGCCTCTTGGAGGAGATGAGCCTTCAGTAGGGCTTTGAAAGGAGGAAGTGTGATTGGCGGATTTGAGGAGGGAGGGTATTCCAGGCCAGAGGTAGGATGTGGGCCATGGGTTGACGGCGGGACAGGTGAAAATGAGGCACAGTGAGAAGGTTCGCACCAGAGGGGCGGAGTGTACGGGCCTGGGTTATAGAAGGAGAGAAGGGAGGTGAGGTACGAGGGGGCAAGGTGATGGAGAGCTTTGAAGCCAATAGTGAGGCCATCGATCAAGTAGCCCCTGAATGCACAGCAGTTACGATCCAGTGGGAGAAACCCAATTCAATAGAGCAGCTACCACTTTGGTCATTTGCTCACATGGCTTCAACTCCCACCTCTATGTACTTTTGATAGAGTTATGTGCCTCATTCCTCTAGGATGTTTCTTGCCTCTAAACCAGACTCCCTCTGGCCCTATTTTCTGCAGCCAGGGGGTGAGAAGGCAGTAGTGGTGTGAGGCCTTCTCAACATTCAAAACATCAGGAACATGTGTACATTATGCCCGTTAACTGCAGCTGTAATTGTTGGACTTGGAGTGATGAGGAGGCCAAAACCCTGCTCTTCTAGCCACAGTGCCCTGTCATCTCTTGTTCACAATGTTGTCCTTGTCTTTTTTATACTGTGTTGTGTTTTTATTGTTTCAACTTTCTTTATGGGTTCATTGCCACTCCCCTCTCTCTGATTTATTGCTACATTGTGAGCTCCTCAAGGGCTAAGGACCATGGCTAATTTTGACCTGTAGATTTTTCCCCAGGGCTTAGTAAATACCATTACTTTTACTTCCCAAGAACATGCCTTGGAATGTTTTTTCAAGAATTTAAAAACCTCTTAGAAAAGCTATCCAGAACATTCACCTGTAGACTATCTGAAAAATCACATCCACATTTAAGAGAATTGCCTACAATTAAGCTGCTGTAAAATATAAGTACTGTGCACTCAGGCTAGGGAACAAGATCCTGAATGAGGCTTTTATCAATTGAGGAAAAATTCCTTTCCAGAAGCATCAGGGAGTTAAAAAAAAATAAATTACACTCTACAACTCCAAATGTACCTTCATCATTTTATGGATGGGTAAAGTACTCAACAAAGAATCTTTAAGACCACTTTAAATTTATTTTTGATCACAGGTACGTGTGATTCCCATTCTATACAGCATAGCAAGCCAGCACATCTGCAGTTCTGGTTTGAACTAACTGCTAAACAATTACCTTGCCAAAGATTTGATTATATTGTTAGAGGTAAAGAAAAATACAAATAAATCCACTGGGCATTTGTTAACCATTTTTCCTATTGATGCTCTCACAAATCAGATTGGCATCATAACTAAACTTCCCTACACTGCTTGCTTCTACCTAAGTGGGCTCAGAAATCTCAGTCACAGAAAAGATGAAATATATGGCTGGCAATAAAAGAAAATCCACAGAGGAAGATTTATCCTTTTCCCCTAAGTCTGTCATTCACATCATTAATACAGAAGTGATGGAGAAAGACAACATTTTTCCTTGGCCATCGTCTGATTGAGTATGCATCCACAACCTGACAACCAAATGGTTTCACCACCCCAAATATAGAGATGGTGAATATTGTCGATCACATCAGAGTAGCAATTTCATGAGGGAAATGATTAAAGCCCCTTCAGAATAATGGACTGCCTGCTGGGTATGTTCCATGCATCAATGTTCAAGATGGAAGAATGATTTCAAACTCTCGTACCACATAGCTCCTCTTACGGTTAACGTTTTAAAACCCCGAGCAGAATCAATCAATCGATCCTATTTATTAAGTGCTTCCTCTGTGAAGAGCACTGTATTAAGTGCTTAGATAGAAGAGTACTAGAATTAGTTCCCCACCCTCAAGGAGCTTAAAGTCTAGTGGAGGAGACAGGTAGGGATAAACAACAAAGTTTAAAGCTGTATACACGAGTGATGTTGGGGATGATGGGAGTGATTACCCCAGTACTTAGAACAAAGATGTGTACACAAGTGATGTTGGGGATGGTGAGAGTGATTACCCAAGTACTTGATAATAAAATAATAATAATAATAATAATAATAATAATAATAATGACATTTGTTAAGTGCTTACTATGTGCAAAGCACCATTCTAAGTGCTGGGGAGGTTACAAAGTGATCAGGTTGTCCCACAGGGGGCCCACAGTGTTAATCCCCATTCTACAGATGAGGTAAGTGAGGCACAGAGAAGTGAAGTGACTTGCCCAAAGTCACACAGCTGACAGTTGGAGGAGCCAGGCTTTGAGCCCATGACTTCTCACTCCAAAACCCGTGCTCTTTCCACTGAGCCACGCAACTTGGATATTGGGAACTCGGGAACCCCAGTGCTTGGAACATGCCTGACACAGTGTAAGTGCTTAACAAAGACCAGGGATAATAGGTTATATGAAACTGCTGAAGAGGCAGTATTAGGGGAAAAAGAATGAAATTCAGCAATCTTCACAATGTGGACTCAGATACATGTTTTCACAGAGTACTCTCCTTGGAACACACAATAGGCCAGTGGTGGAGCCGGGGCTAGAACCCAGGTCTCGTGGCTCCCAGTCTGGGAACTCTTTCCACACAGCTTCTACTTTGACGTAACAGACTCTGCAATCCTGGACAGATACCTCATCCTAAGATCTCCACCCCTTTAGAACGGTTTGGCAGGTGTCCTCCCTAAAGAGTTGAGTGGATTCTCTTCTGCTCTATGCAAGTGAGAAGCAGAATGACAAACCCTTGTGTTCCACCTTGTCCTCCTCCCTCTCCCCATTCCTACCCCGTACTATAAAGTGGGGTTTTTTTAATATTATATAATTAGAAAAGGCACCAACCCTCTCTGCTTAAATATCATTTGTGTGAAAGGTTTGATCCTACATCTTGAAATGAGATGGGTTTTGGGGGGTTTGGTTTTGTTTAAACAAGCTCTCCCATCTCTAATCACAAATCATCCAGCACAGTTGGCAGTCTCTTCTCGGCCGCCACACGAATAAGTAAGTAGGCAGACTGTCTGAATCACAATGTAGCCCTGGGAGGGCTGGGCTTTCTAGGTCAGGGATAAGTATAGTTTCGCCGGGGTTAAATTAGGAGACGCTCCCACTGAAACGGATCACGCTAAGTCAGGTCTATGCTGAGCCTCAAGCCCAGTAGGCCTCTCAAAGCCCAGACCTCTTATTTCAGCCACTCTGGCTCCAGGATTTCTCTTTAATGGCAATTTTTAAAAATGGTGACCCAGTGAGAATTTCACCAGGGAAGGGATGAGAAGCACCGTGGCCTAGTGGAAAAAGCACAGGCCTAAAAGTCAAAGGACCTGGTTTTCAATCTTGGTTCCGCCATTTGTCTGCTGTGTGAACCTGGGCAAGTCATCTAACTTCTCTGTGCCTCAGTTTCCTCATCTCCTACTTAGACTGTGGGACAGGGACTGTGTCCAACCTGATTATATCATAACTACCCCAGTATTTAGTATCATGCTTGGCACATCATAAGTGATATGCAAGTACCATAATTATTTTATTATTATTAATTATTACTATTGGAGAGGCAATTTGTGGGTATCAAACAATACTATTTATCAAGCACCTAATGCATGCTGAACATTGTACTAAGCACTTAGAAGAGTACAATAGAATTAGGAAACAAGAGCCCTGCCCTCAAGGAGGTTACAATCTAGTTGGGGACAGAGTTGAATTATAGAATACAGAAGAAATTACGCATATGTGAGTTAGCGTTTAGGTCACAGGGTAAATAAAATGTGTAAGGTGTACAAATCAAGATGCTGAATTTATGCTGTGATTCAGTCTGCTACATGCATGCTATTGGGCAGAGTTGATCATCAGCGTCAGTATTTACTGAACACTTAATGGGCATAGAGCACTGTGCCAGGTGTTTGTAAGCATACCGTTTATTAAGAAGGTGGGCAAAATGCACTCTGCACTTAGGGATAAGGACTCATCTCACTGACGTGACATGGCAAGCAGCAGAGCCTCATGGAGGTACCCAGATATAGGGGACATGTCTACCAACTCTGTTATACTGTAGTCTCCCAAGCGCTTAGTACAGTACAGTACTCTGCACGGAGTAAATACTCAATAAATATGATTGATGGATTGATATGTGGGCCCCAAAGTCCACATAGGTGAAAAGAGTCCCTGGAGCCTGATGGATGTGAAAGGAGTCCCTGACTCACCAAAGAACCTTCACTGGGCCCCAGGCCTCTGCTGGAAGAAAGAAATGTCCAATTTAGGCCCGAATCCCCACAGTGGGGAAGTAAGCCCTCAGCTCACTTCTCAGGGCCCCTACCTGGGCACTGCCAGGCCTTGGAGCCCAGCAGGTGTGAGAGAAACTTTGCAAAGTGCTAAGGCTTACTCGGGGCTTGGAAGCCAGCTATGGGCAGAGCCACCACTCGAGGCTCGAGGTCCACTTCAGGCCCCACTGGGCTCCCAGGGGCAGGTGGGTTTGTCGCAGCTCCAGGTGCACATCTTACTCAAAAAGCTGGGGGGGGGGGCGAAGCCTAGCAAAGCCAATTCTGTGGGGGTGATAGCCACCTGACCCATGGAGCTGGTAGCCCCACTTAGATACTAGCCCCTGAAAAGTCTACTTCCCAAACACCATACCTGCTTTGTGTTTAAGCTGACCTCAAGCTGGCCAAGGAGCATTGAAAGGTGATTCTGACTTTACAAAAGTGTCCTCTGATTTCTCTGGCACCGGAGGTAAAAGGCTTGCCATTCTGCTGAGACTACTAAAAGCACTCAATCAACTTGCCCCTCCTACCTCACCTTGCTATTCTCCACACACTTTGCTCCTCTAATGCCAACCTACCATGATACGTCTATCTTGTCTACCTCACTGCTGACCACTTGCCCATGTCCTGCCTCTGGCCTTGAAGACCCTCCTTTGTCATATCTGACCGACAATTACTCTCCCCACCTTCGGAGCCTTACTGAAGGCACACCTCATCCAAGAGGCCTTCCCTGATTAAGTCCTCCTTCCTCTTTCCCCACTCCCTTCTGCGTCTCCCTGACTGGCTCCCATTATTCACCGCCCACCCCCACCCTCACAGCTCTTACGTACACATCCGCGATTTATTTATTTATATCAATGTCCGTCTCCCCATCTAGACTGTAAGCTCATTATTCATTCATTCAATCGTATTTATTGAGCGCTTCCTGTGTGCAGAGCACTGTACTAAGCGCTTGGGAAGTACAAGTTGGCAACATATAGAGACAGTCCCTACCCAACAGTGGGCTCACAGTCTAGAAGATTACAGGCAGGGAATGTGTCTGTTACATTGTTGTGCTGTATTCTCCCAAGCGCTTAGTACAGTGCCCTGCACACAGTGAGTACTGAATAAATATGACCAACTGATTGACCACTAAGCTTCTACTGGAGCATCTGAAAGCAATCATGAAACAAAATTCGCCTTTTGTCCAGAAGTGAGATCTTCACTGGCATAATGACCTGCTCCCTTCAGTCCAACAGAGTGCTTTGGTATCTCTCTATAATACATTAGCCTTGGGAGAGGTTTACTTGCCTTCAGCAGACAAAGCAATTTCAGGATTGTTACGGTTGCTACAGGCAACTATCCTACCAAATCTTTTTTAATTTATTTATCTAATTAAAAATCTTTTAGCAGCAATGTGCATGTAAGATCAAATATCTCGTTCTGAGCGCTGAGCCAGGCTAAGCATTAACTTCCTCCTGAGGACAACCACAAAGAAATGAGAGAGAATGGAGCCACCCAGTGCTTCTCCTCCTGATCCTAGCATCTTCAGAAGGCAGATCCCAGGAGCTTGTGTGTTTGGGGCAAGGAGACCAGCAGCCGGGGGGGGCTGGATGCAAGTCAGCTCAATGGAGTTGGCAGTTGTCACTGAACAACCAGCCACATTTCCCAGAGAAACCAACCTGTCGTTCAGAGAACAATTTTTAATTAACTCCATATCTCATGTGTTGGGGAACGTGAGCAAAATTCCTTATGACTTCACTTTTGAATTGGGTGTACATCACAGTTTACTGTCTAAGAATAGAAATGGGAGATGGCACAGAGAGAGGAAGATTTTCTAAAAAAGGATTTGCACCAAATGCAAAACAATACTGCAAGGGAGAAAAAAAAAACAAAAACCAAAACAGTACCTGGTGGATTTCTAACTGCCACCTGAACTGGGAGGTGGAGCATATTAAACAGTGCCCCACCTCAACCCTCAGGTTACCAGGTAGCCAACCTTCTAGTGTCCACAGGAACAGGCAGGTGAAGAGAAGGAGATAGTCTTTGGGGACTTCTATACTTGACTTAGAAAGTTTAAATGAGATCTCAGATGAACAACAAGGATAATAATAATACTGGTATTTGTTAAATGCCTACTGTGTGCCAAGCACTGTGCTAAGTGCTGAATTAAATAAAATATAATTAGATCAGAAATAATCCCTTCCTCCCAGGGTTCACTACCTGAGTGGGGGAACCTGTATTTTAACCCCATTTTATAGTTGAAGAAAACCAAGGCACCAAGAAATTAAGTGACTTGCTCAAGGTCACACAGGCAAGTGACTTGCCCAAGGCAAATGGCAGATCCAGGATTAGAACTCAGGTCTCCTGAATCCCAGACCTTTGCTTTCCTTTCTGAAACCTGTCACCAACTTCCATGACAGCAAGTCACAAGATGGGAGAGGAAATAGAAAAAGAAATAAAGGAGCTCGCTGAAAAGCTGTCATCTTGAGGAATAATGCAACAGAGAGCTGATATGGTTTGTCCCTCCTACATGTGGTATCAACCAGTTTACCATTCATGAGGTTATCCCAGCCATCATCCACCTACCTCAGATGCAACAACCCCACACTCAGAAGGTACGGGGCTCCCTGTAGGGGAGGAGGAATGGAAGGAAGACCAATGGCATTAGCAGAACCTCAGCAATCTTCCAAAAGATGCTTGTTAGGCAAGAATAGAGGGGAAAAAAGGAGTAGGGGGAGGAAGAAAGGGAGGAAGGGAAGAAGGAAAAGGAGGAGGAAGAGAAGTAGGAGGAGGTAGAGAAGAGAAGGCAGTAATGTTGGGGAGAAGTAAAACAGGACTAGACAATGTATACTTTGCAAAAAGCCTGAAAACAATTAGGCTTAAGGATTCTTTATTTGAACCCTCTCAGCTTCCAAACTTTGTTCCATCCCTGCCTTCCTAAAATTAGGTATTTGGATTTCAAACCCCAAATATCTCTGGCTTGCTTAACTTGCCAGCTGACCTCTTCTGAGAGGTTCCTTTTACTTTGAAATTATTAATGCTTCTGAGGTCAGTTTCTTTATTTAATTCCCAGCCAAAGTTGGATGGTAACACCAAAAAATGTCATTTCCCTATCTGAGCCACTTTCAAGCCAAAAACTCAATTCCCTGAGGAACACAAGATATATAGTAAGATGTGAGCTTTCACTGGCCCATGCACAAATGCCTCCATAAAGCCTGGGAACGAAGAGGAAAATATTTTATCCCAAGAAAAAGAGAGAGAGGGAGAGAGAGACTAGGTAATAATCTCTCCCTCCAATTTTTTAAAAGAAATTAAGAGTGAAGTTGGAGTCCAAGTTGAAATCAACTTGGGAGTCCTTGGGGAGAGAAGACTAAGGAGAAAAGCTCCGCTTGTTTCATTTTTCTTAAATCAACAATATAAAATCTAATACTATAAAAAGGCTCCCAGTTGGAATCCAAGTACATCAGGATTTTAATTGGCGGGGAAGGTGTGTGGAGCCCTCAATCTCGAAGGATTCACTGACGTTATTGCTGGGGCAGGCTGCAGAATGCCCAGGTTCAAGTTGGACCCCACTCGCTCCCTAGATTTTGGAACTGTCTTTAGAAATGTATTGCCAACCCACCCACACAGGTGGCAAAGAGGTCACATTTGCTTTTTAACTTGGGGGAAGAGGGAGTGGGGGTGCCAGGGCTTGGAGAATTTCCATTAGACTGTCAGGGACCTACTAATAATTGCTTGCAGCTTAATGGCATGGATCTAGGCCAGATTACTAATGCCCCAGGGAAGGGACAGCTCCATGAAAGAACCCTGGACCCTGGGTCTTGGGCCACCACCCATGGGTGCCATGGGTTACTATATAAAAATGCTCCTGGGGTGAAACATGCAATAGAGAAACATTGCCCCGACTCTCCAGCCTCACACTGCAGTCCTCACAATCCACTCCTGCTGCACTCTCGGACTCACTGGGGTGGTAGATTATTAAAATTCTATTAAGTTATTACTGTTCATCAGGAAAAGTTATGAAACAGTTCTCTCCACCTTATTATGAATGATTTAACGCTAAAATCGGTGATGTGACTGAATCAACCACCTACAAATATCCTAACAACATTCTTCCCAGAGAGCTCGGAAAAAACCCATCTGTACACTGGATCCTTAAAAATCTGGACCAACTTGTTTCTAACTTTGCTGGGTCTGTCCCAGGCTGTCTCTTTGACTTCTGCAGGACTTTCTCTAAGGATTTTTTTTCTTCCAGAAACACTGAAATTTACATGGCATTGAAAGGTATGTTTGGTTGAGCTTTAAATTCCAGTTTAGCAAATAGTACACTGCTGGAGGATTCTTCATTTTTCTTTATTTAAGAATACTCCAGCTCTTCAGTCCTCAACTGAGATATTCTTTTTCATTGCTTATGGCAGATGAAAGTTGAGGCCTAATTACTAACATTTTACGATAGCACTGAATATTATAAAAGCACTTAAGAGGTTATTAACACCTTTCATGTACCTCATTGTTTAAAGCCTGCCATATTTAATCATTGTAGCACCATTAAATTGGCATTAACAACAACCCCCATGATTTGCTCTCAAAAATGTCATGATTTGATGTCACGCATGAAATAAAGCATCTTAGATAAATCTGGGTAAAATAGGAACATCCTTAGGCTCTCTGTAAATGTTTATTTCTAGTTCTACAGGACCAAAATTAAAATGTGGGAGCAGGGGATTCCCCACTCCAAACACCAAGTACTATAGACACGGAAAGGTGATTTTTCAGGTTGTTAGTAGGATTTCCCACCCAGTGAAATTCATGGTCCACTTTGAACTCATTGAGCCAGATTCTCCCCGCACCTGAAAGCTGTTTGCTAGGCATGCAGCAAATGCTTCTGTCACTGCCTTCCAGTCACGGCGCCGCTCTCATTCTTTAATTCCACTAGGTCTTGTGGATGGCTCCATGCAAACCGTCACCACTGCATTCATTCAATCCAATCGTATTTGTTGAGCGCTTACTGTGTGCAGAGCACTGTACTAAGCGCTTGCAGCAAAAACGACTCAAGCTGTCAGATCTACTTTTCCTTTCGTAACCACTGGTACCCGAGCAGTGCTTACCCAAAAGACAAGGGGCCAGAAGGGGTGCAACTGCTGTATTTTCTTGGAGCCTGTGTGCAAGGGATCATCTCTGTGACACTCCCACCCAAGAGTCTAGTCTCACCCCATCAGCGGTGTCATCTTCAAATGGAAGGATAACTTTACATTTAAAGCATCGCAGTGTTTATTCCTAAATAGTCCTCTAGTGGTCAGAAAGTTAATACATCTTTAAAAGGCACATAACTGATTACCAAAGGAGCAGTTAAAGCACAGAAAGACCCCTTGCAGGAGGTTTTGCTAAAGCTGGGAAAGCACGGCCCAGTTTCTGCTAAAAAAGCAAAGCAGAAAATTTTGGCCACTAACGGAGAAAAGGTCATAAATATCTCCCTTGTGCTCCAGTTGCCCATGACGTTCAGCAAAAGGCGACTTTTAATAATAATGATGGCATTTATTAAGCGCTTACTATATGCAAAGCACTGTTCTAAGTGCTGGGGAGATAACAAGGTGATCAGGTTGTCCCACGGGGGGGCTCCCAGTCTTTTGTGGGAGAGGAGGCTTCCATGTTAAACTACCTCAATCTCTGCTTTATCTTCCTGACAGCCTGCTCTGATTAAGGCTGAGAAGAAGAGAAGCAGCATGGACTAGTGGATAGATCCTGAGCCTGGGAATCAGAAGGACCTGGCTTCTAATCCCGGCTCCACTTGGGCAAGTCACTTAACTTCTCTGTGCCTCAGTTACCTCATCTGTATAATGGGGATTAAGACTGCGAGCCCCATGTGGAACATCTACTGTGTCCAACCTGATTATCTTGTATCTACCCCAGGACTTAGTACAGTGTTTGGCCCAGAGTAGCCACTTAAAAAATGCTATTAAAATTTAAAACAAAAGCCTGAAACCAAAGAGCAGTGGGGAAATTCTGACTCCATTGAGTTTGGAGTAATTGAGTCTTGGGATTTCCATTGCTCCCTTTTCTTCTGTTGCTCCCTCCTCCCGCTTCCCCCAGCAGCTCCCCTGTGCTTCTCCTGAGCTGATCTTACCACGAGCCTGCTCGGCAAGCTGCTGTGACTGCCAGGACCCCGTGGGTGTGGATGGAATGAAGCAGAACTTGGAGGATGAGGGACAAGTTCCAGAGCCAGCCCTGGGTGCCCTCTGGGAATGCTGAGCTGTAAATGTGGCCTAGTGGAAAAAGCACGGACCCGGGAATCAGAAGACGGGGGTTCTAAATCCCAGCTCCGCCACTTGTCAGCTATGTGACCTTAGGAAAGTCACTTCACTTCTCTGGGCCTCAATTACCCCATCTGTAAAATGGGGAGTAAGACTATGAGCCCCATGTGGGAAAGGGACTGTGTCCAACCTGATTACCTTATATCTATCCCAGTGCTTAGAACAGCGCTTGGCACATAGTAAGCATGTGGCTTAGTTGAAAGAGTCCGGGCTTGGGAGTCTCAGAGGTTGTGGGTTCTAATCCAGGTTCTGCCACTTATCAGCTGTGTGACTTTGGGTAAGTCACTTAACTTCTCTGAGCCTCAGTTCCCTCATCTGTAAAATGGGGATGAAGCCTGTGAGCCCTACATGGGACATCCTGATTAGTTGGTATCTACCCCAGCACTTAGAACAGTGCTTTGCACATAGTAAGCACTTAACAAATGCCATCATTTTTATAAATACCACAATTATTGTTATAATTACACCCAATGCACAACCTGCTTGGAACTCTGCTGTGGTCAAATGCCCCAGAAAGGTTAGCACACATTCTGCTCCTTTCGGGAAACGGCACTTTCCTCCAGAGACGATGAGGTCGTCGGCCCAAAGCCCACTCTGGAAAGACCTCGGGCTACACGGCCCCTCGCCAACTAATCCTCTCAAATCAAGCCCTGGAGAATCTGCTGTTCATAGCCAAAGAGGCCACTACCAAGCCAGGAATAAAACTTACGGCATTCTTAGCCAGCCAAGCAGCAAGCATTTATCAAGCTGCCTTGGGGTAGCTCAACCCCAAGCTACCCTCTATGAGGGTAGAGGGCCCTCGTAGAGGCCCTTGGGGTCCATGTCAAAGAAAGGAGCGCAGGCCTGATCCCTGAAGGACTTATAGTTTCAGAGGGGTGATAGGGCAGACGGATGTGTGGTCTATAAAATATAGACAGATGGGTGGTCGATACGATATGTACAAATGGGTACAGTGATTAAATTCTTGAATTGAGCGAAGGAGTGAGTTAGGGAGGGTGCAGGTGTTTTGAAAATGGGAGCTATTAAGCAAGGCCAGTTTTCTGGAGGAATTCTTGTCTTTTTTGGAAGGACCAACAGGCTAGAAATCCCCTCCATGTGCTCTGCTTGTCATCCAGGAGTCATTTTGACTCTCCCGCATTTTTCAAATAAGACACTTGTTTCAGGAAGGAGAGGGATTTTCAAAACCTTTTGTCTCTCTTCTAGGATCCCATGAAAGACATTCAAGCACTGGGGAATGTACGCACATGCAAAAGAAAATAAATGGTAGAATAAATGAATGAGTAAAGAGGATTACTCTTTACATTTGAAAGGTAAATGAAGGCTTACAAGTTTAGAAAATTTAATATATTCCTCATTCAATCTTCTTTTTAATCACAAAAGGAACAGAATATAACAGTAATAATAATATTTGTGGTATTTGTAAAGTGCTTACTTATGCTAAGAACTGTGCTACACACTGGGAGTAGACACATTATAATAGTAATAAGAGTGTCTGTTAAGCATTTACTATATGCCAGGCACTTAAGCACTGAGGTAGATACATGATAATCAAGTTGGATATTGTCCCTAACCCACATGGGGCTCGCAGTCTAAGTAGGAGGGAGAACAGGTATTTAATCCCCATTTTACAGATGAGGAAGCTGAGGCCCAGAGAAGCTTAGTGACTTGCCCAGTTTCATACAGCCAGCAAGTGGCAGAGATGGGATTAGAACCCAGATCCCCTGACTCCCAAGCCTGTGTTCTTTCAACCAGACTACACTGCCCCACTATAACCAGACTGTGTGGGATTTGCTTTAATTTCTCTGTTAATATATACATAGGTTGGCTTTTGTGGGGACTATGTAATTGTTTAGCATGTTGCTCCTAGAAAATTTTGATGGAACAATGAGTGAAAGCTGAGAAGGGGTAGCCTCTTCCAGCATTCAAAACTCCTTAGAGGAATTATACAGCAAAGTGCATTCCAATTACACCCACTCAGGGTAGGAGTCTGGCCCTGGAAATCAGGCAGGCCCACCCCTGAACCTTTCCATTATAATTTAGATTCTGAGCTCCTAAATGAAGGGGGCCATGTCTGTTTAGCTCACACTGTACAGTGCCCTACATGCTTCCAGCACAAAGGGGTATTTGCTCAAGGCTTTTGATTATGACTGTCCACCCCGGGAACAAGTCTTCCCAACAAGGAGGCAGTGAACAATGCTCTCCCAGTTTCATATTGGCTTAGGTTTCAATGGTCAAATTCAAATGCCTCCCTGAGGTTCTTCCAGAGAAGGCATGTGGGAAGCAGTATGCCTAGCGGATAGAGCAGGCACCTGGGAGTCAGAAGGGACTGGGTTCTAATCCCGGCTCCACCATTTGTCTGCTGGGTGACCTTGGGCAAGTCACTTAACTTCTCTGTGCCTGTGCCTCACCTGTAAAATGGGGGCTAAGACTGTGAGCCCCATGTGGGCCATTTACTATTGAAAAGAGCACGGGCTTTGGAGTCCGAGGTCATGGGTTCAAATCCTGACTCCTCCACTTGTCAGCTGTGTGACTTTGGGCAAGTCACTTAACTTCTCTGGGCCTCAGTCACCTCATCTGTAAAATGGGGATTAAGACTGTGAGCCCCCCGAGAGTCAACCTGATCACCTTGTAACCTCCCCAGTGCATAGAACAGCGCTTTGCACATAGTAAGTGCTTAATAAATGCTATCATCATCATATCCAATCTGATTACCTCATATCTACCCCGGCACTTAGACCAGTGCCTGGCACATAGTAAGCACTCAACAAATACCATTAAAAAAAGACTCCATTACAGCTCCAACAATCTGTCAATGAGCAGCTCACTAAGCCTCATGGCTTCCAACCTTTCTAGGGCTCTCCCCACTTCCCGATGCAGACACTTCTGAGAGCAAGGGAGGAGGGAAGTCCAAAGCTGGAGGTGGAGCCAGCCAAAAAGAGAACGCCTTCTCCTCAGCTAGTCAAATCCCTGTCCGTAATTCCAGGCCCTTGTCTTTCTAGGGCTTTCCTCAATCTTTCCCCCTGGTGGCCTCCCTGCTGATGCTTATGTCCCACCCTAAGGAGCCTGTCCCAGTTGGAACTGGGAGTAATGAAAGAAGCGATGGAACAGATAGATGGGAAGAGAGAAAATTTTCCTTAAGGCAACAAAATCAATACCCCTTGAAGGTAGTGAGCCAAACCCTAAAAGGGTGACAAACCCCAACCCCTCCCTCCCCTACTAGTTTTACCCTGTTCCTTCCCTCAAATGCCTTTTCTACACAATGGGTCCCTAATTCCATATTCCCTAGCCGGAGGAATTTACACCCAGAATCCTGGGAAAGATCATATTGGCAGGGGCCTGACCCCTGCTCCTCAGAGTATGCAAAACCTAAATTTTTCATCTGAACAGGAAATCAAAGGCTCACGGTGAAATCCAGGACTTGAGGCCAGAAGTGCAAGCTTCCGTCTCTGTCCCAATCCAACGCTCCCTGTTAAGTATATTTACTTTCTTCTTAATTTTAAATCACTCTCAGTGTTTTAGAGGTTGTTCTGCTCACTGCCAGGAGCAAAGAGCATTTATTAAAGGAGGCATTCCAAGTGTCAGCAAAGTCTTCGATCCTCAGGACTTCACAGAGCCCAGATAAAGCAGCTCTGCTTGGTTTTTAATGGTCACTGCGCATAGGTGCTGCATAATTCTTCAAGCTTTTGTGAGGCCTGAAGAATGGGAATGTCCTTATCATGGCCCCTCCCTTCCCTTCCTTTCCAGCTCTAGGGCAATAGTTCCTTCACCAGGACAATAATTTGTAGATCTGTTTCACTTACGGCTTTACGCTGAAGGGCAAATCAATATTCCGAACCATTTTCATTCTGTTAAACCTGTGCCACTTGAGATCTCTTTCCCAAAGGTTTGATGAGTTTTGTTTTTTTCTCTCAATTTTTTTTGGTAAAGATTTTTATTTACAGTCACCGTCTCATGAATGCTGCCCCAAATCTAGACACCATCATCCAAGGTCTCCCAGCCCTTACCCCGGCGCTTTAAATCAGACTGAAGCAGGCCTTTGGGTGTCTATACAATCAATCAATGAACCAATGGTATATACTGAACACTAACTGTGCACACAGCACTGTACTAAGCTCTTGGTAATGTACAAAACAATAGAGTTGGCAGACATGATCCTTGTCCATGAGGGCCTTACAGTTTACGGGGGCGGGGGGGACAGATATTAAATCATTACAGACAGTGGAAATATAAGGATATGTACTTAAGTGCTCTGGGGGGGTTGGGGTGAGTATTCCAGTGCTTAAGGGGTACACAGCCAACTGCATAGTCATCACAGAGGGGAAGGTGGATAAAAGAAATGAGGGCTTAGTCTGGGAGCTGAGTTTCTCAGTCTGCTGGGAAAACAGATCTCATCAGACTGCCAACCCCAGGGGTCCCGAGCCCAAGCTGATGTGGTGAATCAAAGTACAGGGAAAACCTCCTTGTCTGGAGAAACACACTGCACGCCCGTATTTGCTCAATTAAACTACGTGCTGCTACTCTGGAGAAAAAATGCATGTTCCCTTTCTATTTTCTATCCCCTCCCTTCAGTGCTCTTTGAAAACTGCAAATATTTACATGCACGAATCAGTGAGGCAGACTCCCTCAGCCCTGAAACTACCTTCTGAAGGTGACTGCTCTGGCACTTTCTGCTAAATAAAAAAGCTAAAGACAATCTGGCGTAATGGCTCTCTGGGGAATTCCTCTCGCCGCGCACGGCTAGACACCTTGCAAATGAGCTGGGGGAGAGATCCGTCTGCAGATCTGTCTGCCTCTCCGGGGCAGCAGCCAGGGAAGCTCTCCCGGAGCCCATTCCCCTTTCTTTCTTAGAAAGGTGAGAAGGTTATCTTTTCTGTCCTCTTCCTCCTCCTGGGCCCCAGTCCTTCTTCCTGGCTGCCCACTGCTAACTCTGCCTAACCCTGAGTTCATACCAGGCTGTGCTTTGTAGCTGCGTGTAGAAGAGCATTTTCAATTCTCATTCTAGACTTTAATCCAGGCCTTGTCAGGTTAGGCTGACCGAGACGGTATAAATATTAATTCTGGGTATCAACAGAGATGTTGGGAGGTTTAATTAGCTGTGGCCTATGGAGGGATACACTCCACGTTTGAAAGGGGCTTTCATCTGAGGTTCGCCAAACACTTAATACAAATTAATTCCATCAATCCTGGTGACAATCTTGCAAGCATAATGAAGCATGAGAGACCGAGGTTCAGAGGGTTTTAAGAGTGACAAATTTGAAGCTGGTGGCTTTTAAAGCTTTGGAGATGAAATTTCTCTCATTGCGTGAGGCGGCAGGACAGAAGATGGAGGTAGGAGGAGGCACTGTTTTCCCTGAGAGAATGGAATCACCTCTAACACTAGCTGGCAGCATGCTTATTGTGGACAGCTGAAGTACAGACCTTGTCCCCTCTCCTCGGAGAGAAGCCTGCTCAACTCCAACACCGAGATGCAGAAATGCAAGAATTTTGCTTGTCTCTGATCCAAAAAGAGACTCTCTTTTGCAATGTCTCCTTCTCCATGCCCTCCTTGGTGTCTTTCAAGATGAAGAACACTCTCAATTCAGAATCCTGTCTTAAAGGGTCACACTCAACCCTGGTTCTTTCAGTTTCCCACTTAGCAGTACCAGCTGTTGAAACCACAAAACTTGAACTGGGAAACTTGAGCATCCAAAAATGCTTTCCCCTGCAAGGAGATGAAGCCCAAATGATCCAAATTTATCAGCACCACTATTCTTCTCATGTTAATAATAATAATGGTATTTGTTAAGCGCTTACTGTGTGCAAAGCACTGTTCTAAGCGCTGGGGGGGATACAAGGTAATCAGGTTGTCCCAAGTGGGGCTCACAATGTCAATCCCCATTTTACAGATGAGGTAACTGAGGCACAGAGAAGTTAAGTGACTTGCCCGAAGTCACACAGCTGATAAGTGGCGGAGCCGGAATTTGAACCCAGGATCTCTGACTCCCAAGCCCAGGCTCTTTCCACTGAGCCACACTGCTTTTCATGCTCCCAGCTCTCTCTAGCCATGTGCCTTCTTATTTATTTACTTGTTTATTGCCACAACTCCCTGACCTTGCCTCTGAATGAGAAGAAATAGAATAGTGTCAGGGTTCTGCCCTCTCTGGGCAGCCAGGCAGAAATGAGAAATAGGAGAAGAGAACTGTCCAAGCCCCATTCCTCGCCACCAGTATCTCTGACCTCTAACCCTGACAAACTGAAATCCTGGGATTTTAAGCAAAAAGCTACAGTAAAGGTGCTGAAAGAGAAAGGCAATTACTGGAGCAACTGGATTTGCCAAGGTCTCAAGGTCACTGAGATTTTCTATTCATTAAATAAGGCTTGATAATGCACCTTGCATTCCTTGGAAGAAAACAGTGACACATTTCAGTCCACTCCCTGTTTTCTATGGCAATCAACGGAGGCAGGTAGAGCACGGAGAACTGAAGTCTTCAAAGAGTCCAATAGCTTTACATCAATCAATCATTTCAATCCCTTCTCCACCAAAGAAGGAGCCAAACTGACTGCAAGAGTTCTATTCACTTTCATTTCCCCATCCACCCTCCAATGACTAGGCTAATATGCAGTGAAGTGGTCAGAATCTAGGTAGATTTAATGTGAAAAAGAGAAAAAGATGAGAAAATTGGATAATCTGAATTGAATATAGAATTATTCTACAATCGATCAATGACATTTATCGAGAGCTTACTGCAACAAATAATGAGCCCAATTTTCCCAAATGAAGCTCTCCAAGGGGCCAGGACAAATCTTTGGGACCTCCAGAATGGAAAGGAAGCTCATCTGTTTCCCCACTTATTCTCTGCTTGAAGCAGGTGTAGGGCTGTGCCCAACAGAGAACTGCATCCTGGGCAATAGCGCTCTCTGTTCCACCTCCCAATCTGCCCCTTCCCAATGCAGTTTATTAACCTGCAGTAAAAAGGTGTTGGAAACAGCCTCCTGCTGATGGAGAACTGTCCCAGGCCCTAAGCACCAAAATCTCTTTGGGGTGGGGAGTTGGGGGGCAGAGGGGAGGGGGAAAGGGAGGGAGTGAAGGGAGAAAAACATCGCAACGAGAATATCTACCACAACACTTCACAGAGTATCCATTCCCAGGTCCCCGAGGGAGAGGAAACATGTCCCTTCCCTGATCTCTTTGGTCCATGGAGGCATCCTTTCATGCTCTCCTCCTTCTACTCCAAAATTGGGAGACTAGGTCACAACAAATTAATAGGCCATTTAGAAAAGAGAGGATTAGGCAGGCTATAACAAATTCCTCCAAGTATAAGATGGAGAGCAGCGGCCATCCATTTCCATCCAGTAAGAATGGTATAGGAGCCAATAGGTCTAACTCAGAAAGGTGGGTTGAAGGAAAATAATTTTCTGAACTCTATGATTTGTGAGAACCTGAGATAGGTCATCAAGGAATCACCTTCTATTGACATGTTTTAGATCGGGTAATCAGCTCTCTGGATACATTTAGGCACAGAGCATAACGGAAAGAGCATGGGCGAGGGAGTTAGAGGACCTGGGTTCTAATTTCCTGTCCATCTCTGCCTGGTCTATGACCTTGGGCAACTCACTTAACTTGGTGCCTCAGTTTCTTCTACCGTAAAAATGGGTATTCAATACCTATTCTCCCTCCTACTTGGACTTTCAGCCCCATTGTGTGTGACCTGATTGTCTTGAATCTACCTCAGTGCCTAGAAAAGTGACTGACACACAGTCAATACTGAATAAATACCACTGTCATTATTATTTGTACGATTATTATGAAAGCGCTGCAAATGCCAGGATCAGGACACCCCTACTCCCAGCTGGTTGGGGAGAGGACTGAGAGATAGTGAAGAGCAGGACAGAAGTGAATTTTATTGGTTATAAATGATTTGTTTATATTATATGTTCAGCTCCCCCCTCTGGACTGTAAGCCCTTTGTTGGCAGAGGACACGTCTGCCAATTCTGCGGCCTTATACTGTCCCAAGAGCTTAGCGTGGTGCTCTGCATATAGGAGGCACTCAAGAAATGCCACTGACGATGATGAGTGGGCACACCTGGCCATGTGAGGCTAGCAAAGTTTCCTGCTGCTCCAGCTTAGTGAAGGGAGCACGCAGCTGTCCAGCTGGATGGCACTGGATGGTAGTGCTAAAATGCAATACCCGTGGCAGAATACAGTCAGGGCCAAGTCACCAACACTACAAATCCCCTAAGCCTTTTTTGGTTCTCCCTGAAACAGGGCACAGCATTGCTCTGGAGGCTCCTCAGCTGGTCCTGCACTAAACCACTGTGGATTGGAATTAAGGCTTTTTTTCCTTTGTTCTCACACATTTTCTCTGAGTCTTCGTGACTTGATCGTCACCTTCCCAAGAAAAAATAAATCACCCAGACTGAATCATCATGTTAATCAAGCAAGGACATTTAGAATGTTTTCCTGATTATTCTATCAACGTGATAAAAGCCTCCGAAACTTGGATGGATTTGAGAAAATTTGATGAGATTAAGTGTGTTCAAAGCACAAAATATTTCATTTGGATCCATTCGATATCAGGTTTTTGAGGGTTCTTTAAGAAAAATAGGAAGTGAGTTCAGTTTTTCAAAGCAGAAGTCTTGAAAGCACATTTTCTCAAACCCTTCCACCTCATCTAAAGGCTTTTTAACCCAATGGAGATTTGAATATCATCTCGTACACCTCTAAAAGGGCCAGTTGTGACAACAAGGCCAGAGTCAGTCATTTCCTCTTTCCTCCTACAGCCATGGAGAAAAAGAAACAGACTTCTGGAAGCCTGAAGAGTGATGCAGCTTAGAAACTAATACACTCAGGAAAACACTGGTCCAAAATTGGATTGAAAATTTTTAAAAAGCACCAATAAAACAGCCCTAACATTTTAGACTCTGTGTACTTATCAGGGCCAAGAATGTAGTTTAAGGAATTTGAGCCACACACCAAATACCACCATTTCTTCTGAATATACGCTGAGGGATTCTGTAGCTAATTACACTCTGTCCACAACCCCAGTCTCTCAGTGTTTATAGTTGCCCTGCCATTCAGCCCAGTTTCCAAGAGCCCCTGTGGTTGACGCAAAAATGCTGTACTGGTGTTGTATTGGTTTGGTTATTTTTTTACTGTAACTGTATTGTGTACAGATTTTTTGGCATTTTTTTCAGCCTGTTGCTGACAGATCTAAAGCGACCATATTTTTCAAAGGGCAAGAGTGTGATGGGGTGAGACCTCTGGCAGTCAGACCTCTAGAGGCAGGGTTAAGGAAGACAGAAAATGAAAAGAGTGAGAGAGGGAAAGTGAGTGAGAGAGAGAGGGAGAGTGAGAGAGAGAGGGAGAGCGAGAGGGAGAGAAAGGGGAATAGAGAGGAAGTCAGAGAAAATGAGAATGGGTTGACAGTAGTAGAGATGGGGAGTCCTGTCCCCTAAGCAAACAGTTTGTTTGGACTCCAGGAAAGGCCCAGAGGCAACTCAGGGCAGCAGAGAAGTGGAGGGAGCAGGCCGAGGAGGGGAAAGTCTGAAGTGCCGCTTGTCAGTCTGGCAGATTGGCAGATGTGCTGACATCAGGGTTCCTGAGGCAGGACCAGTGTGATGTAGTTCCAAAAATACTGGTCCTGTCTGCACATCGCAGTCCCAACTGATGTTAGCTTTGGCACTTCAGATTAGGTTTCCCCATGCAAATTATGGTGAAACTATGACTTGTCCACAAATATTTTGCCCACATGCAACTCTCTGCCACTGAAAAGTGCTTTAAGATTTTCAGCATTTATTCCTAGCAATGGCTATATCAATGGTGGGTCTATGTTTTTCTCTCATTTGGGTTCCTAGGTATCTTTTCATGTCTCTGATTCCATCATTAGTATTTATGTTTGTTTGTAGGTTTGGTCCTCTCTCACCTCCAACAGATGCTAAACTTGTCTAAAGCAGAGTCTGTGTCTTCTTTCCCTAACTTCTCCTCAGCCGCCACCATGTTTCCACCCAATGAGCATGGAAAAAACCTTGTTCATTGACTGTCTTTAGAAGAAAGGTTCTTTAGAAGAAGTAGACTCCAGCCTATACCTTCTAGGTAGAGTATTGCAAGTTGAGTAAACAGAAGCTGAAGTGCACTAGTCTTAGTTTTAGCATAGTACGAAAGCTTATTCCTTAACAGGAAGAACTCAATAGTACAGCATCCACTCATGCAAAGGCCCAGGAAAGTAAGTGTAGGTTAATTTCTCACCAGCTGCTCTGCCAAATTCATTCCATCGTATTTATTGAGCACCAACTGTGTGCAGATCACTGTACTAAGTGCTTGGAAGGGTACAATACAACAATAAACATATACATTCCCTGCCCACAATGACCTTACAGTCTAGAGGGGGAGGAGAGAGACATTAATATAAAACATAAATTACAAATATGTATATAAGTGCTGTGGGACAACTGGGAAGGGAGGAAGAACAGAGGGAGCAAGACAGGGTAATGCAGAAGGGAGTGGAGAAGAGGAAAGGGCAGGGGGCTTAGTCAGAGAGGCCTCCTGGAGGAGACATGCCTTCAGTAGGGTTTTGAAGAGGGGGAGAGTAACTCTCTTTGATGTGCAAACTTCTGCAGGTACAAAGTATATCTCACAGAGTAGAGACTGTCAGTCAAAAGCAAGGGAACACCATTACAACCAGGCTAGGACAGTCATAGGGAGAGGGTGAGGATTGATGACACACTCAGCTCGTTTTAACCAGTCAGTTAGGGATTAATTTGTGCCAGAGTCTTGTTGGGTCTCAGCCTTGGTCCCTGTGGGCAAAGCCCTAGCATTCTTGCCCCAGGCTGGAAAGATTATTGCTGGGGGGAGGGTCTCCTAGCTCTCTCTAGTCTTCTACCCTCTTCCCTTTTTCTTCTTCCCCTGCAGTCTGTGCCCAGCATTTTGGGATCCAACCCTCTGCCAGGGCACATGAAGTGCTGTCACAAGGGAAAGGGCAAAGTTAGACCCTTCACTGTGGCTCACGGTACATGAGAAAGGTTCTGATGCCATCTTTCTGCCCTCCTACTCCCCACCACCTTGGAGATTAATTTTTCCAAAATTTTTGCTCAGCCACATCAGTGGACAATGTTATAAAGTTCACCTACACACACACACACACACAAACAAAAGTACTAGCGAGACAGTGGTGAGGTGGTTTGTTTGTGTAAGATGAGGAAAGGCAGAGTTGGCTTTCATCTTAGATGTCAACCCAGAAAAATTCCAGTATTTTTTCCCAAAGTGCTGAGGAACTTGGAGTTCCAAGGCTAAAATTATGGGACACCTCAATCCTAGCCTTTCAACTGCCTCTGTAAATCCAAAATACAAGGCTGTATTGTTTTTCTCCTCAGCATCTTCCCAGCACACTGAAGATATGACAACTCATCTTATTCGACAGCTGGAACAGAGAACAAAGCATGCCAACAATTTGCATTTAGATCTGCAGGTGGTCCTTTAATGGCACTTGGCACTCCCCCCCTATCAGCCTTTACCTTTTCAAAGGCTGTGGTCAATGGAGAGGCAGTGCTTGCTACATTCTCAGATAAAGACGCAAGGTTGGGTGAAGCATTCGGTTTACACGTGGGTCAGAATACAGGGTTAATTCTGGGGCAAGTCAGTTCAGGGTTCTTGTTTTTAATGTTAACCAGGTGCAGATTTCGGGAGGCAACTTTGCCTTATAATGGGAAAGCGGTTACAGAAATTCCAATAAACCAGACACCCTAGGGAATCTCCCAGTTGGCTTGTACTAACACGTTTAAACATCCCAATTTCCCACATTGCTGCCCTGGCAAGGGAGAAGTGGAAAAATCCCAATGCCTGAGGTCATTTTCACTTCCACAAGGAAGGTTTGCGGAAAAGCCCTGCTCCTCCGGGAGGCTCGGCCTTACTGGCTCTGGGCATCCCTGGATACGGGAAGAGCGTGTTTGGGAGTCAGGCTAGCTGGGCACTCCTCTGAAGGTCTACTCCCTAACCCTTCACCCGATTGCCAGTCCTAAGGGGAGAGAATTCTCTGATAAATATTCCTCCTGTCAACTCTTGAATTACAAAAAAGGAGGGGAAAAGGGGGTCAAGGGACTGGAGGTAAAGGACAGAGGAAGTGCAATGAAATCCAATATGTTTGCAATATTTGGGGAGCTTAGTTTGCTCCTGGAATTCAAGGAGAATGCACATTAACTCTTTCAGGCCAACCACGAGGGTCGGGGAACTATTTTGTACCCGGGCCTGAGAGAGTTAAGAGTTAATGCATCTCCCAGTAGAGAGCCATTGGCTTCTTTCACAGGATGAAATTGGCTCATTTGTCTATTGACGACAGAATCACGGCTTGGATTCACATTCAAGGCCTGGCAACATAGTCCCCTTCAGCAGGTTGAATTAACCAAGACCCCTAAGTCACCAGGACCTCGGTTAGTCACTTTCCATTGGCAATCCCCCCATCCAACCCCTAACTGTGAGCTTTTTTCTAATAATTGTGGTGTTTTCCACCCTGATGACAACCAAACTCAAAATGTCCAATACCAAACTCCTTATCTTTCATCATCATCTCCTCTTTCTACCACTCCCATCACTATCATCCAAAGCACCATCCTCCCTGGCTCCCAAACTCACAAATTGGAAATTATCTTTGATTCCTTTCTGTCACTTACTCCCCACATTCAGTTATTCTCTAGATCCTCAACCAACCAATCAGTCATATTTATTTAGAACCATTTATTTAACGATGATGAGGCTGACAATGATGATTATGATGATAATGACCTTGACAACAACCCAGGCACACGTTAATTACTCGCTGCAACACACTGGTCACCATGACTTACAGCGAATTGCCATGAAGAGTCAAAAATAAGTCGCCCCTCCCTCTAGACTATAAGATCCTTGCAGGCAGGGAACATGTCTACAACTCTATTGTATTGTACTCTCCCAAGCGCTTAGTCCAAAGCTCAATGAATGTCATTGATTGATCAAAGTAAGTCAAACCATGAGGTCTACAGGTTATTTAGTCTGGAGAAAAGAAGCATTAGGAGAGACTTTCAATACCTTCCTTTAAGCAGAGGTGCCAATTTTTTTCATTTTGCCAAAAAAGGGGCAGGGATTTTGGAAGGGATGAGGGGAAGGAACAGAAAGGATTCCAAGAGTTGGCAGGCCAGAAAGCCACCATTTTGGACATTTTCAGCCCTGACTAGAAACTCTCTAGATCTAACAGAGCCTGGGGATGAGGGTGCCTGGAAGCCCAACTCAACATTCTGTTCCATCAGGACCCTTGTGGTCCCATGGGGCTGCATGTACTTGAAGACATCGGTGCCAGCTCCGCTGGTGTCTTCAAGTACAAGAAGAATTTCATGAGGAAGATGCTGATGGACCAGTTATTCTCCTTGTCCACCAAAGACCAATCACGATATGTACTTCAGTTGCTGCAAGACATATTTTGGTTGGGAGAACCTTTTGACTACTAGGATTACTAAACACTGCCTTGATAAATTCTGTTGAAGGGAGAAATTGGTGAAATCTTTATCTCTGGGGATTTTAAGAAATAGAATAGATAACCACATGCCCTGGGTGTTTTAAACTTTCTGCAGGAAAACTGAAAGCTACTTGAGGATATGGATCATATTTCTTCTAAGTCTACTGTACTCTACCATGTGCTTAGTTCAGTGCTCTGCACACAGTGGGTGTTCAATAAATACTAAGGACTGACATTTTATCTGGAGGTGGTAAGTTAGTAGACTAGCTGAATTCTGACTGTTCTTTTAAGTTGTAGAATTCTGATTCTAGAACAGTGTTCTCTGGGCTGAGGGTCCATATATCTCAACCTTCATCATCTTTTCTCTCTTTTTCCTGTGTCTTTAACCCTCTACCATTCTAAGTTTGAGTAGAGGACTGACTCAATTATAGTGAGTGACTGAGATGAGCAGAGAAGAAAATCATCACAAGCTGACAATCACTGGGAAAGTAATAATAGAAAACAGAGAAGCAGCATGGCCTAGTGGATATAGCACAAGCCTGAGAGTCAGAAGAATCTGGTTCTAATTCCTGCTCCTCCACTTGTCTTCTCTGTGACCTTGGACAAGTCACTTAACTTTTCTGGGCCTCAGGTACCTCATCTGGAGATTAAGACTATGAGCCCCACAAGAGAAGCAGCATGGCCTAGTGGATACAGCATAAGTCTGGGAGTCAGAAGGACCTGGGTTCTAAACCCGACTCCACCACTTGTCTGTTGTGTGACCTTGGGAAAATCACTCAACTTCTCTGTGCCTCATCTGCAAAATGGGAAGTAAGACTGTGAGCCCCATGTGGGACATGGACTGTGTCCAACCAGATTAGCTAGCATCTACCACAGTGCTGATGGGCCAGTTATTTTCCTTGTGTTCTTGGCCCATAGTAAGAGCTTAACAAATTCCATTAAAAATAATCAACTTGAAAACTTCCTAAAAACAGACTGCTCCTGCTAAGTAGGCATACAATAAATTATATGCAAAACTCCTCCTATTGCATAAATTTGGATGTGGCTAGAGGTGTTTCCATGAAACTACATGAGCCAACCAAAGGACATACCCAGGCTGAAATCCAGACATTGTTTTCCCAACCTTAATTTTCCAAAATCTGGGTGGTGTCCAACTCTCTGCTATGTCTCCCTCGGGCCTCTTCACTCTCCCTGTTGGCCAAGTGACAGACAGCAGCTGTTCAGAATCAAAGAACAGCCCGGTGCTCTTTGACAGCAGTTGCTTTAGAGACTCAGAAAGAAGGAAAAATAAAGAGCCAAGCTGCACGGCAGGAAGGGCCAAGCTGCACGGCAGGATGAGTCAAGCTACAAGGCAAAGTCCCTTTCCTGCTCCTAGCCCCAACCAAGCAACCCAGTGACCCTCTCCGCCAGAGAGGCACCCAACAGCTCTCACCCTGTGGGAAAGAAAGGAGGGGATGCACAATTGCAAAGATAATGTCCTATTTTATTTTGCAAAAGGCCTGAATCCTTCATAGATGGCACTTGCATACCACCAACATTAAATTCTCCTCTCTCCAAGGATGTGACTAAGCCCCCCTCCCCAAGCAAGTAGACGAAAGTAATCCAGAAGGCCACAGTTTCATTTACATAAAATGCATTGATTCTCATATTTTGGAAAGTGTCAGTGCGGCTCAATTGTAGGGCAAAGATGAAAAACATAGAGATATCATTGGTATGTTCTAGTTTACCACCCTTTTGCCATACTATGTCCTATGTATATGAACTTTTACACCTGTCCCATATCAGAGAATCCAATCATTTGCATAAAATATGCATCTGCCTACATGCGTTATGTACTTTCATCTCAGGTAGGTTTCCGGTTGCCACACTCATCAATCAATCAATGGTACTTATTATGGTGCTATGGTATTACAATACGATGGCATTTAGAGAAGTAGCATGGCTTACTGGAAAGAGCGAAGGCTGGGAGTCAGAGGATGTGGGTTCTAATCCTGCCTCCACCACTTGTCTGCTGTGTGATAAGCCACTTAACTTCTCTGTGCTTCAGTTACCTCATCTATAAAATGGGGATTAAGACTGTGAGCCCCACGTCAGACAACCTAATTACCTTGTAACTATCCAGTGCTTAGAACAATGCTTGGCACATAGTAAACGCTTAACAAACACCATAATAATTATTATTACTGACAGCTTACTGTGTGCAGAGCATTGTACCGAGCACTTACAAGTTGGTAGACATGTTCCCTGCCCACAACAAGCTTACAGTCTAGAGAGAGACGGACATTACTATGAATAAAAATTTTATAATATATAATTTTAGATATGTACATAAGTGCTGTGGAGTTGAGGGTGGTACAAACAGCAAAAACCCAAAGGTCAAGTTCCAAGTGCATAGATGACACAGAAGGGAGAGGGAGTCAGGGAAAAGGGGGCTTAATTGAGGAAGGCCTGTTGGAGGAGATGTGACCTTAATAAAGCTTTGAAGGTGAAGAGAGTGGTAGTCTGACATATATGGAGGGGGAGGGAGTTCTGGGCTAGGAGAAGGATGTGGAAAAGTGGTTGGTGGTGAGTTAGATGAGATCAGGGCACAGGGAGTAAGTTGGAACTGGAGGAGTGAAATGTGCGGGCTGTGGTATAGTTCAGGAGATCAGTGAGGTAAAGTTGGAGGTGGGACAAGCTGGTTGAGTTATTTAAAGCCAATAGTAAGGACTTTCTGTTGGATGTGGAGGTGGATGGGCAACCACTGGAGATTCTTGAGGAGTGAAGAGATATGGACTAAACCTTTTTTTTAAGAAAAATGATCCGTGCAGCAGGAGTGAAGTATGGACTGGAGTGGGGAGAGACAGGAGGCAAGGAGGTCAGTGAGGAAGCAGATGCAGGAGTGAAGGAGAGACAGGATGGGTGCTTGGATCAGTGTAGTACAGTTTGGATGAAGGAAAAGGCAGATTTTGGCAATGTCATGAAGGCAGAACTGAGAGGATTTGGTGTCAGACTGATTATGTGGGCTGTACGAGAAAAATGTGTTGAGAACAACACCAAGATTATGGGCTGTGAGATATGGAAGATGTGGTATTGTCTACAATGATGGGAAAGACAGGGGGAGGACAGAGCTTGGGTGGGGATATAAATAGTTCTGTTTTGGACATGTTAAGTTTGTGGTGTAGGCAGGACATCCTTGTAGAGACGTCCTGAAGGCAGGGGGAAATGTGAGACTTTGGAGAAGAGAGGTCAGGGCTAGAGATGTAAATTTGGAAATCATCCACTTAGATATGGTAGTTGAAGCCATGGGGGTAACTGAGTTTTCCAAGGGAGTGGGTGTAAAGGGAGAATAGAAGGGCCCCAGAACTGAGCCTTGAGGGACCCCCACTTTCAGAAGGACAGGAGGACAACCAAGAGACCACAGTGTCAGTGAAGCCAAGGTTGGATAATGTTTCAAAGAGAAGGTGCTGGCCCATAGTGTCAAAGGCAGCTGAGAAATCTAAAATAATTAAGATGGAGTAGAGGCTGTCAGATTTAGTGAGAAGAAGGCCATTGGTTACCTTAGAGAGAGCTGTTTCTGTGGAGTGATGGGAGGGGAAATCAGATTGGAGGGGATCAAGGAGAGAGTTGGAGGAGAGGAAGTGGAGAAAGTGGGTGTAAAAACTCTCTCAAGTTTGGAGAAGAATGGTAGGAGGGAGAGGAGATGGGGCAATTACTGGAGGGAGCCATGGCATCAAGGGAGGGTTTTGTGGTGTGGTTTTTTTTTAGGATAGGGATACATAAGCATGTTTGAAAGCAGTAGGGAAGAAGCTGCTGGAAAGTGAACAACTGAAGATGGCAATCAAGGAGGGGAGAAGAGAGAGGGCAGGTGTTTTAACAAGATATGACAAACACTAATGTTTGTTTTTTGTTTTTATTTTTCTCTTACTCTTCTCCCACTCATTCAATAGACTTTGGTCCCCAGTACCAAAAACTTAAATGTCAGACACTGGGGAAAATATGCAACACTTTGGGACAGTGAAAGTACAAGAAATTTCCATTAGCCCATCAAGAGCATTCAAAGAAATGCTGTTTAAAAACACTGGTCTAGGAGTTAAAGCTTCTTAGACTGGATGAAATACTGAGTAATTGAACTTTCTCTTTCAAACAAGGGAAACCAGGTTTGGAAAGTGAAGAAAGAGAGCTAGAGGACCCACTAGAATTTATGTGTGAAACTTTTACCACTCTGTTCTTATCTCCTTTGAACCTCTCCAGTCTTTATAATACCACCAAATAGGACTTGACCCTTGACTCTGAGACAATGCCACCTCCCCTTGATTATGCAGTCTATTTCCATGAGGTATGACATCCTTCCTATTTTCTCTCATAGCTTCTGTGGTCCACCCTTCAGACACAATAGGCTAAAAAATGGGTGGTTGGAAAGGCACAGGATCAGAGCATATACCTGCAGGACCTTGCTGTCTAGCAGCTAGATTTCACAGGGGCTGAATTCACGCTTATCGATGAGAAGTCCAATGCTTTACTGGTTAACTACTCATCATCTCCTCAATCAGAAATGTGAAATGCAACCAATTAATAATAGCCCACCGTGAACTTCTCTGGCAACTCATGGCAACTCAATTCAATTAACATTTCTTGAATGCCCACAGAGAGCACAATGATGCGCATTATAACTCTGTACTAGTTGCAGGAAAAATCTGTAGCCATTTTCACATTGGCGAATGAAGGCGTAGCTTGGGAAGAAGGGAGCTGGAAATTCCCATAGGGGGGATCTTTCAGTTAGAACGGCCTAATGGCATGAGCACAGACTTGGAAGTCTGAAGTCATGGGTTCTAATCCCGGCTCTGCCACTTGTCTGCTGTGTGACCTTGGGGAAGCCACTTAACTTCTCTACCTCAGCTACCTCATGAGATTGAGACTGTGAGCCCCATGTGGGACTGGGACTGTGTCCAACCTGATTGCCCTGTATCTTCCCCAGTGCTTAGAACAGTGCCTGGCACATAATAAGCACTTAGATACCATAATTATTATTATTAGTTAGGTCAAACAAAGATTTCAGTTTCTCCCTCCAGCCCAAAGCCCATCAGAGCAATGCTGGAACTCAATAGGTCAATCCCTCATTTGGAATGAAAACAGATGAGGCTTCAGCAGAGAAGTGAGCCACAGAGTTCAGAGCTGACGTAACCAGCCCATTATGAAATATTCACCAGTTATTTGGGTTTACTTAGAGTTAAGTGAACACCCACAGCAGGCGTCTATCACGTTGAGGCAGGTCTCGCTCTTCTAACTTCTACCATTCCACAAAGCAGATTCCAAGGAAGCTCTGATTAACATCTTTGATTCCTGGCACAGCAGCTGCAGGATGTGCCTCACTGGTTTTTCCAAACCCACAAACTCAGGGTCTGGAGTTTTTCCTAGTACTTCTTCTGCCCAGCTTTCTGCTTCCATCTTTAAGTTAGGGGAACACCACAAGCTCCATTCTCCTTCTTCTTCCCTGCTTGGGGCAGCTCTAAAATTGACGTGAACTTGGCCTGGGGAGAGAGAAGGGGGTAAGAAGAAGTGCCATCTGTGGTGATGGGCAAAGCAAACATGTCTTGACTTTCTAGACTGTGAGCCCGTTGTTAGGTAGGGACCATCGCTATATGTTGCCAACTTGTACTTCCCAAGCGCTTAGTACAGTGTTCTGCACACAGTAAGCGTTCAATAAATACAATTGAATGAATTGAATGAATGAATGTGAGCCCATTGTTGGGTAGGGATTGTCTCTGTTGCTGAATTGTATTTTCCAAGCGCTTAGTACAGTGCTCTGCACACAGTAAGCACTCAAATACGATTGAATGAGTGAATGAAAGCCTAGGACTAAATGCCTAGTTAGCTCCCCATCTGCATCAATTTCCCTGCTGAGGGCCCTGCCAGCTCTCCAAGCATTTTAACCTATTATAGTAATAATAGTAATTATGGTATTTGTTAAGCTCACTGTGGTAAGCATAAGTGGAGAATTGGTACCAAACCCCCATTTTGCAGATGAAGAAACTGAGGCACAGAGAAGTTCAGTGACTTACCCAAGGTCATTCAGCAGGCAAGTGGTAGAACCAGAAAGAGAATGCGAGATAACCTGCCTCTCAGTTTTGTACTATTTCCACTAGGGCCACACCACTTTCTCTAACCTCTCAACTTCTTCCTTTTGTCTCTCTCCCGGACCCACCTCCAACTCTCATGCTTGAGGGTGGGATGTTCAAAGGTGTTATTGCCACTTAGTGTTGCAGTTTGGCTAGCCTCAGCCTTGACAGAGGGTTGTCAAATGGAAGAAGAATCCAACTGGGTATTATTCTAGACTGTGTGCCCACTGTTTCTAGGCTGTGAGCCCACTGTTGGGTAGGGACCGTCTCTATATGTTGCCAACTTGTACTTCCCAAGAGCTTAGTACAGTGCTCTGCACACAGGAAGCGCTCAATAAATACGATTGAATGACTGAATGAATGAATGAATCAGCCCGTACCTGTCATCTTTGCTCACCCTAGGATGTCAGTTGGTTTTTGACAAATTACAACACAAACTCAGTAAGGATGCTGTGTAATAAAAATAAGAATAATAATGATGGCATTTATTAAGCGCTTACTATGTGCAAAGCACTGTACTAAGCGCTGGGGAGGTTACAAGGTTATCAGGTTGTCCCACGGGGGGCTCACAGTCTTAATCCCCATTTTACAGATGAGGTAACTGAGGCCCAGAGAAGTTAAGTGACTTGCCCAAAGTCCCACAGCTGACAATTGGTGGAGCCGGGATTTGAACCCCTGACCTCTGACTCCAAAGCCCAGGCTCTTTCCTCAGAGCCATGCTGCTTCTTACTTCTTGCCGGTTCTATATGGCACATCAACACATCGTGGGTGTTCAGTCGTTATCCACTACTTAATAATGCATTGCAAATATTTACCAAAGACGAATATTAAACACTTCATCGTTATCACTATTGATTTCACACCCACAGCATACTAATGCTGGTACAGAGCAGGACACAGAGGCCCCATTACAGCACAGGGTGGCACAATGAAATGAAGACACAATAAGCCGATCCCACTTCCTTCTGAGTTGCCCTTGAATTTGGATTTGCATCCTTTATTCACCCCTCCCTCAGCCCCACAGCACCTATTTACATGTCCATCATTTATTTGATTATATTAACGCCTGTCTCCCTCCTGCCCGGACTATAAACTCTCTGTGGGCTAGAAATGTGTCTATCAACTCTCTTAAATTGTACTCTCCCAAGTGTTTAGTACAGTGCTCTGCCCACAGTAAGCACTCAATCAATACAACTGATTGACATGGAAGGAGCCCCTGGTTTACTGTTACTCTCCCAACACTTTTTGAGGTTGGTCTAAAGCTGTGCTGAAAAGGTCTGTCCCCACAGGTGAAGAACCCAAGGGGTTCCCACCTGCTCTGTCAGGTGCCACAAACCAAGAAACCCAGGGATTCAGGGTTGGTCCATTCTCTATCAACCGTTTGGGTCTCTTTTGTATAGAGTGAGGGCCTGAACCAGGCCAGGCTGGGTCTTTCCACGGTGGTATATGAAGTGACAGTAACACTGCTTTTTCAAAAGGACCTGTGGACCTGTGACCAAGGATAGAGAACGAGCTTCTTTAGAAAAGTGCCAAGGGATATAGAGCTGAAATGGATTTAAACTGCATTTGTTCATTTAGTTGATGGCAATAAAATTGCCCAGCCTTAAATTAACGCCTGTTGATCATAGAAACCTATAGGATAACAAACACTCTGAGGCTCATCAAGAGGACAGGTCTTAAGTGGTTATTGTAGACTTTCAAGTGGCTGATTGTGCAGCCTGGCCCACCGCCCCCAAGCCGCCACAAATACTCTGGACTGTTTCTTGCTAAATGGAAGTTTGAAGAGTTCAGAATAAAAGGGCCCGGATGGAGCCTCGTGAGCATTTCCCAGGGTGAGATCAGCCAGTCTTGCGGGTCTGCGGTTCCCAGGAGGGGGTGGACGGCGGAGGGAAAGAACATCCTCAAGAGGAGGGAATCAAGGGACTGCCCATGGGAAAGAATGAGGGAGGGATGGGGGACGTGAGCAGATATTTTGAAAGGAAAAAAGAGAGACGGTAAACTTTATGTTGAAGAGAGGAGGGAAAAGCAAAACAATGAAACACTGTTGTGAAAAGCAAAACAATGAAACTCTCAGCTGTGGAGCAGAGAGGGAGATGAAGCAGGGGGATAAAGCTTGAAGCAGCTTCCAGACTAGGCTGATAACACTGGTGTTGATTCAAGGAGAATTAAGCCATGCCCTTAGATGGCCCAGATTTATGAAACGTCCTTAGCTGGTGTTACTAGGGCATTTCTGACCCAGGCTAGAGAGCAGGCAAGCAAAGATCTGCACAAGTCCCAGAATGAATTATTGGTCCGATATGTTTTTGACTATGTACTCTCCAGTGCTTTTCTACACACTCGCTTCCTGGAGGGGGCATTCCCAGCCTAACTCCACTTCACCCATTCACGTTTGAGGTTCCAACTTCCCCAATATCAGCTACAGTTACTCCAAAGATGTCGCATCAAATACATCAAATTGTCCTTGGGAGTCAAAGATGGCACTCATGATGCTGAAATCTTATCCATGTGTGGCTGAAAAGACCTACACTGGATTAACACTCCAGCAGGTAAGTGGCATAGCCAAAACGGGAACTGAGTTCTTCTGATTACCTGTCCTACTAAAATCATATCTCCTCCAGGAAGTTTGCCCTGACTAACCTTTCATCTCCTCACCCTACTCTCCCTCTCTTCTGCGTCACCTGTGTACTTGCATCCATACCTAAAGCACTTTAATATTAATGGTATTTGGTAAGCACTTACTATGTGCCAAGCACTGTACTAAGTGCTGAAGCACTGTACTAATATTCACCCCATTCCCACCACTCAACATTTATGTACATACCCTTATACTCTGGTGCTTCCCCTATCTGTAATTAAAGTTAATGTCCATCTCCCCCACTACACTGTTAGCTCCTTGTGGGCAGGGATCGTGTCAATCAAGTCCACTGTAGTCTCCCAAGCACTCTGTATACTGCTCTGCACAGGGTAAGTACTCAATAACTTTTATTGATTGATTGATTGGTCCCGTGTTCTTTCCATTAGACACTGACTTGGTCAAATTACGAGGAGGGTCTGGATTCAGTGTCAGAGGGAGTGTAATGAGGGGTAGGGAGGTTTGTATGCAAAGAAGAAAATTCAACTCTTTTCTACACACCTTTCCCCAAACACAGACACAATCAATCGTATTTATTGAGCACTTACTGTGTGCACAGCACTGTACTAAGCGCTTGGGAAGTACAAGTTGGCAACGTATAGAGACGGTCCCGACCCAACAGTGGGCTCATAGTCTAGAAGAGACAGAATTTTAGAGCATGGACTTGGGAGTCGGAAGGGCATTGGTTCTAATCCAGGCTCTGCCACTTGTCTTCTGTGTGGCCTTGGGCAAGTCACTTAACTTCTCTGTGCTTCAGTTCCCTCATCTCTAAAATGGGGATTAAGACTGAAAGTCCTAATTGGGACATGGACTGTGTCCAACCCAATTAACATTTATCTACCCCAGCATTTAGTATAGTGTCTGGCAATCAATCATTTATGGATCGTTATGTGCAGAGCACTGTACTAAGCACTTGGGAGAGTACACTACAACAGAATTAGCAGACATGTTCGCTGCCCATAATGAGCTTACGGTCTAGAAGGGGAGACAGACATATTTGGTACATGGTAAGCGCTTAACAAATACCATAAAAAACAGATTAAAAAATTAATTTTTCCAGGGGCCATCAAAATTCTAATGTGAGCCCCTAAGAAGGATCTAATGATTCACTTTGGAAGATGGAGGCAGGAAGTTGATAGAATCTAGTGACTCACAGTAGAAAATGGAGACGGGAAGTTGGAAGACTCTTGTGATTCATTATGGAAGATGAAGGCAGGGAAGTCAGGAAATTGAAAGCTTCAGCATTCCCACGGTCAAGAAAAACAATGACATACATCCTTTATTTTTTTAGCTGGTTAATTATCAACATAAACTGTTTTAAAAGCAGGACTTGCTTTCGCTAGTGCAATTCTGTGGTGGGCCAGATCAAGACTAGACCAATATCTTAACTCTGAGTCCCAAAAGTCACTCTGCTAGGTATACTTCAGAGTGCTAATAGCAAAATGACTAACACCCAAACAACATCACTAATGTCCATTCATTCATTCAATTGTATTTATTGAGCGCTTACTGTGTGCAGAGCACTGTACTAAGTGCTTGGGAAGTACAAGTTGGCAACATATAGAGACAGTCCCTACCCAACAGTGGGCTCACAGTCTAGAAGGGGGAGACAGAACAAAACAAAACATATTAACAAAATAAATTAAATAGAATAAATATGTACAAATAAAATAGAGTAATAGATACATACAAACAAATATACATATATACAGGTGCTGTAGGGAGGGGAAGGAGGTAAGGCGGGGAGGATGGGGAGGGTGAGGAGGGGGAGAGGAAGGAGGGGGCTCAGTCTGGAAAGGCCTCCTTGAGGAGGTGAGCTCTCAATAGGGCCTTGAAGGGACGAAGAGAGCTAGCTGGGCGGATGGGCAGAGGGAGGGCATTCCGGGCCAGGGGGATGACGTGGGCCGGGGGTCGATGGCAGGACAGGTGAGAACGAGGCACGGTGAGGAGATTAGCGGCAGAGGACCAGAGGGTGCGGGCTGGGCTCTAGAAGGAGAGAAGGGAGGTGAGGTAGGAGGGGGTGAGGTGATGGAGAGCCTTGAAGCCGAGGGTGAGGAGTTTCTGCCTGATGCGTAGGTTGATTGGTAGCCACTGGAGATTTTTGAGGAGGGGAGTAACACACCCAGAGCATTTCTGGACAAAGACAATCCGGGCAGCAGCGTGAAGTATGGATTGAAGTGACGAAAAACAGGAGGATGGGAGATTGGAGAGGAGGCTGATACAGTAATCCAGATGGGCTAGGATGAGAGCTTGAATGCGCAGGGTAGCGGTTTGGATGGAGAGGAAAGGGCAGATCTTGGCAATGTTGCGGAGGTGAAACCGGTAGGTTTTGGTGACGGCTTGGATGTGAGGGGTGACCGAGAGAGCGGAGTCGAGGATGACACCACGGTTGCGGGCTTGTGAGGTAAATATCCTTAGCTTTATTCTCAGAGCTAAGTGAAGCAGAGAATCAAGGGAATGGTTACGGACAACTAATTGGCATTGAGTTATTTGTTAGTGATTGAAGAAAAGGGCCTGATACTACCAACCCAGCATGTTAAACAAATGCAGATTGTTGGGGGAATTATAAAATTTCTAAACAGCTTGGATTAACTTGCTTGCTTAGCTTTACATCAGATCCACCCCTACCACTAAAACAAATTTCTGTTGGTATATACAGCAAGAAAAAGTAACTTGAGAAGCAGCGTTGCCTAGCGGTTAGAGTGTGGGCCTGGGAGTCAGAAGGACCTGGGTTCTAATCCAGCTCCGTCATTTGTCTGCTGTGTCACCCTGGGCAAGTCACTTAAATTCTCTGTGCCTCAGTTACCTCACCTGTAAAATGGGGAGTAAGACTGTGTACCTCATGTGAGATGTGACTGCATCCAACCGGATAAGCTTGTACTTACCCTAACATTCAGTGTAGTGCCAGCACATAGTAAGCACTAAATACCATAAAACATTAAAAAAAAAATAGACTGCAGGATCTCCATGCAGAATTGGACAATTACCACTAGACAACGAAGAAGAATCAGTGGTATTTATTGAGTACTTACTGTGTGCAAAGGACTACACTAAATGCTTTAATAGCAAAAAGAATGCACAAAATAACCAAATAAAGAGCTGCTTTTTCTATAAATGCTCTTTTGTTATTGTGCTCCAGAATGAGCTTCCCTGATCTTTCCATCCTGCAATTATAGCAATTACAAGGTACCATTTACAGAAGGTGAAGCAAGAATAAAATGCAGGACAGTGTGAACCCAGAGAATTTGGACAAATCTTCATCTTGCTCCATTTCCACCACCCACTCTCCAAAACTGAGCCAGGTTGCAGTGCCTTGATGACACTTCGCTTTCTCTGTATTACAGGTACTCTTTCACTTTGGGATCGGACTCTGGTCCACTCGCAACATGCTGACACATTTCGCTACTATTTTTTAATGGAATTATCACTTCAATCCTTGGAGAAACCATAAAATATTAAAGAGGAGGCCTAATCAATCAAATAATCAATGATATTTATTGGGAGTTTACTGTTTTCAGAGCACTGTACTAAGTACTTGGGAGAGTACAATATAACAGAGTTGGCAGACACATTCCCTGCCAACACTGAGCTTACAGCCTATAGATGAACAATTGGATACTTCCAGCACACTATCAGTTAATCAATGAGAATTATTCAGTGTTTATTGTGTTCAGGGCATGGTACTAAATGCTTGGGAGAGTACTCAATACAATAGAGTTTGTAGATAAGATCCCTGCCTTCAAGGATCTTATAATCTAATGGAGGAGACAGATATATGAGCTGTGTTGCCAACCAGAGTTGTGGCATTTGACTCTATAGAAACTTATACTACAAGTTTGCTTTGGTCTCTGTGCTCAGTACATCTTCTCCACAAGGCTCCACATATTGCATCACCACTTTCCACCCAGGGCGTAGCAGCAGTTCATGGAGTCAAGTTGTATGCATGGGGCCTGGAATGAACTCTGGGCTGTCCAGAGCTGAGTCCCTGAACCATGCAACAGTCCTCCCCTAAATACCCCATTTTCAAGTTTCGTGTCCAGAATCCGAGTACCCTGAAGAGGACAGCACATTCTGGAGAAAGTATATACATGGAGTCACTATGAATTGGAAACCACTCAATGGCACTTAATAACAATAATAAACCTGAAGCAAAGATGAGGCAATATGACAGTGATGACTGAAGAGAATTCTTTTGGGCAGTAACTAAAAAGGTTAGGAGCAGATAACCTTTTGAACACACTTGAGTGTTTTGTGGTATTTCAGTCCTGGCCACCCTTCTCATTACCACATCCAAAGATATCTCTGCCTTTGGCCAACGTACTGCTTCTTTCCTAAAAAGGGGAAATGAAAATTCACATGGAGCATAAGCCATATAAGCATAAGCCTTTCTCCTCCCCAAGTCATTTGGACTCCTTTCCTATTCTGCTGGGGCCTAGGGGAACACCACTATTAAGGAACCCAACACCTCCTGCGCAGTGACTCTAACACCCTTCAACCTAACCCATTGGCTCAGGAAGCTGATTAGCTCATCAGTGCGTGTGACTTAGTGGAAAGAGCACAGGTCTGGGAACCAGGTCTCCTTGTTACTTATACACCCTACTATTTAAGCACTTGCTCATCTATATATCCATTTTTCCCTTTCTCCTCTTCTAAATCTAAATTATTTTGTGTTTGTCTCCCCTACTAGAAAAGCAGTGAAGCAGTGTGCTTTAATGGAAAAAACACAAGCCTGGGATCAAGATGACCTGTGTTCTAAGCCGGCTCTGCCAGTTGTGACCTTGGGCAAGCTTCTTAACTTCTCTGTGCCTCAATTCTCTCATCTGTAAAATGGGAATTAAAACTGTGAGACCCATGTGGGACAATCTGATTACCTTGTCTACCCCAGCACTTAGAACAGTGCTTGGCAAATAATAAGCCCTTAACAAATACCATAGTTATTATTACTAGACTGTAAGCTCCTTGAGGGCAGGAGTTGTGTCTTCTAACTACTGTACTCTCCATAGCACTTAATACAGTGCTCTGTACACAGTAGGCATTCAGTAAATGCTGATTGATTGATTAGCTGGGCTACCAGCATCCTTGTGGCTCCCCACACCCACTGTGAAATTCACTGGCATTCATATTTTTATTGCTCCCTGAGAGAAAGGGCAGTCTGCTTCCACAAACACACTCCCATTTTCACCCCTTACCAGGCCATGAAATCACTTTTTTATCGATACTGTCAACAGCCAAAAGGACTGTAGAAAACAGCTGAATTGATCAATGGCATTTGAGTGCTATGTGCAAAGCACTGTACTAAGCACTTGGAAGAGTACAACAGAGTTGGCAGACTTGTTGCCAGCTTGCAATGAGTTTACAGTCTAGAGGATGAGTTTACAATCTAGACGACTAACAGCTCCGTGTAGGCAGGAAGTACGTCTACTAGCTCTGTTGTATTGTACTTTCCCAAGGGCTTAGTATGGTGCTCTGCACACAATAAGCACTTAATAAATAACACTGATTGACTAATACCTGAAAAATATTATAGAAGAGGCTTCAACTGGATTGCTGGGTTTTTGCACAATTCCAATGACTGGTATTTGTTTCTCTATTAAATCTGGAGCTATGATTCATCAGAGGAATGAATGTCAGACAGGATCCTCCAGCTACAAACTCTAGATATAAATCTTGGAGACCAAGAAACAGTGGCCCATTGTAACGTTAGGTTACACACTCTTACAGGAGGAGTTTCACTACTTCTCTAAATTCCTGGAGAAGTCTCAGGTGGATTCCATCCAGCTCCAGTTTACACCCAGATCACTAATTTGGCCTAAACAAGCCCTCCCTGCCCCCAACAATCCATTATCATCATCACTGATATTTATTGAGTGCTTACTGTGTGCAAAGAACTGTAATAGGCGCTTGGGAAAGTTCTATACAACGTAGTTGGAAGACAGGTTCCCTGCCCACAATGAGCTTACAGTCTAGAAGGGGAGAGAGACAGTAATGTAAATAATTTATAGCTATGTACATGTGTTGTGTGTTAAGGACGGGTCAAATATCAAATGCCCAAAGGTCATAGATCCAAGTGCACAGACAACCGAGAAGAAAAGAGGACTTAATTGGGGAAGGCTTCTTTGAAGAGATATGACCTTAATAAGGCTTTGAAGGTGAAGAGAGTGGTGATCTAATGTATTTGGAGGGAATTCCAGGCTAGAGGGAGGATGCGGGAAGGGACTTAGCGGCAAAATAAATGAGATCAGGGCACTGTGAGTAAACTGGAATGAAAGAAGAGAGACAGTGGAAGTCAAAGAGGAGTGAAGTGTGCAGGCTAGGCTGTAGTAAGAGATCTATGAAGTAAGATAGGAGGGGGACAACTGATTGAGTATTTCAGAGCCAATGGTATGGAGCTTCTTTTTGACGCAAAGGTGGATGGCTCTATTGGAGGTATCCAGGGTGTGATCCCTCTGGGCCTGCCTGCTACAAAAAATAAATTTCCTAATCAACAGAGACTGATATTAAAAATTCACTGTGCCTCTCAGTGATCTCTGTGTGGATCACCAAGTGGTCTCACTGATTCCCTAGCCAGAGCCCTCCTTTTCTTAATTTAAGGACTATTTTGTTAATAGCTCAATTGTCATTTGCAGGGGGTTTTCAAACTTCTTCTTCAGCTTCCTTATTTCCTGATTGCACCTGTCCACTCATTCTTTATGGATTTTCCTATTCCTCTCAATCAGGGGGAGGGTTCAATTTTTTTTAAAGATAACCTTTCCCCCTCCAGGAACTTCTCTGATCTTGCCAATTAGCCATGCTGGGTTCTGTTTGGTAACTTTTCAGGGGAGACATATTTTATCTGTGTCCCTAAAACAGTGTTTTTATGCTGTCTCCCAGCTTCTAGAAATTCAGTTTTCTAGGTATCTCTTTCAGCTTTGCATAAACTAGATCCCTCTCCCTGCAAGACTACTGAATTTGATCAAGTTAGGTTCACCAATTTGGAGTAGCTCTCTCAGATGTGTCATCCACTGCTTAGAACTAAAATAGTCCACCATCTTTCCCGGTAGGTTTTTGGACCACCTTTCTAGGAATAACAATAACAACTAGTATTACTATTATTATTATAGTAGGTATTATACTGAATCAATTGTTTAGTCTTTTCAAACCCTCTCCCTCCCCTTTTCATTCTGATAAGTTACTCAACCATTCCATACGAGGATAATCAAAGACTTTCCACTATTACCAGCTCTAACTGCAGTTTCCTAAGCTCATCAAATACATTTCCTGATGTTCATCTTGGGCCGGTGGTCTATAAAACATGCCTACTATGTTATTTTTGTTTATGTGTGGAATGTGAATTTAAAGGAATTTCAGGGTACCTTCGTTATTTAAGATTTTTATATTACTTGAGTATGTTGTCATTCATTCAATTGTATTTATTGAGCACTGGGTGCAAAGCACTGTACTAAGTACTTGGGAAACTACAACATAATAAGCAGACATATTCCCTTCCCACAGTGATCTTACAGGCTCTCTCATATAGTGCCCCATCCCACCCATGGACCCATCTAGACCTTTCCTTTAGTGTTTATAACCTGGCATCACTGTATCCTATTGATTTTCCTCCCAACACCAAGAGTCAGAGATGCCAATTATGCCAAGGTCCTTTTGCTAAGCCACTCAGAACTCTGTTTCACCCAATTGGCTGTTTAGACTCCAAGTGATAGTATCAAGTGTCTGTGTAATTTGGCTTTGGGTTTTTGCCAGTTTCTACATCTGCCAGATCTTCCATCTGAAGGGCAATCTAATCTGCCTGCATCATTTTCCCCAACTCTCCCATTTGATTGTCCTCAAACGCTCCTTGCCCTCTCTCGACTTTGAACCACTTCTCTCCTGGGAGTTGTGAGAACTTGGGTCTTAGTTCAAGGTAGAGGTGGGCAGTAGTTCGAATAGCAGAAGCTCCTTTGTTGTGGTACTGAGTGTAGCAGACACAGCTGGGATATGTGACCTCATGGGCTTGCTACAGCACTTGGCTCCAGGAGTGAGACTGAGGTGGCTCCAGTCACCCCAGGAATCTTTCTTTTTGAGGAACCTGCACCTAAACCTGCTTCTTCCTACGACACGGTGTGCTGTATCCAAACAGGCCCGTGTTGATGAAGGAATGCTCTCACATTCCCTTACAATGTTCTAGCCAAAACATGGAGTGAAAACACATACTATGGGAGAGCTGTGGGCATCATTCCCAGCCTCCTGTAGAAATCAAATGACTGCCAGGTGCAAGGTGGGGGATTTTCCTTGGAAGCCAGTTCACTTCATTTACTCAAAAGTAGTTTACCTTTCCCCTCTATGTGTAGGGACAAGGCACTAAGAACAGTGGGAAATTTCAAGGAAAAAGTAAAGCCTCATCTCTGTCCTCAGGGTGCCTCCAATCTAATGGGGGAAAAACAGAACAGACATAGGCACATAAACTTACTATTTCTGAAAACAATGCATCTACCCCGGCACTTAGCATATTGTAAGTGCTTAATAAATGGCACAATTACTAGTTATATTACTACCCTTTACTGTTAAGAGCAAGTGATGGAGGCTTAGATCATAAAAGAATAAAGGGTATTAACAAAGGAAGTCAACTTACAATTTTAAGTGTTGGTGGTTGCTGGGGAGAGACTGAAGTCAGAAGGGGTTTTTAGGGAAGCCTTCATGAAGGAACATGAATGGGGATGAACAGAAAGAAGCCTTCTCATTTACAAGAATTAAGCTACTGTCAAGGCTTAATGCTTCCAAACCATTTCTGGTAAAGAAATTATTTTCCTGTATTTTCATTACAGTATGTACCCAAAGCATGTCACTGATGCTGTCTGCATTCGTCACCCTGAAGCTATGGGCAACAAAATCCAAAGTCACATGGATTTGATTTCTAAGTTCATGTGTTGCTCATTAGAAAGATTGTCTCTCTTATTTGCTGCATCCCTGCTGCTAGAAATTCATTAGTGGAGACATATTCCAAATATCCCTAACATTGACAATGTAGATGACTATATGTACTACTGGTAGCTGTTTCTGAGAAAGAACTGGTGCAAAAGGCACCAGAACAGCATCCTTATACCTTTGTTAGTGAGATAGGTGAAAAGCACTGAGTAGGGGTTCAAAAAAATAAATAATTAAAAATATACCTGGCAGAGGAGAAAACCCTTAGACAGAGGATAGATGAATATCTTGAGGCAGTGCAGGGGTAAGACTTTGAGGCACAAAACTGGGGTAGGGGGATTGTCAGGAAAGGAGGGAGAGTGGACTGCAAGCTCTTTGAGGGCAGGAATCTTTGCCTTTGAATGCTTTTCTAGTCTCCCAAGTGTTTAGCACTGTGCTCTATACACTAAATAAATGCTACTGATTGACAAAGGAAAAGAGCAAGTGAAGAAAGGGAGAAGGGAAAAGAAGAAATGGAAGGGGAAAGAAAAGAGATGAAGAGGAGGGAAGTGGAGAAGGGGAAAAGGAAGAGGGAGGAAAGAAAATATTCATCTTCTGCTGTTGGGTTATCAGCACCACCGTTGCCCCTGCTGCTTCTAGCCACTGAACAGGGCAGAGTGCCAGGACAGGACAGTCAGCTGAACTGGGACTGCTCTCCTTGAAGTAACAGCTAAAAAAGGAGAGTAGCCTAGCTTCAGAAATCATCCAGTGGCTCAGCAGGCCCTGCAGGTTTCCAAAGCAGCAGCAGCAGCTCCCCCTGAAGCTAAGCACAGTTTGCCCAGACCATCCCAACAGACTCTCTGGGCTGGTTGGGGGTGAGGCAACAGGCTAGGGGCTTGGCTTCAGGGGAACCCCTGACCTGGCCTGAATCTAGTCTTGGAGAAAGTGACCCAAAGACTCTGGGACTCGGTAGAGCCACTGTGGCCTGTTGGCCAAGGGCTCCACTTCCAGCCTCCATTGCCTCCAAGAAGCCCCATTAGCTGTTTTAGGGCCATCTCCTTGTCCCCTTCAAGATGGGGCCCCTGATCTCTCATTAACAAGGAATCCAGAACATAAATCCCAGCCCCCCACACCGTTAATCCAGCACTGAATGGAGGAGGTGTATTTTTTAAGAGACTTCCTGTCCCTACCATCTCCAAATGTAATACTCTCCAGCTCCTGCTTCTAGGACCAACATTATTGAACAGAAATCTTACCCCAAACCTGCTCTCAGAGTCAGTGTCAGACTCCGAAGTTAACAGTCTTGGCCTGCTGTATTTCTGTAGGAAAAAAGCAGCGGATCTGTAAATGCTAATTGATTTAAACATTTTGGATTGCTTTTTCATAGATCTTGTCAGGGTAGACATGTGGTAAATGAAACAGATGTATATCTCCATATATTTAAATACATATATATGCATTACATTTTCAAATTGGCATTTCTTCTGGGGGAAATGTACTTAAAGGCTCCGTTGGAGAGATCCTTCCAGAGACGCTTAAACTAAAATTGAGCCTCAAATGTAGGTCCGTTAAACAGTCGCGAGTGCAAAGACTGTCTCTCCATGTCTTTCAATAGCGTGCAACAGTTCAGAAAGTAAAGGTGGACTGGATTTTGCAAGTGGTAAAGTTTACATGAAACAAAAACATACCAGTTTCATCGTTACCAAGGAAAGTATATCTGAATTCATTTTTTTTAATGACTGAAATACATTAGCAGAGGAATCTGTCTCTGGAAATGTTTTTAGGGGGTAGATAACTATCTCTCTTGAATGGTTTAAGTGCAATTCTGCCCAGAGGCTGGGGGACGAACTAAACGTCCCCTTAAGGTCTCTTCCAACCCTGGGATTCTTTTAACATGCTAACAGTGTGTTAATGTTTCCCGTTAACTATTTCCCTGAATTTAAAACAACTAATGTTCACACTAGAATCAACACTTGACTAGTCAGGGGCTGATTCTCCAATCTGTAGATTATCCAGTTCTCTTGCTTCTTCCGTTCCTATCTCCTCTGGCCTTTCAGCTATTTCATGGCTTATTAGCACCCCTCCAGAGGGAGGGCAGGGAAAGGAAAGGAAGTGAAACTCAAATGATTTTATTTTAGTCCTGTTAACCCCTCTGATGTACATTTGATGGGGGAAGAGGTTAAAGCAGCGTGGTTCAGTGGAAAGCGCACGGGCTTTGGAGTCAGAGCTCAGGGGTTCAAATCCCAGCTCCACCAATTGTCAGCTGTATGACTTTGGGCAAGTCACTTAACTTCTCTGTGCCTCATTTACCTCATCTGTTAAATGGGGATTAAGACTGTGAGCCCCCTGTGGGACAACCTGATCATCATCAATAGTATTTATTGAGCGCTGTGTGCAGAGCACTGTACTAAGCGCTTGGGAAGTACAAATTGGCAACATATAGAGACAGTCCCTACCCAACAGTGGGCTCACAGTCTAAAAGGGGCTCACAGTCTAAAACCTGATCACCCTTTAACCTCCCCAGTGCTTTGCACATAGTAAGTGCTTTATAAATGCCATCATTATTATTAAAGCTATTGACAAAATTCTGTTTGGAGGTTGTCCGAGAATGGCATTTCTCCCTGGCCTGCCTGCATGTCTTTCAGGGCTGACTTTGGACAGTACACGGGGTAAGCAGGACCTTCTGAAGAGGGCTGCCACATGACCCTTCTCAAAGAGGGCCCCGATGCAGTTTCTTTCAGAGATTATGGTTGATCGATTGATTACCGCTTGCTGTCCTTCTAAAATATGGTGGTGGGATAGAAGTGATTGGTTGGGGGGGATAGGGAGTGTCAAAGAGACAAGCCAGATGGGGAGCTCAGCTGAGAGGTGGCTGTTCCACAGATGTTGCGAATGATGTCACAGTGTTATGGTGCATGTGCTCAGTGTGACGTGATGGGGTGAGGCGGGACATAATAGGCGTGGAATGTCAGGAGCCGACCCTGACACCTTTACTGACAAAAATTTTGAGAGGCAGCATGGCTCAGTAGAAAACAACACGGGCTTTGGAGTCAGGGACCATGGGTTCAAATCCCAGCTCTACCACTTCTTGGCTGTGTGACTTTGGGCAAGTCACTTAACTTCTCTGGGCCTCAGTTACCTCATCTGTAAAATGGGGGTTAAGACTGTGAGCCCCACCGTGGGACAACCTGATCACCTTGTAACCTCCCCAGCGCTTAGAACAGTGGTTTGCACATAGTAAGCGCTTAATAAATGCCATCAAAAAAAATTAAGAGTTGTCACCCAGTACTGTTATAAAGTCTGCAGTTCATGAAATACCCCGTTTTCCATAAACCAGTTTAGTACTCAGTTTGTTGTTTATACCAACAAAACCTATCTAGAAGGTACTGCTTTTGTTTAATCCTACACACTCTTTCATGCTGCACGATTTTTTATTTTACAAATAACACTGAGTTTTAAACTCATTACCAGCAGATGGCTAGAAGTCTTCAGGGATGAGTTGAAGATGCAATTGATTTATCATGTCCTGTCTTAACCAAATGACTTGTTTCTTAAAGAGTTTTTGAAAATGCATTTTTGTTATTAATGAATGATCTGCTGGAGTGTACTTATTCCCCAAAGAAATGGCACACAATGTATACTAGGTATATGTGTGTGTGCGCATGTACATATACCTATATATGTTTGTTAGTCACATTTTGAATTAAAATGTATAAAATGATACAATAGCTATAAAATGAAGACCTCAAATTAGCTTTCTAATTGTTTTAGAATTAAGATTTGGTACAGTCTGCACAGCATGCCGGTTTCCTAGGAAACATTGGCAATGTATTAGCTGCATAAAATAAAAGATTTGCAAAAGTAAAGCCCCGGGTCTTAACTGATGCTGTAACTCTTTTCATTTCAAAATCAGATTGATGTGAGGCTCCTGGGAAGGAGGATTTTTTTTTTTCCTCCTTCCTTTTGTTCTTTTTAACCACTAAAATGAATCATTTAACAAATTACCAATACTGTTTCATTAAAAAATGAATTCAAAATGAATATCACAATCCTGATCATGTGTTTTATATAAATCTACTTTTACAGAATGCACATTTCAGATAACAAGCAAGCAGGGATTTGCTAGGCAGAGACTATGCTGGCCTGGGGTGATTATTTTCCACATATTAGAACACTACCCAGTGCATTCTGTTACTGTCCTCAAGTAGCTTAAATTTTTAAAAAACAGTAAAATCTTGGCATCCAATTATATGAAATAAATAGCACTTCTGTTTATTATTTATTCACTACTATCTTTTGAATATTTACCGTGGACAGGGCATATGTACTAGACACTTGGGTAAAAACCAAACACCCGTCTACATGTTTCGTCACCTGTCTACATGTTTTGTTTTGTTTTCTGTCTCCCCCTTCTAGACTGTGAACCCGTTCATTCATTCATTCATTCAGTCGTATTTATTGAGTGCTTACTGTGTGCTAAGTGCTTGGGAAGTACAAGTTAGCAACATATAGAGGCAGTCCCTACCCAACAGTGGCCTCACAGTCTAGAAGGGGGAGACAGAACAAAACATATTAACACAATAAAATAAATAGAATAAGTATGTACAAATAAATAGAGTAATAAATACATACATACATATATAAAGGTGCTGTTGGGAGGAGAAGGAGGTAAGGTGGGGGGAATGGAGGGGGGAGGAGGGGGAGAGGAAGGAGTGGGCTCGGTCTGGGAAGGCCTCCTGGAGGAGGTGAGGTCTCAGAAGGGCTTTGAAGGGAGGAAGAGAGCTAGCTTGGCGGATGTGCAGAGGGAGGGCATTCCAGGCCAGGGGGATGACATGGACCGGGGGTCGACGGCAGGACAGGAGAGAACGAGGCACGGTGAGGAGATTAGCGGCAGAGGAGCGGAGGGTGCAGGGTGGGCTGTAGAAGGAGAGAAGGGAGGTGAGGTAGGAGGGGGTGAGGTGATGGACAGCCTTAAAGCCGAGGGTGAGGAGTTTCTGCCTGAAGCGTAGGTTGATTGGTAGCCACTGGAGATTTTTGAGGAGGAGAGTAACATGCCCAGAGCGTTTCTAGACAAAGACAATCCGGGCAGCGGCGTGAAGTATGGATGGAAGAGGGGAGAGACAGGAGGATGGGAGATCAGAGAGGAGGCTGATACAGTAGTCCAGACGGGATAGGATGAGAGCTTGAACAAGCAGGGTAGCAGTTTGGATGGAGTGGAAAGGGTGGATCTTGGCAAAATTGCAGAGGTGAGACCGGCAGGTTTTGGTGACGGCTTGGATGTGAGGGGTGAACGAGAGAGCGGAGTCGAGGATGACACCAAGGTTACGGGCTTGTGCTGTCACCCAACCTGTAGTCATGGCCACCTGGGTCCACTGCCCCTGGGGTCCATGTTGGAATCCTCTATCTTGGTCTCTCCATTTCCACGTGGCCGGGGTCCGGGTCCTGAGGGCTGGGGAGAAGAGAGGGGCCGGGGTGAGCTTCCCACAGGACTCCAACGTGCCGGGGGGGCCAGCTCCTATTCCCCGCGCCCACCTGGGTGATCTCTGGGTAGGGTTGTTGGGTTGTTGTTGGGTAGGGACCGTCATGTTGCCAACTTGTACTCCCAAGCACTCAGTACAGTGCTCTGCACACAGTAAGCATTCAATAAATATGACTGAATGAATGAATAAAAACAATACAACTAAAAGATCCCATCTCTCTATTGATAAGCTTTCAGTTTAATGGGTAAAATAGAGACACACACAAATGGTAGATGCACAGTGGGAGCAAAAGAAAACTATCATACAACTGGCGTTCATATGTAAAAATGAATAGAAAAATGAATAGGTAAATCAATATAGGGGTACAGTAGCAAAATTGTGACTTTTTGGAGAAGGTGGGTTTTCAAGAACAGATGCAGAATTGAGGGGAGAGAGAGAGACAGACAGACAGACAGACACAGTGTTCCAGGCAGAGCAACTGACTCTGAAACAGGAGAATCAAAAACAAGATACAAGAAAGGTGGTTAATTTGGGAGAAGTGCAGAGTATAAGCTGGGGTCTAGTGCTTGATGAGAGGAGAGTTGTACAACGGCAAAAGTTGGTAGGGAGCTTGAAGACTATGGCCAGCAGTTTCTCCTTGATGCAGACGGGCTTGGGTGACCATGGGGGGTAATTATAAGGATGCTTTTCAAACTCTTTTAAGAATAAAAAATATTATTCTTAATAATAGTAGTAGCAACAGTACTTATTAAGTGCTTACTGTGTGCAGAGCAATGTACTAAGCGCTGGGAGAAAACAAACAGGTGGGACGGCTTAGTGGAAAGAGCACGGGCTAGGAGTCAGAGGTCATGGGTTCTAATCCCGCCTCCACCACTTGTCAACTGTGTGACTTTGGGCAAGTCACTTAACTTCTCGGTGCCTCAGTTACTTCATCTGTAAAATAGGGATTGAGACTGTGAGCCCTACATGGGACAACCTGATTACCCTGTATCTACCCCAGCTCTTAGAACAATGCTCTAGACTGTGAGCCCGTTGTTGGGTAGGGACCGTCTCTATATGTTGCCAACTTGTACTTCCCAAGCGCTTAGTACAGTGCTCTGCACACAGTAAGTGCTCAATAAATATGATTGAATGAATGAATGCTCGACATAGTAAGAGCTTAACAAAAATCAACATTATTATTATTATTATTATTATACAGTCTCTGTCCTTTGTGGGGGTTTACTATCTATTACTTCTACTAATACTAATGCTAATAGTATTTGTTAAGTGCTTACTTTGAGCCAAGCACTGAACTAAGTGATGCGGTAGATACAAGAAAATCAACTGCACCCCAAAGTCAGAAACTGGTTTTAGAGAAGTACCTTAAGGGTCTGCCCAATTTGGGCTAACTTCCCCCACCACTCAGAGGTCTTAGGGGCAGCCCACATAAAGAAAAGGGCCAGCGAATCTGATAACCTCCTGTATGGCGACCCCAAGGACTGGCTCTGTGGGAGTGAATACTGGCACCTGTCCTCTGCTGCCACTCCCAGCCCCAGGCTTGGGTGGGAGAGGAAAGTGGGAATGAATAGTGAAGCTACTTGAGCTCCTTAAACTGCCCCACCCAGGTCGGGGTGGTTCAAGAAACCATACCAGTGCTCCTACACACACACACACACACACACACACACACACACACACACACACACACACACACACACACACACACACACACACACTCTACCCACCCCGCCCCTAGACTGGGACCACGAATTGCAAGGGTATCTTTGGGAGCCAAACTACTAGCGCCAACCCTGCCTGTGGTCTCCAAGTTCTTCTAAAAAAAAAACCCTGATCACATACAAACCTCTGAAGTAATATGCCCCTCCCTACTTCCAGCCCCTATTCGCACCCAGACCCACATAAAACTTCACAATCCATGAACCCATCAATCTAGCTTTTTATCAACCACCCACCATGAGCAAAGTATCGGACTAAGCACTTGGCAGAGTACAACAGAAGCAGAACACATTCCCTTCCCTCAAAGAGTTCACAGTTTGGAGGGGCAGGGCAAGGGGGGAAGAGACAGAAGACCACAAATGGTTTACAACACAAAATGGCTCCCAGGAGCCATTCTTCTTTCTGAGAGCAGCAGCAGAAGTAGCAGCAACAAATAGAGCAGGGCCTTGCAATCTCAGGGCACTGATGAGCAAGAGACTTCTCACATGTTCTTGCAGCTGTTACTTCTTTCTGGTCATTCCCAGCTTCTATTACCTTTCCTATGCACTGTAATTCTTCAACCCTCTTCAGTACTTTTAATACTCTCAAAGGTTAGACTGAGCTGTATTAAGCTGGTAAAAAAAAATGGCAGTTCCCCTTCCACAACCCCACTGTTTCTGCAGTCCCCCCCACGAGCCACGGAGGAGTTGGGGAGGGAAGACCTGACAGCAGCTCTCTCACCCATCATCCAGTCCTTCCCTCCATTACAACATTACATTAGAAAAGCAGTGTGGATCAATAGAAAGAGCACGGGCTTTGGAGTCAGAGGTCATGGATTCAAAGTCCGGCTCTGCCAATTGTCAGCTGTGTGACTTTGGGCAAGTCACTTAACTTCTCTAGGCCTCAGTTACCTCATCTGTAAACTGGGGATTAAGACTGTGAGCCCCCCGGGGGACACCCTGATCACCTTGTAACCTTCCCAGCGCTTAGAACACTGCTTTGCATATAATAAACACTTAATAAATGTCATTATTATTATTATCTGCAGCTGTCCTAAAAAGACCCCTGGCTAAGAGAGGAGGAGGTGAATGCATATTCCCGGGTGGACTGGGATGAACTTTAATCAAGGGAGTGAGGCCAGCCTACAGATCACCTCTGCTGCCTGGGGCTCACTACCTGACACAGAAAAGATTTGCTTCAAAAGTTCTTTGCATGTGACTAGGCTGTAAGCACCCTGAAGGATTGTGTCTATCAGCTTGCATTATACTCTCCCATGTGTTTAGTACAGTGCACAGCACTGTAAGTGCTTTAAAATATCACTGATTGATCCTAAATCCTTTCCCCCTGAATCTGTCCTCCCTCATTTATAATGCAAACCACATGAGGGGCAGGGGCAGGGACAGGGCCTGAACAATTTTGCATGTGTTTTCCCCAGTGTTTAGCACGGTGCATATTCAATCTATCATTAACTGAGAAAACCTCATACAATGAACTCATAATGATTTCTAAGAGAAGAAGCAAAGGAAGATGAGACAGGACAATCCTGCAGAGATCAAGCAGGAAAATGGTGAATGGGTAAGGAGGAGGTAGAGAAAGGAAGGAACTAATTTGCTTTTGAGGTTTTCCTGAGTTTTTCTCAGCACAAGGAAAGTCCTGGGCTCTTTCAATCACCACCTCTCCCCCAAGGACTGTTTGAACAAATAAACCATCAGGGGCATGCCTCTCTCCATGATGTAGCTCATATCTTAGTGCATACATGAAAGAGGACATCCCCAACCAGCATTCTGCTGAGTGTAAACTGTGTGGTTGCCATCAGGTTCACTTACCAAGCCCAGCATGTGGTCTGGATGTCGGGGGCTTTGGCCATGAATGAAATTTGTAATTATTAAGTAATCAAATGAAAGAAGTAACTGGAAATGGTAGAGCTCAGCCATGCTGGGAGCACATCTGACAAGACAGTTGATTTTTCAAAATGGTTAAGGTTTATAGATATCAAACCCAAAGCACATTTAGTCAACAACTTCCTCCCTAAATGTTTAAACCCCAGTGCATTTTAAAAGAAATTTAATCTCCACTTTTCAGAGCATCTTTGAAGTGATTGAAGTGTGGCTAGGTAAAGACACTTGATGTCTACGAAGCCTTATGAGCCCTTCTTTTAAAAAACCATTTCCCTCAAAAACAAGATGTTGCATTTGCCAGGAGTAAATGAAATCCAATACTACAAGTTTTGATTTCAGCTTGGAGCTGGGATTGGCTTTTTAACATGGCGAAATGTCTTCTCACAAGTTCCTCCTTTCCAATAAACACAGCAAGAAAAAGTTTCAAAGCCAAAAAAAAAAAAGTAACAGGGCAATGGGAAAGCAGTGAGAAAATGGAATTTTAGGTTGCCCTTCTGGGCCCTATGTATATATTGCAGTCTCAGGCAGAATATTTTGCTCATTCTGGAAATGTAGATCTGCCCTCATGACAGGTTTTGCCAAAGTACCACCCTTCATTTGATAATTACTTAAGATAAATGCATTATGTCAACATGATTTTTTCATTCATAGCATCTAAAAATAAATTATGGGAAAACCCAAAAACTTACTTCCATGGGTATAGATGTAAAATAAGACACCAGTCAGTGCCCTCAGGGACCTTAGGACACAAAACAAGTCCTTCAAATCCCCTGCGTTTTGTTTTTGAGAATATAAAATGATTGCGTACAACAATAATAACCACCATTGTGGGATTTGCTAAACGTTGACTATATGCAGCACTGTGGGCTAAGGGCTACTGCAGATACAAGAAGATCAGATCAAGCAACAGCCCTGTCCCAAAGGGGGCTAACAAGTTTAGAGAGAGGGAAAACTGCTACTGAATCCTTATTTTACAGATGAGGAAGCTGAAATACAGACTTTAATCATTTAATCTAAGCATCTAACCTATCCCACTTCGATTACTACATCAACTTCCTGGCTGACCTTCCTAATTCTCCCCACTTCAGTCCATACTTCACTTTGCTGCCCAGAAACTAGAGAGGGAAGTGATGTTTATGAGGTTCATATTATCTTGGATTGTCAAAGACTGGCTATCTAATTAAGGAAATTCTTGCTCAGGAACATGCAATTTTATTTATACTGGGACATCAAACAAGCAAGCAGCTTGACTTGGATACAGCCCAGGCCTGGGAGTCAGAAGGATCTGGGTTCTAATCCCAGCTCTGCCATTTGTCTGCTGTGTGACCTTGGGAAAGTCACTTCACTTCTCTGTGCCTCAATTACCTCATCTATAAAATAGGGATTAAGACTGTGAGTCCTATGTGGGACAAGGACTCTGTCCAGCTTGATTTGCTTGTATCTATCCCATTGCGTAATACAGTGCCTGGCACATAGTTAGCTCTTAACAAATACCACAGTTATCACTATTATTTTTCTACAAAACCATTCAGTCCAGATTTCCCCATTCCTCAAGGATCTCCAGTGGTTGTCCATCAACCTCTGCGTCAAACAGAAACTCCTTACCACAACCTTTAAAACATTCGATTTATTTTATTGGTATGTTTGGTTCTGTTCTCTGTCTCCCCCTTTTAGACTGTGAGCCCACTGTTGGGTAGGGACTGTCTCTATGTGTTGCCAATTTGTACTTCCCAAGCGCTTAGTACAGTGCTCTGCACATAGTAAGCGCTCAATAAATACGATTGATTGATTGATTGATTTGATCACCTTGCCTCCTCCTACCTTTCCTCCCTGATTTCTTACTACAATCCACACTTCATCCTCTACCTATAGTCTACACTCTGTTCCTCAATCTTGTCTATCTCTCTGCTAACCCTTCTCCCATGCCCCATCTCTGGCCTGGAACTCCCTCCCTCTTCCTATCCAACAGACAATCACTCTCCCTATCTTCAAGGCCTTATTAAAAGCGCATCTCCTCCAAGAGGCCTTCCCTGACTAAACCTTCACTTCAGCTTCTCCCTCTCCTGGATTATCATTGCACTTGGATTTGCACCCTTCACCCACCCCTCCCTCAGCCCCATAATACTTATGTACATATCCGTAATTTATTTATATTAATGTCTGTCTCCTTCCTCTGGACTGTAAGCTCATTGTGGGCAGGGAACTTGTCTACCAACTCCATTACAGTACACTCTCCCAAGCGTTTAGCACAGTGCTCCACTCATAGGAGACACTCAATAGATATGATTGATTTGCCCAAGGTCACACAGCAGGTAAGTGGCAGAACCAGAATTGGAAACCAGGTCTCCTGACTTCCAGCCCCAAACTTTCCACTAGGCCATGCTGCTTCTCTAACAGAATCAAACAACTGGCATCTGTGACCTAGACTGTGACTCCCCCTTCTAGACTGTGAACCCGTTGTTGGGTAGGGACCATCTCTATATGCTGATGATTTGTACTTCCTAAGCGCTTAATATAGTACTCTGCACACAGTAAGCACTCAATAAATGAGATTGAATGAATGAATGAATTACTGGGCTGGAATAGACGAGAAGTAGCCATTTTCCTTTTCTCCCTCATCATCTGAAGCGATGTCAGACACTTTCCTCGGTTGCTAATGAAATACTCTCTTTACATGAACAGAAAGTGGTCTCAAGGCTAAGCAGTAAATTTGAATTCAGAAACACACATGGATGGGCCCTTAATTTAAAAAAAAGTGATGATAATAATAATAGAGGTATTTATTAAGTGCCTACTATGTGTTAAGCACTGTACTGACTGATGAGGTAGACACAAAATAATCTAGTCCCACATGGGGCTCACAGTCTAAGAAGGAGGCCTTCCCTTTTCCCTTCCCCTCCCCACAGCACCTGTATATATGTTTGTACAGATTTATTACTCTATTCTACTTGTACACATTTACTATTCTATTTATTTTGTTAATGACATGATCTAGCTTTACTTCTATTTATTCTGATGACTTGATACCTGTCCACATGTTTTGTTTTGTTGTCTGTCTCCCCCTTCTAGACTGTGAACCTGTTGTTGGGTAGGGACCGTCTCTATATGTTGCCAACTTGTACTTCCCAAGCACTTAGTACAGTGCTCTGCACACAGTAAGCACTCAATAAACACGATTCAATGAATGAATGAACGAACAAGTACTGACTCTCCATTTTGCAGATGAGGAAACTGAGGCACAGAGAAGTTAAGTGACTTTTCCCAAGGTTACATAGCAGACAAGTGGCAGTGCAGGATTAGAACTCAGGTCCTCTGATTCCCAGGCCCCTGCTCTCTCCGCTTGGCCACACTGTAATGTTGAGCATGGGACTGGGAAGTCGGTAAACCTTGAGTCCCAGCTTCATCACTTGCCTAACTTTGGGACTTAGGGAAAGTTACTTAACTTCGCCGTACCTAAGTTTCCTCACCTATAGAGCGGGACTAAAATGCCCGTTCTTCCATGTGGGACGGGGACTGTGTCCAATTTGATTATTTTATGTCTACTCCAGTGCTTGGACCATAGCACTTAATACCATTATCATTTTTCTGAAGATGACACAAAAAGAAGCTCTGAAATAAAAATAAAATATGACCCAATTCACAAGGTAGTCACCCAGTTTCAGTCGTGTTCTTGCATAATGAGCATACATTATTTTAGATCTGATGTGCCTCTGGGCACCCCCCCTGCTTTCAAATCCTCATTGCCAAGGGCAGCAGCCACCCTGCCTAACCTACAGGGCTCCCTGAGCTTTGAAACGAAAGAAGTCACCAAACGGGAAGGAGACAAATGGTTCTATATGTGCAGAGTGTAAATACAACCCAACAGGAGGAGGCCCCATAATACCTTCCAGACGGGAAGTCTGGTGATATATAGCACATGGGAACTAAAGCATTTCAGATTTTTGCTTTTACTGCTTTAAAACGAAGGGAACAGACAGAAGACCGACCATCCGAGCTGTTCCTCCACCAAATTCAGATTGTCCAAACACCACACACTGCCTGGGTGGGAAAGTTCTGTAGACAGACAGCTCAAACCTGACCCTTTTGCGAGGCGGGAAGAGAAAAAAGGAAAGGGGTTTTGGCAGGTTGGTGATTCCAAGTGGTACTGGTTTACTGGGTGAGGATGTGACAGTCAAATACATCACTTGGTGATCTCCAAGAACCAGAGACTATACAGGGGCAAACTCTGGGCTACAGCAAGTAGAGAGGGAGCTGTACTCTCCAAATGCAGACAATGGACCTCGGCTGGTGAGTTTGTGTAGGCCATAGCGGGCTTGGCTGATTGTCTACTGAGGCCACGCGTGATCGGTCAAAGAAGAACCCAGCACCTGCAGGACAACCTCCCCAACTCCTGGCCCCCTTCTTCATTATTTCCCCTTTCCTCTGCTGTAGCTCCCTTCACTTCAGCACCCCCCTTCCTTTCTTGCTAGGGGCCTGCACCCAACCAGGCTGGGGGTTTAAGAGGCAAGCGGGAGAAAAATATGAAGGAGAAAGGCTGCTTGGCACAGTTCTGGGACCCTGTCTCCCTTCCCCATCACTACCCCCATCCCCATATCAACCCTACACGCAGCCACCCCAATCCAGAGTATCTTTCCTCCCCTTTACAGAGTGGTTTATCGACATTAAAGAGCATTTCAGGACTTTAAAAGCAACTGCATTGTTTTAAAGGGGAGTTGGCTTAGTGGAAAGAGTGCGGGCTTTAGAGTCAGAGGTCATGGGTTCAAATCCCGGCTCTGCCACTTGTCGGCTGTGTGACTTTGGGCAAGTCACTTAACTTCTCTGGGCCTCAGTTACCGCATCTGTAAAATGGGGATTAAGACTGTGAGCCCCACGTGGGACAACCTGATCACCTTGTAAACCCCCCAGGGCTTAGAACAGTGCTTTGCACATAGTAAGTGCTTAATAAATGTCATCATTATTATTATTATCATCATCAATCGTATTTATTGAGCGCTTACTGTGTGCAGAGCACTGTACTAAGCGCTTGGGAAGTACAAGTTGGCAACATATAGAGACGGTCCCTACCCAACAGTGGGCTCACAGTCTATTATTATTCAATAGCGCTGGTTAGAAGAAAGATTGAGTCCCCCGGGGCTAGTACATTCTTTCTGGGCACTGGTGGACTACAGTAGCCTACTTGTCCGTCCTAGTGAAGATGAGATAGCGCAGTTTAGTCATTGGGAGTGAAAGTGGGGCGAGGAGGCGCCCAGTCAGATTGTATTTACTCACTTTTTGAACGATCCCGCTCAGTGCAGCTTGGAGGGGGAGGCGGGGGGGGCGTCTGCCTGGGGGAGCTTACCTCGGATTCGCCTCGGCTGCCTGAATGCAGCTTGGCCAGAGGTGGTAACAAAGGGGATTCTGTGTCTTTAACGCGCCTGGTGGAGGGTGAAGGAGAAGCTGTTTATGCCTTTGTGATAGGCCTGGGTCAAGCTGAGGTTACCCTCTTTTACAACAGCCCTAATTGCCAGGGTAATGAATTGTGTCTGGGTCTAGAGACGCCCGCCCGCCACCACGTGGATTTAAAACCCACATGGAGAGCGGGGGCTCCTTCCGCCTCGTCTGTCATTGGCTCCCGCCGGGTTGACTGGCGACCAATAAAAACGGCCCCTTCCTCCATCTCGATCTGCGATTGGTCAATTGGAGATGCCGTTTCAATGTACAGCCCTGGGGATGTCTTCGGAAAGTGTTTAGAAACCCTCACCGCCCCCCATCCTCCTGGGGGGCTGCACACATTTAAAGGGGAAGATGTCATTTACTGCCAAATAACCATGGTGATATTGAAGTATATATACATATATATATAATTATAGTAATTATATATACTTCAATATCATCATCATCATCAATCGTATTTATTGAGCGCTTACCATGTGCAGAGCACTGTACTAAGCGCTTGGGAAGTACAAATTGGCAACATCTAGAGACAGTCCCTACCCAACAGTGGGCTCACAGTCTAAAAGGGGGAGACAGAGAACAAAGCCAAACATGCTAACAAAATAAAATAAATAGAATAGACTAAAATAGAATAAAATAAATAGAATATACTTCAATATATGAAGTATATATATACTTCAATATATGTATATATATTCAATATGTATACTTCAATATATGTATATGAATATATGTATTCATATATATGTATACATATACATATACATATATATGAATAGATATATATGTATGTATATATACATATATATGTACATATATATGTATATATATACATATACATATATGTGAATAAATAGAATAGAATAAAATAGAATAAAATAAATAGAATATACTTCAATATATAAGTATATATATATACTTCAATATATGTATATATATTCAATATGTATACTTCAATATATGTATATGAATATATGTATTCATATATATGTATACATATACATATACACTATGGTGATATTGAAGTATATATACATATATAATTATAGTAACTATATATACTTCAGTATATGAAGTATATATATACTTCAATATATGTATATATATTCAATATGTATACTTCAATATATGTATACATATACATATATACTATATCCAGTGCTTAGAACAGTGCTTGGCACATAGTAAGCGCTTAACAAATACCATTATTATTATTATACATACTTTATATATATATAAGTATATGATGATGATGATGGTATTTGTTAAGCGCTTACTATGTGCAAAGCACTGTTCTAAGCACTGGGGGGATACAAGGTGATCAGGTTGTCCCACGTGGGGCTCACAGTCTTAATCCCCATTTTACTGATGAGGGAACTGAGGCACAGAGAAGTTAAATGACTTGCCCAAAGTCACACAGCTGACAGTTGGAGGAGCTGGGATTTGAACCCTTGACCTCTGACTCCAAAGCCCATTCTCTTTCCACTGAGCCACGCTGCTTCTCAATATATATAGACATGTATATATGTCTATACATTTTTAAATCGAATTCCTCAGGTCTTTAATTAGATGTTAAAACATAAACCTCTGCACAACATTATCATTTGCTTTGAGAAAAGGTAATCAAGCATACTTACATTCCACTTACATCCAGGAAATAGCACACATTCTGCTCCTATTATAGATCAGCGCTCAGAACAGTGCTTCAGCGCTTAGAACAGTGCTCCAGCACTTAGAACAGTGCTTTGCACATAGTAAGTGCTTAATAAGTGCCATTATTATTATTATTTTATGTAAATCAATCAATCAATCGTATTTATTGAGCACTTACTGTGTGCAGAGCACTGTACTAAGCGCTTGGGAAGTACAAGTTGGTAACATATGGGGACAGTCCCTACCCAACAGTGGGCTCACAGTCTAGAAGGGGGAGACAGAGAACAAAACCAAACGCACTAAGAAAATAAAATAAATAGAAAAGATATGTACACGTAAAATAAATAAATAGAGTAATAAATATGTATATCATCATCAATCGTATTTATTGAGTGCTTACTGTGTGCAGAGCACTGTACTAAGCGCTTGGGAAGTGCAAATTGGCAACATATAGAGACAGTCCCTACCCAACAGTGGGCTCACAGTCTAAAAATATACAGGTGCTGTGGGTAAGGGAAGGAGGTAAGATGGGGGGATGGAGAGGGGGATGAGGGGGAGAGGAAGGAAGGGGCTCAGTCTGGGAAGGCCTTCTGGAGGAGGTGAGCTTTCAGTAGGGCCTTGAAGGGAGGAAGAGAGGTAGCTTGGCGGATTATTATACATACTTTATATATATATATATATATATATATATATATATATACATAAGTATATATATAGACATGTGTATATGTCTATACATTTTTAAATCAAATTCCTCAGGTCTTTAATTAGATGTTAAAACATAAACCTCTGCACAACATTATCATTTGCTTTGAGAAAAGGTAATCGAGCATACTTACATTCCACTTAAATCCAGGAAATAGCACACATTCTGCTCCTATTATAGATTTTATGTAACATAAAGGGTTTACTTACAGCAAAGTGAATAATTGAAAAAGATGTCCTTTAAGGAAGCATAATTTTACCACTCCCCTACCTCCTTTTTTAAAAAAATGATTATTTAAAATTCATTCATTCATTCATTCAATCGTATTTATTGAGCGCTTACTGTTTGCACAACACCATACTAGGTGCTTGGGAAGTACAAGTTGGCAACATATAGAGACGGTCCCTACCCAACAACGGGCTCACAGTCTAGAAGAGGGAGACAGACAACAAAACATATTAACAAAATAAAATGAATAGAGTAGTAAATATGTACAAGATATGGGCATAGAGTACTCAGAGGTGAATGGCGTAGTAGATAGAGCACGGGCCTGAAAGTCAGAGGGTCGTGGGTTCAAATCCTGGCTCCGCCACTTGTCTGCTCTGTGACCTTAGGCAAGTCACTTCCACTTCTCTGGGCCTCAGTTACCTCGTCTGTAAAATAGGAATTAAGACTGTGAGCTCCATGTGGGACAGGAACTGTGTCCAACCTGATTTGCTTGTATCCACCCCAGCACTTAAAACAGTGCCTGCCATCGTGTAAGTGCTTAACAAATATCATAGGTGCTTAGTACAGTGCTCTGCACATGATAAGCACTCAATAAACATGACTGAATGAATGAATGAACTGTATGATTAGGAAGAGACTAGGAGAATTGTTCCTGGGTTGTTCTTATGTTAGGCAAGTTTTTTTAACTGTTAGTTTCTCAATCTACATCATCTACCCAGAAAAAATAGAAACAATGATCTAACCAAAATACTTTCAAACAAGGAATTTTGAGAAAATATGATAAAAGGTGCTGAAGGAGAGCAAAGCATCCTTGCTCCATACTGGGCATGAAAATCGCATACTGACCTGTCAACAGCTACTACAAGCCATGCATCAAGAGGCACCCGCATTGACTGTTGATGATGATGATAATGATGATGATGATGATGTCATTAGAATTGGAAATGATATTCCTACACTAGAAACAGCTATTTTAAAAAAATGAGAAAGGAAAAGTAATATCATTACTGTCCCTTAGTTGGGTGAAGCTTTGATAGTGACACAAAGGGGACAAGTCAATAGTGACAAGAAATAAAAGGTACTGGATCTAGGATCTCGTGGAATTAATTTTAAATAAAACTGTGTTCCAATCAAATAATATAATCATTCTAAAAGTCTTGCAACTGAAATGCCACTGACAATTTTAATTAAATATTATTTTATGAGAAATAATTCATTTTCTAACCTAAACATTTTCAACAATTTTTAGTAATGCATTTTGTTAGAACACTTTATTTTTCCAAATTTCTTTGTACTCACCACATCCCAGTGGAACAGGAAGAAGGTAATATTATCCCCATTTTATAGGTAATGGAACTGAGGCACAGAAAAATTAAGTCATTTGCCCAAGGTCATAAAACAGGTTTGATAAAGCCAGGACTATCAATCAATCAATCATGTTTATTGAGCTCACTGGAGGCAGGGCACTAGATTAAGGACTTGGAGGAATACAATATAACAGATACATTCCTTGCCCACAGCAAGCCTATAGTCTAGAAGGGGCTTATAATTTAACCCAGATCTTCTGCTTCCACTAGACCAATGAATGTCCACATTCTACTAGACCACATTTCTGGAAGCATTCAAGAAATTATATGACCATCTGGAATCTCCAAAATATTTCTGAGATAGTCTGCAGAACCAAGCCTCATCTTTGCGCATACCATATTTCAGTCATAAGATAAAATAAATCATATATGATATTGTTAGAGATCAGATTTACTTGAAAAAAATACAGAATTATTCACCATGGTAACTATTTCTCTGTTGTGTTCCTAAAGATCTAAATCATTTAACAGTAATACAAGGTCTAATCTAACGTATGATTAGCAAATACTATTTTGTAAAGAAATATTTTGGTGTTTTATTTTTAAACTTTCTCCTCTTGGTTGCTCGAGATATAGAATTTGAGTTACTTCGGTTGACTGTTTACTTTTTTTTCCTGGTGCTTCGTCCTGTACTATAGTTGGAAAGTGAGATGAGAGCCCCATATATTTACTGAAAGGGAAGGATTGTGAACAGGAATGAAAGACATAGTTAAAAATATAACTGGAAAAAATGCTAAAAATAGGGCTGACCTCCCAGACTTTTCCTTACAGAATGTTCTTATTCATTCATAAATCACAAAACAGAAATGAGTTCTTTAAATCCACATAACTCAGCTGACGTTAAATATGGGTCATTGTAAATACTACATTTTTTTTAACTAGCATGAACTTGCAAAGGTTGATGAGAGGTGACTAAAATGTGAAAACTTTCATAAGCCTACATCTGAAAATGGGGCTTTTATTCATAAAGTTCAGCAGAGCTTGTTAGAATTCTCCCTAAAGGAAGAAATAAAAGTGGAGGGGGATTTAGAAGAGGAGGCTGTTCTCCAGGGGTGTTCTCAACGAATTCCACATTAAGAATAACTCACACATGCCTCGACTGACCCTGCATGCATGAACGGAACCATTTCTCCTACCATCGCATTCTGTCCAGATAGAGTTACGCTGTCACAAGAACCATTCCCTAACGGTGTTCTAGCCAATAGATGTGGTGAAAACATGGATTATGGAAGAATTGGATATGTTGGAAAAATTGAGTTTCCCTCTATCACTGTCCATCAGAGAATCCCATCATCCACCCATTTAGTTTTCTCCTGCCAACTCGCTGGTGCCCAGAACCCACTAGAAAATAGTATGCAGCTGGCCCTGTTTTAGCCAGAAGCTAAGCTGGCTTCAACTGTACTCAGAATTGGCTGTCACTGCCTTGCTTGGCAAGTTTTCCTACAAGACTATACAGTTGGTAAGCATAGTTCCCCTGACAGTTCGAACCAGGTCTTCCTCTTTAAGATATATCCACTACCCATCATCGACACATATACCGTGTAAGTTATGCACAGTTTTTCTCTTATAGTTCTAATTCAGCTTACAATGGAGTTGTTGAGCTCAGGCACAAACTATTTCACAACTGCGTCTGGCTCGGATCATATGGGGAAACGATGCTCAAAACTCCCTATCAAGGCCTCAGTGAGAAAAATCCATATCTTTTATCTTCACATCTACTAATTATTCATTCACTCTGACATTTAAAACACCCTCTGGGGTGTAGGTGGTAATAAGTGACCATTTTAAGGGCATGGAAAAGAAAGAGTTCAATAGTCACTGGGCATTCATTCATCTACTCATTCAATCGTATTTATAGAGCACAATGTGTGCAGAACACTGTACTAAGCACTTGGGAGAGTACAACAATAAACAGACACATTCCCGGACCAGGATGGTCAGTGCTAAGTGACATATTATTGATGGTTTTGTCATCAGCATCAGTAGATGTTTCAAAAGAGTTAACATGAATTCATTACTACATTACTTACCCATAATAAAACAGATGCAGCTCTTTGAAATTTTGAGGTCTCCTTTTCAAAAGGTCAACGCAACAGCTTTTTTTCACTTTGACAGAATTCTGAAATAATTCATATCCTTTCAGGAAGGGATCGCTTCTGAAGTGACTTTGCCCTTCCCAACTGCTCACCTCGGATTGGATCCACTCCACAATACTCTGTGTCCTTCCCTTGAGTCACGTATTCAGGTAGACACATTAAACATTGAATAAATTGAATCCATTGAATAAATTGGTTTGGGAACCCTGCTGTTCTTCAAGAGAACAAATCTTGATTTAGACCCAATTTCTAATTAGTTAAAGGAATCTCATTCTCCATGGAAGACTAGTAAAGAATGGACTCAGGAACAGTGAAAGAGATGCCATTCTTGGCTTTTGTGATTCCTGCCATTATGGCAAGTAGGTAAACTATTTCAGGATCGTATGGACTATATTCAGCGAGCCTTGGCTTAATCGAAGATCCTTTAGCAACCACAGAATACATCAAAAATGATGAGAAATAGCCCTTTCCTAGAAATGTCTTTATCTGTCTTCACTTCAGGACGAACCAAATATTTCAGGACTTGGCTTAAGTTAAGCTTGATTGGGCGTTTTCACAAGAAGGACCCACTTTTCACAGTGTACTAATAACCTTTAAAATAGAAGACTATTCAAGGGTCAAGGCTGGGTGCTTGTGTCTTCATTTTAAATGGGTATGCCTTTTTAAAAAAATTTACCTTTCCCACTACCATCAACCTTTTCCTGGCAAGGAGGCTGAATTTTTATTTCGCATATGGAGGAGGGAAGAGGGCTGGGTTTTTAGGAAAGAACAAGTGGGATGGGATTTGGAAGCGGCCAGGGGGCAGGTTTAATCATTCAATCATTCAATCAATCGTATTTATGGAGCACTTACTGTGTGCAGAGCACTGGACTAAGCGCTTGGGAAGTACAAGTCGGTAACATATAGAGATAGTCCCTACCCAACAATGGGCTCAATCAATGTATTTACTAGGCACTTACTGTGTACAGAGCAGTACACTTAAATGCTTGGAACAGTTCAAAGCAACAGATTTGGTAGACACGATTCCTGCCCTCTAGGAGATTACAGTCCAATGGGTTTAAAAAAGCTACCGTGTAAGAAAGATGCCATTTTGAGTCTTCTCAGAGTTGCTTAAAAACTCTCATGTCTTCTCACAGACCTGGGATGACTGAGACAGGGAGTCCAGCCCAAAAAGCTATGGGGGTCACAGCAATGGTCCCCATGGAGTTGACACCTGTGCTTCTGGCTCTTTCTCCTCGTGGGTAGGAGGGAGTGTGCCTACCAACGCTTGCACTGCACTCTCCCAAGCGCTTAGTACAGTGTTCTTCATGCAGTAAGTGCTCAATAAAATAAGTTGATTGATTGGTCTCCCACAAAAGTCAAATCTAACTCTGGTTCTCAGTCAATCAATCAGTGGTATTTATGGAGCACTTATTATAGGTAGAGCACTGTACTAAGCGCTCGGGAGAAAATAATACAACAGAATTAGCAGACACGGTCCCTGACCACGACATTCATTCATTCAATCGTATTCACTGACCGCCAACTGTGTGTAGAGCACTGTACTAAGCGCTTGGGAAGTACAACATCTGATAGTCGCTTGCACTGTGGAAAAGGAAAATTGAACTTGTTATTCAAATGCAGGTATTAATCAATCAATCGTATTTATTGAGCGCTTACTGTGTGCAGAGCACTGTACTAAGCGCTTGGGAAGTACAAGTTGGCAACATATAGAGACAGTCCCTACCCAACAGTGGGATTAGAAAGCAGATGGGGGAGCATGCCCGCTTAGTAAGACTCGGACTAGATTTACTCTTTCAGTTCTTTATGTTGCAACCTGAATGCCCACTTTTCTTCCACTGAACTTGCTTTCATTAAACGTATTAACTTTTCAAATGCCTTTCGCTTCGGTGCCGCTTCGCCTGTCCTGTTTCAGAGTCTGTCTCGTCTCTTTTTCCGCGTCGGTTGTTTTTTTTTTAAATAATACCTCCACGTGAAGGAACGTTCTGCATTCCCGTTCTGTAGACCCCTGCAAAGCCTCACAGGCGTAAATAAAAATGATGCCTTTCCAAACGTCCCTCGAGTGTTATTCTTTCCTCGGCAGTAATGAACGATGGGGCAGTCAGTTCAATCAATCAATCAATCAATCATATTTATTGAGCGCTTACTATGTGCAGAGCACTGTACTAAGCGCTTGGGAAGTACAAATTGGCAACATATAGAGACAGTCCCTACCCAACATTGGGCTCACAGTCTAAAAGTTCACCCCATGATAACCTGTCTGGTCAGCTTGGATCTGGAACGTGTAAGATTTGGGTCACTCCCGTTCTCCCAGGGGAGACTCGGTGGAGGGGGGGACGGGAGAGATGCCCACCCTTAGGAGGAGGGCGGGAGGGGTGCAGGGGGTTCTGTTCTCTGTCTCCCCCTTTTAGACTGTGAGTCCACAGTTGGGTAGGGACTGTCTCTATATGTTGCCAACTTGTACTTCCCAAGCGCTTAGTACAGTGCTCTGCACACAGTAAGCGCTCAATAAATACGATTGATGAAGCCCCCGGCCCACGTCATCCCCCGGGCCTGGAATGCCCTCCCTCTGCCCCTCCGCCAAGCTAGCTCTCTTCCTCCCTTCAAGGCCCTGCTGAGAGCTCACCTCCTCCAGGAGGCCTTCCCAGACTGAGCCCCTTCCTTCCTCTCCCCCTCATCCCCCTCTCCATCCCCCCATCTTACCTCCTTCCCTTCCCCACAGCACCTGTATATATGTATATATGGTTGTACATATTTATTACTCTATTTATTTATTTTTTTATTTATTCTACTTGTACATTTCTATCCTATTTATTTTATTTTGTTGGTATGTTTGGTTCTGCTCTCTGTCTCCCCCTTTTAGACTGTGAGCCCACTGTTGGGTAGGGACTGTCTCTATGTGTTGCCAATTTGTACTTCCCAAGCGCTTAGTACAGTGCTCTGCACATAGTAAGCGCTCAATAAATACGATTGATTGATTGATTGATTGATGATGATGATGAAGGAAGGCAAGGAGAGGGGGAGATGAGCCTAGTGGGGAAAGGTGGGCGGAGGAGGGAGAAAGGCCCCTCCTCCGAGCGGGCACCTGAGACAGTCGGGGGACAAAGGGGGAGAGTAGGCCGGCCTACGTTTTGGTGGGGAAATCGAGACAGCGAAAGCCCCATCATTCATTCATTCATTCATTCATTCATTCATTCATTCAATCGTATTTATTGAGCGCTTACTGTGCGCAGAGCCCCGGACTAAGCGGTTGGGAAGTCGGCAACATCTAGAGGCGGTCCCTACCCAGCAATGGGCCCAGCAAAACAAAACAGATCGTCCTCCGGGATTTTGCAAAAGCGGACAAGCAGTGTGGCCTAGTGGAAAGAGCCCGGGCTTTGGAGTCAGAGGTCATGGGTTCAAGTCCCGGCTCTGCCCATTGTCAGCTGTGTGACTTTGGGCAAGTCACTTCTCTGGGCCTCAGTGACCTCATCTGTAACATGGGGATTAAGACTGTGACCCCCCCACCGTGGGACAACCTGATCACCTTGGAATCTCCCCAGCGCTTAGAACAGTGCTTGGCACATAGTAAGCGCTTAATAAATGCTGTTGTTTTTCAGAGCAGCAGTGTGGCTCATTGGAAAGAGCACGGGTTTTGGAGTCAGAGGTCATGGGTTCGAGGCCCGACTCCGCCACATGTCCGCTGTGTGACCTTGGGCAAGTCACTTAACTTCTCTGAGCCTCAGTTCCCTCATCTGTAAAATGGGGATTAAGACTGAGCCCCACGTGGGACAACTTGATCACCTTGTAGCCCCCCCAGCGCTTAGGACAGTGCTCTGCACATAGTAAGCGCTTAACAAATGCCATGATTATTATTATTATTACTATGGGTTCAAATCTCGGCTCCGCCAATTGTCAGCTGTGTGACTTTGGGCAAGTCACTTAACTTCTCTGTGCCGCAGTTCCCTCATCTGTAAAATGGGGATTCATTCATTCATTCATTCAATCGTATTTATTGAGCGCTTTTCATTCATTCATTTATTCAATCGCATTTATTGAGTGCCGACTGTGTGCAGGGCACTGTACTGAGCGCTTGGGAAGTGCAAGTTGGCAACATATAGAGACGGTCTCTACACGACAACGGGGATGAAGACTGTGAGCCGACCTGATCACCTTGTAACTTCCCCAGCGCTTAGAACAGTGCTTTGCACATAGTAAGTGCTTAATAAATGCCATTAAAGAAAAAAAGTGGGCGATGGGCGAGAACGTGCTGGCGTGGGCCTGCCAACTTGATCACCTTGTAACCTCCCCAGCGCTTAGAACAGTGCTTTGCACATGGTAAGTGCTTAATAAATCAATCAATCGTATTTATTGAGCGCTTACTGTGTGCAGAGCACTGTACTAAGCGCTTGGGACGTACAAGTTGGCAACATATAGAGACAGTCCCTACCCAACAGTGGGCTCACAGTCTAAAAGGGGGAGACAGAGAACAAAACCAAACATACTACCAAAATAAAATAGAATAGATATGTACAAGTAAAATAAATAAATAGAGTAATAAATATGTACATACACATATACAGGTGCTGTGGGGAAGGGAAGGAGGTAAGATGGGGGGATGGAGAGGGGGACGAGGGGGAGAGGAAGGGGCTCAGTCTGGGAAGGCCATTAACGAAAAAAAACGGGCGACGGGTGAGAACGTGCCAACCTGATCACCTTGTAACCTCCCCAGCGCTTAGCACAGTGCGTTGCACACGGTAAGTGCTTAATAAATGCCATTCAAGAAAAAAAGCGGGCGACGGGCGAGAACGTGCAGGCGTGGGCCTGCCAACCTGATCACCTTGTAACCTCCCCAGCGCTTAGAACAGTGCTTTGCACATGGTAAGTGCTTAATAAATGCCTTTAAAGAAAAAAAGGGGGCGACGGGAGAGAACGTGCAGGCGTGGGCCTGCCAACCTGATCACCTTGTAACCTCCCCAGCGCTTAGCACAGTGCTTTGCACATGGTAAGTGCTTAATAAATCAATCAATCGTATTTATTGAGCGCTTACTGTGTGCAGAGCACTGTACTAAGCGCTTGGGAAGTACAAGTTGGCAACATGTAGAGACAGTCCCTACCCAACAGTGGGCTCACGGTCTAAAAGGGGGAAACAGAGAACAAAACCAAACATACTAACAAAATAAAATAAATAGAATAGATATGTACTAGTAAAATAAATAAATAGAGAGTAATAAATATGTACATACATATATACAGGTGCTGTGGGGAAGGGAAGGAGGTAAGATGGGGGGATGGAGAGGGGGGCGAGGGGGAGAGGAAGGGGCTCAGTCTGGGAAGGCCATTAAAGAAAGAAAGCGGGCGACGGGCGAAAACGTGCCAACCTGATCACCTTGTAACCTTCCCAGCGCTTAGCACAGTGCTTTGCACATGGTAAGTGCTTAATAAATGCCATTAAAGAAAAAAAGCGGGCGACGGGCGAGAACGTGCAGGCCCTCCGGGCCCGAGTGCTTAGTCCAGTGCTCTGCACACAGTAAGCGCTCAATAAATACGATTGATGATTGATTGATTGAGTTCGGGACCGGGTTTGCAGCGGGGGTCGGGGGGCGCGGGGCCTTTAAGAGCCCCCCACCCGTAAACCCCGCTTTCCTTCTCCCATCCCGCCCTTTTTCGGGGCCGGAGAAAGGGCGGTCCTCGTTGGAACGGGGGGGGGGGAGGAGAGGGGACGGCCCGGGGACACTCAAAGCCTGGGATTGGTGCAGTCGGGAAGGGGGCTCCTCCCTCCCCGCCTCTCCCTTCTCCCCCCACCACTTTTTCTTTTTTTTCCTTTTTTTTTCCCTTTTTCCCTTCCCTCTCCCCCGCCTCCCCCCCCCCCCCCCCCGGTGCGGTGGAAAAGGGCAGTCCCGTCTAGCGCTGACGTCAGGCCGTCTGCCTGCTTCAGACTCGTATCTTCGGATGAAACCCAATCTCCTTGGACTTGAATGAGGAGGAGGAGGAGGAGGAGGAGGAGGAGGCGGCGGAGGGGTGGGGGAAGCCGCTCGGAATCGGCCCGGCAAGCGGAGCAACAAAGTAGCAAGTCGACCGCCACCGGCGCTTCTGCAGAGAAACTTAAAAGGCTGGAGAGAGGGAGACGAGGGGGGGGAAGAGAAGCAGCACCCTAGCTTCCTCCCGTTCCGTTGCTTCCCCCCCCCATTTTTTTTTGCATTTTAATTTTTGTAATAAGAATTTTTTTTTTTAAAGCTAGTCCTCTTCCTCCTTCCTGTTCCGCGGCGACAGGCAGAACTGTCCTTTATGTTGTGCTTCCCGCAGCCCCCTCCGCGCTACTCCAAGCCCCCCGTCTTCCTCTCTTTTTTAAATGTATAACTTGATGGGTCTGAACAGCACCGCCGCCGCCGCCGCCGGTCAGCCCAATGTCTCCTGCACATGCAACTGCAAACGGTCTTTGTTTCAGAGTATGGAGATCAGTAAGTATCCCTCGGGTTCGGTCTCCCCTTCTCCCCGCCTCCCTTCCCGGGGAAGATGCCCCATCCTTGTCCCCCTTTCCCTCCCAGGGCGGGGGACCGCTTTCTTGGCGGGCTTGGCTTTTCAGCGGCCCGAGGGTTTCCTCGGCCCCCCGGCAACGGGGGTGCGGGCCCGGGACGCTTTGGGCTGCGCTTCTTGGAAAGCAAAGCAGCAAAAAAAGTTTGGGTTGCCGCCCTCCCTGCCTCCTTCCCCGCCTCCTCCTTCCCCACCTCCTCCTGCCGCCGCTGCAGAGACTGGGAGCCCACTGTTGGGTAGGGACCGTCTCTCTAATGTTGCCAACTTGGACTTCCCAAGCGCTTAGTACGGTGCTCTGCACACTAAGCGCCCAATAAATACGATTGATTGACTGAGCGGACCCAGGAGTCCGGGAGGCCGCAGTATCCCCCGACAACGGGTTCCTAAATTGTGCCCGGGGAAAGGGCGGAGGAGCCAAGTTGCCCTGCAGCAGCTCCGGCTTTGCTCCCAGGCTCGGCCCTGCCCTGCCTCGACCTCCCCTCGGTGGCTAGTGGCCACCGGGGACCGGTGAGCGGACAGGCAGCCGCGATTCCCGCCGGTCCTTCCCGGCTTTGTCCCGCATCCCACCGGGGTGGGAGGTGAGGATGCGGAGGGGACCCAGGAGTTCCCGGACACCCCAACCTCTTTACCTCGACTGTGAGCCCACTGCTGGGTAGGGACCGTCTCTATATGTTGCCAACTTGTACTTCCCAAGCGCTTAGTACAGTGCTGTGCACACAGTAAGCGCTCAATATATACGATTGATTGATTTACCTTTCCCGGCCCATTCCGGGAAAACCGCCTGGACCCTCCGAGGGACCTTCTGGGTTGCGTTGACCCCAATCCCTGACCTTCCCTGCTCCCCGGGGGCCGGAGGACAGAGGCTCTCGCCCCCTCGGATTCCCCTCCCCCTCGAACAATTGGGAGAATCAATCAATCAATCGTATTTATTGAGCCTTTACTGTGTGCAGAGCACTGTACTAAGCGCTTGGGAAGTACAAGTCGGCAACAGTTAGAGACAGGCCCTACCCAACAGTGTGAAGGGCCGGAGGCCGGGGAATTAAATCAGTGAAGTTTCAGTTTTCCTTCCCAAGGGACGGTCGTGATCGAGCAACTCGACGGCTTCCAGCTCTGCTTTGCTGGTCAAAATACCCTCCCACCCGTGCGTGTTCGCCTATGTGTGTATACGCGTGTGTGCGCTTATAAATAGTCTGGGGTTGGGCAGGATTGGCCTGTGTCTAGCCAGGGCAGTGGTTAAATGAGTCAAAGTTGGGTCTCCTCCCCCGCCTTCAAATGCTGGGAGAGAGGCGGAGGAAGGGAATACCAGGATGAACGTACACACTGGCCAAGTTGATGCTAGGAAATTTTCTGTCCGATTCAAGACCTCCCAAATGAGTTGGAGGCCAATCCAGTTATTTCGGTCAGCAATGTTTGCTTTGAGTTAGCCAGGTCCTCGCCCCCATTTCCCCACGTTTCGTGGCAGTGTAGACACTACCATTGCCATCTTGGCAGGTCCCTCTCTCTCTGCTCAACCAGCTGCTTACATGGCCATGCCTGTTTAATAGTGAGCGTTGGAAAGAGAACAATGGGCTAAACTCAAGGAAATTTGACCGGGTGGGTGCCATCCCCATTTTCCACCTGGAAAATCATACTAGGTTTGTGATTGGGTGGGAGTTTTTTGGTCCACAGAGCCATCTAGGATGTTAGTCACAACCCAACGATTGCATGGAGATGCTCGTTCCATGTTTGTGAACATCCAAGAAGGATCATGGTAATGTGTGACTCATTAGCCAGTTTAACATAGGCTCTTGCTACACATTAGGTTGAGCGGTTGACCAGCATTTAAACATCACTGCACTGTGGCAAATGTAAAATAACAGATGACCCCGTCTTTTGAGATTGGGGAGCAGGAGTTGCGAGGGATGGTGCTTTGCTGTGGTTACTGGAGCGTAGGCAGGCATTCAATTCCAAGCTCTCCAGATCATTTGAAGTTGTTAATGAATACTATTCTGCCTCCTTTTTATTTAAAAAAAATGCTAGAACAAAATTTCCCCATTTTTCTCTCTTGCTATCCAAGGTTGCCTTTTGAACTCTTAGGGGATAAGTCAGTGCATCTGAGTATTATGGAAATAATATAGACATTCAAGATCTGAAATGAAACAGTGTACCAACAAATAAGGAGAAGGTCCAGTAGCATTTTGGGGTATAGTTAAAAAAGAAAGCGTATTGATCAAGGAGGTCAAAATTACTTTTAACACCATATTATGATCAATCTTGTAACGGAGTAGTTTGCACAAAGTGGTATTTTTACCTTTTTTTCCTCATTCATTTTAGGAATTTTTTTCCAAATTCATTTTTATTTCTGTCCCTTCCTCTCAACTAATCAGCTATAATGATGTTTTGGCTGACACCCAGACAGCCTTGTTAATTTAGTTGTCTGCTCTAACTGTCTGTTCTTCCAAATAGACTGCATTTCTCACTTCTGATGAAGTGGTGCTGTGGAGAGTCTGACCCACAAGGTTAGCATTGTTAACACTTTTGCTGGAGAGTCTGGTTTTTAGGTGTCCTAATTAGCCTCTGCATTCAATGTATTTTTTAAACAAGGCCCTTAATTATTTGGGAAGGGAGGAAACCTAGAAGAAGAAGAAGAAGAAGAAGACGAAGAAGGTGGAGAAGATACATTTTGAAAATGTGTG